>NC_070620.1:5847750-6497500 GCF_027172205.1 Podarcis raffonei | reverse complement strand
CTGGCTAGATTGGCTGCTGGACTTAGGGCTCCCCAGCATAGGGTTCGCCTTTCCAAGGAAGTAAAGGCGGATTTGGGCATGTGGCTCCAATTCCTCGACAAGTACAACGGCGTATCCTTATGGCAAGGGTCTATGTCCCTAAAGGCCGACTTCCAAGTTCAGTCGGACGCTGCTGGATCTCTGGGCTTCGGGGTTTACTTCCGGGGACAGTGGTGTGCCCAAAGGTGGCCTTCAGAGTGGCAGGGCCAACCCATCACCCGGGACCTCACATTCTTGGAATTCTTCCCTATCGTAGTAGCGGTACATCTTTGGTCAGAGCAGTTCCGTAATCATAGGGTTTGTTTCAACACGGATAATCAAGCTGTGGTAGCGGTTCTGTCTAGACAATCGGCGCGTTCCCCCAGGGTCGGGAATCTCCTGCGGTTATTTGTCCTTCGGTGTTTAGAGCATAACATATACTTTTCAGCCAAATTCGTTCCTGGCATTAACAATGACATCGCGGATGCTTTATCTCGCTTTCAGATGGAGCGCTTCCGATCGTTAGCGCCGGACGCGGAGCAATCATCAATGCCTTTCCCGGAGCATCTCTGGAGTATTGGGAGCAAGAAGTGATGGAAGGGTTATTCGGTGCCGTGGCCCCTTCCACGATGAGATCATATAAGAAGGCCTGGGCCGACTTCTTAAAATTTCGCAGCACCAGGCCCAACGCAGGGCTGTTTTCCATTCCCTCTACGAGGGAGGTTCTCTGCTACTTGGCTCATCTGAGGGGGTTGGGCAGGGCCCCAAAAACTCTTAACATTCAGTCCGCAGGGATTGCATACTTTTGTAAAGCCTTTTTCGCCACAGACCCATGTTCAGCTTTTATCGTCCGTAAGACTCTTGAGGGTTGGCGTCGGCAGCACCCCCCCAGTGTGGATAAGAGGAGGCCCATAACAATAGACATTTTGACCCAGATTCATAAGAAGTTACGGGCAATTTGCTGGTCAAAATACGAAGCGCGCCTGTTTTCGGCCACCTATTCCATTGCATTCTTTGGCGCTCTCCGCATTGGGGAGGTGGTCTGCGAACGCGGGGCGGTTCACCTCCAGAGAGGTATACTATTAAGTGATTTGTCCCTGTCCGAGTCCGAGCTAATCGTCCAGGTGCGGAGCTCTAAGACAGACCAACATGGTAAGGGTGCGCTCCTACGATTAGCGGCCATGCAGGGTAGTGGACCCTGTCCCGTAAGAGATACACGGCGTTTCCTCTATTTGAGACCCAGTGGCCCCGGCCCATTTCTGATACATGCGGATGGGTCACTCTTGGCTAGACACCAGTTCACGCGCGTGCTTCGCACCGCACTAACAGCTTGCGGTCTTCCCGCGGCGGAATTTGCAGCCCACTCCTTCCGCAACGGGGCTGCTACCACCGCAATGCATCTAGGACTCTCCACTGAAAGGATCAAGGATCTTGGGAGGTGGAAATCCAATGCGTACAGAGCTTATGTCAGAAAGAACCTATGACTCGCAGTGATAATCCTGACCTTGGCTTTTCCGTATGCTTCCCTTTCAGAATCCAAGAAGGTGCGCATCTGGTTGGTGGGCCACAGCATAGTGTACTGGGCCAAAAACCGTGCTATGAGTTCCGGAATTGGGCATAATTTGAACCTGCCGTCGAATGTTGAACTGGCGTGGATTGCGCGTAGGGGAATGCGCTGGAACGAATTTAAACCAGCCGTTATGGCGAGAGCTGCCGCTGAGGGGCCGCCCGACGCATTAATAATTCAGTTGGGGGAAAATGATTTGGCGTACCGCAAAGCTATCGATTTGAGATGGAGCATTTTTGATGATTTGTCTGATTTGAGGGCGGTTTACCCAAACATTACCATTTTGTGGTCCTCGCTGCTTGAGAGGAGGACATGGAGAGATTGTGTGAGCCCGGCAGGAATCAATAAAGCAAGAAAGGTTTTGGAGCGGGCTGTTGCGCGTAGAGTGGCGGATCTGGGCGGGTGTGTCATCGGCCACCCAGGCATCCAGTACAGCAATGAGGCCCTCTACAGATGGGATGGCGTGCATCTTTCAGATGCAGGAAATGACATTTGGTTGGGGGACATCATAGCAGGGATTAGGGGCTGGTTACGGGCCTGAAGGTATTGGCGGCGAGCTTTGCTCGTGTGGCGGCTAGGCATTGGCATGGGGCAATTTGAGGAAGAAGGAGGGGGGAAGGGAGCGCCATCACCTTCCCCCAAGAAGAAGGGGTAGTCCGGTAGAGGACTCCCAGGGGGGGCGTGGCCTTGTCTGAAGCCTGGAGAGGTAGGGCCGCCGGCACGCCCCCGAGCGGTGACACCCGTGGGATCCTAGTTGGCGTACTTCAACAGGACTCCCGCGGTTTGTGTTCAACCCTTCCCGGTCACCATGCCGGGTAGTCGATAGGAGCCAATGCCTAAGGCCAATACCTTCAATTCCGTAATCAATAAAGTTGTGGCCTTTTACGCCCATTAACCTTAACACAATGTGTCTGAGTCTTCATTTCATTGGGGGAGGAAACTTGCCACGCAAAGACGGTTGAGTGTTTATGCTGATTAGTATTAATGAAATTAATATATTCAGATGCTATTATTGAGAGAATTTACTAAATATAGTAAAAGCTGAATTGCATAGAGGCTGTGTGTGACCAGCAGCACACTTAGTCACTGTCTTGCATGTGCTGTTAAAATACACTCAGATCCTTGGTTGAGGTTTTCATGAGTAAAAACAGCTTTTAAAAGAATTTATTTCTGTTTGTGTGAATGAGTTCAGATGCCAGATTATCACCTGTGTTACCTGGTTAACGTACTTCATCTTTGTGTCAGTGAAGATCATGCTGATGGAAAGGGGGCAAGTTATATAAAATATTTTTCAGGCATGAATAAAAGTATTTGGGGAAAAAACTTGTGCGGGGAAACCCCATTCCTGTGGGATTATACCCTGCATTGCCTAACCCCACTTTTTAGTGGCCCCACTCCGCCAGGTGTATGACCCCTTGGAGCCGCTCAACGCCGAGGGCAACCGGCCCCCACGCACCTTTACTATGCAACATGTGCCGTTTAAAAGCGCGGATGTTTGCAATTGGAAAAACCAGAATCCTTCTTTTGAAGAGGCTCTCTCTGATTCCAACAATTTAACTTGCAAGTCAAGTTTGCTGGCAAGTTCCGCAACTTGTGACTGCAACAAAACATTCTGCTGCCAGACCGCCTCCATCGATAACCCTCCTCTGGCTCCCCCAGCTGCTCCCTTCGGCTGTTCGGACGTACCTGTCAGGGGCTCAGGAGCAGAAGCACAGGGGAGAGAGCAAATAGAGAGCGAAGGAGAGGAATCCGAGGGGAGCGTAGGGGAGTATGACAGTGACCCGAGAGATTCCATGAGCTTCTCCAGCGAATCAGAAGATTCCCAGAAGGGGGCGCCTATGGTAAGGGCAAGGGGGGTCCCAGGGGGGACGCACCAGAAGCAAGGGGCCAGCGGGGACTCCCAAGGGAGCAGCGGAGGATCAGGACCAGCTCCCCCACTCAGAGTCACATGAGTCAGGACCAGCCTCTCCTCCAGCGGGGAGAGAAGATGAGTCAGGGCTGACCACGCCCCCGTCGGAAAGTGGGGAAACGGAGGGGAGGTCAGGTCCAGCTAGCCTCCCCGAAGGAGGGAGCAGTGACACAAGTGTAACGGTCAGAAGGAAAGTGGGAGGCTGCGCGCGCGCGCCAAGTTCAAATGTGCAGGAGCGCGGGACAGCAGAAAACCCGGATTGGGAGCCAGGTCCTAAAGCCCGAAGGAGGGAGGGGGAAGAGTCAGGGGACTCAGCGTGAGAAGAGTCTAGGAAGGGTGAGACCCCGACGGGCAGGCGGACCCAGAGGAGGAAGGAACAGAGGAAGAGGTGGAGTAAGGCTAGAGTCTTAAACTGGTGTCAGGGGGGAGGAGATTCAGACGGAGCTTCGGCGGTCTAAAGTCAGAGACGTAGCGTTGCACGCTGCGCGTGTGGAAGTGAAACTGAACTTCAATAAAGACTTTTATACTAAAGAACGAAGCAGCGTTGGTCTTCTGTGAGCTGGGACCTCGGGCAGCGCTGACAGTACCTTTTTTGTCTTTCGATGGGTTTTGCATGGCTCAGCTTCCCTCTCCTTGCGAAGAGAACTGAGACTCCCAGAATGCTGAGATGGCTTGTGAACGCTCTCTGCAAGAAATGCCTCTGCTCACTCAGAGATACATATATACAGTCTTTATTTTACATATGTACAAGCAGCACGTTACAACCATGCATCTGAATCCTCCGGCTCAGATTCTGGGAGTGCCTTACGCCCGCCCCGTCTCCAACAGAAAAGGTGTGGAATTTTCATGTGATGTCTCTGTCCCCTCCTCTTTAACACTCTCCTTTCTTTGGCAGACGGAATAGGCATTGTTTCGCTGTCTGTGCCAGAACTTCCTGTGTGGTGTTGAGGCTCTGGTCCAACATCTGTGAGCTGTCCTTCCTCCTGGCATTCCCTTCTTTCCTCCATCGCCACTTCCTGCCCCCCTTCCTCTGCCTGTCTCTGCTCCTCCCCTTCATTCTCTGGCAATACCATGACATACGCCAAGCTGGAAAAGTGTGCTTTTCACCAGGAGCGCATGGAATTCCTGGGATACATCATCTCCCCTGCAGGTCTCCAGATGGACCCCCGAAAGGTGCAGACGGTGCTGGATTGGAGCCCCCCCCCAAGGATGTAAAGGGGGTACAACAGTTCATTGGGTTTGCCAACTTCTACCGCCACTTCATTCAGGGATTTTCACATGTGGTTGCTCCCATTTGCGCCCTCGTCCGGAAGGATGCCACGTTTCAGTGGACACCGGCAGCGCAAGAGGTGTTTGAGTTCCTGAAGGAGGCATTTACCTCTGCCCCCATCCTGGCCCATCTGGACTCACAACTACCTTTCATACTCGAGGTGGACGCCTCGGACCAGGCGATTGGGGCCGTGGATGTTAGGATATAGTTCAATTCCACCTTAAAAGGGTACAGGCACGACGTTTGTGTATCACATGCCTGTTTACTTCCAGCTCTCGCTGGGAACTTCTGTTGCATGTTGCTTTTGTATTACTGCTGTTTTTCCCGGAGACTAAGGCAAGCAGTCATGTTTTTCCTCTGTTCCTGACTACGCTGAATAAAGCTGTAAATATGCTCTCTCTGTCTGCCTCTTCCGTTGTGGATGATTTACATACTCTGCTGACAGAGTGTACACGAGTCTCGGAACATATCTGAGGCTCGTGTCGCTGACTGACGGGAGACCAGTGATCATCCAGAGCCAGCTGGGGGTCTGCCTGATGCCCCCATCTCCCCGGCAGTATCCCAACAACATGGTTTCGGGCCCAGAATCACGGCGCTTACAGGAGAGTAAGACTGCTGATGCCTGTGAGATCCTGGCAGCGACAGAGGTATGTGGAGAAAAGCAAGGCTTTTCTGTGTTGCGGCAGAGAGTCTTTGAACTCCAAGCCAAGTAATTAGGCCCAAGAGAGAAGCAGGCCTCTTAATTTACGACCTGCCAGAGATAAAGAGCCTTTGAAGGGAATGAGGCTCACTGCTGAAGTAAAGAGCTGAAATGGAGCTTTTACAAGCCTCAGATGGGGTTCTGTGCCCAAAGCTTAATGGCCACAATTATCAGACCTGGGCAAGGTACTGCGAGGGCCAATTGAGAAAGTTTGGAGTGTGGCACAGTGTCTGAAGCCCTTCCACCTGTTGGGATACTGCCAGGGAGACAAAGTCCATCTGAGCCCCCAAGCTCGGTTGCCGGACGATCCATCAATCTCCCATAGACAGGCAATATCAGCAATTAGCGACACGAAGCCTCAAGAATAGATTGCCGCATTCTTAGGCTGGTGCACACTCTATCAGCAGAATTCACACAGCAAAAGATGCACAGCAGGAGAGCATATTTACAGTTTATTCAGCGATGGTCAGAACAAAGAAACCATGACCGCCTGCATCGGTATGTTCAGGCAAGAAGAAGGAAACGAAAGCAACTGAAAACATAAACATCCTGTGAACAGGAAATACGCAGACTCTGTGACTCACAAAGCCTGCTCCCTTTTAAGGTGGAACGGAAATATCCCAACATCCTCTCCCTTTCCGTGTAACCTGTAGTACCTGTGGTTCAACCCAATTGCAACCTTTGTACGTAAACCTTAAGTTGTTCTCTGTTAACAACCTTAGACAACAGATCAGCAGGAATTTCATTTCCTGGCATGTAGGACACCTGAATGAGTCCTTTCTGAATACACTCTCTTGCACGATGTAGCTTAATCTGCAAGTACTTGGTTCTTTGCTTGCAACTCTCCGAGTTCAGCAAAGCCAAACAAGATCTATTGTCTTGATACACTTGTATAGGACATTTCACAGAAACCCCGATGTCCTTAAACAGTTGCATCAACCATTCACAATCCATGAGTGAAAATGACAGAGCATTGAGTTCTGCTTCACAGGAACTTAGGCTAACTGTCGTCTGCTTTTTGCACAACCAGTCAAACAGGCAGTGGTTGTACATGTAGCATACTCCAGAAGTGCTTGTACCATCCGTGGTGTCACTTCCAAAACTCGCATCTGCAAAGATTTCAAGACCTCCAGTCTTCTGACTGGTGAACCTCAGCCTGTAGTGCAAAGTCCCTTTCAAATAGCGGGCTATGCGCTTCAGAGCTTTCCAATCCTGAACAGTAGGATTGTTAGCATGTCTGCTAAGCAGGTTAGTGCTTACAGCAATGTCAGGTCTTGAACATCTAGCAATGAAATTCAACTTGCCTAGAATGCATCTGTACAGCGTAGTTTCAGAAAACGCTTCAGCAGTACTATCTACCTGGTAACCTGTCACCATCGGTGTGTCTGCTGGGTTTGCATCAACCAAATTCAACCTGGTTAATACATCAGCAATTTTCTGTGTTTGGTGTACCAGAAAATTACCTGCTTGGTCCCTCTCCACCTGCAGAGAAAGATAGTTGGATACCTCACCAAGATCCTTCATGTCAAAGTGCTCCTTCAGTTGAGCTAGGGTGCTTTGGTAAAAAGCCTGATTCTTCAAAAACATCAGAAGATCATCAACAAAACATAAACAATACAGTTTGTTTTGCCCCTCCTCCTTGACAAACACACACGGATCAGCTTTGCCCTGGTGAAAACCTAGAGAAAGCAACGTTTCAGTGAGTTTTGTGTTCCAACACCTGGCACTCTGCTTGAGACCATATAAGGATTTCCGCAGTTTACAGACCATTCCCTTCTGTATCTGCATCCCGTCAGGTGGAAGCATGTACAGCTCCTCCCCCAAAATCCCGTACAAAAAAGCTGTATTAATGTCATGATGGGTAACATGGAGTTTCTCCTCCGCAGCGATCTTGAGCATCAGCCGAACGCTCTCATATTTGACGGTGGGCGAGTAGGTCTCGTGGTAATCCTGTCCTGGTACCTGTGAAAAACCTCTGGCAACCAACCTGGCTTTGTGTCTGACAACCTTGCCATTCTGGTCTGTCTTGGCCTTGAAGACCCATTTGCTGCCAACCAGTCTCATCCCTGGGACTGCCGGTACCAGCTCCCAAGTTTGGTTCCTGTTCAAGGAATCAACTTCAGCCTTCATGGCATTAAGCCAAGGCTCAGCATCTTTAGAGGTTAACTCCTGGACCTCTTTGAAGCTTGAAGGTTCCCACACCTTCTCTGAGCTACTAAGAACAGCAGTTGCCGTCTTAGCAAACTCATCAGCAAATCTCTTTGGAGGTTTGCCTTTGGTCGCCCTTTCAGACCTGCGAACCAGACGCAAGTCTTCTGGACTCATCTCCTCCTTCTTAGGAGAAAAGTGACCAATGGTGAACAGTGGTTCTTCCAGTTCATTGTCAGACTCATCAGACGGTCTGACTGAGGCCTTTGCGCTCTTGTAGTCTGCTGTGTCATCACTGTCACTGACACCAGCAGCAGCGCCGCCCACTGAACTGGAATCCGAACTCTGATCATCATCATCATCATCCTCATCCTCAGCTTTCTCAGCTTCCTCAGCATGATCTGCTTTTTTCACATCACCTACATCTTCCTCTGGGTAACTCTGGAAAATTCCCACATTTCCCCCCCACTTAGGATTGTACTCAACACTCCTTGTGAACTTAATGGACTTAGAGTTAGTCATCCATACCCTGTATGCACCTTTTTCGTACCCCATGAACAAACCATGTGCCCCACGCTTCCCAAGCTTGTTGCTTTGTGGGGTGTGTACCCACATGTCAGAACCAAAGATTCTCATGTGTTTGACGTTAGGTTTCTTACCAAACATCTTCTCATAGGGAGTACAACCAATAGGTGATGACAGTCTCCTGTTAAAAGAATAAACAAAATACGAGAGAGCCTCCCCCCAAAACTTCTCAGGGAGGTTGGCATCATGCAACAAGGCTTTTAGTCCTTGCAACAACGTTTGATTTGCTCGCTCCGCAAGCCCATTCATCCATGGCGATCTAGGCATTGACAAGTCATGCTGGATTCCCTTCTCAGTCAGGAAAGCTTCTAACTGCTGAGAAGTGAACTCCCCGCCTCGATCAGTAAACAAACACCCGATACGTTTACCGTGAGCATTCTCCAACCAAGCACAGAATGCCTTGAACCTAGGAAAAGCTTGCGATTTCTGCTCGAGCATAAACACATGAATGTACCTAGAAAAAGAATCAATTAGAACCATGAAGTACCTTGCTCCTCCCAAAGAGGGCGCAAGAGGACCAACCAGGTCTGCGTGCACTAACTGGTAGGGTTTGGAAGCCTGCCTGCTAGACTCCTTGCCTTTTGGAGCAACCTTCACCTTGTTCTCTGCACAAGATACACATTTCATGTGAAATTTACAGGGTTTGATGTTCAAACCTTCAACCAACCCAGGCATCTTGGCCAGCGCTTGCCAAGACATGTGACAAAATCTTCGATGCACTTCAAATTTTGTGGCACTTCAGGAGAGAGGCTGTAATCTTCCAGAGGAGGAAAAGGTCTGCAATATTCTAAGTTCTCTCCCTGATAGCTGGGACAATCTCGTTCTCATGCTGGAAGCTATGCGTGAAGAAGATCTGACTCTGGATTATGTTACTGGCAGGCTGCTGGAGGAATGGATCATCGGAACCTCGAATATTTCCAAGCCATTAAATGCCTTAAGCACGGTGGGCTTTGTTCTTCACATGTTTTAATTTCCAGATCGCCTATTGCCCTGGCACCCAGAACAGAAAGCCAACGCTCTTTCCTGGAGGGACTCGGACTCTGGGGATGACGGTTCAGAGCCAGCACCCATGTTGACCTCGACCAATTTTCTCCAGGGAACCTGGGAGCAGGACTTTCAGGCACAGATTCGCCTGGTTGTTCGACAGGATCTGTTCACCAAGGACTGGTTGGATACTGTCCTGGTGCCTTTGGGACCAGGGGGTGCGCCACTTGATGTCTGGGATGGGTGTGTGTACCATAACAGCCGGCTCTACATTCCGGAGGGGCCGCTCCGGACCTAGGTCCTTGAGCAGTGCCATGACACGTGAACCGCCGGACATGGGGGATACGCGAAGACACTGCAGCTACTGGCCTGAGCTTTCTGGTGGCCAGGGGTTTGGGTGGACATTAAGAAGTACATGCAGTCCTGTGAGACTTATGCTCAGACCAAGGTGCCGTGGCAGAGACCCCTGGGGCTCCCAGATGCAGTGATCTCCTATAGGGGTCCCCAGTTCACGTCCCGGTTCTGGGCAGCCTTCCTTAAGGGACTGGGTATTGAGAGGTGCCTCTCTTCCGTGTACCACCCTCAAACAGATGGCCAGACGGAGAGGGTTAATCTGTGGAGAGAATCAGAACTCACAGGGTTAAGAAGTTCTGAGTGACGTCTCACATTCTGAGGCGTGGTTTAGTATACTGAGGGGAGTGTTTTCCTGTGTCTCAGTGTGTTGTTCCGTTACTGGAGGAGAGACGGGCAAAAATGAGTGCTCTGTCACCAGGAGGGTTCTGAGTTGGTTTTCTACACGAATAAAGACTATTAGAAGATAAGGAAGGCACCGTGCGTTAAGCCTGATTTATTACATGCACACACACAGCAACAGTTTCTACGCTGCGTACACTCTGCTACAAGTAGCTGTGGGAAGTCCTGGAAGCAGAGCGCTGAGCGGAAGCGTGTGGGCTCCAGAAAGAAAAGCTACAAATCAAACATTCCAAGTCCTGGAGCAATATCTCCGCTGCTGCTTCCTGAGCTACCATCAGGATGATTGGCCTCCTGGCTTCTGGACCCCCATTCCTGCTCCCACCCCGCCATCTTGCCCCCAGTCCTGACGTCCCCTGCTGGGACTTCAATTGCCCGTGAACTGGACCGTGACAATCGACAAACATGATGACTGCTGGTTTATCAATTTTAAGATCCAAGTATTCATATATAAATTTATATATTTATACATTTATAAATATAAATGTATTCATTTATCAGTGTTCTTATATTGGATTGCATATATGTTCCAGGGAGAAAATCTGTTTGATCTTTGTGAATTGTCTCCTTCAACAATATCTTTAATCTGTTCGCGATGATATCAGCATAGATCTTATAGTCATTGTTTAGCAGAGCAAAAGGTCTATAGTTAGCAATATTTGATAGTCCTGTTCCTTGTTTATGGATGACCGAGGTATAGCTCTCCTTCCAAGAGTCCGGTAGCTTTTAGGGGTAGGGATAAAGCATCTTCTAATTTTTTTTATAATAAACAGCTGGAAGACTGTCAGGACCCTGATTTTGATCTTTGAATAGAATGCTGTACTTCCATCGCTGTAATGGGGAAATTCAAAGTTATTAATTTTTTCCTTAGAAATCATTGGTAATTTACATGTCTTTAAGAATTCCTTAATTTTTTCATTCTTCTCCGGGCCTTCTTTATATAGTTTTGAATAGAAGTTGGCAAAACTTTTCCTGATCTCTTTCAGGTTTTGAATCCAAGCTTCCTCAACTTTAATTTTACTAATAATTCTGTCATCTTGCTCCTTTTTTATCTGCCAGGCCAATAATTTACCCGATTTATTTGCATACTCAAAGTTTCTATGTCTCATCGACTTTATTTTCCATTCTATTTCCTCATTTATTAACATGGAAAATTGAGTCTGTAAAGTTTTTATGGTTAGTTTAATCTGTTCATCATCTGGTTTTTGGAAGAATTTTTTTTTTCATTTAACCAAATTTCCTCCCAAATTTCCATTTCTTTCTTTTCCATTTTCTTTTCCATTTTCTTTTGGATTGCATTCTGCTTGATAAAGAATCCTCTTAACATCACTTTGCTCGCATCCCATACCATTTTTTTCATTTCACAACATACTTCTCTCTGCAGAAATTATTCAACATAAAAAAGAAGAAGAAGAAACAACTTCAGTTAATATCAAACGTTACTGTTCCGGTTCCTCTGAATGTCCCCAAAGTGGCAGTAGGTTCTCCAAAAATTTTCTGCTTCTGGTACAGACAAAATTTTTCTACATTTGCCCTTAAAAAAGGAGATCCCTTCGGGGAACTCCCATCTATAATCAATTGTTTTGGTTTTTAGAGCATCCGTCAGAGCCTTATATTTATCTCTTTTCCTTATCAGTTGATTTGAAATAATTTTATGTATGATTATATCTTTTCCTTCAACTCTCAGGGGTTTTTTTTTGTTACTTGTCTGAAGAATTTTGTTTTTTAAGTCTAAGGACTTGAAAGATACGAGACAGTCTGCCGGCCAGCTATTTTGTTTGGCTACCTTAGAGTTTACTCTACAGGCTTTTTCTATTTTTTGTGTTACCTCTGATTCCTCAAGTTCTAACCAGACAGCGAGTTCTTTGGCTATTTTTCTCTCTATAACTTCCTCTGTCTCCTCCAATAATCCACTGAATCTCAATGTATTTTATCTTCTCTGCATTTGTAAAATTGCCAGAGAGTCCCAGATTGCTTCTTGTTGTTTCCTCAAATCCACTGTTTCCTCTCGTATTTTATCGCATGCACTGTATCGCTGTATTTTTTTCTGCCCTTCTTCTAAATTCTGAGATTTCTCTTTAAGGTCATGCACGGTTTTTATTAATTCGGAATTTTTTTGTACCAAATTGTGTACCTGATCTGATAAATCCGCTGTAATTTTAACATTTTCATCTAATTTAACCTTCATTGACATAAAATTATCCTCTACTATTTTAGCATTTTCATTTACAGTTAAGATCTGCAATGTCTTTTCATAATTCCAATAATAATTCCTTGATATCCACTGTTGCATCCAGATCATAAGCAGAGCTTCTCCTTGCTTGTGTGCCTTGTGTAGCCAACGATGCAGTAGGAGGTTTTTTACCAGCCATTGCTGGGAATTTCTTTAGTCTCTTTAAATATGTAGCTCCTACCATACACTTTCTTATTCTCAAATTTATATGTGGTTCAGTCTATAATAAGATACTTCAAATTCATTCACATAAATTCTGAGTAGCTGTTACGAAAAAGGAGCAATGCAGAAGCAAGCACCAGGTGGCTGGAATGGTAAACAGGATGTGGATGTTATTGGATTGTACCGTGGGAACCAGGGACAGTCTATTCACTGCTCTGAGCGCCGGATGTTAGCTCAGAGTGACACATGACCCTGTACTGGAAGTACATGGGTGGAGTTTATTCTCTCTCTGCAGTTGGGAATCAGAGTGTGCAGACATGTTTCTCTGTACTGCTGAAAGACAGAAATAAAGACATGTAAATATATTTCTGTCTGTCTCATTCCCCCCCCTGGAGATGGGAGGGGGAGGAGTGGTGTGTTCTTTTCACGTTTGAAAAGGATCGCCGAAGAGACCTCCCTTGATCTTGCCGGCAGACGCTGGCAGGGGAGGTAAACAAGGATTCAAGCCGGGCACCTGGAGGGTGGCCAAATTCCTTTGGACTAAGCTGTGCTCTGCTCGCTTGAATTCCGACATCTGGTAGCAGAACCGATGGATTTAAGATCTATGAGAATCTGCATGTGAGGTGAGAGGTCGATGAATCGTTGCCATCCTCTGCACCTAAGGAGATAAAGAAAGCGTCTGCCTGCAGCCAGAAAGCTGAACAGACAGCTGGACACCGAGAGGAGTGTGTTTCAAGGCAACGGAGCCAGAAAAGGTATGCTGCATTTCGGGCTAGAGGGAATGAACGCAGAAAGGCTTATTTTCTGGTTCACAATAACTGCGTTTGAAAAACAGCTCTGAAAGAGCAAGCTTGCATACCAGGAATTCCTGTGGTTAGATAAGGAATTCCGTCCTGAGCAGGTTGCTAGGCAACGTCTGCCAGCACTTGTTAAGTTACTGAGTGGCCTAAAAAGAGCCTGGGAAATCGAAAGTGTATCTGCGCAGCTGTGCAAGGGTTTTGAAAAAACAGCCCAAAGGTTTGCCTGCCAGTGAAGCAGTAAACAAAGACTTTTGGAGTATACTGGCGTGAAAGTGAAAGCTGGCTTGAGAAAACTGACCCTTGGATTCAGCATGGATTCCAAGAAGGCGGGAGGTTTGCCCTATCCCCCTCCCCTCACTAATGACAATTATTCATCTTGGTCTATAAAGATGAAGGCCCTGCTGCAGAATCAGAGGGTCTTTGACGTGATTGAGAACCCCATCCCAGCAGCACCAACCCGAGGTTGGGAGTCACAGAATCTGAAAGCCAGAACGGCTATAATTCTGTGTGTGTCAGATGACCAATTGGTGCATATTCAGGGTTTGGAATATGCACGGGAAATTTGGGAAATGCTGCGAAGAACACATCAGAGGGATGCTGGTTCTTCAGCGTTGCTGTATTTTGAGAAGCTGACCAATCTGAGGCTTGCGCTTGATGGAGATGTTCAAGCGCACCTGACGGAGATGAAATATCTGCGCCAGCAGATGGTGGAACGCAATTTCCGTCTGCAGGAGGAAGTGTTTTGCTTCATGATGATCAACAGCCTAAATCGGACTTACAAAACGGTTGCCAGTCAGCTTGGTTCCCTCCCGGCTCACGATTTGACCGCGGAAAGGGTGACTGCCGTCGTATTGAATGAACATGACAGACTTGCTGCACTGGAAGAAAAGGACAGGGGGAGGGAGGAACGGAGTTCTAATTCCCCCACCGATGAAGCTACTGGAGAGGAAGCTGTAGTTTTGAACGCTGTCCGATGTTACAATTGTGGACAGGCTGGGCATCTTCAGCGGAACTGCAAGAAGCCACGTCAGCCTAAAGGAACGAAGGGCCGCTCAGCAAAGCCTGAGGCGTCAGGCAAAGGTCACACCAAGACTTCGGTGAAACCTGGAAAAGCTTTGATGGCGACAGGAACCACGCCAGACGTTGGGAACTCGTTTGTTATTGACACGGGAGCTACAGTTCATATGTCCCCACACAGAGGGCTCTTTTCATCGTTTAAGAAGCAAAGCTTCACTGTGACACAGGCCAACGGTCAGGAGCTAGAAGCGACCGGAAAAGGGACTGTCTATCTTAAGAGTCTGGACTTGACAATAAACAATGTTTACTTGGTTCCTGAATTGAAGTTCAATCTGCTGAGTGTTTCGCAGATTGCAAAGAGAGGACTGAGACTGTCCTACGATGCTGAGAGCTGCGAGATCTACAAAGATGGAGAGTTATATCTTTCTGCCAAACAGAAAGATGGACTATATTTGTTGACTTTTGCACAAAGTGATTACATGGAATGTAATTCATCTGTGTCTAACCTAGTTTCTCTTGCAGGTGTGAGCAAGAAGAAGACCGGGGTCAACAGGGCATTTCAGCGGGTGTATGCTGATGTGATTGGTCCTCTAGAACCATCTAGAGGCAATGCAAGATATTATCTTGTGTGTGTGGATCATTTCTCTAACTATGTCTGGGTTTATGTGTTGAGAAAGCCACAGGAAGCCTTGGAGAGGTTTCAGGAGTTTTGTGACAAAGTTAAGAGTATGCATGATGTTAACATTGATTGTCTATTCACAGATGAGAAGCAGATTTTTCTTTTACAGGATTTCCAAAGGTTCCTGCAGAAGAAGGGGATCAGACACAAGATTGCTGTTTCAGCGGAAGCGTGGAACAGGGGTGTCTGTGTACGGGTGAACAGAGAATTGCAAAAGGGGATGGAAGCGCAATTGCTAAGTTCACATCTGCCACATGAGTACTGGGCCGAGTCTCTAATGTCGTTCTGTTATACGAAAATGAGAAAGGTTTCAAAAGAGTTGGGAAGTTCTCCTTTTGAGAAACTGTTCCACAGAAAACCTTCTGTTGCCCATTTCAAGGTTTTTGGGTCTCATGTGAGAACAGAAGCTCCAGGCGGAGTAAAGAATGCCAGAGGCATTTTTGTGGGGTATGAAAAGGGTCTCTACAGAGTAATTTTGTCTGAATCTGGTCAGGTGATTCTCACAAAATTTCTAGAGAGTGCTCCTGAACAGGAGAGAGTGATAGTACACACATTTCCCACTGAGGACGATTCAGATGATGATGATTTTACTGATTACAGCTGTAATGAAAGTGATGACACTGATAGCTCGGAGAGCTCAGTTGTCACAGTCATTGAGAGGAAGTCTCACACAATAGATAGGCCTTCACAACTGAAGGATGAACCACTGTTTACCATTGGAACTAGTTCTCCAAAGAGTCCTGAGACTGGACCAGTGAGCAGAGAGGATCAGCACCTCATACGTAGGTCTGAGAGAGTTACAAAGGGTCAACCACCCAAGAGGTACTCAAAAGAGTTTGCTAACTTAGCTGTTGCATGTGTTGCTGTTGTAAACAACCGAGGACAGGTTGGAGCTGTGTCTAAGTCAGAGACAAAGACACAACAGAGAGTTGCTAGCCAAGGTAATGCAGATGCACTCATTCCTTGGAAACCAGACAACCAGAGAGGTACACTGGGGAAACCAGTGGCGGGGAGTTCCAAGGGTGGAACTGAAACAACAGGGGAGTGTTATGTGTATAACAACTGTTTGTTTTCTTCTCTGGATCATGCTTTGCTTGCTGCAACACGCATTGATTCTTTTGGGGGAGGATGTTACGAAAAAGGAGCAATGCAGAAGCAAGCACCAGGTGGCTGGAATGGTAAACAGGATGTGGATGTTATTGGATTGTACCGTGGGAACCAGGGACAGTCTATTCACTGCTCTGAGCGCCGGATGTTAGCTCAGAGTGACACATGACCCTGTACTGGAAGTACATGGGTGGAGTTTATTCTCTCTCTGCAGTTGGGAATCAGAGTGTGCAGACATGTTTCTCTGTACTGCTGAAAGACAGAAATAAAGACATGTAAATATATTTCTGTCTGTCTCATTCCCCCCCCTGGAGATGGGAGGGGGAGGAGTGGTGTGTTCTTTTCACGTTTGAAAAGGATCGCCGAAGAGACCTCCCTTGATCTTGCCGGCAGACGCTGGCAGGGGAGGTAAACAAGGATTCAAGCCGGGCACCTGGAGGGTGGCCAAATTCCTTTGGACTAAGCTGTGCTCTGCTCGCTTGAATTCCGACAGTAGCAAGGTTAATAATTATAACTTCCAAATTCATTTACAATTTTTACCTGATAAATTTAAAAACTCACTAATTTAAGACTGAATTATATTGTGCAGTTTATCCAGTCAAATAATAATATAATTCCAATAATTGATTAATTAAATGAAACCATATTGATAATAAAAAGAAAAAAGAAGTAGGGGGGCTGGGAAATAAATGAACATAAATAAATAGGGACACGGGTGGTGTTGTGGGTAAAACCTCAGTGCCTAGGACTTGCTGATCGTAAGGCCGGCGGTTTGAATCCCTGCGGCGGGGTGAGCTCCCGTCGTTCAGTCCCAGCTCCTGCCCACCTAGCAGTTCGAAAGCACCCCTAAGTGCAAGTAGATAAATAGGTACCGCTTTATAGCGGGAACCTAAACAGTGTTTCCGTGTGCGGCACTGGTGCTGGCTCGCCAGCTGCAGCTTCGTCACGCTGGCCACGAGACCCGGAAGTGTCTTCAGACGGCGCCGGCTCCCGGCCTCTTGAGCGAGATGAGCGCGCAACCCTAGAGTCGGTCACGACTGGCCCGTACGGGCAGGGGTACCTTTAAATAAGTACTAATGTGAAACAGATACTATAAGAGAAGAGAAAAAAATGGGGTGATAAGAAAAAATAAAGAAAAATTAAAAGGGACAAAGTGGGGAAAAAGACAGGAAAAAGAGAGAAAGAGAGAGAGGGAAAAGAGAAAGAAAGAGGAAGACAAAAAGGAAAAAGTTTTAAGAGAGCGACAAAAAGCTAATGTTCTGCCAGTAGAGAGGAATTTTCAGTTTGAGTGCTGTATCTTCTTTTCTTCACTACGTGTCTCAACTCCGTCAGATCTTGCTGTTGAGTGAGTGCGCAGCCTTTACCTCTAGAATGAAATTTTAGTCCAGCTGAAACCGATGACAGCCAATCAACTGACAGCACATTACTGCTGAGTCTTTCTAACCCAGCACTTCCATAGAAAGTATTGCAGGCTGATTGCATAAGCCAGTTGCATCAGCTAGCAAACTCAAGCCTGCAGACTTACTATCTCTCACATTGGTCCTAGAACAATGCAGCAGTATGATTGGTCCGCAGGAGCCACCCAATCCAGCTCCAGGTGGAAGTGAATCCACAACCTGATTGGCCTACAGGAGAATCCCGGAATTAGCCAATCACGTGTGGCCCATTGTGTAAATAATGTATATAAAGCAGATATTGTGGGGGAACTTTCATTCCTCGCTAATATGAGCTGAATAAAGAGCATGAAATCCACACTCAACTCCAAGTATATTTCACTTGCCTAGATGGAGGATATGGAAGGGCGTGTGTAGAAACTGGCCTGCTGTACAGAGGTAACATTTACATTAGCTGCCCTACTCACTTTTGCCTCTGCCCCCACCTACCACCAGCATGTGGTGCTCAGAAGGTTGCCCAGAACGGAATGAGGTAATTGGGTTGGGGGAAAAGATTTTCCACCCCTGAATTGGCATTTCCTTGTAGGGAAAGGCAATGCAGCCCCCCCCCCCCAAGTTCATTTTGTGTGTCCCTTTCCCAATCCACCCTGTCCACACTAAACCTACCTTTTTGCAAGATCCAAGAGATTGCTTTGATCCTGTTATCAGCCCCCACTCTTACAAGCTGATGCAATTTGAAACAAAACACTGCAGTGTAGATAAAAAAGTTTTAATGCCACTGCTGTTTGGCCCCCTTCTAACCAGTAGTGCGCACACTAGGAGAAAGAAACCCTTGAGCACCTGCCTTCATTGCATGCCTGCATGATGTGAGTACACAGAGGACCATCTTCAAGCCTGGACAGAGGACAGTTAAGATCTGCAGCCTTGGTGGTTCCACATTCAGCAGTGCAGTCAATGTTCTCTAGATGTTGGGAACTCTTCATTGGCTGCAGCAGAGGCATTTGGCACAGGGGAAGAGGCTGGTTTGGAGGGTCAGCATAGCTCAGTGGTAGAGCCTTACATGCAGAAGTTTCCAGGTTCAATCCTCAGAATCTCCAAGTAGGAATAAGAAAGACAGACCACTGCCTGAAACCCTTGAGAGCTGCCACTCAGCATAGACAATATGGAGCTAGATGGACCAATGGCCTGGCTGTAAGGCAGATTCCTATGTCCCTTTACTCCAAGTATGGGGAAACTTGGGCCCTCCAGATGTGGTTGTGTTACAGCTCCCATCATGACCAGAGATTATGGGAGTTGTAGTTCAGCAACACCTGGAATGAGAAAAGCTCTCATCTCCACACCTGCTATATTCCCATTATCCATTTTCACCCTCTTTAGCCAACTTAAGAAGCAGCGAGTTTGTTAGTTGAAATGCTCCCATTGCCCTGTCATGTCCTCATCCCCATCCCTATTTAAAAGCTCACAAGTAACCCTCAAGGTCAAATCCTGGGACCCAGTGGCAGTCCAAACCGTTTTGCTGTCTGGGGCGAAAGACAAGATGGCAGTCTCTCTCTTGTTCTATAGGCAGAATCTGACCAGGCTTTGAATCTTAAATCATAACTGGGCAATGTCTTCCAGCACACTTGAGCTGACTTGGAGAACTCAAGGCAGGCTGTGTGACACACACAAGCTAGTCCTCCCAACACTTTGCTGCTGCTCGCCAACCACCTCTACCCTGCCCTCAGCATCTTCCGCCTGAGGAGGCTGCTGGTCCCTCTCACCCCCAGCCCCCAAAGAGCTGCCTCGTCCAAAAGATGGAGAAGATGAGTAGTAAAGTCATGCTTAAGATGAGAGCCATCAGGTAGGTGAAAATCTGGAGCTGGGGGTTGCAGGCACACGCCCACATTGGGGAGCGGTGGTGGTTGGGCATGATTGTGGTGGCAGTGGTAGCACTAGCCGGGCGGCTTGGCTCACAGTAGCTCTCAATGCTTGGATCTCTCACTGGGCCCAGGTCCAGGGTGTAAACCCTGGGCTGGCAGAGGAAGTACCTGCTCTTGCGCTGCTCCTTCAAGCACAGCTGCCAACCCTACAGGATGATGTGGTTGGGCTCCAGGCACAGCAGGCGCAGGAGGGCTTCATTGGTGGGCAGCTCAGTGACAGGCTGGTCGGAGGGGAGGACAGTAGGGTGGCGGCAGAGTGAGCACTGCAAGCGGTTCTGGGCTGGGGACACCAAGCTGAGAAGAGCCAGGCACTTGATGCAGAAGGAATATTGGCACTAAAGGACCTTGGGGTGCAAAAAGTGTTGTCGTAAGGGTTTCAGCAGATGGGGCATTCAGCCTCCAGCCCCTGGACCTGCTTCTCAGCCATGGGGAAACCCAGTCAACAGCACAGCCTTCTTTGCTACCTAGGAGACTAAAAAACAAGGGCAGGTGGAAACTGTTAGGATATTTCCGTTCCACCTTAAAAGGGAGCAGGATGTTTGTATAACAGCCTGCGCGTTTCCTGTCTCACAGGATGTTTATGTTGTCTGTTCCTTTCGTTTTCTGCTGTTTTGCCTGAGCAGTCGGAGCAGACGGTCATGTCTTCTCATGTTCTGACCTACGCTGAATAAACTGTAAATATGCTGTTCTGCTCTCATGCTGTGCAACTTTTGCTGTGTGAATTCTGCTGTTAGAGTGTGCACTAAGCCTGAGGCTTAGTGTCGCTAAATTGCTGGTACTGCGTGACTACGGGAGGTCGATGGATCGTCCGGCACCGAGCTTGGGGGCTCAGATGGACTTTATCTCCCTGGCAGTATCCCAACAACAGGTTTCGGGCCCAGATTCACGGCACTTGCAGGAGAGTATGACAGCGACAGACTGCTGAAAGGTATGTTGGAAAAGCGAAAGCAGAGGCTTTTCTGGATGCCGCGGAAAAGGCTTTTGATGTCCGGCAAAACTAATTGGCCTGGGAGCCGAGCCAGAGGCATCGTGATTTATGGGCTGCCGAGATAAGCCGTTTTTGAAGGCATAAAGGCTCACGGCTAAAGCAAAAAGCTGGAATGGATGTTTTCCAAGCTTCGGAGGCCACTGAGTGCCCAATGTTAAATCGGCACAATTATCAGACCTGGGCAGAATGGTGTGAGAGTTTGCTGCGTCAGTTTGGAGTCTGGCATACTGTGTTTGAAGCCACTCCAGTTCCTCGGACAGAAAAATGGGAGGCCCAGCATTCGAGGGCCGTTGATATAATAGTCTTATCCGTCTCTCTGGAGGAAATAAAGACGCTTGCTGGAAATCTCACGGCACGTGACATGTGGGATGCTTTGAAAAAGGCCCACCTGCCAATCACCCCAGCCCAGGGTTTGAATGCATCGGAGGTCCTGGCTGTTTCCCAGAATGCTAGTGAATGCAGGGATGCTGAGGGCACCGATTGCAAGCTGCAGGGGGAGCAGACTGCCACGTCATCCCAGGCAGCATTCCAGCCTCCAGGGGGAGCCAAGGAGTCGGCAGCTGAGAGCTCTGTTTCTTGTGAGAACCAAGGTCAGAGCCTATGCAGAGGCCGGAAGGCCAGATGTAAACAAAGGATAAAGCCTGCAGATGGCCAGGAGCGGGGGGGGGGGCAAGTTGCAAAAGCCCATGCCAGTGGAAAACAAGGCTATGTTTGCTGGCACAGCTCCACCAAAGGCTAAAGGCACGTCTGATGGCCAGGAGCGGGGGGGGGGCAAGTTGCAAAAGCCCACGCCAGTGGAAAACAAGGCTATGTTTGCTGGCACAGCTTCACCAAAGGCTAAAGGCAAGCTGCAAAAGCCCACGCCGGTGGGAAACAAGGAAAAGGCCAGGTTTGTTGTGGATTCAGGGTGCACGCGCCATCTCACCAAAGACCGCCATCTGTTCATCTCCTTCACACCTCAAGATGGAGAGATCCAGCTGGCTGATGGAAGGACTTTGCAAGCTGCAGGAGTTGGGACTGTGAAACTTGCAAGTCTGCATACTACCATCAGCGATGTACTTTTTGTTCCAGGAGCTGCAGACAAATTGCTTAGTGTACCACAGCTGACTGGGCGTGGTTTTGAGGTTTCCTTCAAGAGGACTGTCTGTGTCATCAGAAAAGGCAAAGAGGACATTTTGCATGCAAAGTTGATGGATGGTTTGTTCTGTCTAACTTATGATGACAATGCTGTTATGTCAAATGCTGATACTTGTTGTGTTGCACAAACTAACAAGGTTCTTCATGCAGGATGCATTCACGATGCACATAGAAGATTTTGTCACCTCTCTTGGCAAGCGCTAGCCAAGATGCCTGGGTTGGTTGAAGGTTTGGACATCAAACCCTGTAAATTTCACATGAAATGTGTATCTTGTGCAGAGAACAAGGTGAAGGTTGCTCCAAAAGGCAAGGAGTCTAGCAGGCAGGCTTCCAAACCCTACCAGCTAGTTCATGCAGACCTGGTAGGTCCTCTTGCGCCCTCTTTGGGAGGAGCAAGGTACTTCATGGTTCTAATTGATTCTTTTCCCAGGTACATTCATGTGTTTATGCTCGAGCAGAAATCGCAAGCATTTCCTAGGTTCAAGGCATTCTGTGCTTGGTTGGAGAATGCTCACGGTAAACGTATTGGTTGTCTGTTTACTGATCGAGGAGGGGAATTCACTTCTCAGCAGTTTGAAGCTTTCCTGACTGAGAAGGGAATCCAGCATGATTTGTCAACGCATAGATCGCCATGGATGAATGGGCTTGCGGAGAGAGCAAATCAAACGTTGCTGCAAGGGATAAAAACCTTGTTGCATGATGCCAATCTCCCTGAGAAGTTTTGGGGGGAGGCTTTGGCGAATTTTGTTTATTCTTTTAACAGGAGACTGTCATCACCTATTGGTTGTACTCCCTATGAGAAGATGTATGGTAAGAAACCTAATGTCAAGCACATGAGAATCTTTGGTTCTGACATGTGGGTACACACCCCACAAAGCAACAAGCTTGGGAAGCGTGGGGCACATGGTTTCTTCATGGGGTACGAAAAAGGTGCATACAGGGTATGGATGACTAACTCTAAATCCATAAAGTTCACAAGGAGTGTTGAATACAATCCTAAGTGGGTGGAAAATGTGGGAATTTTCCAGAGTTACCCAGAGGAAGATGTAGGTGATGTGAAGAAAGCAGATCATGCTGAGAAAGCTGAGGAATCTGAGGATGATGATGATGATGATGATGATCAGAGTTCGGATTCCAGTTCAGTGGGCGGCGCTGCTGCTGGTGTCAGTGACAGTGATGACACAGCAGACTACAAGAGCGCAAAGGCCTCAGTCAGACCATCTGATGAGTCTGACAATGAACTGGAAGAACCACTGTTCACCATTGGTCACTTTTCTCCTAAGAAGGAGGAGATGAGTCCAGAAGACTTGCGTCTGGTTCGCAGGTCTGAAAGGGCGACCAAAGGCAAACCTCCAAAGAGATTTGCTGATGAGTTTGCTAAGACGGCAACTGCTGTTCTTAGTAGCTCAGAGAAGGTGTGGGAACCTTCAAGCTTCAAAGAGGTCCAGGAGTTAACCTCTAAAGATGCTGAGCCTTGGCTTAATGCCATGAAGGCTGAAGTTGATTCCTTGAACAGGAACCAAACTTGGGAGCTAGTACCGGTAGTCCCAGGTATGAGACTGGTTGGCAGCAAATGGGTCTTCAAGGCCAAGACAGACCAGAATGGCAAGGTTGTCAGACACAAAGCCAGATTGGTTGCCAGAGGTTTTTCACAGGTACCAGGGCAGGATTACCACGAGACCTACTCGCCCACGGTCAAATATGAGAGCATTCGGCTGATGCTCAAGATCGCTGCGGAGGAGAAACTGCATGTTTCCCATCATGACATTAATACAGCTTTTTTGTACGGGATTTTGAACGAGCAGCTGTACATGCTTCCACCTGATGGAATGCAGATACAGAAGGGAATGGTCTGTAAACTGCGGAAATCCTTATATGGTCTCAAGCAGAGTGCCAGGTGTTGGAACACAAAACTCACTGAGACATTGCTCTCTCTAGGTTTTCACCAGGGCAAAGCTGATCCATGTGTGTTTGTCAAGGAGGAGGGGCAAAACAAACTGTATTGTTTATGTTTTGTTGATGATCTTCTGATGTTTTGGAAGAATCAGGCTTTTTACCAAAGCACCCTAGCTCAGCTGAAGGAGCACTTTGACATGAAGGATCTTGGTGAGGTATCCAACTATCTTTCTCTGCAGGTGGAGAGGGACCAAGCAGGTAATTTTCTGGTACACCAAACACAGAAAATTACTGATGTATTAACCAGGTTGAATTTGGTTGATGCAAACCCAGCAGACACACCGATGGTGACAGGTTACCAGGTAGATAGTACTGCTGAAGCGTTTTCTGACACAACGCTGTACAGATGCATTCTAGGCAAGTTGAATTTCATTGCTAGATGTTCGAGACCTGACATTGCTGTAAGCACTAACCTGCTGAGCAGACATGCTAACAATCCTACTGTTCAGGATTGGAAAGCTCTGAAGCGCATAGCCCGGTATTTGAAAGGGACTATGCACTACAGGCTGAGGTTCACCAGTCAGAAGACTGGAGGTCTTGAAATCTTTGCAGATGCGAGTTTTGGAAGTGACACCACGGATGGTACAAGCACTTCTGGAGTATGCTACATGTACAACCACTGCCTGTTTGACTGGTTGTGCAAAAAGCAGACAACAGTTAGCCTAAGTTCCTGTGAAGCAGAACTCAATGCTCTGTCATTTTCACTCATGGATTGTGAATGGTTGATGCAACTGTTTAAGGACATTGGGGTTTCTGTGAAATGTCCTATACAAGTGTATCAAGACAATAGATCTTGTTTGGCTTTGCTGAACTCGGAGAGTTGCAAGCAAAGGACCAAGTACTTGCAGATTAAGCTACATCGTGCAAGAGAGTGTATTCAGAAAGGACTCATTCAGGTGTCCTACATGCCAGGAAATGAAATTCCTGCTGATCTGTTGTCTAAGGTTGTTAACAGAGAACAACTTAAGGTTTACGTACAAAGGTTGCAATTGGGTTGAACCACAGGTACTACAGGTTACACGGAAAGGGGGAGGATGTTAGGATATTTCCGTTCCACCTTAAAAGGGAGCAGGATGTTTGTATAACAGCCTGCGCGTTTCCTGTCTCACAGGATGTTTATGTTGTCTGTTCCTTTCGTTTTCTGCTGTTTTGCCTGAGCAGTCGGAGCAGACGGTCATGTCTTCTCATGTTCTGACCTACGCTGAATAAACTGTAAATATGCTGTTCTGCTCTCATGCTGTGCAACTTTTGCTGTGTGAATTCTGCTGTTAGAGTGTGCACTAAGCCTGAGGCTTAGTGTCGCTAAATTGCTGGTACTGCGTGACTACGGGAGGTCGATGGATCGTCCGGCACCGAGCTTGGGGGCTCAGATGGACTTTATCTCCCTGGCAGTATCCCAACAGAAACCCAATGACAGTAATCATACAGCAGCATCAATGCAGTGGAACCTTTGGCCCACGAGAGGGAACGTTTGGCTTGCCATAGGGCCGTATTTACTGAGGCTGATGGGAGTTGTAGTTCTTCAACATTGGTGGGGGTGGGAGACAAGTTTCCCAACATCTGGTTTTTACAGCATCAGCAAATGCAAAGAGAGAGGTCCTCCACCCAAGGGAATTTGCAGTATGAAGTTTAAGAGTGGAAGTAAGCCCTTCTCTTGCAAAGCAATTGATAAGGCAAGGGTGGGAAGATAAACATCCACATCAGAACAGCCTGCTGGAACAGGCCAATGGCAATCTATTTTATTTTATTTTCAATGCAAAATTACAACAAAAATTACAAACATTGAATCCAAAATGAAACAGTACAAACAAGGAAGAAAACCCCAAAACACAAGAGAGGGAAAACACACACACACACACACACAAACAAAAAAACAAAAAAACCACCACACATCTACAAATAATACCATATCATCATTCTAATCTAATCATTACTGTCAGGGGACTGCCATCGGAACAGGGAAGGGAAGGAGAGGGGCAGTTAGGTTACAGGGAACCTCCGAAAATCTTGTGAAGCAGTTCCCCTTCCTGTGGTGGGGAAAGCCACACCTCCAGTGGGGAAGAGGGGAAGGGACCAGAGGATGCTGCTGGGAGCCTCAGCACCGCTCCTGGGCAAGCCAGCCAGGAGGGAAGCACGCCTCTTCCGTCACCCACCCTGCGCAGAGGTGTAAAACGCAAAGAAGGAAGGAAAAGGCTGGGGGTGACTAAGCTATTATGTTGGGGGAGGACCCGGAAATGACCACTCCCGGATTCTGCTAGCGATTGAGGCAGACATGAACTTGTGGTTCTACACTGTAAATAGTTTTGCACCAAAAGAAAACCTGTAAAAGACAGGTTGGAGTCCTGACTGGTTACTCACAAGCAACCACCATTGCCATCTGACAGCAATCCGGGAGTCATTGCGGTTGCTCAAGTGTAACAGCAGAGACACACACGATGAGTCACCTCAAAAAGGGAGCTGCAGGCGGAGGCACTGAGGGAGAGGAGGCGTGGAACGTAGCAGCCATGGTACAGAGGAACGTGGAGTTGGAGCCACGCGTCATCGAGCTTGTAGTGAGGCTTGAGGAGCGCAGAGTGCAGGACCAGCAGGTCAGAACCACTCCAGTTGGGAGAAAAGTACCATTGCTGCTGAGCAAGTTTGGAGGGAACCCCCAAGAATACCTGGCATTTAAGACTGAGATTAAATACGCCCTGGACTTGCAAAAGAGGGCCACCCAATGGAAGTGCAGGTGTTAATCGATTCTGGGGCGAGTGAGAATTTTTTCAGCAGAGACTTTGCCTTGGAGCACCAGTTGCACCTGTTACCACTAGACTTTCCCTTGCAAGTCACCACCATTGATGGGAACCCTGAAACCAACCGTCTCCTTGATCTCAGACCCACTGAAAGAGGCGGTCATTAAACCGCTTCTTAAAAAAACATCTTTAGACCCAGCCAATATGGCTGTCAGCTTCGTTCCGTAGCTGACAGAGGCTGGGAATCTAAGCAAGCCAAGGGAGATAAGGACACTGGAATGTGGACTGGAATGTGAGAGGGAGGAGGGGCAGCCGAGTGGCAGAGTTTCAGAGAGCAGAGAGCAAGCAGAAGATAGCAAAGCTCTAAACACCAATCTTAGTTCAGAGACAGAAGGGGAGAGGCCGGGAATAGCTAGCCCAAAAACTTGAAGGCGCAAAAAGGTCAGTGAGAGGAGGGAAAAAGAGCGGAAGCGAAAGGTTTTTTTCCACTGTTGGAAGAAGAGGAAGGGGCGGAGTTTAGACTCGGCAACTGCTAACTTGGAGTCAGACACAGAGTGAAGGAGCTCCAGAGTGATTTATGTGTTTGAGCAATAAACCTGAGATAATTACTGCCGGTGTCTCGCTTCTGTGGGAGAGCCAAGCCATTACAATGGCCAACTATCGCCCAGTCTCCAATCTTCCATTCTTGGGCAAAGTGATTGAGCGTGTGGTTGTTGAACAATTCCAAGCTCTACCTCTCTTTCAAATCGGAACCAGTGAAGGCGGTGAAGGTCCTGTGCGAGTGCCTGGAGGCGGTTGGAGGATGGATGGTGGCTAACAGATTGCGGTTGAATCCTGACAAGACAGAAGTACTCTTTTCGGGGAACAGGGGGCGGGCAGGTGTGGGGGACTCCCTGGTCCTGAATGGAGCAACTGTGCCCCTGAAGGACCAGGTGTGCAGCTTGGGAGTCACTTTGGACTCACAGCTCTCCATGGAGGTGCAGGTGAATTCTGTGTCCAGGGCAGCTGTCTACCAGCTCCATCTGGTACGCAGGCTGAGACCCTACCTGCCTGCAGACTGTCTTGCCAAAGTGCTGCATGCTCTAGTTTTCTCCCACTTGGACTACTGCAACAGGCTCTATGTGTTAGTTTCTGTTTGTGCCACTGTGCAGCTGCTTAGAGTCACAAGACTCTGTTTACATTCAAGAGACAATCCAGGCTGTTGGAAGTCTCACGGAAGACGGATGTGATGTACTGGTTTCCTGTTCCTTTGTTTGTTTCAGTTGCTCTCTGCTCTCACAGAGAGAGAATGTGTTTTCTGTCTGCGTAGCTTAGTAATAAAACTCATAGAGATGTGGCCATAAATCTCATCACTTCCGTGTGCTGCTTTGATTCTCTGCATAATGGGAATGTGCCTGGAGGTCTCATCAAAGGCTCAGATCGTTAATCACATCGAAGGACTCAGCCGGAGGAAAATGAGCTTTATCAGCTCGGTCAAACGGAGATTTCAACATTTTTTGTTTCGGGCCCAGAAGAACATCAGAAAGAACGGAATGTAGGTTATCTTCTCTGTGTGTCAAGGGTGGACTTTGAACTTCAAGCCAAAACACTAACCGGCTGCGGCAGAAGGGTGCTTTTGGAATGCAGCTGCTTGTAAACAGACAGAGTCTGCCTTAAAGACTCAGACATGGCTAATCCAAAAGTACAGGAGGCTCTTCAAAATGCGATGGGGATTCCAAAGCTCTCAAAAGGTAATTATCAGGACTGGGTGCAGTATGCAGAGGCTCTGCTAAGAAAAGAGGGTCTGTTTAATGTGATAACAGATGCCCCCCCAGCTCCGGTGACCGAAGCATGGGAGGCTAAGGATTCCAAAGCAAGGGGGACTCTGACGCTTATTGTGTCCCCTGAAGAGTTATGTCTTTTGTGTGACAAGGACTCAGCCCAAAGAGATGTGGGACAGTCTCCAACAGTCACATTTAAGAAAAGAGGCTGGTGCTTCTTTGCTCTTTTAGGCCAAGTTGCATGATATGGCACTTGCTGATGGAGCAGACGTACGTGCTCACCTCATGGAAATGCAGAATCTCAGGCATGAGTTGCAACAGCGTTGAATCACCTTTCCAGAGGCTGTGTATTCCTTCATGATTCTACATTCTTTGGGTTCAAGTTGGGAAGCGATTGCCAGCCAGCTTGCTGTTTTGCCTACTGCTCTGCTAACGGTAGCACATGTTACTGCTGTGGTGTTAAATGAAGCGGATCGGCGTAGTGCTAACTGCATCACTAAGGGGGAGTCCTCACAGATGTCATCCCAGAATGCAGTGGAACCACTAGATGGCGCCAAAGCTTTGAAGGCAGTGAAATGCTACTCGTGTGGATGTCTAGGCCACGTGAAGAGGGAATGTAACTATCCCAATGCCAAGGCAACAGAGCAGCACAGCGAAAGTTCAACGTGTGGAAAAGGCAAAGGTAAAGGCAAAGGTCAGAAGTCCAGGACAACGCAACTCAATGTTAGTTTCTGTTTGCCACTGAGCAGTGCTTTGGAGTCACAAACTCTGTTTACATTCCACACATTCCATACTGTTGGAAGTCTCACGGGAGACGGATGTGACGTTAGTGGTTTCCTGTTCCTTTGTTCCTTTGTTCAGTTGCTCTCTGCTTTCATAGAGAGAGGATGTATATTTCTTTGCTGTCTGCGTACCTAGAAAATAAACTCTTTACAATGTAGCCATAAATCTCATCACTTCCGCATGCTGCTGGAAACTCTGCTTAATGGGAATGTGCCTGAGGCCTCATCAAAGGCTCAGGTCGTTAATTATCGTCAGGGGCGACTAGGCCGGAAGATGAGCTTTATCAGTTTGGCCGAATGGAGATGCCGACATTTTGGGGTCTGGGCCCAGAAGAACAGACTGTAGGTTATCTTCTCTGTGTGTCAAGAAGATTGATGAGAGGTATGTGCTCGAGCCCCAGGAAGCCTGCCAGTCCCTAATTAAGGGTGGTCTTTGAACTTCTAGCCAAAGCTCTGACCGGTTGCTGCAGAAGCTCAGGAGCATGCAAAGGCCTCAAGAAGGGTGCTTTTGGAATGCAGCTGCTTGTAAATAGACGCAGCTTGCTTTAAAGACACAGAAGGCTAATGCCAGAATAATGGAGGCCCTTCGAAATGCCATGGCAATTCCTAAGCACTCAAAAGGGAATTATTTGGACTGGGTGTAGTATGCAGAGGCTCTGCTAAGAAAAGAGGGTCTGTTTAATGTGATAACGGACGTCGTCGTCCCCAGCTCCAGTAACTAAGAATGGGAGGCTAAGGATTCCAAAGCAAGGGGAACTCAGACACTTATTGTGTCCCCTAAAGAGTTATGTCTTTTGCGTGACAAGACCTCAGCCAGATTGATGTGGAACAGTCTGCAACAGTCACATTTGAGAATGGAGGTGGGAGCTTCTTTGTACTTTTATGCCAAGTTGCATGATATGGCACTTGCTGAAGGAGCAGACGTACGTGCTCACCTCATGGAAATGCAGAATCTCAGGCATGAGTTGCAACAGTGTGGAATCACCTTTTGAGAGGCTGTGTATTCCTTCATGATTCTATATTCTTTGGGTTCAAGTTGGGAAGCGATTGCCAGCCAGCTTGCTGTTTTGCCTACTGCTCAGCTAACGGTAGTGCACGTAACTGCTGTGGTGTTGAATGAAGCGGATCGTCATAGTGCTAGCTGCATCACCAAGGGCAAGTCCTCACAGACGTCATCCCAGAATGCAGTGGAACCACTAGATGGCGCCAAAGCTTTGAAGGCAGTGAAATGCTACGCGTGTGGACATCTAGGCCACGTGAAGAGGGAATGTAAACATCCCAAGGCCAAGGCAACAGAGCAGCGCAGCGAAAGCTCAACGCGTGGAAAGGCAAAGGCAAAGGTCCGAAGTCCAGGACGACGCAACACAAGTCAATGGTCTCACGCCTCACTCCAAAGGTCCAGAAGACATCTAGATCTTTCTTCATCGACGACCTATTTCCACATCCTATCTTGGAATGTGGCAGGATGGCTATCTAAGCAGGGTGACGTCAACCTTCTGGATTTCCTCACAAAATTTCAGATTATATGCCTACAGGAGACATGGTGTCTAGATCTCCATGTCCCTTCTCTACAGGGATACGAAGCTTTTGCTCCCCCTGCGGTAAAAACAAATTTTTGAGGCCGACCTAGTGGTGGCTTAGTCACTTTTGTTTCCACCAAGCTAAAGTGCAAGGTCCGGCAACAGCAGTGGGCGAAGAGTAACAATCTACAAATCCTACTTATTTCTAGCAGTGAAGGAGGAGATTTCCTTTGCTTTAATATATATATCCCTCCTATAGGCACCCCTTCCCAGTCGTCACAAACCTGGGAAGATTTAGAGCTATGTTTGGAAAAGGCTGAACTAGAATTCCCTGGCATGGATATCCTGCTGGCAGGTGATTTCAACGCCAGGATAGGAAACGACATTAATACGTACTGCTCTAAATCTCAGTTACTGCCAGAGGCAGATTGGTTTATTCCCTGGTCCTCTGATGATAAGGTCTTGAATAAGGCAGGTATTACATTAATGGAGACTGCCTTCAAACATAATCTGTATAATTTGCATGGTACCCATATGGACAGGTCAGGGGGTTTCTTTTCTTTCATTGGGCCTAGAGGTGCGAGCGTTATTGATTATATCTTGGTCTCCCCAAAACTCTTGGAGAGGTCATAGGGCTTTAGGACTTTCAACAGAACTGAGAGTGATCACCTCCCTATATCAATTTCACTAATTCCCCGTGGTTTGGAGGATCCGCAATATCGCAATCACTGTGCAGACCCACCTCCAACTCTGGCCCTTCGCAGGCGTAAATGGAACAGCGACCTGGAATTCAAAATCAAACTACACCTGCATTCATCAGATTTACTGGCCTTGAGAGACCAGTGTATTTTATCTAATTCTGACCCCTTTCTAACATTTCAGCAGGTCTCAGAGTCGCTCTTCCCACTACTCACGAACCCCAACCCTCCCAAACAACAAAATAATTCGAGGGCCTGGTTCGATAAAGACTGTAGGAATCTAAGATCTTTGCTCAGGAAATTACAAAATAAGGTAAAACAGGAAGGGACCCTGTCCTCAGTGGAAAACCTGCACAGGTGGCGCTCTCATTATAAAAATACTCTAAAACTTAAGAAATCCCTCTATAGAAAGGAACAATGGGAGGCACTCGACAAGGCGATCAAATTGCGGGACGACAAAAAGTTCTGGGAAATAATTGCTCAGGGAATTTCACCCAAAGGGATAACTGTAACCAACAGTATTTCATCTAACTTATGGTACCAACATTTTTCCCGGCTATATACAGCTCCAAACATTGCTAAACCGAGCCAGTTTCCTCCTCTTAAAAACGATCTATTAATGGGCTGGGATCCTGTTACCGAATTAGAATGTTTACAGCTAATTAAAACACTCAAGAATGGCAAAGCTCCCGGTGAAGATATGATTCCTCCTGAGGTGCTTAAACTAAATGCCCAGTGGTGGGCTGCTTTTTTGGCCCAACTTTTTACGGTAATAAATGATACATGCAAAATCCCAGAAAACTGGAAACTGAGCCTGGTAGCCCCCATCTATAAGAAGGGCGACCCCCAAGACCCCTCAAACTATCGCCCCATAAGTCTCCTGGACATTGTGTATAAACTTTATACTCGCCACCTGCTAAATAAATTGGTTGACTGGGCTGACCACTCTAACTTGCTTAATCCGGAACAGGCAGGATTTAGAAAGGGCCATAGTACAATAGGCCATTGTTTGGTATTACAGACAATGATAGATAAGTATACAAAGACACACAAGAGCAAACTTTTTGTGGCTTTTGTAGCTCTCACATCCGCTTTTGACTCAATCTGTAGGGACAAATTATGGCAAAAACTATATGACACAGATATAGATAGACGACTTTTCAAAATACTTAGAGAGTTACATACAGACATCACAGTTAAAATTAGAACTGGGATGTCAGGCAACTATACTGACCCACTGCCACTGGGGAAAGGGGTTAAACAGGGCTGTTTGTTAGCGCCGTTCCTCTTTAATTTCTATATAAACGACATTGTTCAACATATGGCAAAGTATAAGTCATCAGCTCCTGCCCTGGAAGGCAAACACCTGAATATACTGCTATATGCTGATGACATGGCGGTCATGGCACTCACTCGAAGGGGCCTACATAGCATGCTGGAGGGGCTCGCAGCTTATTGTTCCCAAAACTCTCTAAAGATAAATTATGATAAAACAAAAATTGTGGTATTTACTAGAGCTCGCCACACATTTAGATGGTCTTTAGATGAACACAAAATTGAACAATGTCTTCTCTTTAAATATCTTGGTATCACTTTCCAAGCTACATCTAGCTGGCTTGCCCACTTCAAGACTGTAGCCCTTCTAGCACGTAGGACAATTGGTGCTCTGCTCAGCTTTTTTTATTCGAGGGGAGGGCAACTGGTGACCCCGGCACTAAAAACTTTTGTTGGAAAAGTGATTCCCCAGATGTTATACGGAGTAGAACTCTGGGGATGGAATCAGAAGCTGTTAGAACGGCTTGAAATCTTCCAAAATTTTTATCTCAGAAGAATTCTAGGCCTCCCTCAGAGCACTCCGGCAGCTTTCCTAAGAGTGGAAGTAGGATTACCCTCTGTGTCTGCCAGGGCCCACTTAAGATTCCTGCGTTTTTTCACCAACCTCATAGATGCCCCGAACACCTTATTGGCTAAACAAGCCTTTGTATCATTACAAAATAATACCACTTGGCATAAAAATCTACTAGACATTCTATCTAGATACAACCTACCTGAGTTTAATACTCTCAAATTGTGGAGCCCTGATAAAGTTCGGGAATGGATCTTTGAAAAAGACGCCTTTTTGGACTCCACTAAGATAAAAAAACTCTGGGTTTTCCTACTGGTTCCCTCGAGTAAAAGCAGTCAAAATCTGTGCCAACTACTTGGTGGAGATCACTGATCCCACACTTCGGAGAGCTTTTACTATGGCACGGTTTCAAACATTGCCAACTGCTTATTTGACCGGTAGATACACAAAAACCCCAGTAGAACATCGTTTATGTCCTTGCCTTATGAAAATTAAAGAGGATCTTACACATTACCTCCTCTATTGCCCCATTTACTTGGGCTTTAGAGACGCATTGCTGCAAATTATACCCAACTCTATAACCAGTCCTGAAGATAGAGTAAAATTTTTGTTAGTTGATGCAAACCCACGCATTACCCATGTGGTAGCGGTTTTTGTGATGAAGGCCATGAAAGCCAGGGAAAGATTTATGGACAACAATGTAACTCGTTTAACTCGTTGCTCGTTTTCCCTCCTTTTCTATTCTGTGGGAAGAAGGTTTTGTTGGCATAGTATGTAATGAATTTTAATATTTTTAACTATTGTAGTGTTGATGTTTGTGCACAGGCATGGTCCTCACAATAAATGGATTTTGATTTGATTTGATTTGAAATATTTTCCCAGAAGTCTTTCACCTTGGGACACGTCCACCACATATGATAAATGGTACCTTCTTTTTCTTTGCATTTCCAACATAAATTATCATCTGTATGATAAATCTTTGCTAACTTTACAGAGGTTAAGTACCATCTATACATCATTTTCATAATATTTTCTTTTAATACAGTACATGCAGTAAACTTAACCCCTTTCTTCCACAACCTTTCCCAATCTTCCAACATTATATTGTGTCCAACATCTCTTGCCCAATCTATCATCGCAGATTTAACTTGTTCGTCCTTTGTATGCCATTCCAACAATAAGTTGTACATTTTGGATAGATTTTAACATTGGTATCTAACAACTCCATTTCCACTTTGGATTTTTCCATTGCAAAACCATTTTTCTTATCAAGCTTATACAGTTCATTGATCTGATAATATTGTAGCCAATCCAATTTATCTTTAAATCCTTCGTTGTCTTCCAACAATAAATCAGCATATTTCAACCATTTACTCTCCATATTTAACTTTTTCTGGGCCTTTGCTTCCATTGGTGAGAGCCACCTGGGTGTTTTCCTTTCTAAGAGATCTTTATATCTTATCCAAACATTGTATAAAGATTTTCTAATTACATTAGTTTTAAAACCTTTGTGGGCTGATATCTTATCATAACATAAGTATGCATGCCAACCAAATACATTGTCAAATCCCTCCAAGTCTAACACATCCACATTTTCTAATTGAATCCATGCCTTAATCCAGCAGAAAGCTGCAGCTTCAAAGTATATCTTCAGATCTGGCAAGGGAAATCCCCCTCTTTCTTTTGAATCTGTTAATATTTTATATTTAATTCTGGTTTTTTTCCCTTGCCAGATAAATTTAGACATTTTAAATGTCTAAATGACATTTCTGCCATTCTTTAAAACATTTTACATTGCCAATAATTGGGATAGCTTGAAATAAAAACAACATCTTTGGCAATACATTCATCTTGACCACTGATATTCGGCCCATCAACAACAATTTTAAATTTGACCATATCTCAAGATCTCTCTTAATTTCATTCCATAATTTTTCATAATTATCCTTATATAAATCCAATTTTTTCACCAATAAATTCACACCCAAATATTTCACTTTTTTCACAAAGACAAGGCCAGTCTTCTCCTGAAGGGCTTTTCTTTCCTCATTATCTAAGTTTTCCCCCAACACTTTGGTTTTGCTTTTATTTAACTTGAATCCTGCAACCTGCCCAATCTCCTCAATCAACTCCAGTCCCTTCACTGCACTGGAGTCTGGATCTTGTAAAGTTAACACCAAAGCATGAGCAAAGGCTTTTAACTTATATTGCTTGGATCCTACTGTTATACCTTTAACCTCTTCTTCCTTCCTTAGCATATTTAGCAAAACCTCCAGAACTGAAATAAAAAGTAGAGGGGAAAGTGGGCACCCTTGCCTGGTTCCTTTTTCAATTCTAATTTATTCTGAAACCACATTATTAACTATAATTTTTGCTTTTCGTTCAAAATAGATCACATTGATACCATTTAAGAATTCTTGTCCAACCTCAATACTTTCTAAATTCTTTTTCATAAAATTCCAAGAGACATTATCAAAGGCCTTCTCCGCATTGATAAACATTAACACCGCTTTACAATTTTTTTAAACTTCCAACCTTTCTAACACATCGATTATATTCCTAATATTATCTTTCATATGTCTTCCAGGCAGGAATCCTGCCTGGTCCTTATGGATATAATCTGTTAGTACCTTCTTCAGCCTATTAGCCAAAATGTTAGTAAAAATTTTGTAATCCACATTAAGTAATGAGATTGGTCTGTAGTTTTTTACATTGGGTCTATCTTGATCTGGTTTTGGTATCAGAGTTATAAAAGCTTCCTTCCAGGTTTCAGGTGCTTTGCCCCCTCTTAATATCTTGTTGCATACCTCAACCAATGGCTGAATCAGCCAGTCTTTCAAAGTCTTGTAATATTTTGCAGACAGACTATATGGTCCTAGGGCTTTGCCAAGTTGCATCTGGTTTATGGCCTTCTCTACCTCTTGTCTTGTAATCCATCCATTAAGTAGGATCTTTTTATTTTCGGGAATTTTTTGCAAACCATTTACTTTAATAAATTGCTCAATTTTATCTTTATCTTCCTTTCCATTTTTATACAGCTGTTTATAATATTTCTGAAAACACCTTCTTATGTCTGCGGGATTCTCTACCGACTTTCCTTCTGATACAATATTTGTAATAGTACTTTGTTTCTGTCTCTTTTTTTAACTGCCAAGCCAGCAGTTTTCCACATTTATTTGCTGATTCAAAATTTCTCTGTCTCATCATTTTTAATTTCCATTCTATTTCCTGATTTATAATCTGGGAATATTGTATCTGTAAAGCTTTAATTTCCTTTTGAATCTGCTGATTCTTTGGATTACATTTCAAATTCTTCTCTTTATCTTTTAATTGCGACAGAATATTATCTTTTTTCTCATTCTGTATCTTTTTCTTAATCAAGTTTTGTTGTATGAGGAATCCTCTCATTACTGCCTTACTTGCGTCCCAAATGACTCTTGTTTCCACCTCTGAATTCGTATTTATCTCGAAATAGTCCTTTAGAGTCTTTTGGGCCTTCCTAATCATCTGTTCATTCCTCAACAAATCACCATTCATTCTCCATCTATAAGATCCCTGCAGAAACAATTTTGTTTCCAAAAACACTGCATTATGGTCCGAGCAAGTCTTTGGGCAAATTTCAGTTTTAGTTACCCTGGGAACAAAGTCTCTGGATAGCCATAAATAGTCGATTCGTGAAAATGATTGATTTGTATCTGAATAAAATGTGAAGTCTTTTTCTGTTGGATTTCTCACTCTCCATATGTCTGGCAGATCAAATTTATCTACCATTTCAAAGAAAGTCTTTGGTAATCTGCCAGCATTCATTATTTTCTGTCTCTGTGTTCTATCCATAAGTGTTGATGCCACTCCATTCAAGTCTCCCATCAAAATCAATTTGTAATCCAAATAGTCCAGAAGTCTTGTTTCCAGATTCTTAAAAAATTCTGCTTTGCCATCATTTGGTGCATGAATTCCCAACAACAAATATTTTTCGCCTTGTGCTTTAATTTCAACTGCGATATATCTTCCCTCCTCATCCTTAAACAACATTTTAGGGTTCCATTTTTCTTTAACGTAGAAAACCACTCCTCTTTTCTTCACTTTATCAGATGAAATAAATTCCTGACTGAGTTTCTTATTCTGAAGGACTTTTCTATGTAATCTAGTAACATGGGTTTCTTGTAAACAAATTATGTCCAAGTTCTGCTTTGCTAACACATGATAAACTTGGTTCCTTTTTGGCCAAGAGTTCAAACCATTTACATTCCATGAGTAAATTTTCAATGCCATCTTGTATTTTTAGGGAGCTCCTGCACCTGCCCCCAGTGGCTGTGGGCTATCCACTCCAAAGTCCTTGGTGTTTTTTTTCCAGAAACCTTGCTTTTTCTTCAACAGTCCTGATTCTTTGTTTTCTTCCTAAAAAGTTAAAGGAAAGGCCACCAGGAAATTCCCACCTGAAAAAGATGTTCTTCTGTCTCAAGGCACCAGCCAGATCTGTGTAATTATTCCTTAAGCTCAAAAAATGCTTTGGGATCTCTTTGAATAAAATAATTGGTTTATCTTTGATCTTCAGACTTTTTTTATAGTGTAGACCCAGGATATTCCCTCTCTGTTCTTTGGTCTTAAAAACTACAATGCAATCGGACTTCTGGTGGAGCACAAGCCTGACACGAGCGAGGGATCTCTCCGGGAGAGAAACCCTGGCTATTTCGGCCATAAAAGGGGGTTTTAGGGCGAAACCCCCCCCGTCAAGCCTCTAGTGGGTGTCCAGAGGTTCAGGTTCCCGGCAGTGCCTAAAAGCTGCCCGTCCGGCCATCAGGTAGCCTCTGAAAAAGAGGTGAAGAGTGCGGCGGAACGGGATAGCAGGCTATCGGGAAGCCATTGCTACGGCTGAATAGCGAAGCCCCGAGCTTGCAAGGAACAGCGCTCCGCTCTTGAAACTAATAAATTCGGACTTGAAACATCTAAAATTGGATTGAAAAGTATTAAGGGGAGTTCCGAATTAAAAAAGGAGAAGATTCCGAGTTCAGTTGTCATCTGAAATCAGCACAGACGCAGCACCGTAAGCAGAGCCAGAAAGCGAAAGTGAGTTGCCGCTAGCGGCTATTGTTTCTGTTTCTCCCTAACTATTAGAAACTGTTTCAAACTAAGTTAAAAGTTTAAAAGTAACTATTTTTGAGGACTTAAAGAGGTGAAACGTCAAGGGGGAACAGAAGGTAACTATTGAGACAAAATAGAGGTCTTAGATGCAACTGAGGATATAGAAGGATTGAACTGTCTTCCCACTTTTACTTTCAAGATTAAACTGTTACGCCAAAAGAAGAGCTTCCGACTCCATTTTAACTCAATAAAAAGGGTATAGTGGCAGAGAAAGAAGAACCAATCTATCTTCCCACTTTTTCTCTTTTGTGGATTTTGGTCACTTTTGGGGGGGGGTTTAAAATTGGAAAAGCTAAATTCAGTAGTTTAACTTTGGTTATTTGGCAATTCCTTATTGAAAAACTATTAATGTGGATTGGAGTTCCCTAGTGGATGGAATGAGACATTACAACTTGTTTTTCAGAATTTTTCTTTGTTAATGGTGTAATTCTGGACTGGAGGAATATCTGCTTCCTGTTTGGCCCCCTTCTCCTGGAATTGCTTTTTTGCCTTATTTCCTATGGGATGTCCTGTTCGGAATTATAAATCACAACACCTCATCCTCTCAGACAGCTATATTCCTCTATAAAACCTCTTGGATTATTAAACAGAAATTATTCAGTTTAAGCATTGGTTACAACTAATTTTTGGAAACAAATCAAAAATATTGGCATCACAATACACTCTTGTCATTTTTGTTTTTCTTTCTTGTAAAAATTATTTTTTGTGCCTTTTCGGGAAATAACCATTTTTGGATATTCCAGTTGGATTACAATCTAAGTCTTTTGTATTACAATTTGTATTACAATTTGGATTATAACTCAACTATCTCTATGCAAACTGTTTTTGGTTTTCTTTTTTTGTCTTATTTGAGGATTAGCCCGAGTGGGGGCAAGAAGTTTAGCAGCTATTTAAACTTTGGTACAGAAAATTGGTTACTTTATAACGTTCAGCTGTGGAAGTATTTCCTTTCATAAAGTCATTATTTTTTATTAATCCCCCCATATTGCCCTAAAAACTTTGGATCAATATTAAGAAATTGTATTTTGTCTTTTCGGGATTTTATATTGTGAAATTGTTTAAGTAATATTGGTTAACTTTGAACCAAATAATTAATAGGAGAAATTTGTTTTGTTATTGGATATATTGGGATATTTCGGGAAGGAAATGTCACACCCGCCGAAAAAAGGGGCAGAGGGGGGGACGCCAACAGATAGGAGAACTTCAAAGCAAGAAACGGAGTTTAGAACAGAAATATTGAAAATGTTTGCAGAGATAAAACAATGTGAGAAAAATCTGGAGACAAAACTAGAACAGGTGGATAATAAAATTGGAAAAATGGACAAAAAAATTGATGAGACAGTTAATGAACTGAAAGGGCAGATAAAAGAGGTATCTAAAAGAGTGGACGAGGGGTTAAAGAGGACAAAATTGGAATGGATGAAGAGTGAGATGGTGGAAATAAACAAAACACAGGAAGAAATAAAAGATTTGATTGCTATGAACGAACTGAGACAGAGGGAAGTGAATTTGAGGCTGAGATCAGTGCCGGAAACACAGAATGAAAATATAAGAGAGAGACTGACAACGGAAATTGCGCAGTGGTTGGAGATGCCAGAGGAAGAAGTTGCCAAAACAGTACAAAATGCATTCAGAATGAAAGTAAGGACAAGTAGAGCAAAGAAATTTCCTGGAGACTGTTTGATTACATTCAAGGACAGAGAGATGAGAAATCTGATATTACAGAGAAACAGAGAAAAAAGGTTATATATAGACGGGAATTACATAATCATCTTTAAAGATATACCAATAAGGCTGTTGAAACGAAGAGACCCATACAAACCACTGGTGCAGATCCTCAAGAAAAATAAGATTGATTTCAGATGGGAATTTCCGGAGGGAGTCTCGTTCTTCTATAAAGGCAAGAAACGAAGATTGACAAGCCCAGAGGAAATAGGGAAATTTACGAGAAGGTACAAGGAACTACAGGTGGGAGAAGAAGAGGCCAAGGGAGCAGAAGGAGGAGCAGGATCCAAGGAGGAGTCCGAATCAGGAGAGGAAGATGAACAGAATGGAAAGAAACCGGAAGAAGAAGAAGAGGAAGAGGAAGAAGAAGAGGTAGATAGATTATAAGGAAACAAACTAAATTTATTTAATTGGAAGGCATTATGGCGTTAAAATTATGGAATTGGAATATTAATGGGATGAATGATAAGAGGAAACGAAACAAAATTGAACAATTTCTAAAAAAGAAAAATTTGGACATTATATGTTTGCAAGAAACTCATGAGGCAAAAAGAAACAGGAAAATTCTGATCAACAAAAGACTTGGGAATGAATTTATATATTCGGATAAAGAGAAAAAAAGGGGAGTTGTCTTATATATCAAAAACAAAATTGAATCTCACCAAATATTCAAAGATGAAGAAGGAAGAGTTATAGCAGTTCAAATCAAATGGCAAGGCGAAAAATTAATAATTGTCGGGATCTATGCACCAAATGGAAATAAGACTGATTTCTATAAAGTATTGGAGGAAAAACTATTTGAATATATGGATCAGAAAATTATAATAATGGGAGACATGAATGGAGTGGTATCATTGGAAATGGACAGACTAAGGGATGTAAAGAACAAAGAAGGGAAACTGCCTAAGACATTTTTTACGATGACGAAGAATTGTAACCTGATCGATATTTGGAGACTTAGACACCCATTGGAGAAACAATTTACGTATTATTTAGAACTGAATCAGTCAATGTCAAGAATAGATCAAATATGGGTATCGAACGAACTGACTCCAAGAATCCAACAAATCGAAATACAAGCCAAAGTAATTTCAGATCACAACCCAATAAAAATGGAGTTAAAAGGTTTTGAAGAAAGAACTTTTAGATGGAGAATAAATGACTACTTATTGGATGATCAGAAGGTTGTAGAAAAAGCACAAAAGAAATTATCCGAATATTTTATGGACAATATCAACAAAGGTACTAAGATGAATATAGTTTGGGACGCAAGCAAAGCAGTTATGAGAGGATTTTTTATCCAGCAGAACTCATTGAAGAATAAAAACAAGGAAAAAAGGAAAAAAGAAATTCTAAGGCAGATTATGGACAATGAGCAAAAACTGATCAAAAAGCCAAACAATTTGAAAATCAAGCAGGAAATCAAGACTCTCCAAACTCAATTTGCAATGATAATAAAGAAGGAAGTCGAATGGAACATTAAAAGGTTAAGGCAGAAAAACTTTGAATTCGCTAACAAATCAGAAAAATGGCTTGCGTGGCAACTTAAAAAGAGAAAGGAGCAGAGCACAATCAATAAAATTAGGATAAACAGCGAAGAGACAGCTAACCCGAAAGAAATTAGGAAAGGATTCTTGGACTTTTATAGGCAACTATATAGAAATAAAGAAAGGAACAATATGAAGAAAATAGAAAGATATCTAAGAGATAAAATGGTGCAGAAGATCCCGACAGATCAAAAAGACCAGCTGAATGCCCCAATAGAAAAAGAGGAAGTAAAAGAGGTGATAAAAGAGCTGAAGAGAGGGAAAGCTCCGGGTCCTGATGGATTTACATCTAGTTATTATAAAGAAATGAAAGACGTGTTGATGTTCCCTTTGATGGAAGTTATGAATAACATTTTAAAAGAAAGAGACATTCCAGAAATGTGGAAAGAAGCATATATTACACTGATGCCCAAACAGGATTCGAATTTAACTCAAGTCAAAAATTATAGGCCTATTTCACTATTGAATACGGACTACAAGATATTTGCGAGAATCTTAGCGAAGAGATTGAAAAGGATATTAACAAGACTTATACATAAGGATCAAGCAGGTTTCCTACCAGGCAGACAAATGAAAGATAATATAAGAAATATAATTAATGTCTTAGAATATCTGACTGCTAGGAATCATAAACAAGCAATTTTAATGTTTGTGGACGCTGAAAAGGCCTTTGATAATATTATATGGGAGTTTATGTTGAAAAATTTAGAATATATGGAGGTGGGGAAAGAGTTTTTCAATGGCATATCGACTTCCGGGTTAGCGCCATCGGCTAATGGCGGATTCCCTCCGAGCTCCGGAGGGAATCGGCTCCACAGGATTAGGGTCTTACCGCTGCGGTGACGCGGGGACCCTTAAAAATCACAGGCGGTGAAGCCTGTGAACCTGGTGACACGGCGGGCACCATTTGCGCCCCACCCGACCTGCGAAGGAGCCTTTTTAAAGGCTTCGGAACGGGGGACGGGGTGAGCGGCGCGGTGCTGAGAGTCGACTGCTTCTCCTGCGGAGTGAAGCCGCGCTGCCATGGCCGGAGAGCGCTGACTTCTTCTTGTGATTTGGACTTTAAAATAACAACCCGTGAGTACTACGGAAATTGGATTTCTAAGGAAATTTTTCTTTTGTGAATTAGGCACGATCAGGGAAGGCGTAAACAGGAAGTCCGTCTCCCCGTCTTGTAAACAATCTAAAGCAAGGACCTGCTAACTAAGGTCGAGAGAATTCTTTCTTTTATTATTGGGTAAAAGACATTAATTTCACGATTTGGCACTAGAAGAAATTTTACTGGAGGATAAGAGCTAATTTTGGGAGCTGAAGTGCCGCCACCCCCCCGGACCCGGGAGTGATCCGCGAGAGAGCCTGTTGAAAAGACATTGAAGAGTTTGACAGCTGTCAAATTAGCTGTCAAGACGGAAAAAGAGAACTTTGTTTCTGCTACTTCTGCTGGCTATATTTGTTATAATTTGACTATACTTTGTTGAAAATAAGGAAGAACTGATACAAACTAATTTGACTTTCGGATTTGAACTGGGAGGAATACTAAGTAACCAAAATCCCTCTAGAGGGGATTTTGGGACATTACAAGAATGGCTGAAGGAGGGAAAATTCAGGCTGAATTGGACAGAGTGTTTCTTCTCTTGGGAAAGTTACAAGGCCAAATTGATGTTTTGGCTATAAATGTTGCAACTCTGGACTTAACAGTAAACAAATCCATTGAATTTGATAAGGAATTGACTCAGGAAGCCCATGCAGCTGGACAAGAAGAGAAACTTGAGAGTTCTGAGAGTGTGAAGAAAGAGATATATGTTGTTCCTGAGGAAAAGGAAGGAGGAGATGTAATGTTACAGAAAATAAAGGAGGGCCAGAGGCCTGACATGATGGTTACAAAGGAAAATAAGAACTTGATGGTGAAATTTTGGTCTGAATTGGAGACTGAAGAATGGAGAGATCTCCTTATGTGGAGATCGGAAGACCCAAGGATTACAAATTTGATTAAGGTGGAAGTTGGAGCTTTGGGGACATTTGGACTTGAAAGGAGTAAGAAACAAGATTCAGGCTCCACTTTTAAGTATGGAGGTCTGGCTGGAAGAAACGTGGACCCTATTGGACTAGTGGTTATCCGAGATTTGGTGCTTAATACCAAGGACTATCAAAAAAACCGGCAGAGAGGAACTGAGAGAGAATTAAGAGCCTCGGACGTGAGATCTCCAGGCTGATAGTAGATCGATTGATGGACGTTTGTTGGGGATTGAAACCGGGAAAGGGGGGGTGGAGTTTAGGAATCCAAAGGGTGTATAATTATAATCTGTTTTGTTTTTACTTTTGTTATCTGTCTGAGAATTGAGGAAATCGTGGAAGGGAATTTAGGCCGACTTTAGAAAAAGGTTTTAAGAATAAGCACTGATGTATCACTATTGATGTTTATAAGGCAAAATTGGTTTTTTAAAATGAACTAAATATAAAAAGGTTAAAAATTAGGGATAAGAACTTGTTGAACCAACAATTTGAATTGGAATACAAGAGGGGGAGGTGTGGGGAAGTCAGGGAAATATGTTATTGAAAATAAGGATTGTGAATTCTATGTGTTTTTAAACTTTTTTGTTTTTTCTTTTTTGATTTTTTAATGTATTACAATGGAAAATTTTAATAAATATCTTTTTTTAAAAAAGAGTTTTTCAATGGCATAAAGGCAATCTATACAGAACAGAGAGCAAAATTGATAGTTAACAATGTTATTACTGAAGATATAAAAATATCTAAAGGAACAAGACAAGGTTGCCCACTTTCACCATTGTTATTTATAACGGTTCTGGAGGTCTTTTTAAATGCAATTAGACAAAACAAGCAAATAAAAGGGGTGACAGTAGGTCAAAATGAGTATAAAGTTAAAGCCTTTGCCGATGATTTGGTAATGACCATGGAAGAACCAATAGAAAGTGTAAAAGAGGTATTGGATGAGATGGAACAATTTGGAAAGGTAGCTGGATTTAGACTGAATAAGAGAAAGACCAAAATGATTGTAAAAAATATGGAACAAACTAAGATTGAAATAATGCAGCAACAAACGGAGATAGAGGTGGTGAAAAAGGTAAAATACTTGGGAATTTGGTTATCGTCCAAGAACATTGATTTGTATCAAAATAATTATATTCCGGTTTGGAAGGGAATAAAGAATGATCTGGAGGTGTGGGGCAGAATGAAATTATCCTTTTGGGGAAGAATATCCACGGTAAAGATGAGCGTACTGCCAAAGATGTTATTTTTATTTCAGACTATACCCATTATAAAGGGTATAGGAATCTTTAAAGAATGGCAAAGAGTGATTTCAAGGTATATCTGGCAGGGGAAGAAGCCAAGAATAAAATTTAAGTTATTGACGGATGTAAAAAAAAGAGGTGGCTTCGCCCTGCCAGATATGAAACTATATTATGAGGCAGCATGCCTATGTTGGTTAAAAGAATGGATCAAATTAGAAAATAAGGAATTATTAGATCTCGAAGGTTTTGATAACAGATTTGGTTGGCACGCATATTTATGGTGTGATAAGAAGAAAGTTCATAAAGGCTTTGGAAACCACATCTTCAAGAGTTCTTTAATAGAAGTATGGGATAGATACAAAAATATATTGGAGCCAAAAGTCCCACCTTGGTTGTCTCCGCTGGAGGTAATGAGTGTTAAGAAAATGAATATGAGAGGTAAATGGAGTACATATGGTGAATTGGTAATTAAAGAAGGAGGAAAATGGAAATTGAAACCATTTGAACAAGTTAAAGATCATGTATATGATTGGTTGCATTATTTTCAAGTAAATGAAATGTTCAAAAAAGATTTGAAAGAAAAGGGTTATGTAGAATCTAATTTTCAAATAGACATAATAAACAATGAATATAAAACTCTGTCAAAAATGTATAAGATATTGTTGGAATGGCATACGAAAGGTGAAGAGGTTAAATCGGTAATGATACAGTGGGCCAAAGATTTTGGGTATAATATTCAATTTGATGAATGGGAAAAATTGTGGAAAGAGAATATAAAATTTACTGCATGTACGACACTGAAAGAAAATGTTATGAAAATGTTTTACAGATGGTACATCACACCTGTAAAGTTAGCAAAGATGTATAAGATGTGCAACAAATGTTGGAAATGTAAAGAAAAAGAAGGGACGTTCTTTCATGTGTGGTGGGAATGTAAGAAAGTGAAAAGCTTTTGGGAAATGATATACAATGAAATGAAAAAAATGTTAAGATATACTTTTGCAAAAAAACCGGAGGCTTTTCTTTTAGGGATCTTAGGAAAGGATATAAGAAGAAAAGACTGTAAACTCTTCCAATATGCAGTAACGGCAGCCAGAATATTGTTGGCCCAGAAATGGAAGCAAGAGGAAATACCGACGATAGAAGAATGGAGACTGAAATTGACAGACTATGCGGAATTGGATAAATTAACTGGGAAAATCAGATACACCAAAGACCAAAAGTTCATCGAAGACTGGGGAAAGTTCGTAGATTATCTGAAAAACATATGTGGCGTGAACACAACGCTAGTGGGATTTCAAGAGGCACTGTAAAAATAGAGAAGTATTGTTAACATGAAATAGGGGGGGGGGAAGTATAATGGCAATACGAAAGAAGGGAATGTGTAACTAAAGTTATAAATACGGATGATTGTCAGAGACGCTGAAGGAAGTTCAAAAAAGAGACAATTTGTTGTATTTTGGATAAAAATGTATAACTGTATGGAAAATCAATAAAAAATTATTTTTTAAAAAAATAAAAAATAAAAACTACAATGCAATCATGTGTGATTTTGGAGCCTTTCTTAGGTCCAAATCTGTAGGCCTTTTCAATCCAGGAATTTAGCTTATGTTTTTGGAGATCCCAGCACGTAGCAAATTCATGAATTAACCAATCCTTAAGGTTATCTTGTTCCAATTGAGGTGCGCCTCTCACTCTTAATTGATGTTCACGTTCTTTCATCTGCAAAAAAGCGATCACATTGAGTGCTTCCTGCTGGGTCCTTTCCACATCAGGAACTCTCACTGTTTCCAATTCCGTCAATCTGGTTTCATGAACTGAGACTTCTTCTTTCACCTCTTTTATATCGTTTTTCAAATCAACAAATTCTTGTTTCAGCTCTTCAACACTTTGTTGAGTGCCTCTTACTTCTGATTTTATTTCAGACAATAATTGCATAACAGTCTCTTCAAAGGTCAGTGCTCTGGAGCATCTTCTGTCTCTAGGCTTGCTTTTCTCAGTCTTATCTCCATTAGCCATAACTATTCTGCAGTTTCAAGGTCAGCTCACTGAAACTAAATCCACAAGGTTTTTTAATATGCAGGCAGTTCAGCAGCTCCTCCCCTTCAAAGCCTTTTTTTTTTTTAACTCTTCTTGTCTTGTTTTAAAACCTCCAGAATTTGCTTGAACTCTTGTAGCCAATTCCAGGAGGGTAGAAGATACAGTGTATAATATTTTTATAAGTTCAGGCAGCTGCAGTTACTTTATAATCCCCAAAGAGGAAAACGAAAGTTGAAAGTATCCTCTCCCTTTGTGACGTCACGATGGAGTCTAGCCTTCCCGCTCTGGGAGGTCCACTCTCAGAAAGCAAGAGTCTTTTTCCTTGTTAAATCTATCTGCTGCAGGGTCCCGATTCAATCAAATCCCCCCCCCCTTCCCTCTGCAAAAAGAGGGGCTTAAAATTGCTTCTTGGAAGTTTTTAGCAAGTCTTTTAAAGTTACGGCTTCAGTCAGCTGTAACAGCTTTCACTTTTGCTTCAGCAGAAAGGGATCAACCTCCATATTTAAATCCCTTTCCATCCTATTTTAAGGTCCAAAGTTAAATCCCTTTTTACTCACAATTTTCAAGTCTTAATTTGGTCGGAGAAATTGGTTGCTCACAATCGCTGGACTCGGAGCTTCGCGCTGTGAAGAAAGCGAGTCGATTCCACAGTGCCCATGTCTCCAACCCCACTCGCTCTCGGGGCTCTTATTAGAGCCGGAACACCAGGTCCTCAGAATGCTCAATCTGATGTTTTATTTGGGGTTCCGCGACGCTCTCGAGGTCACCCCAATCTTCACAGCGCCGGGGCTTTTTTAGCCGAAAGAGCTCCCATTCGCCATTAATCAGGCGACCAACAGGAAGTCAGACAGTGTTTTAGGTTTTGGCAATGTTTCCAGCTGTTTCTCTATTTTACGGTCTGAAGCTTTCTCAAGCACTGTTTCAGGCTCTGGCTCTGGCTCTGGCTCTGGGTTTGGCCTTCTTTCAGACTATGATTTTTGGCGCTTTTTAAGGCTCTGTTTCAGGCTCTGTTTCAGCCTTTGGCTCTACTTCAGGCTCTGCCTGTGTCTCAGGCTTTGGCTCTGTTTTCAGCTGTTTCTCTGCTTCTGGCTCCGGCCCTGTATCCAGCACTGTTTCTGGCTCTGGCTCTGGCTATGTTTCTGCCTCTGGCTATGTTTCAGGCTCTGGCACTCTATCAAGCACTGTTTCAGACTCAGACTGCGGGGAAAAAAAAAAAAACAACTGTGGATGTGGCTGTGGCTCTGCCTCTGTTTCAGGCTCAGGCTCTGTTTCAGACTGTGTCTCTGTTTCAGGCTCCGGCGCTGTATCAAGCACTGTTTCAGGCTCTGCCTCTGCCTCTACCTCTGCTTCTGCTTCTGGCTCTGTTTCAGGCTGTGTCCCTGTTTCAGGCTCTGGCACTCTATCAAGCACTGTTTCAGACCGAGGCTGTGGCTGTGGCTCTGGCTCTGGCTCTGGCTCTGGCTCTGGCTCTGGCTCTGGTTCTTTTTCACCTACGGCACTCTATTAAGCACTGTTTCCGACTCAGGCTGTGGCTCATGGCTGTGGCTGTGGCTCTGCCTCTGGCTCTGGCTGTGTCTCTGTTTCAGGCTCCTACGCTGTATCAAGCACTGTATCAGGCTCTGCCTGTGGAGTTTGGTGGTTAATGGGTTAACCTTTGGTGTGCCCTGTGCCTGGGAGGGACTTCTACGTGAAGTCACGCAATTCCTTTCTCTGTGTGTTTTAATTTCACTTTTCTCCGTGAGTTAGAGGAGAAAGACACAATGTGCTCTAGCTCTGACAGAGTTTGCTGCTTTGCTTGTAAATAAACGCTGTAGAATAGAAGTACAGTGTTTGGACTCTCTTTTCCTTTCTCCTTCCACACGAAGGCAACCACTGCTACTCTGCTACCTTGCCTTAGGTGCTGATTTCCCAGAAGATTGTGCAGAAGGAAAAGCAGAGTTTTCTGCGCAGGGAAACGCACTGGAGAGGCAGAAGTTCCAAAAGGTTATGGGAGCCAAGTTCGGTTTGCCGTGTGTGAGAAGGGACCACAAGGAGAAGCCCAGGTTGAACCCCTGCTCAGGGAGAAGCAGGTGAGAGCTCACTGAAGACAGAGCTAGCTCTGGCTCTTTCGCAGGCTCTGGTTCTGAATGAGGACTTTGTACTGGCACTGATTCAGGGTCTGGCTCTGGCTCTGGCTCTGCCTTTGTCACTGGCTCTGGCTCTGGCTCTGGCTCCAGCTCCAGCTCCAGCTCCGGCACTGTATCAAGTACTGTTGCAGACTCAGGCTGTGGCTCTAGGCTGTGGCTGCAGCTATGTTTTGTGCTCCAGCCCTGTATCTGTTAGGATATTTCCGTTCCACCTTAAAAGGGAGCAGGCTGTGAGTCACAGAGTCTGCGTATTTCCTGTTGCACAGGATGTTTCTGTTGTGTCAGTTGCTTTCGTTTCCTTCTTGTTGCCTGAGCATACCGATGCAGGCGGTCATGTTTTTCTTTGTTCTGACCAACGCTAAATAAACTGTAAATATGCTCTCCTGCTGTGCATCTCTCGCTGTGTGAATTCTGCTGACAGAGTGTGCACCAGCCTAAGAATGTGGAATACTATTTCGTGTCGCTAATTGCTGATACAGTGTGTCTACGGGACATCGATGGATCGTCCGGCAGCTGGCTTGGGGGCTCAGATGGACTTTGCCTCCCTGGCAGTATCCCAACAGTATCAAGCCCTATTTCTGGCTCTGGCTCTGGCTCTGGCTTCTGCTCTTTATTAGGCTTTGTCTCAGTCTTTGGCTCTAGCACTTATTCTAGCTCTATTTCAGGCTCGGCCTGTGTCTCAGCCTTTGTCTCTGTTTCTGGCTCTGGCTCTGGCTTTCTTTCAGTTCTGGCTCTGAATGAGGCTCTGGCTCTGGCTCTGATTCATGGTCTCACTCTGACTCTGATTCAGGGTCTCGCTTTGGCTCTGGCTCTGGCACTCTATCAAGGACTGTTTCAGACTCAGGCTGTGGCTGTGGCTCTGCCTCTGTTTCAGGCTCAGGCTCTGTTTGAGGCTATGTCTTTGTTTCAGGCTCCGGCACTGTATCAAGTACTGTTGCAGACTCAGGCTGTGGCTCTAGGCTGTGGCTGTGGCTGTTGCTCTGGTTCTGGCTCTGGCTCTTTCTCAGGCTCTGGTTCTGAATGAGGGCTTGGTTCTGGCACTGATTCAGGGTCTCGCTCTGTCTCTGGCTGTGTCTCTGTTGCACCTCAAACGGTGGTTTGTTGTTGTTGTTATTTTCTTTCTGGGGTGGGACAAATGTTTAGTTGGGGCGGGGATTATTTTAAGTTTAGCATAATTGTTTCTTGCTTTGTTTTTCTTTTACTTTTTTTTTAGGTTATTGTATAGTTTGTATTTTGCTTTTTAAGGGGAAAGGGTCAGGGCTGCCTGGGAGGGGGCCTCAGCCAACAGAATGGCTGGGGCAGGTTCCCTACGGGGGGGATGTATTGGAACACCCAATCTCTGTTATCGCGGGTGGGAGGAGCAGTTGCACTAAGACCAGACCACGTCTTTACCGAAGATCTGGTTCTGACTCTGATTCTGATTCTCTGATTCTGGCTCTCTATCAAGGGCTGTTTCAGACTCAGGCTGTGGCTGTGGCTGTTGCTCTGGTTCTGGCTCTGGCTCTTTCTCAGGCTCTGGTTCTGAATGAGGGCTTGGTTCTGGCACTGATTCAGGGTCTCGCTCTGGCTCTGGCTCTGGCTCTGGCACTCTATCAAGGACTGTTTCAGACTTAGGCTGTGGCTGTGGCTCTGGCTCTGTTTCCATTCTTACAATGGAATGTACACAAAACAATAATCCTTTCTATATAAATTTTCCAATACATTCTGAAAACATAATAAATCCTTAATTGTTGTCCACCTCCTTTTAGTTCCTTTATCACTCGAATGCTAGCACGGAGTCAAAAGTATTATTGTATTTTTGAACATATCTTGTATAACCATTCCATTTTTCTGCAAATTTTTGCTTTGAGTTTCCTCTGAGTTTGCTAGTCAATTGAGCCGTCTCCACCAATTCCTGTAATTTGATTTGCCAATCTGTTATTTTTGGAGCCTCGTGATCTTTCCATCCCTTGGCCACAAGTATACGAGCTGCTGGGGTTGCATACAAGAATACCTCTCTTAGATTTTTTGGGATCTCTTTATCTAAAATACTTCATAGAAATGCCTCCATTTTTTTCGTAAAAGTTATCCCCATCATCTTTTTTAATTCATCGTATATTCCCCCCCCCAAAAAAAATCTTAATCTTTTCACACATCCACCACATGTGGCTCATGTCACCGTTATTTCCTCCACATCTCCAACAAGCATTCGCCAAATTTTGATACATTCTTGATCATCTGGAAGCAGTGAGGTACCACCTATGAGCCATTTTCATCATGTTCTCTCTTATATTATAGCTGGCTGTAAATTTCAAATTTACATTCCATCAGTTTTCCCCATCTTTTACCATAATTGGACGGCCCACATCTTGGGCCCACTTTATCATTGAAGCCTTAACTTCCTCATCCATTACTTTGTAGTCTAAAGGAAGTCTATACATTTTTGCGATTATTTTGGTTTTACTATTCAGTAGTTCTCTTTCAAATCTTGAAAGCTCCTTTTCAAAACCCATCTGCTTATCCTGTCTGAACACTTCATTCACCTGGAAGTAATCTAGCCAACTAGAAAAGTGATCTTTTATTTTCTCATAACTTATCAATATTAGTTGACCCTCCCCCCCCTTAATATTGTGTTATACGTTATCCAGTTCTCTTTGATGTTGTTGCTTTTTTTAACAGCGATTGCTTCTAGTGGAGAGTTCCATCTTGGGGTTTTCTGTTCCAAATATCTTTTGTATTTTCCCCATACCTTATATATAGCATTTCTTATTATATGATTTGAAAAACTCCTATGCGTCTTTATTTTCCCATAATTAAGATAGCCATGCCACCCAAAACGGGTGTCATGACCTTCTAGATCTAAAATATCCCAATTTTTTAATAAATACCAATCTTTTAACCAGAGAAGACATGAGGCTTCGTAATATAGCTTCAAATCCGGTAACCCGTAGCCACCTCTTTCTACAGTATCTATTAATATCTTATGCTTTACTCTTGGTCTTTCCCCCCCCCCCAAATGATATTTATTCAGAGTTTCGTCAATACATATAAAAAACCCCAACCCTAACCCAAAAAGGAAAACAGAAAAAATAGAAAAAGAAAAAGAAAAAATACAAATCTCAAATTATAGTTTTTCATTTGCTTAATTCTTGAACCTCCTCACACCTCCCTTTTTGTATTCTAGTTTAATTCGTTATTTCAGCAAATTCTTCCCATATTTCTCAATTTTAGTTTAAATAGTTAATCTTCACACTCTATCTTATTTATTGATCAACATAACCTTTCCCTCTTTTAATATAATCTGTTATTCAATTTACCTTACTCTCTTTAACCTTATCTTATGTTAAAAATCTTAAAATTTCAAAATCACATCACATTCATGCATTTCTCCTTAAAAGCATTTCTATTAAAGCCAATTTAGTTCCTTTCCTGCATAATCCCTCAAATTTCAATAATATTACACTAATTCCAAAATTAACATAAGAAATTCCCTTCATGTTTCTGATTTTCATCCAACGTCCCTTCTTCCTGGTTTCGGGTCACATCAGTCCTTTCTGTCCATTACTTAGTCCATCAATCTGGTGTTCTAATGTCCGAGGCCCTTAAGTCTCTTCTAGGCCCCTTCTGCAAAATTTTTTGTTCTTGTTTGTACTTACGCAGTTCTTTGCCTATTGTTAGTTTCTGGGGAAGTGGGTCTCCGGAGGGTTCCATCCAGTAATAATTTCCATTTTCCTTCATCCGATTGTCCCCTTCCCCCCAGTTCCACTCCCAATCTTCTTCTTTGTAGTCCAAAAAGTATTTTTCCCAATAGTTGTTCACCTGTTTCACAGTCCCACTAGAGTAAAAAGCTTCCTTGACTTCAAATGCTTCCCAGCACTCTCCAAGTTCAATATTCCAACGCAGTAGCTTTTGTTCCTGTAGAACTTTGGATCTTACCATTTGTGTTGTATAGGGAATAGCTACTACCTCTTCCTTCTCCATCTGCCCTTGGACTTGCCTTGTCAAACCGGATTCCTGAGTTGATCGCTGTGTAGCTTCTTTATCCTTGTTCCCTGTTAAATCATATTCACTGGCCACAGCACTCATGAAGTCCAATTTTTCATTCATCAGGCTCATTTTCACGGACAGCTGCTCCAGCAAAGCATTAGTCCTGTCAAGGGCAGACACCAAACCTTCCTGCCAACACATTTCTGTTCAAAAACAATGTCAAACGGCTGTTCCCACGGTCCAAACCTCACATATGTAAGCTGCAACCGCAAACTGACAGGCTCCCTCTAGGGGACACAATTTCTATTTGTATCCATTTTTTAGGAAAGTATCAAACAAAGAAAGTTACTTTCGATTTCAAAGTCCTTTCGATTTCAAATACTTTGTTTCTTTAAAGAGCAAAAATGAAGGAGGCAGTGTTGAAGTTAGTTTGTTTCTCTCTTCTTTTATTTTTTCTATCTGTCAAAGTACTCCACTTTCAATCAATGGACGTCTCAAACAGTTTCTGTCCCGATACCCCGTCCCCAGGTTTGGGACGGTGGAAACTTATATTCCCTTTCTCACTTCCTGCAGGATTAAACAGTCAAATTCCCCCCCCCCCTTTTCTCCTGCTTCCAAGGGGGGTTTTGTTGATTATGGATGCAGGAAATTTCCAACTTTAAAAAGACTTTTTAGGCTATTAGGTTGCAAGGTCTTTGCTTCAATCTGTATACAAGAACGGGAGGCGGACTTCCTGTTTACACCTTCCCGCTTCATGCCTAATTCATAAATTTGCAGGTTCTTAATCCGATTCTCCGTTTTTACTCACGGGTACTTGATTTAGAGTCCAAATGTCATCAGGAAAAAGTCAGCGCTCTCCGGCGATGGCTGCGCGGCTTCCCTCCATGGAAATAGCGATCGGTTCGATGCACCGCGCTGCTCACCCCACTTCACTCCAGAGCCCCAAAAATGGGTTTCCTCGTGAGTAGGGGAGGCGCTCTTGGTGCTCTGCCGAACCCCGCATTCCCAGGCTTCCTCCGCCTGGGATTTCTAGCGGGCCCCCACCTTCGCCGCGGCGGGAAGACCCAATTTCCACGGAGCCCGTTCCTCCGATCGGAGGAACTCCGCCATTCGCCGATGGCGCTAACCCGGAAGTCTCTTTACTCTTGGTCTTTTACCCTTCCACAAAAATTTAGAAATTTCTTTTTGCCACCTGTTGATACTGCTGGTCTTTCCTGTAATTGGAATCGTTTGGAATAGAAAGAGTAGCTTCGGTAAAACTATCATTTTAATTACCGAAATACGGCCCAGGAATGAGAAATTTAACCTTGTCCATGTCTCCAACTGTCTTTTGATATCTTTCCAACAATTGGTATAATTATCTTCATATAAGTTAAGATTCTTTGGTGTTATCCATAATCCTAAATACTTGATTTTGGGGTAGATTTCAATGTGTATTATTTGTTCTAATTCTGCTTTTTCAGCTGGCGACATATTTTTAACTAATAGTTTTGTCTTGTTGAAATTCATTTTGTGTTTTTTTTATAAAATATTTATTGAGGTTTTACAAAACATATATCACATATAACAAAACGAAAACATCAACAACGAACAGAAATACACACTTAACAACAAAAAAAGAAAAGAAAAAAGAAAGAAGAAAGAAGAAAAATTCCACTTTTTAGATTTCAAAAATCCATATCCCTCTTTCCTGACCTCCCCACATCCCCCCCTCTGTATTCCTCTTTATTCCATCCAATTCAGCAAATTCTAACCCTTTTTCCAAACTCGTTTAAAATTATATATTTCCGATTATTATGTCTCTAATTTCCCATATCTTGAACCTTTACACCACCTTATATACGTAGACATAATATTTTTCTAGTCATACCCCCTCCTTGTTAAAATTCCTCTTTTCAGAACTCTTTTAACCATATCCCAAATGCCGTGTTGCCTTCACCTCCCACATCATTTTAACACTCAAACATTTTACAATATTTTTGTAGATAGTTCTTAAACTTTTTCCAATCCTCTTCCATAAGTTCTTCCCCCTGGTCACGGATTCTGCCAGTCATTTCTGCCATCTCCATGTAGTCAATCACTTGCATCTGCCACTCTTCCACGGTGGGTAAATCTTGTGTCTTCCAATACTTGGTGAGAAGTATTCTTGCTGCTGTTGTTGCGTACATAAAAAATTTTCTATCTTTCTTTGACACCAATTGGCCGACTATGCCCAAAAGGAAGGCCTCTGGTTTCTTAGGAAAGGTAAATTTAAATACCTTCTTCAGTTCATTATATATCATTTCCCAGTAAGCCTTAACCCTTGGGCACGTCCACCAAAGGTGAAAGAATGTTCCCTCAGCTTCTTTACATTTCCAGCACTTGTTATCAGGCAGGTGATAAATTTTTGAAAGCTTAACTGGGGTCATGTACCACCTGTAAATCATTTTCATAATATTCTCCTTTAAGGCATTACATGCCGTAAACTTCATACCGGTGGTCCACAACTGCTCCCAGTCAGCAAACATAATGTTATGACCTATGTCCTGCGCCCATTTAATCATCGCTGATTTGACCGTTTCATCCTGTGTATTCCATTTTAACAGCAAGTTATACATCTTTGACTTGTTGAAATTCATTTTGAACCCCACAACTTTACCGTAGCCATATATTATTTCCAACGCCTTTCTTAAACTCTGTTTTGGTTGCTCCGTAGTTATAATTAAATCGTCAGCAAATGCCCTCGTTTTGTACCTTCTGTTTCCCAGCATAATCCCTTTTATTTCTTTTTCTTCCCTAATTTGTTTACATAAAACTTCCAATGTTAATATGAAAATTAAGGGGGATAGTGGGCAACGTTGTCTGACCCCTTTACTGATTTCACACTCCTGTGATAAATTTCCATTGATTATGATTTTAGCTTTTTGTTTTGATTATATTGCTTCAATCCCTTTTATATACTGTATACCAAAATCCATATGGTGTAATAGACCTTTCATAAATTTCCAGGATACCCTGTCGAAAGCTTTTTCTGCATCTATAGCCATTAAGACTGCCTTCTTTTCTATTCTTAAGTCTAAATACGCTAATAAGTTTATAATGTTTCTAGTGTTGCTATAAATGTGCCTCCCGGGCAAAAAGCCAGCTTGGTCATTGTGTATCATCATCTGGAAGACTTTTTTTGATCTTTCGGCTAAAATATTTGCATATAATTTATAATCGTTATTTAGAAGCGTGATAGGCCTATAGTTGTTAATTAGTAGATTGTCCGTTCCCTGTTTTGGAATTAATGCAATAAGGCTGTCTTTCCAAGAATCCGGCATGGTTCCGTCTTTTAAGATGTTGTTCATGATACTTCTTAATGGGTCAGACAGTAAGTCCTCAATTTTTTTATAATATATTGCCGGTAGGCCGTCTGGCCCTGGTGGCTTTCCTATCTTTGCTTCCTTAATTGCTCTTTGAATTTCGTACGATGTAATAGGGGCATTCAACAGTTCTTTTTGTTCTTTAGTAAGTTTCGGAAGACAGTTCTGTTCTAAATGTTCTTTAACTTCTTCTGTTGTTTCATTTCCTTCCTTATAGATTTCTCTAAAGAATTCGAGAAATCGTTTCTCTATTTCTTTAGGGTTGTTTATTATTTTGCCTTCGCACTTAACTCTATTTATAAGCCTTTCTGCCTCTCTCTTCTTTAATTGCCATGCTAATAACCAAGCTCAGGTTCTGTTTCAGGCTGTGTCTCTGTTTCAGGCTCCGGCGCTGTATCAAACACTATTGCAGACTCAGGCTGTGGCACTATGGCTGTAGGTGTGGCTCTGGTTCTGTTTCAGGCTCTGGCACTGTATCAAGCACTGTTTCAGGCTCCGGCTCCGGCTCCGGCTTCTGCTCTTTATTAGGCTTTGTCTCAGTCTTTGGCTCTAGCACTTATTCTAGCTCTATTTCAGGCTCGGCCTGTGTCTCAGCCTTTGTCTCTGTTTCACGCTGTTTCTCTGTTCCAGGCTCCGACGCTGTTTCAAGCCCTGTATCTGCCTCTGCCTCTGTTTCAGGCTCTGGCACTCTATCAAACACTGTTTCTGGCTCTGGCTCTCTTTCAGGCTCTGGTTCTGAAGTAGGGTTTTGTTCTGGCTCTGGCTGTGTCTCTGGATCTGGCTGTGCCTCTGCTTCAGGCTCCTATGCTGTATCAAGCACTGTATCAGGCTCTGCCTCTCCCTCTGCCCCTGGCTACGTTTAAGCGTCAGGCTCAGTTTCAGACAGTGTCTCTGTTTCAGGATCCAGCACTCTATCAAGCACTATTTCAGACTCAGGCTGTGGATCTCGGCTGTGGCTGTGAATCTCGGCTGTGGCTCTAGGCTCCGTCTGTGGCTCTGTCTGTGGCTCTGGCTCTCTTTCAGGGTCTGGTTCTGAATGAAGATCTGGTTCTGACTCTGATTCAGGGTTGTTTCTGTCTGTCTCTTTCCCCTCCCTGGGGATGGCAGGGAAGAGGGGAGGAGTGGTGTGTTCTTCTCACGTTAGAGGAGGATCGCCGATTGAGATCTCGCCTGCTCTTGCCGGGAGTCGCAGACGGGGAGGTCAACAAGGAACTCAAGCCGGGTGCCTGGAGAGTGGCCAATTCCTCTGACTAGGCTTGATTCCTACATCATGGTAGCAAACGCCGATGGTTACTGATCCATGGGAATCAGCATGAGAGGTTGATGGGTCGTTTGTCATCCTCTGCAACAAAGAAAATAAGATAACGTCTGCGTGCAGCCAGAAGCTGAACAGACGGCTGGACACCGAGAGGAGGTGTTTTCCAAGCAACGGAGCCCCAAAAGGTATGCTGAATTTCGGGCTAAAAGTGTGAACGCAGATTGATTCATTTTCTGGTTCACGGGAGCTGCGTTTGGAAAAACAGCTCTGAAAGCAAAGGCTTGCATACCAGGAATTCTTGTGGTTGATAAGATTTCCTGTTCGAAGAAAGGTATGCACAGTTGCTAGGCAACGACCGTCAGTAAAGTGGAAAGTTACTGACAAAGGGGCTGGCTCAGTGAGAGCCTGGGAAGTGAAAGTTGTTTTGGCTATCTTCGCTGCTGTGCAAGGACTTTGAGACAGCTTGCAGTTTGCCTGCCAGAGTAGGCAGTAAACAACCCAGAAAAGACTTTTGGATTTTACAGGCTCGAGAGTGAGAGCTGAGACTTGGATTCAAAAATGGATGCCAAGAAGGGGGGAGGTTTACCTTATCCACCTCCCCTGACTAATGACAATTATTCATCTTGGTCTGTAAAGGTGAAGGCCCTGCTGCAGAATCAGAGGATCTTTGAGGTGATTGAGAACCCCATCCCTGCAGCACCAACGCGAGGTTGGGAATCACAGAATATAAAGGCCAGGACGGCTATAATTCTGTGTGTCTCAGATTGCCAATTGGTGCATATTCAGAATTTAGAGTATGCGCGAGAGATTTGGGAAACGCTGCTGTCAGAGGCTCAGGAGCAGAAGAGCAGGGGAGAGAGCAAATAGAGAGCGGAGGAGAGGAATCAGAGGGGAGCGTAGGGGAATATGACAGTGGCCCGAGAGATTCCATGAGCTTCTCCAGCGAATCAGAAGATTCCCAGGAGAGGGCGCCTATGGTAAGGGCGAGGGGAGTCCCAGGGGGGACGTTCCATAAACAAGGAACCAGAGGGGAGTCCCAAAGGAGTAGCGGAGGATCAGGACCAGTTCCCCCACCAGAGCACAGTGGGGGGGAAGAGTCACATGAGTCAGGACCAGCTTCTCCTCCAGCGGGGGGAGAAGATGAGTCAGGGGTAACCACGCCCCCATCGGGGAGTGGGGAAACGGAGGGAAGGTCAGGTCCAGCTAGCCTCCCCGAAAGAGGGAGCAGTGACACAAGTGTAACGGTCAGAAGGAAAGTGGGAGGCTGCGCGCGCGCGCCAAGTTCAAATGTGGAGGAGCGCGGGACAGCAGAAAACCCGGATTGGGAGCCAGGTCCTAAAGCCCGAAGGAGGGGGGGAGAAGAGTCGGCGGACTCAGCGTCAGAAGAATCTAGGAGGGCTGAAACTCCGACTAGCAGGAGGACCCAGAGAAAGAAGGAACAGAGGAAGAGGTGGAGTAAGGCTAGAGTCTTAAGCTGGTGTCAGGGGGGAGGAGATTCAGATGGGACTTCTACGGTCTAGGGGATAGACGTAGCGTTGCGCGCTGCGCGTCTGGAAATGAAACTGAACTTCAATAAAGACTTTTTTACTTGAGGAAGAAGCAGCGTTGGTCTTGTGTGAGCTGGGACCTTGGGCAGCGCTGACAGTAAGTCCCATCTCCTCTCTGCAAGCTCACGAAGATAGGCAAAGATGACTACAGAGGAGAAAGTCAAGCAACTGCAGGAGGCAGTCTCAACGCTCTACGCAGAATTGGCTGCATCTAAGAAAAAGGAAGGAGAAACAGCTGCGCTCTGCCAGGATCTGCAAGCCAGGTGGGACAGATGGGGAAAGGAGGGGCAGCTGGGAGCCAAGCCGGAGGGAGTTGGCCTCGGAAGAAGAGGGGCAAGAGGATGCACCGCAGCTACACCTAGGCATGGTGCAAGCGGTGCCCAACAAGTACAAGGCCTTTTTGGAAGTCTTCTGCGAGAAGGAAGCGGACAAGCTGCCTCCCCACAGACCCTACGACTGCAAGATTGACCTCCTGCCGGGGGCGACGCTGCCGACTGGGAGACTGTACTCCATGTCTGAAGACGAAATGCAAGAACTCAGGGAGTTCATAGATCACAATTTGAAGCGGGGATTCATCCGGGAATCCAAAGCAGTGGGGGGCAGTCCCGTGTTTTTCGTGAAGAAGAGAGACACGCCCGAACGGAGGCTCATAGTGGATTATAGAATCATCAATTCCAGGACAAAGCCCACAGCATTCCCCATGCCCAAAATTGACGACCTGCTCGCGACGGTGAGGAAGGGACGGATCTTCACCAAGTTGGATCTACGAGGGGCCTACAACCTTATACGCATGCGGGAGGGCGACGAGTGGAAGACAGCCATGTTTACGCCTTTAGGAACCTATGAATACAGAGTCATGCCGTTTGGTCTCCAAAATGGCTCCCATTGTTTCCAAGCTTTCATGCACCACGTGCTAGCGGGACTCCTCTACAAGAAGTGCGTCTGCTTCTTAGATGACATCCTGATCTTTTCGGAATCGCAGGAGGCGCACAAGGAGGACGTCAAGGAGGTCCTGCAGAGACTACGGGAGCACAGACTTTACGCCAAACTGGAGAAATGCCAGTTCGACACGACAGAGGTGGATTTCCTGGGCTACAAGCTGTCCGACAAGGGACTTGCCATGGACAGCGCCAAGGTCCGCTCAGTGTTGGACTGGAAGAGCCCGCGCAACCGGAAGGAGGTCCAGAAGTTCATCGGTTTCGCCAACTTTTATCGCAAGTTCATCAAGGGGTTCGCGAAGGAGACGGCGGCCATCACGGACACCCTCAGCTCCAAGAAGAAGAAGTTCACCTGGACGGACCAGGCGGAGCAGTCCTTTCGGAGGCTCAAGCGTCTCTTCGCGTCCGAAGAACAGCTGCTACACGTAAACCCCAGCAAACCGATGAGGGTTGAAACGGACGCCTCGGACAGAGCGGTGGGGGCGGTCCTGTTGCAGCAAGATCCGCAAGGGGACTGGAGACCGTGCGCATTCTACTCCAGGAAGCTCAGCGCGTCGGAGCAGAACTACACCATCTGGGACAGGGAGTTGCTGGCCATTCATGCAGCCTTCAAGGCGTGGCGGCACTTCCTCGTCGGAGCCAGACACACAGTGCAGGTCCGCACGGACCATAAGAACCTGGAGTACTGGCGCACGGCGAAGTTCCTGAACCAGAGACACATCCGCTGGGCGGAGTTCTTTGCAGATTTCGATTTTCGGATAGAATACATCCCGGGAGACAACAACGTCATGGCGGATGCGCTATCCAGGAAGCCGCAGTATCTCGAGGAAGCGGCACCGGCAGCGGCCAAACACATTTTCGCACCAGAGGTGTGGGCGTGCGCTTCAGCCGCAGTGGACCTGGACGCAGTCCGTCGCGCGCTACAGGCGGATTCGTTTGCGCAATCCAAGATGGAGGAGGTGCGAAACGGCACAGCGAGGAACGATGAGTTCCAGATACGCGACGGACTACTCCTCCGCAAAGGGGCTCTCTACGTACCGGGAGACGACCTTCACGCGAGAGTCTTGCAGCAGCTGCACGACGCGCCCAGCGCTGGGCACTTCGGCAAGGACAAGACGGCGGAATTAGTCACCAGGGACTTTTGGTGGCCCAAGGTGCGGGGAGAAGTTGTGGATTACGTTTCCAGGTGTGACACCTGCCAAAGGGCCAAGCCAGTACACAGGAAGCCGGCGGGTCTGCTGGAACTGCTGCAGACGCCGCTCGAACCATGGGAGAAAGTGGCCCTGGGCTTTGTTACAGATCTGCCCAGTTCGCGCGGCAAAACAGCGGTACTCGTGGTCGTAGACCTCTTCACCAAGATGGCGCATTTCATTCCGTGCGCGAAGGTGGCCACAGCGGAACAGACCGCCAAGCTGTTCATAGACCACGTGTTCAAAGCTCACGGCTTGCCGCGGTCCATCCTGTCCGACCGGGGCCGCCAATTCATCTCGAACTTCTGGCAGAAGCTGCTGGGCATCCTGAACGTCAAGATCAACTTAGCGTCGGCACGACACCCGCAGACCAACGGACAAGCGGAGAGGGTCAACGCCATCATGCAGCAGTACCTGCGATGCTACGCCAATCAACAGCCCTCGACCTGGGTGGACTACCTACCGCTAGCCGAGTTTGCCTACAACAACACGAAGCACGGGTCTACAGGGGTGACACCGTTCTTCGCCAACAATGGGCGCCACCCCAGAACCTTCCCGGGGTTGGAGACCGAGGCAGAGGGGGAGCCACGGGGGGCAGAGCACTTAGCCGCAGAGTTACAGGAGGTCCATGAGCAACTCCGAAGGCACTTGGAGCTCGCGAAACACGCCTACAAGATGCAGGCAGACAGGCACAGGAGGGTTGGGGAAGACATACAGGTAGGGGACTGGGTCTGGTTAGCAGCTCAGGCAGTGCCGGCCAGAACGCTAGCTAAGAAGAAGCTAGGACACAAGCAGCTGGGACCTTACCAGGTCGCGGCACAAATCAATCCAGTGGCCTACCGGTTGACACTCCCGGAGGGCTCCAGAATGCACCCAGTCTTTCACAGGTCAGTGCTCACGCCTTACAAGGCACCCCACAGGTTTCAGGCGCCAGGGACCGCACCAGCCCCACGTAGCCCATCGCCAACAGGGGAGGGACCACAGAGGGCGACGCCACTCAACGAGGTCACGGAGATTTTGGACTCCAGATGGGGGGAAGAGGGAGTTGAATATCTCCTCGCCAGGGAGGGTACTCCGGCCAGCGCCAACGAGTGGGTGCCGTGCTATGCCGTGGAGGAGCACTACCTCAAAGACGAGTTCCATTCGATCTTCCCACACAGACCCATGCCGGCGGAGTATTTCGACGACTGGCTTTTCACACCCACACTGTCAGCCAGCACGTTCCAGGGTTTCTCCTCAGATGAGGAGCCGACGCCTGGGATGAGCTCCTCGGAGGGGTCGCTCTCGGGGTTTGTCACGGACCGCTCCTATTGGTGGGACACTCAACCAGAAGTGGGGTGGAGCAGGGAATTGCTGAGGGGGCCCTTGCACACAGCCTCACCCGAGGGACCGGGTGGAGAGGAGGACATGGACGTGTTGGGGGAGGATCTTGGTTTCGAGCACGACAGCAGAGAAATGGAAGCAGAGGAAGTCGACGTCGACGAACCCATCGTGGGGGGGCCTGATCCCGCTGGCCGGTTGCACACCAGGGGGAGAGAACGGAAGCCAGCACTCACGCCCCCAGCGCTGGAGCACCTGGAACCCACACCCGAAGAGGGGGAGGGGGGAAGGGGGGGCTTCGAGGGGGGGATGGATGTCAGAGGCTCAGGAGCAGAAGAGCAGGGGAGAGAGCAAATAGAGAGCGGAGGAGAGGAATCAGAGGGGAGCGTAGGGGAATATGACAGTGGCCCGAGAGATTCCATGAGCTTCTCCAGCGAATCAGAAGATTCCCAGGAGAGGGCGCCTATGGTAAGGGCGAGGGGAGTCCCAGGGGGGACGTTCCATAAACAAGGAACCAGAGGGGAGTCCCAAAGGAGTAGCGGAGGATCAGGACCAGTTCCCCCACCAGAGCACAGTGGGGGGGAAGAGTCACATGAGTCAGGACCAGCTTCTCCTCCAGCGGGGGGAGAAGATGAGTCAGGGGTAACCACGCCCCCATCGGGGAGTGGGGAAACGGAGGGAAGGTCAGGTCCAGCTAGCCTCCCCGAAAGAGGGAGCAGTGACACAAGTGTAATGGTCAGAAGGAAAGTGGGAGGCTGCGCGCGTGCGCCATGTTCAAATGTGGAGGAGCGCGGGACAGCAGAAAACCCGGATTGGGAGCCAGGTCCTAAAGCCCGAAGGAGGGGGGGAGAAGAGTCGGCGGACTCAGCGTCAGAAGAATCTAGGAGGGCTGAAACTCTGACTAGCAGGAGGACCCAGAGAAAGAAGGAACAGAGGAAGAGGTGGAGTAAGGCTAGAGTCTTAAGCTGGTGTCAGGGGGGAGGAGATTCAGATGGGACTTCTACGGTCTAGGGGATAGACGTAGCGTTGCGCGCTGCGCGTCTGGAAATGAAACTGAACTTCAATAAAGACTTTTTTACTTGAGGAAGAAGCAGCGTTGGTCTTGTGTGAGCTGGGACCTTGGGCAGCGCTGACAGCTGCGTAGAACACATCAGAGGGATGCTGGTTCTTCAGCGTTGCTGTATTTTGAGAAGCTGACCAATCTGAGGCTTGCGCCTGATGGAGATGTTCAAGCGCACCTGACGGAGATGAAATATCTGCGCCAACAGATGGTGGAACGCAATTTCCGTCTGCAGGAGGAAGTGTTTTGCTTCATGATGATAAACAGCCAAAGTCGGACTTACAAAACGGTTGCCAGTCAGCTTGGTTCCCTACCGGCCCAGGATTTGACCGCGGAGAGAGTGTGTGCCGTGGTTCTGAATGAACACGACCGGCTTGCTGCACTGGAAGTAAAGGACAGGGGGAGGGAGGAACGGAGTTCTAATTCCCCCACTGATGTTGCTACTGGAGAGAATGCTGTAGCTTTGAACATTGTCCGATGTTACAATTGTGGACAGGCTGGGCATCTTCAGCGGAATTGTAAGAAGCCACGCCAGCCAAAAGGAGCTAAGGGCCGCTCAGCAAAGCCTGAGGCATCAGGCAAAAGTCATACCAAGTCTACGGTGAAACCTGCAAAGGCGTTGATGTCGAAAGGAACCACGCCAGATGTTGAGAACGCGTTTGTAATCGACACGGGTTGCACAGTTCATATGTCCCCACACAGAGAACTGTTTTCAACGTTTAAGAAGCAAAGCATCGCTGTGAAACAGGCCAACGGTCAGGAGCTGAAAGCGACCGGAATAGGGACTGTGTATCTTGAGAGTCTGAACTTGACTATAAACAATGTTTACTTGGTTCCTGAATTGAAGTTCAATCTGCTGAGTGTTTCGCAGATTGCAAAGAAAGGACTGAAATTGTCCTATGATGCTGAGAGCTGCAAGATCTTCAAAGATGGAGAGTTGTATCTTTCTGCCAGAGAGAAAGATGGACTGTATTTGTTGACTTATGAACAAAGTGATTACATGGAATGTAATTCATCTGAGTCTAACTTGATTTCTCTCGCAGGTGTGACCAAAACGGACGCCAAGAAGGTGACCAGGGTCAACAGAGCATTTCAGCGGGTGTATGCTGATGTGATTGGTCCTCTAGCACCATCTAGAGGCAATGCAAGATTTTATCTTGTGTGTGTGGATCATTTCTCTAATTTTGTCTGGATTTATGTGTTAGAGAAATCACAAGAAGCCTTAGAAAGGTTTCAGGAGTTTTGTGACAAGGTTGAAAATATGCATGATGCTAACATTGATTGTCTTTTCACAGATGAGAAGCAAATTTTTCTTTTACAGGATTTTCAGGAGTTCCTGCAGAAGAAAGGGATAAGACACAAGGTTGCTGTTTCAGCGGAAGCGTGGAACAGGGATGTCTGTGTACGGGTGAACAAAGAATTGCAAAAGGGGGTGAATGCGCAATTGCTTAGTTCACATCTGCCACATGAGTACTGGGCGGAGTCGCTAATGTCGTATTGTTATACGTGGTTGAGAAAGGTTTCAAAAGAGTTGGGAAGTTCTCCTTTTGAGAAACTGTTCCATAGAAAACCTTCTGTTGCCCATTTCAAGGTTTTTGGGTCTCATGTGAGGACAGAAGCTCCAGGTGGAGTAAAGAATGCCAGAGGCATTTTTGTGGGATATGAAAAGGGTCTCTACAGAGTAATTTTGTCTGAATCTGGTCAGGTGATTCTCACAAAATTTCTAGAGAGTGCTCCTGAACAGGAGAGAGTGATAGTACACACATTTCCCACAGAGGACAATTCAGATGATGATGATCATGATTTTACTGGTACTGAGAGTGATGACAGTGATAGCTCAAAGAGCTCAGTTGACACAGTCATTGAGAGGAAATCTCACACAATGGATAGACCTTCACAGGTGAAGGATGAACCACTGTTTACCATTGGTACTGGTTCTCAACAGAGTCCAGAGGCTAAACCAGTGAGCAGAGAAGATCAACACCTCATACGAAGGTCTGAGAGTTACAAAGGGTGTACCACCCAAGAGGTACTCAAAAGAGTTTGCTAACTTAACTGTTGCATGTGTTGCATGTGTTGCTGTTGTACACAACCGAGGACAGGTTGGAGCTGTGTCTAAGTCCGAGACAAAGACACAACAGAGAGTTGCTAGCCAAGGTAATGCAGATGCACTCATTCCTTGGAAGCCAGACAACCAGAGAGGTACACTGGGGAAACCAGTGGCGAGGAGTTCCAAGGGTGGAACTGTAACAACAGGGGAGTGTTATGTGTATAACAACTGTTTGTTTTCTTCTCTGGATCACGCTTTGCTCGCCGCAACACGCATTGATTCTTTTGGGGGAGGATGTTACGAAAAAGGAGCAATGCAGCAGCGAGCTCCAGATGGCTGGAAAGCCAAACAGGATGTTGATGCTTGGGACCGTACCGTGGGAACAAAGGAACAGTCTATTCACTGTACTGAGCACCGGATGTTAGCGCAGAGTGTCATCTGACCTGTACTGGAAGTACAGGGGAGGTTTTTTTCTCTCTCTGCTGTTGGTGTTAAGAGAGTGCAGACACGTTTCTCTGTACTGCTGGAAAGACAGAAATAAAGGCATGTAAATACATTTCTGTCTGTCTCTTTCCCCTCCCTGGGGATGGCAGGGAAGAGGGGAGGAGTGGTGTGTTCTTCTCACGTTAGAGGAGGATCGCCGATTGAGATCTCGCCTGCTCTTGCCGGGAGTCGCAGACGGGGAGGTCAACAAGGAACTCAAGCCGGGTGCCTGGAGAGTGGCCAATTCCTCTGACTAGGCTTGATTCCTACAAGGGTCTCATGATGGCTCTTCCTCTGCCTCTGACCCAGCTATGTTTCAGGGTCTGGCTCTCTTTCAGGCTCTGGTTCTGAATTAGGGTTTTGTTCTGGCTCTGGCTGTGTCTCTGGCTCTGGCTCCAGCTTCGGCACTGTATCAAGTACTGTTGCAGACTCAGGCTGTGGCTCTAGGCTGTGGCTGCAGCTATGTTTTGCGCTCCGGCCCTGTATCAAGCCCTATTTCTGGCTCTGGCTCTGGCTCTGGCTCTGGCTCTGGCTCTGGCTCTGGCTTTCTTTCAGCTGTGGCTCTGAATGAGGCTCTGGCTCTGGCTCTGGCTTTCTTTCAGCCGTGGCTCTGAATGAGGCTCTGGCTCTGGCTCTGATTCATGGTCTCACTCTGACTCTGATTCAAGGTCTCGCTCTGGCTCTGGCTCTGGCACTCTATCAAGGAGTGTTTCAGACTCAGGCTGTGGCTGTGGTTCTGCCTCTGTTTCAGGCTCAGGCTCTGTTTGAGGCTATGTCTCTGTTTCAGGCTCCGGCACTGTATCAAGTACTGTTGCAGACTCAGGCTGTGGCTCTAGGCTGTGGCTGTGGCTGTGGCTGTTGCTCTGGTTCTGGCTCTGGCTCTTTCTCGGGCTCTGGTTCTGAATGAGGGCTTGGTTCTGGCACTGATTCAGGGTCTCGCTCTGGCTCTGGCACTCTATCAAGGACTGTTTCAGACTTAGGCTGTGGCTGTGGCTCTGGCTCTGTTTCCATTCTTACAATGGAATGTACACAAAACAATAATCCTTTTTATATAAATTTCCCAATACAGTCTGAAAACATAATAAATCCTTAATTGTTGTCCACCTCCTTTTAGTTCCTTTATCACTCGAATGCTAGCACGGAGTCAAAACTATTATTGTATTTTTGAACATATCTTGTATAACCATTCCATTTTTCTGCAAATTTTTGCTTTGAGATTCCTCTGAGTTTGCTAGTCAATTGAGCCGTCTCCACCAATTCCTGTAATTTGATTTGCCAATCTGTTATTTTTGGAGCCTCGTGATCTTTCCATCCCTTGGCCACAAGTATACGAGCTGCTGCGGTTGCATACAAGAATACCTCTCTTAGATTTTTTGGGATCTCTTTATCTAAAATACTTCATAGAAATGCCTCCGTTTTTTTCGTAAAAGTTATCCCCATCATCTTTTTTAATTCATCGAATATTTCCCCCCCCCAAAAAAAATCTTAATCTTTTCTTTTCTTTTTTATAATAATATTTTATTAAGTTTAACAATAGAGAAGGACATCACCAAACAAAGAGCAATAAAAACACAAAAACAAGATTTCACAATACATAAAATACATAAAATACAAACAATTAACCTAAAAAAGAAAAAAAGAAAAAGAGAGAGAAAAAAAGAACACCAGTCAAGACACCAAAGTAAAATAAGAAAAAACACAAATCACTCTTTTCTAGTTATTCAACATTGATTAACTTATTTTCCTGACTTCCTCACGTCTCCCTTTTTTGTATCCCTTTTTGACAGTTGGTTCAGCAAATTCATATCCTACCACTTTGTCCTTAAGTATCCTACCTCCCAAATTTATAATTTCAAACTTTTACTCTCGTCACTAAAACCCCTTCATTTCATTTCAATGTCATCAGCATTCATACATTTTACACTGCTTCTGTAAATAAATTTTAAATTTCCTCCAATCTTCTTCCACCAACTCTTCTCCCTGGTCTCGGATTCTGCCAGTCATCTCAGCCATTTCCATATAGTCGATTACTTGCATCTGCCATTCTTCCAAGGTGGGTAGTTCTTGTGTCTTCCAATGCTTTGCAATGAGTATTCTTGCTGCTGCTGTAGCGTACATAAAAAAAGTTCTATCCTTCTTTGGCACCAATTGGCCAACTATGCCCAGGAGAAAGGCCTCTGGTTTCTTCACAAAAGTGTATTTGAATATCTTTTTCAATTCATTATAAATCATCTCCCAGAAAGCCTTGATCCTCGGGCACGTCCACCAAAGGTGAAAGAATGTGCCTTCAATTTCTTTACATTTCCAACATTTATTATCGGGCAAATGGTAAATTTTTGCAAGCTTGACTGGAGTCATGTACCACCTGTACGTCATTTTCATAATATTCTCTCTTAAGGCATTACATGCCGTAAATTTAATCCCAGTGGTCCACAACTGCTCCCAGTCAGCAAACATAATATTGTGTCCTATATCTTGTGCCCATTTAATCATAGCAGATTTTACCGTTTCTTCCTCAGTACTCCATTTCAACAGCAAATTATACATTCTTGATAATATCTTAGCACTGGGTTCTAGCAATTCTGTTTCCAACTTTGATTTTTCCACCTGGAAACCAATTTTTCTGTCTTGATTATAAACCTCTCTTATTTGAAAATAATGTAACCAGTCTCGCACCTTCCCTTTAAGCTTCTCATAACTCTGCAATTTCAGCTTGTCACCTTCCTGTTCCAAAATTTCACAATACTTTGGCCATTTAGCCTCCATATTAAGTTTTTTCATAGCTTTCGCTTCCATAGGTGATAACCACCTTGGAGTTTTATTCTCCAAAAAATCTTTATATCTTATCCAAACATTAAATAGTGCTTTCCTGACAATATGGTTTTTGAATGCTTTATGCGCTTTAACCTTGTCATACCACAAATATGCATGCCACCCGAATACATTATCATAGCCTTCAATATCTAGAATGTCAGTGTTCTCAAGAAGTAGCCATTTCTTCAACCAGCAAAAAGCTGCTGATTCATAGTAAAGTCTAAGGTCCGGCAGGGCAAACCCCCCTCTGTCTTTAGCATCCGTAAGTATCTTAATTTTTATTCTGGGCTTTTTGCCCTGCCAGACAAATCTAGAGATATCTCTTTGCCACCTCTTGAAACAGTCCATCTTGTCAATAATTTGCAGTGATTGAAACAAAAACAGCATTCTCGGCAATACATTCATCTTAGTAACAGCAATTCGACCAAGCAAGGAAAGCTTCAAATTCGACCAAATTTCTAAATCTTTCTTCACTTCTGACCAACATTTCTCATAATTATCTTTAAATAAATTTACATTCTTAGCAGTCAAGTTCACCCCCAAGTATTTTACCTTCTTTACCAATGTTAAATCTGTCTCTTTCTGAAACCTCTCTCTCTCCATTGGCGTCAGGTTTTTCTCCAAAACCTTAGTTTTAAACTTATTTAACTTGAAGCCTGCCACATGACCAAACTCCTGGATTAATTCTAGAGCCCTCTTGGTACTAGGTACTGGCTCTTGTAATGTCAATACAAGATCATCTGCAAAGGCTTTAAGTTTATATTGTTTAGCTCCGACCTGAATACCATGAATCAACTGGTCCCTTCTGATCATATTTAGCAAAACCTCCAGGACCGAAATAAAAAGCAATGGGGAAATTGGGCAGCCTTGTCGTGTCCCTTTCTCAATTTTAAATTCTTCTGTCACTATGTTGTTAACTATAAGTTTTGCCTTTTGTTCAGAATAAATCGCACCTATACCATTTTCAAAATTTTGACCAACCCCCATCCCCTGCAGGTTTCTCTTCATAAAAATCCAAGAAATGTTGTCAAAGGCTTTCTCCGCATCCACGAATATCAAAACCGCTTTTGTATTGATATTCACTTGTAACTTTTCCAAAATGTTAATTACATTTCTCATATTATCAGATAAATGCCTACCAGGGAGAAAGCCAGCCTGATCTTTATGTATCATTTCTGCTAAAACTTTTTTAAGTCTTTTAGCCAAAATATCAGCAAAAATTTTATAATCCACATTGAGCAGAGATATGGGGCGATAGTTCTTAAGTTGTGTCTTCTCAGACTCAGTTTTAGGTATAAGTGTGATGAAGGCTTCTTTCCACGACTCCGGCGCCTAAAAAATCTTAATCTTTTCACACGTCCACCACATGTGGCTCATGTCACCGTTATTTCCTCCACATCTCCAACAAGCATTCGCCAAATTTTGATACATTCTTGATCATCTGGAAGGAGTGAGGTACCACCTATGAGCCATTTTCATCATGTTCTCTCTTATATTATAGCTGGCTGTAAATTTCAAATTTACATTCCATCAGTTTTCCCCATCTTTTAGCATAATTGGACGGCCCACATCTTGGGCCCACTTTATCATTGAAGCCTTAACCTCCTCATCCATTACTTCGTAGTCTAAAAGAAGTCTATACATTTTTGCGATTATTTTGGTTTTACTATTCAGCAGTTTTTTTCAAATCTTGAAGGCTCCTTTTCAAAACCCATCTGCTTATCCTGTCTGAACACTTCATTCACCTGGAAGTAATCTAGCCAACTAGAAAAGTGATCTTTTATTTTCTCATAACTTATCAATATTAGTTGACCCTCCTCCTCCCCCCTTAATATTGTGTTATACGTTATCCAGTTCTCTTTGATGTTGTTGCTTTTTTTAACAGCGATTGCTTCTAGTGGAGAGTTTCATCTTGGGGTTTTCTGTTCCAAATATCTTTTGTATTTTCCCCATACCTTATATATAGCATTTCTTATTATATGATTTGAAAAACTCCTATGCGTCTTTATTTTCCCATAATTAAGATAGCCATGCCACCCAAAACGGGTGTCATGACCTTCTAGCTCTAAAATATCCCAATTTTTTAATAAATACCAATCTTTCAACCAGAGAAGACATGAGGCTTCGTAATATAGCTTCAAATCCGGTAACCCGTAGCCACCTCTTTCTACAGTATCTATTAATATCTTATGCTTTACTCTTGGTCTTTTACCCTTCCACAAAAATTTAGAAATTTCTTTTTGCCACCTGTTGATACTGCTGGTCTTTCCTGTAATTGGAATCGTTTGGAATAGAAAGAGTAGCTTCGGTAAAACTATCATTTTAATTACCGAAATACGGCCCAGGAATGATAAATTTAACCTTGTCCATGTCTCCAACTGTCTTTTGATATCTTTCCAACAATTGGTATAATTATCTTCATATAAGTTAAGATTCTTTGGTGTTATCCATAATCCTAAATACTTGATTTTGGGGTAGATTTCAATGTGTATTATTTGTTCTAATTCTGCTTTTTCAGCTGGCGACATATTTTTAACTAATAGTTTTGTCTTGTTGAAATTCATTTTGAACCCCGCAACTTTACCGTAGCCATATATTATTTCCAACGCCTTTCTTAAACTCTGTTTTGGTTGCTCCGTAGTTATAATTAAATCGTCAGCAAATGCCCTCGTTTTGTAACTTCTATTTCCCAGCATAATCCCTTTTATTTCTTTTTCTTCCCTAATTTGTTTACATAAAACTTCCAATGTTAATATGAAAATTAAGGGGGATAGTGGGCAACCTTGTCTGACCCCTTTACTGATTTCACACTCCTGTGATAAATTTCCATTGATTATGATTTTAGCTTTTTGTTTTGATTATATTGCTTCAATCCCTTTTATATACTGTATACCAAAATCCATATGGTGTAATAGACCTTTCATAAATTTCCAGGATACCCTGTCGAAAGCTTTTTCTGCATCTATAGCCATTAAGACTGCCTTCTTTTCTATTCTTAAGTCTAAATACGCTAATAAGTTTATAATGTTTCTAGTGTTGCTATAAATGTGCCTCCCGGGCAAAAAGCCAGCTTGGTCATTGTGTATCATCATCTGGAAGACTTTTTTTGATCTTTCGGCTAAAATATTTGCATATAATTTATAATCGTTATTTAGAAGCGCGATAGGCCTATAGTTGTTAATAAGTAGATTATTGTATTGAACTTTATTACGGCCATTGGCCCATCACATGACAGTTTCCCATACCAACATAATGTACTTAAACCTCCAAATTTAAAACCGCCAAAACTTACAAAAAACAGACAAGAACCAAAGCAAAACAAAAACAAAAGACCAACACCATACATTACAGTAAATTTGTAACATAAACATCACCCTCTACTCATAAATTAGTAGAAGACATCAATGGTGATATCACCTAATTACATCCTAAAACATAGATCATAGTTTAAAGGGATTATCCGAGCCGCACAGGAGTCCGTTTCTCTTCTTTAGGGATAGAACGCTGATCAAGAATCTGGCAACCATGAGTGATCTTAGGGGGTCATCATCATTTAATAGATATCTCAGTTTGGCTTCATTCGTATCATCGGCAATTCCCTTTAGATATTGAGCAAGAAACTTGCTCCTGGCCGATGAGTGAAATGCACAATCAAAAATTATGTGATGCAACGATTCCGGTGCCCCACAATTACAATCACATAAGAGCGATATCTGTCCATTGGAGAATCTATTTCTCAGCACGTTCGATGGGAAGGTGTTGAATCTTGCCTTTACAAAGGCATATCTATGAGCCGAAGAAGTTAAGGAATTCAAATAGTTTGGGAGCCTTAAGAGGGGTAATAAACCAAGGTTTAGAGGTGAGCAGGTACCATTGCCCAAGACCATTTTCTGCTGCAAGTCCATCTCCTCTAATTTACAGGTTACTGTTCTTTTAGCTGGAACTATATCCTGCTCTAGTAATTTGGATGGGGAGATTCCCATTGCCGTAATTTTCAGTTGTAATTTTTTTACCCATGGGCTCTGGAAATCATCTCTCCACATACATTGTATCAAGTACAAGTTTGGGAGATTGTGCCATAGAGATAACCAGTGACAAAGTATGTGCTTCCACAGAGCGTTTTCCAGGGATACAATATTAAGTTCCATGCGTAGCGCTGTATTACTTACACAGTTGGGCAGTTTCAATATCCCTCTTAAAAACTGATTTTGAATAACCTCTAGGTGGGATAAGTTGACAAAAGTCCCCCAAATTGAGATGGCATAAGCAATTGTCGGCATCACCTTGGCCTTGAAGACTTTCAACGCCGATGGGATATGAAGGGCCCCATCGGTGAAGAAAAATCGCAGGATCGCCAAGGCGATAGCTTTGGCTCTATTTGTAACATAGGCTACATGGGCCTTCCATCTAAGGTTATGTTGTAACCAAACTCCCAAGTATTGGAATCTATAGACTTGTTCGATGACTCTCCCATCAATTCTCCAATTATGGAGTTTCCGTCTCTTTGAGAAAATTATAATTTTAGATTTCTCATAATTAATTGTAAGGAAATTTGCGTTACAATATGATCCAAAAATTTTTAAGGCCCTCATAAGACCTACTCTAGAAAAAGAAAGGATGACTGCGTCATCCGCATACAGTAACAAAGGGCAGCGATAAAGTGCTAGGCGGGGTGCATGAATCCTTTCTTGAGCCTCTATTAGGGGAGTCCTCATGTCGCTTATGAACAAATTAAACAGGAATGGAGCCAATATACAACCCTGTCGGACACCTCTGTTAATGGGAATTGAATTGGTGAGATCGCCCTCCGGGGTGAGTCTCACTCTAGCCGCTGAGTTCTCATGGAGTTTGATTATTAGCCAGAGAAGCCTTCTGTCGATGCCCCAGCGGGTGAGTTTTTCCCAGAGGATGCTCCTGGAGATACTATCGAATGCTGCCTTTAGGTCAATGAATGCCACACAGAGTTGGCCACCCTTTGGGGTGGAATATTTCCAGGCAAGATGCTGTAAAATTAGAATATGATTTATTGTTGACTGTTTTGGGCGGAATCCAGCTTGTTCGGGCCCAATTAATTTTTTCTCTTCGGCCCATTGAATAAGTCTGTTCAACAGGAAGCGGGCATACAGTTTCCCCACTATTGAGAGCAGACTGATATTTCTGTAATTCCCCGGGTCATCTGGTGAGCCCTTTTTGTGGATTGGAACGATAACAGCGTCCTTCCATACTTCCGGGATCATTCCAGAGTTGTTAACGGCATCGAAGATGGTTGCCAGGGCTTTGGCCCACCAGTCCGCGTGGTATTTTATAGCTTCAGCCGGGATCAGGTCTGGTCCAGGCGCTTTCCCTGTTTTAAGTTTAACGATCAAGTCATGGATGTCTTCCGGATCGGTGGGGGGCCAGAGGGGAAGCTGATCTTGAGATTCATCTCTTGTGTTAACAATACAGTCAGTTGTGGCAAAGTAGTTTTTTAAGTAAGATTCCCAAACCGGGGCAGGAATAATAGTTAAAGGGTATCTTTTAGTTCTTTTATTTACCAGGAGCCAAAATTGTCTGGAGTTCCGTGATGATGAGGCTTCTATGATTGCTCGCCATTGATTCACTTGCCATTCCTGTCTGGCTCCCTTTTGAATTTGCTTGTAGGCCGATTTTGCTTGGAAATATTCTTTTGGCAGGACCGTTGCCCCGGAGGCTTTATACTCTTTGTATATGTTACCAAGAAGTTGTCTAGCCTGTTTACAAGCACTATTGAACCACAGTGCACCTATCTTCCTTTGTGTTCGATTTATTTTATGCGTCGGGACAGAGAAAAAAGACGTTAGATCTTCTGACAGGTTCGAGAATAGTCTTAGAGTTTGGTCATAATCATAATAATCCTCAATTAAGCCTGAGTATGCTTGTTTTAGTCCTTGTTGGAAATATGCTGAGTATTTTTGGGCCTGTAGTTCGGACCATTTTATACTTTTGATTTGCAATGCTGAGTTCGTAATCAAATGTGTTGGGTGTCTGTCTCCATCTGGGGTCCAGTCTATAGTCATTGTGGCGACCAACGGTAGGTGGTCGCTCAATTGAATATTTTCAACTTTAAAGTGGGAAAATTTGGGGAATATGTCATGAGATACTAACATATAATCCAGGACACTGTTTGCAGAGGAGCTTATGTGTGTAAACTCACCCGGTACGTCAGGCGGGCAGTTCCCGTTTAGAATCACTAAGTTTAGACGTAATACCAATTGGTAAAGAAGGGTTCCTGCTTCATTTACCCTTTTGTCTTTGGAAAGTCTTTGATTATGGAGGGAGAGGTCATTAATGAATTCTGGGGTTATCCACCATTTGGCTTTGATTAAGGACTCCCAGTTTGTTGCAATGCGAGCATTGAAGTCCCCTGCTATAACATTGGGTATATTGGGGTATTTGGAGTGACAAAGAGTAAGATGTTCCTCCAAGATTCCCCATTTATTGTATAAGTCTGCAATGTTGCCTCCAGGGGGAAGATAAACATTTGTTATAACAAGTTCAAAGTTTTTCCCCGTAATCAGGGCTGTAATTGCAAAGGTGGAAGCATTTACAAGCGTGAGTTTTGCCTGTATTTTCAAGGAAATTGCTATAACTAATCCTCCACTAGGCCGGCCTCCTTTAGTAGACGGGCATGCCGGTAATGATGTAACATCAAAACCAATAATATCTACTCTCCCCTCTTCCCATGTTTCCTGCAGGAGAATTACTTGGTGTGAGTTTATTAGTTTTACAAGGTCCGGGTCAGATTTTTTCCCCTTCCAGCCTGCTATATTCCAGCTTAAAAGGGAGAACGGGAGAGGATTTGACTGAGGTTTGGGTAGTCACAATGGATCACGCTGATCTTGGTGGGTTGTCAAATTTAAAGAAATCAGTAATTTTCCTTTGCCTAATAGTAGATGACTTCTCTCCTTTTGGCACAGGTGTGCTTCTTGAGCTATTTGTAATTATGCTCTGCTCGCCCGATCCTATAGGGGTAGTGTCCTGGTTTGGTCTAGTCTCCTCTCTGAAATCCCTTATTTTATCAGAGAGCTTATCACCTAGGGGAGCAGAGATTAAGTCAGTACAAGTTTTAACTATTATTGGATTTTCCTTCCGTGGGTATATCATCTTATTTATATGGCCCAAGGGGTCTTCTGTCCAGTCCGTATCGGTAGCGGATTGAACTTCTAAATCATCAGCTAGAGATTCTCCGTCCGATAATGATGACTCCAGGTCAGGCATTGAGGAATGTGTCGAAATTTTGTTTACATTTTGCTGTTCTTTAGCAGGTATAACCATTCCAGCAGGTGCAGGAAGAGCTGGTTCCAGATTAACTAATAGGGGTGGCGAGACGATTGTCTGTATCGTTGCCTTGGATTTTATGGACCTATTTTGAGGCTGTGGGCTAAATTTGAGAAGGTCCACTGAGCCTCCAATGGCCCTGTTGGTTTGAATTTCTTTGTTTCCTATTTTGCTTTTGGCCTGAGACATCTTGTCCCTTAATTTGTCTAATTTATTTATTATTTTTTCTTTTTCTTGTGACTGTAATTCGTCAAATGAATTCATAAGGGCGCTTTCATCATTGGATATTCTGGAACCACCCAAGTTCGTTCCTGGTTGTGGACTGCAGGCAATCTCTTCCGTTCTCTGTGGGGAAAGCAACATCTCTTTGTCTGACGATTTTGTAGAGCTTGTTTCTGAATCTAATATCTCTTTCTCTTTTTCCACAAGTAGTGGTTTTACTATGCTGTCCGCAAAAACCCTTGTGGGTATGATTTTTATTTTTATAAATTTCCATTTTTGTCTTATTATTAATAAGGGTAGTCTCAGCGAATGGAAGGCTAAAATAACTTTGTAAGAGCCATTTGATTGAGTTAGCGGAAGTAAAGCATGAAGATCAATATGAACTATGCTTATTCTCAGGATTTTACTTAGGGCAATTTTAGCTCCTTCCAAGCTTGACCAGTCCCATATCTCAGACCTTATCGTTAGGCATATCTTCTTAGGTTGCAATGTTAGATTTTGCTTACACGTGAGATCGTTTAGTTTGTATTTTCCCATCCCCTTTGCCCCAGAGTTTGGTGGGGCTATCACTGGAGGTCCCCTCTGGTAGTTATTTTTGAGGGCAATTTTGGCATCCATATCCATCACTTTTTCCGTTAGCTTGGAAATTGAGCACGTCAGAAAGTCTATCTTTTTAAATATACAGTCCAGTGTCCTAATGACTAGTTGTAAATGGGAGGACTCATTTCCCAGCTGGTTTTCTTTATCCCGGATCTTTTTCCCATCCACATTGGGCCCGCCCTTGATGGGAGTGCTCATTAGATTACAAGTGTGTAAGGTGGTATTTTGGGACTTGGGAATGTTATTAGCTACGTCCAAGTCACTTAGTGGAAGAAATCTATTGTATGTAGTAACTGCTGCTTGAAAATTTGACTGGTCTGTTCTTTCTTTCGCTTGTAACTTAGGGCTAGGGAGAAGCAGTAATTCCTCTGCTTCTCTGAGGCGTTTCCTCTTGCCCATAGCTACAGTAGATATGAGCTAAATAATGTAAATAATACAGGAGAGAAGAAGGGGACTTCCTACCACAGTCAATGATTTAGCTATACAGCTGAGTATTTAACTCCAGGGATTTCTCCGCAGTTCGTTGAAGAGCTATAATAAGAGTCAAATTCCGATAAAGATTTACCCCTGTTGAGGGCTCAAGTAGATCATCTCAGCTCAGCCCTCTTCACGATCAATTGTTCGAGGGAAGGGCTCTCAATTTGAATCTTTATCCAGTCCCCCATCCCTCCCCTATTCGGTCTCCAGGAAAAGTGCAGGCAGGCTTTACTTGGAACAGAAGGTCTCACCGCTTTGTGAACTTCCAGGCTTTTGTTTGATTGATTTAAACTTCTGTCTCCTCTCTCTTCACCCCTCTCTGCCGAAAACTTCTTCTTCACCTCTCGGAGTGTAATTTCATCAACCCGAAGCCTCGCAGCCTCGCAGCTTTCCACTCTCGCCGCTTTCTTTCAGCCTCAGGTGGTCGTGAGACTGTGGAGAGACCTGGCGAGCGAGTGACGGGCGGACAGGGCAGCGTCAAAGCTGCTGCTGCTCTAGGCAAGTAATTAAAACCAATTTGTTGAGCTCCTTTGCCGTGGGAGTCACAGGCTTTCAAGATTAATGGTGTCGTCTATTGTTCCTTATCTGCAAAGCGCTGACTCATCCGGCACTTTCTCTGCTCACAGCTCAACATTCTTCTGCTCTCAAGCTCCAAGTTAAAAGTTAAAAGAAACAGTTGTGATTAAGAAAAATAAAATACTTGGCCTAAAGCGAGTTAAAACGAGATAAAATCAATTAAAATTCAGTTAAAATTTATGGAGCTCTGGAGCTGACAGCCTAGCCTGCCGCCATCTTGACCGGAAGTCTCCCCTTAATAAGTAGATTGTCCGTTCCCTGTTTTGGAATTAATGCAATAAGGCTGTCTTTCCAAGAATCCGGCATGGTTCTGTCTTTGAAGATGTTGTTCATGATACTTCTTAATGGGTCAGACAGTAAGTCCTCAATTTTTTTATAATATATTGCCGGTAGGCCGTCTGGCCCTGGTGGCTTTCCTATCTTTGCTTCCTTAATTGCTCTTTGAATTTCGTACGATGTAATAGGGGCATTCAACAGTTCTTTTTGTTCTTTAGTAAGTTTCGGAAGACAGTTCTGTTCTAAATGTTCTTTAACATGTTTCTCTATTTCTTTAGGGTTGTTTATTATTTTGCCTTCGCACTTAACTCTATTTATAAGCCTTTCTGCCTCTCTCTTCTTTAATTGCCATGCTAATAACCAGGCTCAGGTTCTGTTTCAGGCTGTGTCTCTGTTTCAGGCTCCGGCGCTGTATCAAACACTGTTGCAGACTCAGGCTGTGGCACTATGGCTGTAGCTGTGGCTCTGGTTCTGTTTCAGGCTCTGGCACTGTATCAAGCACTGTTTCAGGCTGAGGTTCAGGCTCAGGCTCCAACTTCTGCTCTTTATTAGGCTTTGTCTCAGTCTTTGGCTCTAGCACTTATTCTAGCGCTATTTCAGGCTCGGCCTGTGTCTCAGCCTTTGTCTCTGTTTCACGCTGTTTCTCTGTTTCAGGCTCCGACGCTGTTTCAAGCCCTGTATCTGCCTCTGCCTCTGTTTCAGGCTCTGGCACTCTATCAAGCACTGTTTCTGGCTCTGGCTCTCTTTCAGGCTCTGGCTCTGAAGTAGGGTTTTGTTCTGGCTCTGGCTGTGTCTCTGGATCTGGCTGTGCCTCTGCTTCAGGCTCCTATGCTGTATCAGGCACTGTATCAGGCTCTGCCTCTCCCTCTGACCCTGGCTACGTTTAAGTGTCAGGCTCAGTTTCAGAGAGTGTCTCTGTTTCAGGATCCAGCACTCTATCAAGCACTATTTCAGACTCAGGCTGTGGATTTCGGCTGTGGCTGTGGATCTTGGCTGTGGCTCTAGGCTCCGTCTGTGGCTCTGTCTGTGGCTCTGGCTCTCTTTCAGGGTCTGGTTCTGAATGAAGATCTGGTTCTGACTCTGATTGAGGGTCTCATGATGGCTCTTCCTCTGCCTCTGACCCAGCTATGTTTCAGGGTCTGGCTCTCTTTCAGGCTCTGGTTCTGAATTAGGGTTTTGTTCTGGCTCTGGCTGTGTCTCTGGCTCTGGCTCCAGCTCCGGCACTGTATCAAGTACTGTTGCAGACTCAGGCTGTGGCTCTAGGCTGTGGCTGCAGCTATGTTTTGCGCTCCGGCTCTGTATCAAGCCCTATTTCTGGCTCTGGCTCTGGCTCTGGCTCTGGCTCTGGCTCTGGCTTTGGCTCTGGCTCTGGCTCTGGCTCTCTTTCAGCTGTGGCTCTGAATGGGGCTCTGGCTCTGGCTCTGATTCATGGTCTCACTCTGACTCTGATTCAGGGTCTCGCTCTGGCTCTGGCTCTGGCACTCTATCAAGGACTGTTTCAGACTCAGGCTGTGGCTGTGAGTGTGAGTGTGGTGGAGTCTCCTTCTTTGGAGGTCTTTAAGCAAAGGCTTGACAAACATATGTCAGGAGTGCTCTGATGGTGTTTCCTGCTTGGCAGGGGGTTGGACTTGATGGCCCTTTTGGTCTCTTCCAACTCTATGATTCTATGATTTCAGGCTGTTTCAGGCTGTATCTCTGTTTCAGGCTCCGGCGCTGTATCAAACACTGTTGCAGACTCAGGCTGTGGCACTATGGCTGTAGCTGTGGCTCTGGTTCTGTTTCAGGCTCTGGCACTGTATCAAGCAGTGTTTCAGGTTCAGGCTCCGGCTCCGGCTTCTGCTCTTTATTAGGCTTTGTCTCAGTCTTTGGCTCTAGCACTTATTCTAGCTCTATTTCAGGCTCGGCCTGTGTCTCAACCTTTGTCTCTGTTTCACGCTGTTTCTCTGTTCCAGGCTCCGACGCTGTTTCAAGCCCTGTATCTGCCTCTGCCTCTGTTTCAGGCTCTGGCACTCTATCAAGCACTGTTTCTGGCTCTGGCTCTCTTTCTGGCTCTGGTTCTGAAGTAGGGTTTTGTTCTGGCTCTGGCTGTGTCTCTGGATCTGACTGTGCCTCTGCTTCAGGCTCCTATGCTGTATCAAGCACTGTATCAGGCTCTGCCTCTCCCTCTGCCCCTGGCTACGTTTAAGCGTCAGGCTCAGTTTCAGAGAGTGTCTCTGTTTCAGGATCCAGCACTCTATCAAGCACTATTTCAGACTCAGGCTGTGGAACTCGGCTGTGGTTGTGGATCTCGGCTGTGGCCCTAGGCTCCGTCTGTGGCTCTGTCTGTGGCTCTGGCTCTCTTTCAGGGTCTGGTTCTGAATGAAGATCTGGTTCTGACTCTGATTCAGGGTCTCATGATGGCTCTTCCTCTGCCTCTGACCCAGCTATGTTTCAGGGTCTGGCTCTCTTTCAGGCTCTGGTTCTGAATTAGGGTTTTGTTCTGGCTCTGGCTGTGTCTCTGGCTCTGGCTCCAGCTCCTGCACTGTATCAAGTACTGTTGCAGACTCAGGCTGTGGCTCTAGGCTGTGGCTGCAGCTATGTTTTGCGCTCCGGCCCTGTATCAAGCCCTATTTCTGGCTCTGGCTCTGGCTCTGGCTCTGGCTCTGGCTCTGGCTCTGGCTCTGGCTCTGGCTCTGGCTCTGGCTCTGGCTTTCTTTCAGCTGTGGCTCTGAATGAGGCTCTGGCTCTGGCTCTGATTCATGGTCTCACTCTGACTCTGATTCAGGGTCTCGCTCTGGCTCTGGCTCTGGCACTCTATCAAGGACTGTTTCAGACTCAGGCTGTGGCTGTGGTTCTGCCTCTGTTTCAGGCTCAGGCTCTGTTTGAGGCTATGTCTCTGTTTCAGGCTCCGGCACTGTATCAAGTACTGTTGCAGACTCAGGCTGTGGCTCTAGGCTGTGGCTGTGGCTGTTGCTCTGGTTCTGGCTCTGGCTCTTTCTCAGGTTCTGGTTCTGAATGAGGGCTTGGTTCTGGCACTGATTCAGGGTCTCGCTCTGGCTCTGGCTCTGGCACTCTATCAAGGACTGTTTCAGACTTAGGCTGTGGCTGTGGCTCTGGCTCTGTTTCCATTCTTACAATGGAATGTACACAAAACAATAATCCTTTCTATATAAATTTTCCAATTCAGTCTGAAAACATAATAAATCCTTAATTGTTGTCCACCTCCTTTTAGTTCCTTTATCACTCGAATGCTAGCACGGAGTCAAAACTATTATTGTATTTTTGAACATATCTTGTATAACCATTCCATTTTTCTGCAAATTTTTGCTTTGAGATTCCTCTGAGTTTGCTAGTCAATTGAGCCGTCTCCACCAATTCCTGTAATTTGATTTGCCAATCTGTTATTTGTGGAGCCTCGTGATCTTTCCATCCCTTGGCCACAAGTATACGAGCTGCTGCGGTTGCATACAAGAATACCTCTCTTAGATTTTTTGGGATCTCTTTATCTAAAATACTTCATAGAAATGCCTCCGTTTTTTTCGTAAAAGTTATCCCCATCATCTTTTTTAATTCATCGTATATTCCCCCCCCCCAAAAAAAATCTTAATCTTTTCACACGTCCACCACATGTGGCTCATGTCACCGTTATTTCCTCCACATCTCCAACAAGCATTCGCCAAATTTTGATACATTCTTGATCATCTGGAAGGAGTGAGGTACCACCTATGAGCCATTTTCATCATGTTCTCTCTTATATTATAGCTGGCTGTAAATTTCAAATTTACATTCCATCAGTTTCCCCCATCTTTTAGCATAATTGGACGGCCCACATCTTGGGCCCACTTTATCATTGAAGCCTTAACCTCCTCATCCATTACTTCGTAGTCTAAAAGAAGTCTATACATTTTTGCGATTATTTTGGTTTTACTATTCAGCAGTTTTTTTCAAATCTTGAAGGCTCCTTTTCAAAACCCATCTGCTTATCCTGTCTGAACACTTCATTCACCTGGAAGTAATCTAGCCAACTAGAAAAGTGATCTTTTATTTTCTCATAACTTATCAATATTAGTTGACCCTCCTCCTCCCCCCTTAATATTGTGTTATACGTTATCCAGTTCTCTTTGATGTTGTTGCTTTTTTTAACAGCGATTGCTTCTAGTGGAGAGTTCCATCTTGGGGTTTTCTGTTCCAAATATCTTTTGTATTTTCCCCATACCTTATATATAGCATTTCTTATTATATGATTTGAAAAACTCCTATGCGTCTTTATTTTCCCATAATTAAGATAGCCATGCCACCCAAAACGGGTGTCATGACCTTCTAGCTCTAAAATATCCCAATTTTTTAATAAATACCAATCTTTCAACCAGAGAAGACATGAGGCTTCGTAATATAGCTTCAAATCCGGTAACCCGTAGCCACCTCTTTCTACAGTATCTATTAATAGCTTATGCTTTACTCTTGGTCTTTTACCCTTCCACAAAAATTTAGAAATTTCTTTTTGCCACCTGTTGATACTGCTGGTCTTTCCTGTAATTGGAATCGTTTGGAATAGAAAGAGTAGCTTCGGTAAAACTATCATTTTAATTACCGAAATACGGCCCAGGAATGATAAATTTAACCTTGTCCATGTCTCCAACTGTCTTTTGATATCTTTCCAACAATTGGTATAATTATCTTCATATAAGTTAAGATTCTTTGGTGTTATCCATAATCCTAAATACTTGATTTTGGGGTAGATTTCAATGTGTATTATTTGTTCTAATTCTGCTTTTTCAGCTGGCGACATATTTTTAACTAATAGTTTTGTCTTGTTGAAATTCATTTTGAACCCCGCAACTTTACCGTAGCCATATATTATTTCCAACGCCTTTCTTAAACTCTGTTTTGGTTGCTCCGTAGTTATAATTAAATCGTCAGCAAATGCCCTCGTTTTGTAACTTCTATTTCCCAGCATAATCCCTTTTATTTCTTTTTCTTCCCTAATTTGTTTACATAAAACTTCCAATGTTAATATGAAAATTAAGGGGGATAGTGGGCAACCTTGTCTGACCCCTTTACTGATTTCACACTCCTGTGATAAATTTCCATTGATTTTAGATTTTAGCCATTAAGACTGTCTTCTTTTCTATTCTCAAGTCTAAATACGCTAATAAGTTTATAATGTTTCTAGTGTTGCTATAAATGTGCCTCCCGGGCAAAAAGCCAGCTTGGTCATTGTGTATCATCATCTGGAAGACTTTTTTTGATCTTTCGGCACTTTGAACTAGCGAAACACGCCTACAAAACGCAGGCGGACAGGCACAGGAGGGTCGGGGAAGACATCCAGGTGGGGGACTGGGTCTGGTTAGCAGCCCAGGCAGTGCCGGCCAGAACGTTAGCTAAGAAGAAGCTCAGGCACAGGCAACTGGGACCTTACCAGGTTGCGGTACAAATCAATCCAGTGGCCTTCCGGTTGACACTCCCGGAGGGCTCCAGAATGCACCCAGTCTTTCATAGGTCAGTGCTCACACCCTACAAGGCACCTCACAGGTTTCAGGCACCAGGGAACACACCAGACCCACGTAGCAATTCGCCAACAGGGGAAGGGTCCCAGAGGGCGACGACACTCAACGAGGTCACGGAGATTTTGGACTCGAGATGGGGGGAAGAGGGAGTGGAATATCTCCTTGCCAGGGAAGGTACCCCGGCCAGCGCCAACGAGTGGGTACCGTGCTATGCCGTGGAGGAGCACTACCTCAAAGACGAGTTCCATTCAATCTTCCCACACAGACCCATGCCGGCGGAGTATTTCGACGACTGGCTTTTCACACCCACACTTTCAGCCAGTACATTCCAGGGTTTCTCATCAGCTGAGGAGCCGACGCCAGAAACAAGCTCCCCGGAGGGGTCACTCTCGGGGTTGGTCACAGACCGCTCCTATTGGTGGGACACTCAACCAGAGGTGGGGTGGAGCAGGGAACTGCTGAGGGGGCACACAGCCTCACCCGAGGGACCGGGTGGAGAGGAGGACATGGACGTGTTGGGGGAGGATCCTGGATTTGAGCACGACAGCAGAGAAATGGAAGCAGAGGAAATCGACGTCGACGAACCCATCGCGGGCGGGCCTGATCCCGCTGGCCGGTTGCACACCAGGGGGAGAGAACGGCATCCAGCACTCACACCCACAGCACTGGAGCACCCGGAACCCACACCCGAAGAGGGGGAGGGGGGAAGGGGGGGCTTCGAGGGGGGGATGGATGTCAGGGGCTCAGGAGCAGAAGCACAGGGGAGAGAGGAAATGGAGAGCGAAGGGGAGGAATCCGAGGGGAGCGTAGGGGAGTATGACAGTGACCCGAGAGATTCCATGAGCTTCTCCAGCGAATCAGAAGATTCCCAGAAGGGGGCACCGATGGTGAGGGCAAGGGGGGTCCCAGGGGGGACGCACCAGAAGCAGTGGGCCAGCGGGGACTCCCAAGGCAGCAGTGGGGGATCAGGACCAGCTCCCCCACCAGAGCGCAGTGGGGGGGGAAGAGTCACATGTGTCAGGGCCAGCCTCTCCTCCAGCAGGGAGAGAAGATGAGTCAGGGCTGACCACGCCCCCATCGGAAAGTGGGGAAACGGAGGGGAGGTCAGTTCCAGCTAGCCTCCCCGAAGGAGGGAGTAGTGACAGCAGTGTAACGGTCAGAAGGAAAGTGGGAGGCTGGGCGCGCGCGCCAAGTTCAAATGTACAGGCGCGCGGGACAGCAGGAAACCCGGATTGGGAGCCAGGTCCTAAAGCCCGACGGAGGGAGGGGGAAGAGTCAGGGGACTCAGCGTCAGAGGAGTCTAGGAAGGGAGAGACCCCGACGGGCAGGCGGACCCAGAGGAGGAAAGAACAAAGGAGGAGGTGGAGCAAGGCTAGAATCTTAAACTGGTGTCAGGGGGGAGGAGATTCAGATGGAGCTTCGGCGGTCTAGAGTTTGAGACGTAGTGCTGCACGCTGCGGCTGTGGAAGTGAAACTGAACTTCAATGAAGACTTTTATACTAAACAACGAAGCAGCGTTGGTCCTTGGTGAGCTGGTATGGAGAGAGGCTCAGAACTTACAGGGTTAAGAGTTCTGAGTGATGACGTCTCACATTTTGAGGCGTGGTTTAGAACACTGAAGGGAGGGTTTTACTGCGTCTCTCAGTGTGTGTGTTTGCTCCGGGGAGAGAGCAGCGATGAGCGAACTGTCGCCAGGATTTATAGCTATTGTGTTTTGCTAAGGAATAAAGACTTTAAAGATAAGAAGACTGCTGCGTTTCAGCCTGAATTATTGCCCTCACACGAAGAACGTTTCCTGCTTCTGTTCCGCTGTGTTTACGCTCTGCTGCTGGAGTCAAAGGTTCCTGGGGGAAGACCAGAGCCCCGCAGAGAAGTGTGCCGGACCCCTCGGACGCCATTGGCCTCCATAGGTTATGGGAGATCAGCAATAAAGATAAGCAACGTTCGTGTGTGAGAGACTGCAGCCAGAGGCCAGCCGATGAGACGCTGGGAAGGGTGACTGCAGGCAAAGAGGCTGAGGAGCAGCCAAAGGCCAGCTAAGGAGTAGCTGGAGCCAGCCGGGAGGAGCTGGGATCTGCCGGACCGGGAGGTGCTACTGTACCCGTAAGTAAGCTGGGCCCCGGGGAGACATGGCAGACAGCCAGAAGTCGTCAATCCCTTTTGATAAGGTGGACGGGAGCAAGCCCTGGGCCGGGAGAAGGCAGGCACTGAAGATGACAGTGGGAGCCAGGCCAGAGGGGGCTGAGAATTGCTCTGAGGAAGCACCAAGCCCAGGAGGGGCTGAGAGCTACTCAAAGGAGGCACCAAGCCCAGGAGGGGCTGAGGGACGCCCAGAAGGCCCAGAGGGGGCTGGGACTGTGTTGGGGAGCCATTGCAATGCCCCTACACATGAGCTGCGTGCTGGAGAGCAGTCTGCTCCGACTGCTCAGGCAAACAGCAGAAAACGAAAGGAACAGACAACAGAAACATCCTGTGAGACAGGAAATGCGCAGGCTGTGACACAAACATCCTGCTCCCTTTTAAGGTGGAACGGAAACATCCTAACATCCTCCCCCTTTCCGTGTAACCTGTAGTACCTGTGGTTCAACCCAATTGCAACCTTTGTGCGTAAACCTTAAGTTGTTCTCTGTTAACAACCTTAGACAACAGATCAGCAGGAATTTCATTTCCTGGCATGTAGGACACCTGAATGAGTCCTTTCTGAATACACTCTCTTGCACGATGTAGCTTAATCTGCAAGTACTTGGTCCTTTGCTTGCAACTCTCCGAGTTCAGCAAAGCCAAACAAGATCGATTGTCTTGATACACTTGTATAGGACATTTCACAGAAACCCCAATGTCCTTAAACAGTTGCATCAACCATTCACAATCCATGAGTGAAAATGACAGAGCATTGAGTTCTGCTTCACAGGAACTTAGGCTAACTGTCGTCTGCTTTTTGCACAACCAGTCAAAGAGGCAGTGGTTGTACATGTAGCATACTCCAGAAGTGCTTGTACCATCCGTGGTGTCACTTCCAAAACTTGCATCTGCAAAGATTTCAAGACCTCCAGTCTTCTGACTGGTGAACCTCAGCCTGTAGTGCAAAGTCCCTTTCAAATACCGGGCTATGCGCTTCAGAGCTTTCCAATCCTGAACAGTAGGATTGTTAGCATGTCTGCTAAGCAGGTTAGTGCTTACAGCTATATCAGGTCTTGAGCATCTAGCAATGAAATTCAACTTGCCTAGAATGCATCTGTACAGCGTTGTGTCTGAAAACGCTTCAGCAGTACTATCTACCTGGTAACCTGTCACCATCGGTGTGTCTGCTGGGTTTGCATCAACCAAATTCAACCTGGTTAATACATCAGCAATTTTCTGTGTTTGGTGTACCAGAAAATTACCTGCTTGGTCCCTCTCCACCTGCAGAGAAAGATAGTTGGATACCTCACCAAGATCCTTCATGTCAAAGTGCTCCTTCAGCTGAGCTAGGGTGCTTTGGTAAAAAGCCTGATTCTTCCAAAACATCAGAAGATCATCAACAAAACATAAACAATACAGTTTGTTTTGCCCCTCCTCCTTGACAAACACACACGGATCAGCTTTGCCCTGGTGAAAACCTAGAGAAAGCAACGTCTCAGTGAGTTTTGTGTTCCAACACCTGGCACTCTGCTTGAGACCATATAAGGATTTCCGCAGTTTACAGACCATTCCCTTCTGTATCTGCATCCCGTCAGGTGGAAGCATGTACAGCTGCTCATTCAAAATCCCGTACAAAAAAGCTGTATTAATGTCATGATGGGAAACATGCAGTTTCTCCTCCGCAGCGATCTTGAGCATCAGCCGAATGCTCTCATATTTGACCGTGGGCGAGTAGGTCTCGTGGTAATCCTGTCCTGGTACCTGTGAAAAACCTCTGGCAACCAATCTGGCTTTGTGTCTGACAACCTTGCCATTCTGGTCTGTCTTGGCCTTGAAGACCCATTTGCTGCCAACCAGTCTCATACCTGGGACTACCGGTACCAGCTCCCAAGTTTGGTTCCTGTTTAAGGAATCAACTTCAGCCTTCATGGCATTTAGCCAAGGCTCAGCATCTTTAGAGGTTAACTCTTGAACCTCTTTGAAGCTTGAAGGTTCCCACACCTTCTCTGAGCTATTAAGAACAGCAGTTGCCGTCTTAGCAAACTCATCTGCAAATCTCTTTGGAGGTTTGCCTTTGGTCGCCCTTTCAGACCTGCGAACCAGACGCAAGTCTTCTGGACTCATCTCCTCTTTCTTAGGAGAAAAATGACCAATGGTGAACAGTGGTTCTTCCAGTTCATTGTCAGACTCATCAGACGGTCTGACTGAGGCCTTTGCGCTCTTGTAGTCTGCTGTGTCATCACTGTCACTGACAGCAGCAGCAGCGCCGCCCACTGAACTGGAATCCGAACTCTGATCATCATCATCATCATCATCATCATCATCATCCTCAGTTTCCTCAGCTTTCTCAGCATGATCTGCTTTCTTCACATCACCTTCATCCTCCTCTGGGTAACTCTGGAAAATTCCCACATTTTCCCCCCCACTTAGGATTGTACTCAACACTCCTTGTGAACTTTATGGATTTAGAGTTAGTCATCCATACCCTGTATGCACCTTTTTCGTACCCCATGAACAAACCATGTGCCCCACGCTTCCCAAGCTTGTTGCTTTGTGGGGTGTGCACCCACATGTCAGAACCAAAGATTCTCAAGTGCTTGACATTTGGTTTGTTACCAAACATCTTCTCGCAGGGAGTGCAGCCAATAGGTGATGACAATCTCCTGTTAAAAGTGTAAACAAAATTCGAGAGAGCCTCCCCCCAAAACTTCTCAGGGAGGTTGGCATCATGCAACAAGGTTTTTAGTCCTTGCAGCAACGTTTGATTTGCTCTCTCCGCAAGCCCATTCATCCATGGCGATCTAGGCGTTGACAAGTCATGCTGGATTCCCTTCTCAGTCAGGAAAGCTTCAAACTGCTGATAAGTGAACTCCCCGCCTCGATCAGTAAACAGACAACCGATACGTTTACCGTGAGCATTCTCCAACCAAGCACAGAATGCCTTGAACCTAGGAAATGCTTGCGATTTCTGCTCGAGCATAAACACATGAATGTACCTAGAAAAAGAATCAATTAGAACCATGAAGTACCTTGCTCCTCCCAAAGAGGGCGCAAGAGGCCCAACCAGGTCTGCATGCACTAGCTGGTAGGGTTTGGAAGCCTGCCTGCTAGACTCCTTGCCTTTTGGAGCAACCTTCACCTTGTTCTCTGCACAAGATACACATTTCATGTGAAATTTACAGGGTTTGATGTTCAAACCTTCAACCAACCCAGGCATCTTGGCTAGCGCTTGCCAAGATAAGTGAGCAAATCTTCTATGTGCATCATGAATACATCCTGCATGAAGAACCTTGTTAGTTTGTGCAACACAACAAGTATCAACATTTGATATGACAGCATTGTCATCATAAGTTAGACAGAACAAACCATCCATCAACTTTGCATGCCACATTGCCTCTTTGCCTTTCCTGATGACACAGACAGTCCTCTTGAAGGAAACCTCAAAACCACGCCCAGTCAGCTGTGGGACACTAATCAAATTGTCCGCAGCTCCTGGAACAAAAAGTACATCTCTGATGGTAGTATGCAGACTTGCAAGTTTCACAGTCCCAACTCCTGCAATTTGCAAAGTCCTTCCATCAGCCAGGTGGATCTCTCCATCTTGAGGTGTGAAGGAGACAAACAGATGGCGGTCCTTGGCAAGATGGCGACTGGCCCCAGAGTCAATTACAAACCTGGCCTTAGCTTTTAGAGCAGGTGTGCTGGCAAACATAACCTTGTTTTCCACCAGCGTGGGCTTTTGCAGCTTGCCCCCCTGCTCCTGGCCATCAGACGTGCCTTTAGCCTTTGGTGGAGCTGTGCCAGCAAACATAGCCTTGTTTTTCCCTGGCTTTCCACTCCCCTTCTGCTTCGGGCCATCTGCAGGCATCTTGCTCTGTTTACATCTGGCCTTCCGGCCTCTGCTAAGGCTCTGACCTTGGTTCTCACGAGAAACAGAGCTCTCAGCTGCCGACTCCTTGGCTCCCCCTGGAGGCTGGAATGCTGCCTGGGATGACGTGGCAGTCTGCTCCCCCTGCAGCTTGCAACCGGTACCCTCAGCATCCCTGCATTCACTCGCATTCTGGGAAACAGCCAGGACCTCCGATGCATTCAAACACTGGGCTGGGATTATTGGCAGGTGGGCCTTTTTCAAAGCATCCCACATGTCACGTGCCGTGAGATTTCCAGCAAGCGTCTTTATTTCCTCCAGAGAGACGGATAAGACTATTATATCAATGGCCCTCGAATTCTGGCCCTCCCATTTCTCTGTCCGAGGAACTGGAGTGGCTTCAGACACAGTATGCCAGACTCCAAACTGACGCAGCAAACTCTCACACCATTTTGCCCAGGTCTGATAATTGTGCCGATTTAACTTTGGGCACTCAGTGGCCTCAGAAGCTTGGAAAAAATCCATTCCAGCTTTTTACGTGAGCCGTGAGCCTTTATGCCTTCAAAGACGTCTTATCTCGGCAGCACATAAATCACGATGCCTCTGGCTCGGCTCCCAGGCCAATTAGACTTGCCGGACATCAAAGGCCTTTTCCGCGGCATCCAGAAAAGCCTCTGCTTTCACTTTTCCAGCACATACCTCAGCAGTCTGTCGCTGTCTTACTCTCCTGCAAGTGCCGTGAATCTGGGCCCGAAACCTGTTGTTGGGATACTGCCAGGGAGATAAAGTCCATCTGAGCCCCCAAGCTCGGTGCCGGACGATCCATCGACCTCCCGTAGTCACGCAGTATCAGCAATTTGGCGACACGAAGCCTCAGGCTTGTGCACACTCTATCAGCAGAATTCACACAGCAAAAGTTGCACAGCAGGACAGCATATTTACAGTTTATTCAGCGTAGGTCAGAACAAAAGAAGACATGACCGTCTGCTCCGACTGCTCAGGCAAACAGCAGAAAACGAAAGGAACAGACAACAGAAACATCCTGTGAGACAGGAAATGCGCAGGCTGTGACACAAACATCCTGCTCCCTTTTAAGGTGGAACGGAAATATCCTAACAGCGTTCTGGGTAAAATCATCTGTCAGCGTCAGTGCAAATCTGGCCCCGCCCAGACTCTCTGGCATGGGCCCAAAAAGGTCTGTGTGCACAAGATCAAAAGGCTTTGTGGTTACCCTCTCCAACCTGGGATAACTGCACCCTTTCACCTTTGCCCTTCTGCATGCCCTACAATCTAAGGATCGGTCACATGCTTTTATCTTGCACCCTACAGTGTACTGGGGCAACTTCTGGATACCTTCCCAACAGCCATGTGACATTCTCCTGTGCCACAAATGAGCACATGAATCATGAGGTGGAACGTTCGCACACTTCGCCTGTGCTACCTCAGCGTCCCCCTCACTCTCCAGAGGTGTCTCCAGAACAAAGAGGTTGTTCTGACATGCAACACTGACCAGTTGGTCCCCACCCCTGGAAATAGAACAGACATTGTTTTCAAAGCAAACCTTGTACCCCTCCTGTAAGAGACAAGATACAGATAAAAGACAATGTTTCATCTCAGGCACAACGTAGACCTCCAGCTCCGCCTGCAAGAAAGAAACAAACACATTTCCAACAGTGGTTAAATGTCTCTGTGACCCATCAGCAAAAACAACTGTTTTCCCAGTTGAAACAGCCCTGCAGTTCCACATTTCACCCCTAGGTGGCGCTGGCATCAGGTGATGGCTCGCTCCAGAGTCGATGACCCAACGCAGCACTCTCTCCTCACTGGAGTTGTCCCGTAGCGTTGCCATGGAGGCAGCTAGGTGATAAGAACTGTCCTTCTCACTCTCTGTGTCACGTCCTCCCTGCGCATTCCCACGCTGGCCTCCTTTCCTGGACTGGCTGCCATGGAAACCTGGCTGACTGCCATGGGAAGCGACCTTGGAGACATCCTGCCCAGCATCTCTGGCTCTCCGGGGGCAGGAACGACGCAGATGGTCAACTGATCCACAGAGAAAACAATGACGAGTGGAAAAAGCCTGAACTGTGCCTTCTGCTGGCCTGGCCCCCCCTCTGCAACCGGAGGGGCTCACTGTGCCAGCTCGGCCCTCTCTTAGGCGGCGTTCCTGTTCGTCACACAAACAACCGGTGGAAAACTTTGCAAACTTGCCTTTGGTCTTCTCTGCCCCCCCAACCTTGCCAGCAGCTCTCCTTGAGGCTGTACTGCATCTGGGGACGTGGCTTTTGGCTTCCGCTGTGGTTTCTCGGCAAACCCTCTCCAGCTCCTGCCAAACAGCCTGGGCACTGTCAAGACCCTCCACCAAAGGTAGCTGTGAGCCCTCCAAACTGAGCACTATAGCTCCCAGGGCTTTGTGATTTTTTCTCTGCGAAGCATGTGCAGCTGCAATATCTGCTGCCGAAGCATCGGCTGCAGCTTGCTGTGGAGGCCCTTGGAACGCCTCCCACAGACCCTTGGCTACCAGCCATGCCTTCAGCTTCCTGCTCCACTCCTCCCAATTTCTGCCATTTAATTTTTCGAAAGGGACCGAGTATGATTCCTGGCTGTCTGCCATCTTCTCCCCGGGGGTCAGCTTACTCACGTAACAGCAGCTCCTCCGGCACCCGGTTCAGCAGACCAGATCCTCCCCAGCGAGCTCCTCTCTGCCTCAAACGTTAGGCACAGCTCCAACTGGCTCCAGCTTCTCCTCAGTTGGCTTCTCCCACACGCAGGCACAACGCAGCAACAGCTCCAAAGCTTGGCTGACTTCCATAACCTATGGGGCCAAATGGCGTCCGGCACTCTTCTTAGCTGCGTCACTGCTGTCCGTGCCGGTAATAATCTCTTCCAGCCTCTTTGGCCCTCTTAGCAGAGTTTACACAGCGGGGAAAGCTGTTGCTTGCGTGGGTAATAACTCAGACTGCAACGCAGGCTTTTCTCTTATCTCCAACAGCCTTTAATGAGTAGAATAACATCGTAAATTCAGCCCGGCGAAATGGCAGGCATCCTCTCCGCTTCTCGGCAAAAGCGAAAGAGAAAAGACACACAGAGAAACACTCCCCTCTGTGAACATAGCCACGCCTCAGAATGTGAGTTCTGGGCACCACAGTTCAAGAAGGACACTGACAAACTGGAACGTGTCCAGAGGAGGGCAACCAAAATGGTCAAAGGCCTGGAAACAATGCCTTATGAGTAACGGCTAAGGGAGCTGGGCATGTTTAGCCTGGAGAAGAGGAGGTTAAGGGGTGATATGATAGCCATGTTCAAATATATAAAAGGATGTCACATAGAGGAGGGAGAAAGGTTGTTTTCTGCTGCTCCAGAGAAGCGGACACGGAGCAATGGATCCAACCTACAAGAAAGAAGATTCCACCTAAACATTAGGAAGAACTTCCTGACAGTAAGAGCTGTTCGACAGTGGAATTTGCTGCCAAGGAGTGTGGTGGAGTCTCCTTCTTTGGAGGTCTTTAAGCAAAGGCTTGACAACCATATGTCAGGAGTGCTCTGATGGTGTTTCCTGCTTGGCAGGGGGTTGGACTCGATGGCCCTTGTGGTCTCTTCCAACTCTATGATTCTATGATTCTATATACTGTATACCAAAATCCATATGGTGTAATAGACCTTTCATAAATTTCCAGGATACCCTGTCGAAAGCTTTTTCTGCATCTATAGCCATTAAGACTGCCTTCTTTTCTATTCTTAAGTCTAAATACGCTAATAAGTTTATAATGTTTCTAGTGTTGCTATAAATGTGCCTCCCGGGCAAAAAGCCAGCTTGGTCATTGTGTATCATCATCTGGAAGACTTTCTTTGATCTTTCGGCTAAAATATTTGCATATAATTTATAATCGTTATTTAGAAGCGCGATAGGCCTATAGTTGTTAATAAGTAGATTGTCCGTTCCCTGTTTTGGAATTAATGCAATAAGGCTGTCTTTCCAAGAATCCGGCATGGTTCCGTCTTTGAAGATGTTGTTCATGATACTTCTTAATGGGTCAGACAGTAAGTCCTCAATTTTTTTATAATATATTGCCGGTAGGCCGTCTGGCCCTGGTGGCTTTCCTATCTTTGCTTCCTTAATTGCTCTTTGAATTTCGTACGATGTAATAGGGGCATTCACCAGTTCTTTTTGTTCTTTAGTAAGTTTCGGAAGACAGTTCTGTTCTAAACGTTCTTTAACTTCTTCTGTTGTTTCATTTCCTTCCTTATAGATTTCTCTAAAGAATTCGAGAAATCGTTTCTCTATTTCTTTAGGGTTGTTTATTATTTTGCCTTCGCACTTAACTCTATTTATAAGCCTTTCTGCCTCTCTCTTCTTTAATTGCCATGCTAATAACCAGGCTCAGGTTCTGTTTCAGGCTGTGTCTCTGTTTCAGGCTCCGGCGCTGTATCAAACACTGTTGCAGACTCAGGCTGTGGCACTATGGCTGTAGCTGTGGCTCTGGTTCTGTTTCACGCTCTGACACTGTATCAAGCACTGTTTCAGGCTCCGGCTCCGGCTCCGGCTTCTGCTCTTTAGTAGGCTTTGTCTCAGTCTTTGGCTCTAGCACTTATTCTAGCTCTATTTCAGGCTTGGCCTGTGTCTCAGCCTTTGTCTCTGTTTCACGCTGTTTCTCTGTTTCAGGCTCCGACGCTGTTTCAAGCCCTGTATCTGCCTCTGCCTCTGTTTCAGGCTCTGGCACTCTATCAAGCACTGTTTCTGGCTCTGGCTCTCTTTCAGGCTCTGGTTATGAAGTAGGGTTTTGTTCTGGCTCTGGCTGTGTCTCTGGATCTGGCTGTGTCTCTGCTTCAGGCTCCTATGCCGTATCAAGCACTGTATCAGGCTCTGCCTCTCCCTCTGCCCCTGGCTACGTTTAAGCGTCAGGCTCAGTTTCAGACAGTGTCTCTGTTTCAGGATCCAGCACTCTATCAAGCACTATTTCAGACTCAGGCTGTGGATCTCGGCTGTGGCTGTGGATCTCGGCTGTGGCTCTAGGCTCCGTCTGTGGCTCTGTCTGTGGCTCTGGCTCTCTTTCAGGGTCTGGTTCTGAATGAAGATCTGGTTCTGACTCTGATTCAGGGTCTCATGATGGCTCTTCCTCTGCCTCTGACCGAGCTATGTTTCAGGGTCTGGCTCTCTTTCAGGCTCTGGTTCTGAATTAGGGTTTTGTTCTGGCTCTGGCTCTGGCTCTGGCTCTGGCTCTGGCTTTCTTTCAGCTGTGGCTCTGAATGAGGCTCTGGCTCTGGCTCTGATTCAGGGTCTTGCTCTAGCTCTGGCACTCTATCAAGGACTGTTTCAGACTCAGGCTGTGGCTGTGGTTCTGCCTCTGTTTCAGGCTCAGGCTCTGTTTGAGGCTATGTCTCTGTTTCAGGCTCCGGCACTGTATCAAGTACTGTTGCAGACTCAGGCTGTGGCTCTAGGCTGTGGCTGTGGCTGTTGCTCTGGTTCTGGCTCTGGCTCTTTCTCAGGCTCTGGTTCTGAATGAGGGCTTGGTTCTGGCACTGATTCAGGGTCTCGCTCTGGCTCTGGCTCTGGCTCTGGCTCTGGCACTCTATCAAGGAATGTTTCAGACTTAGGCTGTGGCTGTGGCTCTGGCTCTGTTTCCATTCTTACAATGGAATGTACACAAAACAATAATCCTTTCTATATAAATTTTCCAATACATTCTGAAAACATAATAAATCCTTAATTGTTGTCCACCTCCTTTTAGTTCCTTTATCACTCGAATGCTAGCACGGAGTCAAAACTATTATTGTATTTTTGAACATATCTTGTATAACCATTCCATTTTTCTGCAAATTTTTGCTTTGAGATTCCTCTGAGTTTGCTAGTCAATTGAGCCGTCTCCACCAATTCCTGTAATTTGATTTGCCAATCTGTTATTTGTGGAGCCTCGTGATCTTTCCATCCCTTGGCCACAAGTATACGAGCTGCTGCGGTTGCATACAAGAATACCTCTCTTAGATTTTTTGGGATCTCTTTATCTAAAATACTTCATAGAAATGCCTCCGTTTTTTTTGTAAAAGTTATCCCCATCATCTTTTTTAATTCATCGTATATTCCCCCCCCCAAAAAAAAATCTTAATCTTTTCACACGTCCACCACATGTGGCTCATGTCACCGTTATTTCCTCCACATCTCCAACAAGCATTCGCCAAATTTTGATACATTCTTGATCATCTGGAAGGAGTGAGGTACCACCTATGAGCCATTTTCATCATGTTCTCTCTTATATTATAGCTGGCTGTAAATTTCAAATTTACATTCCATCAGTTTCCCCCATCTTTTAGCATAATTGGACGGCCCACATCTTGGGCCCACTTTATCATTGAAGCCTTAACCTCCGCATCCATTACTTCGTAGTCTAAAAGAAGTCTATACATTTTTGCGATTATTTTGGTTTTACTATTCAGCAGTTTTTTTCAAATCTTGAAGGCTCCTTTTCAAAACCCATCTGCTTATCCTGTCTGAGCACTTCATTCACCTGGAAGTAATCTAGCCAACTAGAAAAGTGATCTTTTATTTTCTCATAACTTATCAATATTAGTTGACCCTCCTCCTCCCCCCTTAATATTGTGTTATACGTTATCCAGTTCTCTTTGATGTTGTTGCTTTTTTTAACAGCGATTGCTTCTAGTGGAGAGTTTCATCTTGGGGTTTTCTGTTCCAAATATCTTTTGTATTTTCCCCATACCTTATATATAGCATTTCTTATTATATGATTTGAAAAACTCCTATGCGTCTTTATTTTCCCATAATAAAGATAGCCATGCCACCCAAAACGGGTGTCATGACCTTCTAGCTCTAAAATATCCCAATTTTTAAATAAATACCAATCTTTCAACCAGAGAAGACATGAGGCTTCGTAATATAGCTTCAAATCCGGTAACCCGTAGCCACCTCTTTCTACAGTATCTATTAATAGCTTATGCTTTACTCTTGGTCTTTTACCCTTCCACCAAAATTTAGAAATTTCTTTTTGCCACCTGTTGATACTGCTGGTCTTTCCTGTAATTGGAATCGTTTGGAATAGAAAGAGTAGCTTCGGTAAAACTATCATTTTAATTACCGAAATACGGCCCAGGAATGAGAAATTTAACCTTGTCCATGTCTCCAACTGCCTTTTGATATCTTTCCAACAATTGGTATAATTATCTTCATATAAGTTAAGATTCTTTGGTGTTATCCATAATCCTAAATACTTGATTTTGGGGTAGATTTCAATGTGCATTATTTGTTCTAATTCTGCTTTTTCAGCTGGCGACATATTTTTAACTAATAGTTTTGTCTTGTTCTTCTTCTGTCGGTGGTGTGACCAATCTGGCTTTTTGCCCGGGAGGCACATTTATAGCAACACTAGAAACATTATAAACTTATTAGCGTATTTAGACTTAAGAATAGAAAAGAAGGCAGTCTTAATGGCTATAGATGCAGAAAAAGCTTTCGACAGGGTATCCTGGAAATTTATGAAAGGTCTATCTTAAGAAACATTGTAAAATTATTGAATGTTAGAACGATGTTGATTTGGAAATTAAGTGGTTTTTAGCTGTAATGATTATATAATTAAGAAAAGAAAGGTCAAAAATTATATAGAAATTAGGGGAAGGATTTGCTGAATTGAAGTAATTAGAGATTGAAATACAAAAAGGGGAGGTATGAGGAGGTCGGGAAAGTAAGTTTTATGAATATAGGGGATTGAAATTATACTTGTTGTTGTATGTGTTTTGTATGTATTTTTGTTGTTTCTGTTTGTTCTTTTGTTTTTTCTATTTTATATAAATCTTTAAAACTTTAATAAATATCTTATAAAAAAAGGAAATTTATGAAAGGTCTATTACACCATATGGATTTTGGTATACAGTATATAAAAGCGATTGAAGCAATATAATCAAAACAAAAAGCTAAAATCATAATCAATGGAAATTTATCACAGGAGTGTGAAATCAGTAAAGGGGTCAGACAAGGTTGCCCACTATCCCCCTTAATTTTCATATTAACATTGGAAGTTTTAAGTAAACAAATTAGGGAAGAAAAAGAAATAAAAGGGATTATGCTGGGAAATAGAAGTTAGAAAACGAGGGCATTTGCTGACGATTTAATTATAACTACGGAGCAACCAAAACAGAGTTTAAGAAAGGCGTTGGAAATAATATGTGGCTACGGTAAAGTTGCGGGGTTCAAAATGAATTTCAACAAGACAAAACTATTAGTTAAAAATATGTCGCCAGCTGAAAAAGCAGAATTAGAACAAATAATGCACATTGAAATCTACCCCAAAATCAAGTATTTAGGATTATGGATAACACCAAAGAATCTTAACTTATATGAAGATAATTATACCAATTGTTGGAAAGATATCAAAAGGCAGTTGGAGACATGGACAAGGTTAAATTTCTCATTCCTGGGCCGTATTTCGGTAATTAAAATGATAGTTTTACCGAAGCTACTCTTTCTATTCCAAACGATTCCAATTACAGGAAAGACCAGCAGTATCAACAGGTGGCAAAAAGAAATTTCTAAATTTTTGTGGAAGGGTAAAAGACCAAGAGTAAAGCATAAGATATTAACAGATACTGTAGAAAGAGGTGGCTACGGGTTACCGGATTTGAAGCTATATTACGAAGCCTCATGTCTTCTCTGGTTGAAAGATTGGTATTTATTAAAAAATTGGGATATTTTAGAGCTAGAAGGTCATGACACCCGTTTTGGGTGGCATGGCTATCTTTATTATGGGAAAATAAAGACGCATAGGAGTTTTTCAAATCATATAATAAGAAATGCTATATATAAGGTATGGGGAAAATACAAAAGATATTTGGAACAGAAAACCCCAAGATGAAACTCTCCACTAGAAGCAATCGCTGTTAAAAAAAGCAACAACATCAAAGAGAACTGGATAACGTATAACACAATATTAAGGGGGGAGGAGGAGGGTCAACTAATATTGATAAGTTATGAGAAAATAAAAGATCACTTTTCTAGTTGGCTAGATTACTTCCAGGTGAATGAAGTGTTCAGACAGGATAAGCAGATGGGTTTTGAAAAGGAGCCTTCAAGATTTGAAAAAAACTGCTGAATAGTAAAACCAAAATAATCGCAAAAATGTATAGACTTCTTTTAGACTACGAAGTAATGGATGAGGAGGTTAAGGCTTCAATGATAAAGTGGGCCCAAGATGTGGGCCGTCCAATTATGCTAAAAGATGGGGGAAACTGATGGAATGTAAATTTGAAATTTACAGCCAGCTATAATATAAGAGAGAACATGATGAAAATGGCTCATAGGTGGTACCTCACTCCTTCCAGATGATCAAGAATGTATCAAAATTTGGCGAATGCTTGTTGGAGATGTGGAGGAAATAACGGTGACATGAGCCACATGTGGTGGACGTGTGAAAAGATTAAGATTTTTTTTTGGGGGGGGGAATATAGGATGAATTAAAAAAGATGATGGGGATAACTTTTACGAAAAAACGGAGGCATTTCTATGAAGTATTTTAGATAAAGAGATCCCAAAAAATCTAAGAGAGGTATTCTTGTATGCAACCGCAGCAGCTCGTGTACTTGTGGCCAAGGGATGGAAAGATCACGAGGCTCCAAAAATAACAGATTGGCAAATCAAATTACAGGAATTGGTGGAGACGGCTCAATTGACTAGCAAACTCAGAGGAATCTCAAAGCAAAAATTTGCAGAAAAATGGAATGGTTATACAAGATATGTTCAAAAATACAATAATAGTTTTGACTCCGTGCTAGCATTCGAGTGATAAAGGAACTAAAAGGAGGTGGACAACAATTAAGGATTTATTATGTTTTCAGAATGTATTGGAAAATTTATATAGAAAGGATTATTGTTTTGTGTACATTCCATTGTAAGAATGGAAACAGAGCCAGAGCCACAGCCACAGCCTAAGTCTGAAACAGTCCTTGATAGAGTGCCAGAGCCAGAGCCAGAGCCAGAGCGAGACCCTGAATCAGTGCCAGAACCAAGCCCTCATTCAGAACCAGAGCCTGAGAAAGAGCCAGAGCCAGAGCCAGAACCAGAGCAACAGCCACAGCCACAGCCTAGAGCGACAGCCTGAGTCTGCAACAGTACTTGATACAGTGCTGGAGCCTGAAACAGAGACATAGCCTCAAACAGAGCCTGAGCCTGAAACAGAGGCAGAACCACAGCCACAGCCTGAGTCTGAAACAGTCCTTGATAGAGTGCCAGAGCCAGAGCCAGACCCTGAATCAGAGTCAGAGTGAGACCATGAATCAGAGCCAGAGCCAGAGCCAGAGCCAGAGCTGAAAGAAAGCCAGAGCCAGAGCCAGAGCCAGAGCCAGAGCCAGAGCCAGAAATAGGGCTTGATACAGGGCTGGAGCGCAAAACATAGCTGCAGCCACAGCCTAGAGCCACAGCCTTAGTCTGCAACAGTACTTGATACAGTGCCGGAGCTGGAGCCAGAGCCAGAGACACAGCCAGAACAAAACCCTAATTCAGAACCACAGCCTGAAAGAGAGCCAGACCCTGAAACATAGCTGGGTCAGAGGCAGAGGAAGAGCCATCATGAGACCCTGAATCAGAGTCAGAACCAGATCTTCATTCAGAACCAGACCCTGAAAGAGAGCCAGAGCCACAGACAGAACCACAGACGGAGCCTAGAGCCACAGCCGAGATCCACAGCCTGAGTCTGAAATAGTGCTTGATAGAGTGCTGGATCCTGAAACAGAGACACTGTCTGAAACTGAGCCTGACGCTTAAACGTAGCCAGGGGTAGAGGGAGAGGCAGAGCCTGATACAGTGCTTGATACGGCATAGGAGCCTGAAGCAGAGACACAGCCAGAGCCAGAACAAAACCCTACTTCAGAACCAGAGCCTGAAAGAGAGCCAGAGCCAGAAACAGTGCTTGATAGAGTGCCAGAGCCTGAAACAGAGGCAGAGGCAGATACAGGGCTTGAAACAGCGTCGGAGCCTGAAACAGAGAAACAGCGTGAAACAGAGACAAAGGCTGAGACACAGGCCGAACCTGAAATAGAGCTAGGATAAGTGCTAGAGCCAAAGACTGAGACAAAGCCTAATAAAGAGCAGAAGCCGGAGCCGGAGCCTGAGCCTGAGCCTGAGCCTGAAACAGTGCTTGATACAGTGTCAGAGCGTGAAACAGAACCAGAGCCACAGCTACAGCCATAGTGCCACAGCCTGAGTCTGCAACAGTGTTTGATAAAGCGCCGGAGCCTGAAACCGAGACACAGCCTGAAACAGAACCTGAGCCTGGTTATTAGCATGGCAATTAAAGAAGAGAGAGGCAGAAAGGCTTATAAATAGAGTTAAGTGCGAAGGCAAAATAATAAACAACCCTAAAGAAATAGAGAAACGATTTCTCGAATTCTTTAGAGAAATCTATAAGGAAGGAAATGAAACAACAGAAGAAGTTAAAGAACATTTAGAACAGAACTTTATATAGACGGTGCCTGTCTGCCTGCCTCTTGTAAACTTCCTTGGCCCGCTCCAAGTTCAGCCTGAGTTGCTGGTGTAAGGCCTCCATTTCCTCCACAAATTGCTCAGCCGCAGGTACACTCCATCCTTCCTCCCCCCGCCCCGGGAAGGCCCTGTGGTGACACCCGTAATTGGCCATGAACATATTCTCATACGTCTTCCCTCACCTTTGGCCACCAGAACTGCCTGGTGACAAGTAGCATGGTCTTGTGCTGTCCAAAGTGCCCAGCTGTTGGGTTGTCATGGAGCTGTCTAAGTACCTTCAGCCTCAAAGTCTCTCCCGGTACATACAGTAGCCCTTCCTTTTCCTCAAACCATCCATTGTCTTCCTTTCCGTCCCTGAGCTCCCTGATTTTTGTCTGAGCAAACTCATCGTCTCTGGTGAGCCCTGCTAGTTCTCGTTTCCCTACCAACGCTCCCCCCCACACCCACCGGTCCTCGGGGAACATGTGCCTGGTCTCTGGTGGCCCCTCTCCTTCCATGTACTCCGGTTTCCTGGAGAGTGCATCTGCCCTCACTTTTTCCCCTCCCGGCACGTATCATATCTCAAAGAAAAACTTGGCGAACTCTTGGGACCATCTGATCTGTCTCTGGTTCAGCACTCGTGCGGTCCGCCAGTATTCCAAGTTCTTGTGGTCAGTTCGGACCTGGATCTTGTGCCGCGCCCCTATCAAAAGATGTCTCCATTGCCGAAATGCCGCATAGATCGCAAGCAGTTCTCGGTCATACACCGTGTAGTTTTGTTCCGACTTGCTTAGCTTCCTAGAGAAAAAGGCACACGGTCTCCAGTTCTCCTTAGACCCGGGTTGCAAAAGTACCGCTCAAATCGCGCGGTCGGACGCGTCCGTCTCCAGTCTCATGGGCTTCTCCGGATCCACGTGCAGGGGCTGCTCTTCCGAGGCGAACGCCTTCTTCAGTTTTTCAAAGGATTGCTGCGCATCCTCTGTCCACGCGAACTTCTTTTTGCTACTAAGACAACCCGTTATGGGCGCTGTCAAGTGAGCGAAGTTCTTTATGAACTTCCTGTAGAAGTTGCTGAAGCCTAGGAACCTCTGCACATCCTTTCTGTTTTGGGGGGCATTCCATTCCAGCACTGCCTTCACCTTGCCTGGATCCATGGCCAGTCCTTTGTCTGACAACCTGTATCCCAGGAACTCGACCTCCCTGGCGTGGAATTGGCATTTTTCCAGCTTGACCCACAACTGATGCTTCTTCAATCTCTGTAGCACCTCCCTGATGTCTCTGGCGTGTTGCCTTTCATCGTCCGAATAGATTAAGACGTCATCCAAAAAGGCTACGCAATTCTTGTACAGCAGGGGCCCCAACACATGGTGCATGAAGGCTTGAAAGCAGGCCGATCCCGATTGTAATCCAAATGGCATGACTAAGTACTCAAAAGCCCCCAGGGGGGTGAACATGGTCGTTTTCCATTCGTCCCCCTCCCTTATCCTAATCAGATTGTATGCTCCCCTGAGGTCAAATCAAATCAAATTTATTAAAAACGGTCACAGACCAGATTAACTCGTACAGCTAGTCAGCAAAGCATAACACCGGAAAAAACAAAGGACAATTTCAATACAGATTAGGCCATAACAGCAATTTAAAATTAGACAGCATAAATAAAATTAAGTATTTGCCTTCGCCTGCATATTGGCATTGGAAAGCTCTTGTTTCCTGCGCCTAATAGCGGCTACACAGAATTTGGCAACATTGATCGTGATTTCAGGAACCTTATCTTCTACCAAGGCTCTCATACGTTGGAGTTCTGGTTCATTTTTAAGCTTTTGTAGAACTGGGGCAATAAAGGTCAGGCGTAGATCCTCGTAGTAACTACAGTGCAGCAATACATGCAGATTTGTTTCCACTTCCGATGAGCCACATGGGCAAACACGTGACTCATATGGTTTGCCCTCATATCTGCCTAGCAGCAGGGCAGAGGGCAGAACGTTAAATCTGGCCAGGGTAAAGGAGTGTCTGTACTTAGGTATTTGTAAATCAGCCAGATACTTTGCGGGTGAGAACCCTCTCCCAAAGTCTCTAATTGTGGCATGTTTCTCCATTTTGCCCATATGACATTGCAGCTCTATGTCCCTAATGCGTTGAAGCACTTGACTTCTGGCTCTCTCATATCCTGCCGCTATCAAGATCTGCGGGGAGAATCCCAAGCTTCTTATCTTTTCAAACAGGGAAGCTTTCCAGGTAGAATGAAAGGTGTCTAAGAGTGTTAAAGGAGCCAAACCGGCCGGGAAAAAAATAAGTTTTAACCAGTAGTGTATCTTTAGAATCCACAACCGCGCGTTGACAGGTGGTTGTCCAACTTCTAAGCGGACAGCTATATTAGATACACAGGGGGGGATCCCCAATAAACACCGATAGAATTTTGTTTGAAATGCCTCCATAGGCGCAAAATTTTTAAAACTGCAAACCTGGGATCCATAAGTGAGTTGTGGGAGTATTTTTGCAGCAAAAACCTGGGAGGCCGCCGGAACGTATTTACCCCCTTTCCCGTGAAAAAAATCTTGTAAGGGCTTTATTGGCCCTTCCTGCATTGGCAATGGCATTTTTCATCTGTTGGTGCCATGAGACCCTTTCCTGAAAAGTTATTCCCAGGTATTTGAAAGTTGCTACCTGGTCAATAGGTTGACCATTAATTCTCCATATGTGTTTCCTTCTTTTCTTTGAAAACACCATAATTTTAGATTTGCTATAATTTATTGATAGTTGTTCCGCTTGACAATAGTCAGCAAGTGATCTCAAAAGCTTCCTCAAGCCAACGCAGGAAAAGGAGAGTAGGACTGCGTCGTCCGCATACAGAAGCACCGGGAGGGGCATACCTGCCAGATTGGGAGGGTGGGCATTTTCTTTCGCCATATTTACTGCTAGAGAGTTGATATAAAAATTAAATAGCGTTGGCGCGAGGACACATCCTTGTTTAACCCCATAGTGCGTTTGAATTTCTTTAGTTAGATGGCCTGACCGATCGCATCTTACCCTCACCCTGGTGTTTTCATATAGACCACGGATAAGGCGTAATAAGCGTTTATCTATGTTTGTAGCGCCAAGCTTTTCCCAGAGTCTGTCCCTTGGTATTAGATCAAAAGCCGATTTAAAATCCACAAAAGCTGCATATAAAGACCCCCCTTTTCTAGAGTATTTGTCTGCCAGGTGTTGAAGGATAAGGGCCTGGTCTATAGTTGAGCGCTTTGCTCTGAAACCAGCTTGAGCTTCTGATAGAATATGCTCTCTTTCCATCCACTCCACTAATTTATCACATAAATGAGCAGCGTATAGTTTACTAATAATACTTAATAGACTGATTGGTCTGTAGTTAGCTGGCTCAGTTCTGCTTCCTTTCTTGAATATTGGAATGATGATGGCTAAACCCCAGTCCTCGGGGATAATAGCCGCTTGATTTATACTAGTGAACAAGGCGGCTAGCACAGGGGCCCACCATTCAACATTTGCCTTAAGAATTTCTGGTGGGATATTGTCAGCACCCGGGGCTTTCCCTGATTTAAGAGATTGAATAAGGCCAGTAATTTCTTCTGTGGTTACAGGGGGCCATTCCTTGCCAAATTCACTTGAAGCAGGAAGCAGAACTGGGACCAGTTGATTTGATGAATATAATGAGAGGAAATAGGCCTCCCATGCTCCAGCGGGTATAGAGTATTCGACTTCGATCGGGGAGTCTCTCCAGCCCTTTGCGATTGTTTTCCAAAACGTGGCAGAATCTTTCCTTCGGGAGGCCTCCACTAGGCACTGCCATTCCTCCCTTTGTGCCTGGAGCTTTTTCTTGTTAATCAGAGCTTTATAACTGCGTTTTAACTCAAACCAGTCTAATGGAAGCGAAGGTAAGTTCGCTGATCTATAGTTCCTGTACTTGTCCAGCAGGAGGCGTTTCATAGCCATGCATTCTTGGTCAAACCAAGGTTTGGATTTATTAGAGTGTAGAGATTGCCGTGGCGTTTTTTTGTTGGTCAGATAAGGTTGTAGAGACGAAATCAGTTCCCGGAACATGTCTAATCTAGCCTCAGGAGTTGGGGAATTAACGAGGTTCTCCTTTCTAGCAAGAAAAGTATCTGAGTGAAGTCTTTCCGATATTTCATCACTCAGTTTGCTGGACCATTTAATACGTGAATATTACGTTTGGACTGGGTGTTCATCAGTATGCAGATGACACCCAGCTCTACCTCTCCTTTAAATCAGAACCAGTGAAGGCGGTGAAGGTCCTGTGTGAGTGCCTGGAGGCGGTTGGAGGATGGATGGCGGCTAACAGATTGAGGTTGAATCCTGACAAGACAGAAGTACTGTTTTTGGGGGACAGGGAGCGGGTTGGTGTGGGGGATTCCCTGGTCTTGAATGGGGTAACTGTGCCCCTGAAGGACCAGGTGCGCAGCCTGGGAGTCATTTTGGACTCACAGCTGTCCATGGAGGCGCAGGTTAACTCTGTGTCCAGGGCAGCTGTCTACCAGCTCCACCTGGTACGCAGGCTAAGACCCTACCTGCCCGCGAACTGTCTCGCCAGAGTGGTGCATGCTCTAGTTATCTCACGCTTGGACTACTGCAACGCGCTCTACGTGGGGCTACCTTTGAAGGTGACCCGGAAACTGCAATTAATCCAGAATGCGGCAGCTAGACTGGTGACTGGGAGTGGCCGCCGGGACCACATAACACCGGTTCTGAGAGATCTGCATTGGCTCCCAGTACGTTTCCGAGCACGATTCAAAGTGTTGGTGCTGACCTTTAAAGCCCTAAACGGCCTCGGTCCTGTATACCTGAAGGAGCGTCTCCACCCCCATCGTTCAGCCCGGACACTGAGATCCAGCGCCGAGGGCCTTCTGGCGGTTCCCTCATTGCGAGAAGTGAGGCTACAGGGAACCAGACAGAGGGCCTTCTCGGTAGTGGCGCCCGCCCTGTGGAACGCCCTCCCATCAGATGTCAAAGAGATAAATAATTACCTGACATTCAGAAGACATCTTAAGGCAGCCCTGTTCAGGGAAGTTTTTAATATGTAACGCTGTACTGTTTTTAACACTGATTGGGAGCCGCCCAGAGTGGCTGGGGAAACTCAGCCAGATGGGCGGGGTATAAATAATAAATTATTATTATTATTATTATCTTAGCTCCATGTTTTCGAAACATGGGGCTACAAGTTTATCAGAGCAGAATAGATCTTTTCTTACATCCAGTATTAAACAGAGCGGTAGATGGTCACTGTCAACCCTCTCCACCACTTTACATTCCCGTGCTCTGCTCAAAAGGTTAGATGACACCAGGACGTAATCGATAGTGGAGGCTCCCATGTTGGATATAAATGTAAATTCCCCACTGGTTTCTCTGTCGACACGACCATTTAATACAGTCAGATCCAGATTGTTGGAAAAACGTAGGAGGCATAGGCCTGCGTAGTTGCAGCCCTTGTCTTTTGAGAGCCTTGGGGGAATAGAAAGGGCTTCTTCAGAAATGGGAGGTACGTCATGGAAATGAGCATATAACGCTTCGTCTGATTGGCCAATTCTGCCATTTAAATCCCCAGCCAGCAGCACTGCCGCTGCAGGAGTTTGATTCATTAACTCATCGACATATGATTCTAGCCTATGCCAGATATTTTTGATAAGCTGCTTGCCTCTTTGGGGAGGGGCATATATATTAATCAATAGAAGTGTGCAATATCTGCATTTCATTAATAATGCCATGGCCACACTGCTCAGAGGCTCCAGCTCGACGAAAGATGCTCTCAGCCTTGTGGATATTAGAATGCCTAGCCCACCCTTAACTCGTCCCCCTTTGTTGCTTGGTGAACCTGCGAGCGAAAATGAGGCAAAACCATTTACATCTAAATCCCCTGTTAGCCATGTCTCTTGCAGGAAGACTATATCATGATCTTGAATAAAATTGACAAATGATTGGTCAGTCGCCTTGTTGAGCCAACCAGCAATGTTCCATGATAAAAATTTTAGATTGGCTTTATCACGGTCGAGTCTTTGTCAATTATTAGCTAACGTACTTTTAGGGTTTATCGCTTTATGTATCGGTTGCCTATCGACTTTGTATGGCGGGCTATCCAGCCGCTCTATGATTTCAATAGGTGGATGCAAAGTGCTCACGTTTGTGAACACCGGATCTTTATTATGCGTAAATTCCTTCTGTGGATATTCTGTTGCGGCCTGATTTTGGCCCAATTCTGTTTCATCTAGGTATCTCATTTTGTCCCATACGTCTGGTGGGGTCACCTTAGGGATATTTCTCCTTCGAGGGGGTGATGAAGTGCTCTCCTTGAAGGGTGGCACATTCTCTCTTGGTGGAAAGTTAATCTCCGCTTTGATCTGAAGGTTACGTGTTGTGGTCTTTTTTTGGTCCCCCTTAATAACCTCGTTGCCAGAAGCTCTCTCGGCCAGCTTATCTCTTAGCTTGTCTAGTCTTCCCAAGATGTCAGTTTGTATTAATGGTGGGAACACCCAGAATTGGTCAATTAGGATATTTTCTTCTATAGTAAAGAAATCCTCACCTTTGCTCACAAGGCATTGCGGATTCTGTTTGTCAGGCCAGAATTTTGAGAGTTGTTTCCCCTTTCTAAGATTTGCCTGCTTAGTTCTCAAAAGGGGGCTCAAAGGCGCCTTATTTTCAAAGAGCCTAAGTATTGTTATCCGTGCTTTTAAAAAGGCAGGTCTTGACCTAAAAATAAACTTGGCCAGGTTCTGATCCCTAAAAGTGCTCAGTGCTCTCACTGAGTGACCATCATAATGTAGATATTCCACCGAGATGATATCATTAGAATTAACCATTCCTGGCAGTATGTCATTTAGGCTAGATACAAAGTTCATTATTCGCTGTTTCCCTGTAAGGAAGCCCTTAGGCTTCGGGAAGTTTGTGAATACCAATTTTTGGGGATTTAGTATCAGATTCCAATCTCTTTCCTGACTGGAGGCTTGCCAGGTCTGAAGGGGGGTATCATCTCTACTGAATGCTTCCTCCTCCCCGCTGTTCGATTTGCTAAGTGTTTTATTGCCTTCATAGGTAGAGGCCTCAACTTCCGCAGCATCAGGTTTGTTAAATAGTTGGTTATCCAGGGACTGAATTGTTACTTCTGCCTTCTCACTTGCTACTGGAGTCAGCCTTGGCGAGTCCTCCTTAGCCGGTTGCTGTGTAACTATCTTTGTTTCTCTCTTTTTACCCTTCTTTTTGCTGCCCCGTGTGGTCGATTTATTTGGGGCCGAGGGAAGAAGTTTAAACAATTTCTGCCAATGTATGCTTCGATTACTGCAGGTATACTTGGCTTTCCTTGTTGTTTTGATATTTTTACTTTTCTTCACTTTTGCCCTTGAGTTATGTCTTTGCAAATTCTTATTTATTACTGGTTTGTTCGTCCCCACTAGCTCAACTGTTTTATGTTCTTGGGGCGTATCATTTAATTTCATCTCTTTTAATTGAGGTATGAAATTTTCTACTAACGTCAGCAGTAGCCCATTCGTTATTGTTAGATAATTTTTTATGTTGGCTAGATCAGTACTTATTGCTAAGGAATAATCCAAAGGGCGGCCGTCATTCAATTCCGTTTGAGAGTATTTTGGAATAGGTATCTGGTTTTGATGGGTTGATGTAATTTCTTCCGTGGGCAGCTGTTCCTTAGTAATAGAGGTATTTCCCTCCTGAAGTTCCTCGGCTAAAGCTAGTTCTTGCGCTAGGCTGCATGGGGAGTTAATATTTCCAGTATCTTGATATATCTCTTTAAAATGAGACGTCCAATCAAGAACAGTAAGAGAGGGGGGTATTACTTCATCAAGAATTAACTCTTTTTGTGGACTCTTACCCTCCTCCATCTTAGGAAAGTAATTTGTGATTTTGCTTTGTCTTTTACCAGGGCCCGGGGGGCTGATTGCCGAGTCAGGCAGTATACCCAACTCCTTATATGTTCTTCTAGTAAAAACCATGGTAAAAGTTGTCTTGATATAGAGAGAGGGCAGTTTACCCCAGGTGCGACTGCCTTAAATTGGGGGGCAAGTGGGGGTATCAATCTATATTCCCACCTGCTCTCTGCAGCAGCTTCCTGATGTACTCATCAACAGCCTCAGTATATTTCTCTATTTTGCGTTCTCTGCTTTTAGATCTTGGCGATTGTCCTAAGCCTGTAGTTTTCACCTCAATCATGCGACCAGCGCTGTTTCACAGATGCTGCAACCTAGTCAGAATATAATAATAAAACAATGCTGCCAAAGGGACAGCAGTAATAAAATGGCTAAAAACTACATTAAAATTAAAATTGCCTTATTTAGGCAATTTATGTGCAGCTGGAAAAGGATAATAGTGGAGTTTGGCTATAGCGCATGTACAGCTATGATAACCTTGTATTTCGGGCCCTAGCTTAGTCTTTAGAGGCCATCTCCCACCGCCCTATACTGAACGAAGGATATCCAAGAGCCCCAGATGGGAAACTTTCTGTGGGCTGGTTCACTGATTCCTTCTAAACAGTCTTTCAGAGGCCTACCACATAAGGCAGGGCACAGAGCGATATCTTGCTGAAGCCGGTTTTCCAAACCTCCAGAGGGACCTATCCGATACACTGTTGTAGAGTTATTGTGTAGATTAAAAACTTCCTGTAAAAAAAAAAACCTCAGGATGCCTTCACCAGGAGTCTCTGAGAGTATAAATGCTGGTCTCCTCAGAAAACAGTTTGTTAAAATGAAGAGTCTTTCCAGCTACTGCACTTCCTCTTCAACTACAAAGCAGGAATGCTGTCCCCAGCTAGTTCACACAGCCCCCCAGCTGGGCGGGGGTCAGTCAGTTCAATTAACCCCCGAATCTCCAAGCTTTATCTTTCTCTGTGTTCAGCAGAGCTGGGTGTCTATGGGCCAGTCTCAAAGCAGGGCTCACAGTTGTGTCTCTCCTTACCCTTCTCCAGGCACCGTTGGTCGGGTAAGCAGTTCACAGTTCTGTCTTTAGACCTCTTCTCTCTCTGCTCTCAGTTCAGGCAGCAGCGTTCTCTCCTCTCTGGTAACCTTGACCGGGCAGCTGATAAGGAGGGAGGGAGCAGGCTGGGACAAGCTGAAGACAAGCTCGCAGAGCCAACAGGAATTATAAAAGTGCTCAGAGTCTTTAAAATGTTTTCCGTTTGTTAGAAATTGGCATCCGGAGGGCAATTAAGATAAGGTTTTAAAAGAATAAAAGTGAGCGCCGGAGAGCGTGACTTGCCTCGGCGCCATCTGAGGTCCAGCTTGGTAAAAATCTTCCCCTGCCTCACACGTGTCAAAATATCGTCAATCCTGGGCATTGGGAAAGTCACTGGTTCTGATACCAGGTTCAGGGCCCTGTAATCCACGACTAATCTGGGCTGATTAGTCTCTTTTTTGTCCACAAAGAACACTGGACTGCCCCCCACCGCCTTAGATTCCCTTATGAAACCTCTCTTCAGATTCTTGTCAATAAACTGCCACAGCTCCTGCATCTCCCGGTCGGACATGGCATACAGCTTACCCACTGGTAACTGAGCCCCTGGAAGCAGGTTGATTTGGCAGTCAAAGGGCCTGTGGGGGGGCAGTTTGTCTGCCTCCCTTTCACTGAAGACCTCCTTCAAATCAGCATATTGTGGTAGCACCTGCCCTTTTTGCTCCAGGGCCAACCCCGCCACCCTGGCTACAGTCATTCTGGGTTCCTTTCCTCCCAGACAGTGTTCTGAGCAGTAAGCTGACCCAAAGGTGAGCAACCGCTGATGCCATGACACCACCGGGTCATGTAGTGCCAGCCAGCTCATTCCTATTATTATTGGGGGTCCTGCCAGTGTGGCCACGTGAAAGGCAATGGTTTCCGTGTGCCTGGCGACCCTCATTCGCATTGGTGGTGTCTGGTGTGTCACTTCCCCTCCCAGGAGCTCCCTGCCATCGATGGTGGTCACCAGCAAGGGAAAATCTAGTGGCAACAGGTGGAGTTGGTGCTCCAGAGCGAAGTCTCTGCTGAAGAAATTACACGAGCTGCCAGAATCTAGCAGTCCCCCCACCTTGACGGGGTGCCTGTTTGGGAGTTCTAGCACCACCTCTAGGGCTACCGCTGCCTTGGGGGGGTCAGGCTGGGGCACTTCTATTGGTTGCTGACCTGGCTGCCGGCCCCGCTGGTTGGCAGCCAGGCGTTGGCGTTTCCCTGCGCCTGCCCCTCCTCCCCCTTCTCGTTGTGGCCTGCAGCCCCCATCATGCCTTGCCAGGCCTTTCGTTGAGGGCAGACCTTTGCAAAATGTCCCGGTCGCTGACAGAGGAAACACTTCTTGGTAGTTTTCCACTCCTTTCCCTCCCTTTTCCGACCTTCACCGGCGTTTGAAACTTCGCGCACGCGCGCTGCATCAATTTCCATCGGCTCCGCCGCCTGGGAAGGCTCCCTCAGCATCTCAGGAATGCGGTTGTCATGGAAACGTTCTGCCCTTATCTCCCGCTTCTCCTGAGCCCGCGCTTCCTGGCGTACCCTGATCGCAAGCACAGTCTTTGTGAGTTCATCCATCGACCGCGGGCGGGGCGCTCGGGACAATTCATCTTTCACTTCAGGGGACAAACCCCTTTCGAACAACATTTGCATTGGTTCAGAGCCCAGATCCCACCCGAGCTTGTGGACTAACATCGCGAACCGCGACCAGTAGTTTCTGACGGACAGGCTCCCCTGCTTGCACCCCATCATTTCCCGTCGTGTCACGCTTTGCTCAACCTCGCTGGAGAACATCGCGTCCATCGCCTGGTAGAATTTCTTGAGATCTTTCAATGCATCATTCTGGGTCGCCATTAGGGACCTGATCCATTCACACGCCCCATCCTGCAGATGTCTCACAATGTAAGCCACCCTCTCCCCGTCATCGGCAAAGTCATCTTTCTGCAGTTCCAAAGCGTACTGGATTTCCGTTCGGAATGCATTGTAGTCCTGGGGCTTTCCACCAAATTTGTGTACCAGCCCCTGAACCTTCCTCCCAATCAGGGTGGCTCTGACCTGTGCATCCTGAGCCCGTCTCTCCTCCAGCCGCGCCGTCAAGGTAGCTACATGCACCTCCAGGTCTCGGTTCTTCTCGACCAGACCTCGCACCAAGGCTTCTTGCTCTGTTCCTCCGGCCGGCTCTGTGTGGCTCATCGTGCTGCCTCTCCGGGACTGCGCACAAGCAATGTCAGGGACTGACGGATTGCTGTAATGGCTCTAGGGGTTACTCGTGCGTAAGCCGGTGCCAACACCTGGCTGGGTTGCCTAAGTGAACCTTTCCTGTCCGGACAGCCACTCACCCGTGGCTGTCTCAATCGCTGGCAGAATCCGTCAGTGGGCGTTTCTTAAACTTCTTTCAACAAAGAAGTTCTTTCACGCCCATTCTCCTCCTACTCTCCCTGCGCGGAAGCCTTCTGCGCAAGGAGGGCATAGGCAGCGGAGGACCCTTCCTCCCCCCGCTGGTCCCCGGCAAGGAGTCATGTGACCCCCTCTCAGATTCCCCCATCTGCCCCCCTTCTCCACTGGAGCTAAGCTGATTCCGGAGGCGGCGGACTTCCGGAGGCGGCGCCAACGGCAATGGCGGTCTCCTTCTAACTACGAGGGAGAAGCTCCGCAGAAATCGGGTCTATCCGCTACGGCGCAGCGGAGACCCTTTAAAAAACCGCAGGCGGGGGAAGCCTGCGGCCGTGGGACTCGGCGGGTGCCAAAAGCGCCCCCCCCAAGTGGCAAAGGGACCCCGCGAGGGGCCCCGGAGCAGAACGGGGGTGGTGCGGCACTGAGAGTCGATCGCTACTTCTGTGGAGTGAAGCCGCTGCAGCTGTTGCCGGAGAGCGCTGTCCTTTCTTCTTTGAAATTCGGCTTTTAAACTACAACCCGTGAGTAAGATCTTCTAAAGTTGGCAAGATCAAAGGATTTGTTCCTTTAATCGGAATAAAGAACTTGAACTTGGCTCTTTGGGAAAATAAATCCTGCGTCCAGTCAGGCTTCCCTGCGTGGCTCTGCTTGGGAGCTGACCTGGCAGGAGAGCAGAGTAGCAGCGGTCCTGCGTCCGTGTGAGATGAGGGATAAATCAAGTCCAGAGACAGTTCGGTTCTTATCTCTAGAAGCGTTTATTTACAAAGCAGTAATTCCATCAGAACTTTCCGACATCTCTCCGTGCTCCAAAAGCACACACGCAGCCTCTGAGCTTGGGCTGCGTCTCAGTCAGAATCGAAAGCAAGTCTGAATGCAGACACACACTGTGACGCACTTCTCTGCGTCAAGCTCCTCCCAGATACAGGACACCACGGAGTTTTAACCCTGTCAGTTCCAAACTCCACAGGCTCTGAAGCGGGGAAGACGTAAAAAGGAAGTCCGTCTTCCGGTTTTATAGACAGTATTAAAGCAAAGACTATTGGAACTAAGAACTGTGAAAGTTGAACTAAAAAGATTTAATTTTAATGCCAGATTTAAGAACCCCCTTCAAAGTGGGGGGGGGGAGAAGAAAGTATTTTTGAAGGGAAAAGTGGAAGGAAAGAAGAGACCACCACTTAATCCCTGATTTTGGTCTGCCAGGAAAGTGGAAAGTATTGCACCGTTTAGTGACATTGTAACTTTATGTGTTTAACCTGCATTTGAACTGAATTTGAAGGACCCCCTTTTGCAACTGTTGCCATTCTATGGGAGAATTAGAAAGTAAGAGATACTGCTGCCTTTAGACAAAAGTTGCTTTGAAAAGAATACTGTTGCCATTGTGCTCCCCTAGATGAGGACTGGGATATAACTGGGGAATTTCCACTGCAGCTGGCTTGGAGACTTTCTCATAACAAAACAAGTTAAGTTGTGAGAACGACCTTGGGACCTTAAGATAGAGTTATGGATCAAGATAAACCCCAGGAAAAATCTACAAGGATAAAAACTAGGCAGCAGCAACGAAGAAAGTCGATAGTAGTTCCATCTCTCCCAGAAAAAGAGGATACTGGGCAGACAGGAACAAAGGGAGTAGGCCCTGATGAGACATTAAATGCATCACTTGACAAAATATTTGGAGCCTTGGAAAAATTGTCAGCTAAAATTGATTTAAACACTACAACCATCAGCTCCAATACACAGGCTATTGACCGGCTGCTTCAGGAATCTAAAGAGACAAGGAAAATTGCTGAAGAAGTGAAAGAGAAGGTGACGGAGATAGAGGGAAAGATATCTCCGATTAATAAGCAATTGGAAGACCACAAGGCCCAACTATCTCTAACTGAACTTAGAGACAAACAGAACAATTTAAGAATTAGGGCAGTACCGGACGTGGAAGGTGGCAACTTGTGTGATTTTCTCACACAGGAGTTTGAGGAACTTTGGGACCTTGAGTCAGATAAAGATTTCAAGATAGTGAGTGCCTTCAGAATTGGCAAAGGGGGAAGAAAGAACAAAGTGAGAGACTGCTTGATTTCACTTAGATCCAAAGAAGAGAGAGATAAAATATTGAGCCTCCATTACAAGAATCCATTGGAGATACAAGATTTGAGAATTGAAATCTTCAAAGACATTCCAAAGTATTTACTGGATTTGAGAGCTAACTACGGTGACCTAGTCCAACTGTTAAGAAGAAACAACATCATTTTCAGGTGGGAGTTCCCCCAGGGTCTGTCCTTTAATTACAAAGGGAAAAAAATGAAGATAAGATCAGAGGAGGACAAAGTGAGATTCTTGAACCATCACGAGGAAGATCTACAGAAAGAGACGGAAAAAGAGCTGAAGACATTAAGACCAGGAGACCTGGACATCGGGAACTTAACATCAGGCTTGGAAAAAACAGAGAAAGCATTACCACCTGTCAGGGAACTGACATCAAAGATCAACGGAGAGGGAAGTCGCTCCGAGGATGCAGGGGAGGGAACCAGCAAGGAGAGAGGGAGAGCTTCCGCTGGGGAAGGAAACCAAGGTGACACCAGGAAGAAAGGGGAGGCTGAGAGTACTTCGGAGGGAAGGCTCCGAGACTCTTCCAGTGAGATCAGTGGGGAGAGCGCAGGACCTCCGCTTGGCACGCCTACTCTGCGCAGAAGGCTTCCGCGCAGAGAAGCTAGGCGGAGATTGGGGGTGAAGGAATTTTTATGTTGGAAGAAGTTCAGGAAACGCCCACTGACGGATTCTGGCAGTGATTAAGACAGTCGCGTTTGCAAGGCGCTGTCAAACCAGGGAAAGTTTGAGCTATATAACCTGCTTGGAGCAGTTTGGAGTTTTACGCATGAGCAACACCATTTCCCATTACACCACCCACTGATCAAGAACAACTGACGGGAGCAGTTGGAGGGACTACAGAATAATAACACAATGTCTCTGCAAGCACTAAGTTGGAACATCCGGGGTCTGAATTCCCCTGACAAGAGGAAAACAATCTTTCATTTGTTGAAAAAAGAAAATTTGGACTTGATTTGCCTGCAAGAAACCCACGTGATTAGAACACATAGGAAAGTATTGATTAACAAAAGACTGGGCCAAGAATTTATTTCATCAGACAAAGTTAAGAAGAGAGGAGTGGTGATCTATGCGAAAGAAAGTTTACCCCAAAATTTGTCCTTAAAGATGAACAAGGAAGATTTGTGGCAATTGAAATACAGGCCCAAGGAGAGAAATTTTTGATAGTAGGTGTTTATGCACCAAATGAGGGGAAATCAGAATTCTTTAAGAAACTGCATGAGACGTTGTTGGACTTTATGGATTATAACATCATTATGCTTGGAGATATGAATGGAGTGGTATCGACAAACATGGACAAGTCAGACAGACAAATAATAACAAAAGATGGAAGACTACCGAAATCTTTTTTTGAAATGACAGACAATATGGATCTAATTGATACGTGGAGAACTAAGAACCCCCTAAGTAAAGAAGGGACTTTCTTTTCTGAAGCCAAGAAGACCTGGACAAGAATTGACCAAATCTGGATAACCAGAGGAATGGCTCCAAAGATTCGAAAGGTGGAAATTTGCCCCAAAACCTGCTCTGACCATAACCCTGTGAAACTGGAAATGAAACTAACAATGACTGGCTCCTTCAGATGGAGGATGAATGACACCTTGTTTGGAGATCCAGAAATTACTAGGAAGGCCCAAAAAATGGTGAAAGACTATTTTGAGATAAATTTGAAGACATCAGTGGAAAAAAGGGTAATCTGGGACGCAAGTAAAGCTGTTATGAGAGGATTCTTGATTCAGCAGAATGCAATAAAAAAGAGATATCAAGAAGAGAAAAAGGGAAAGATCTTGGAAAAAATAAAAGAAGGAGAGAAGAAGCTTAGAGTTAAACCAAAGTCGCAGGAAATTTTGAGAGAGATCAAATTTTACCAAGCACAATATATGAAAATGACAAATCAGGAGATAGAATGGAAAATTAAACATATGAGACAGAAGACTTTTGAATCTGCTAACAAATGTGGGAAATTGCTAGCATGGCAATTGAAGAAAAGACATAAGTTAAATACTGTGACTAACCTTGAAGTGAATGGAAAGAACATACAAAACCCACTGGAGATTAGAAACTGCTTCCAGAGATATTTCAAACAACTTTATACACAAGGGCCACAGACAGAGACTAAAATTGATCAATTTCTGAAAACCAATGTGTGATGGGATGGTGAGCTGCTTGTGCGTAAAATCCTAGTCCCTCAGAGTTTGGCTAAGTCCACAAACCTCTGTCTGTGACGGAGCTCCTTAAGCATGGCTCCATCAGTCGCTCGTAGAATCGGATAGTGGGCGTTTACGGAACTTCTTCCAGCATAAAAGCTCCTTAACGGAAACGCGTCTTCTGGACTCTCGGCGTGACAGTTTCCGCCGAGGAGTGGGTGTCCCTACAGGAGGTCCTGAAATCTCCCCGCTGCTCCCGCTTGAAGTGTCTCTGAGCCCTCCCTCCGACTCACTTTCCCTTGGAACTCCACTTCTCCCCCTGCTGGTCCCCTCCTCCGCTGAATGGTCTCTCTCACCCTCCATGAGCCCTTTCACCTCCTTAGTCTCAGATGGCAGTTCCCTGACATCCACCTCCCCTCCAGGGCCCCCTTCACCCCCTTCCCTCCCCTCCTCTGCGGGAGGCGAGGGAGCAAAACCCCTGAAGGAACCTCCCTCATCTTCCGAAGTTTCGAACACTTCCCTCCACCTTCTGCTGTCTCCGGTTTCCAAGTACTCCTCCTCATCGGAGTCTGTTCCTCCTTCCAACTCCGATTCCCTGAATCCCTCCAGTTCCTCCTCATCGTCGGTGGTGCCAAAGTACTCCCTCCGAAACCTCGCTACTGGCTGAGGTTTCCTGGGGAACCTTTGGTGAAACGTTTCGATCAAGATCTCGTCATGGACCTCCTCTGCCTTCACCCAGGTGTTTTCCGACTCCGGTTCCCCTTCCCACGCGACCAAATACTCCACCTGATTACCCTTCCACCTGGAGTCGATGATTTCCGCCACATGGTTGCGGCTTTCCCTTTCTTCTATGGCTGGCCCCCGTGTGGATACCCCTTCACCTTCCCCCCTGTATGGTGACAGTAATGACCTGTGGAATACTGGGTGCAGTTTCATGTGGTTCGGTAACCGGAGTCTGAACGCCACTGGGTTGACCTGTTGGATGACCTCAAATGGTCCCAATCTTTTGGGTCTCAATTTCTTGCAACCCCCCTTGAACGGCAACCCTTGGGTTGATAGCCAGACCCGACTCCCCACCCTAATTGTTTCACCTTCCCTTCTGCTCTTGTCTGCCTGCCTCTTATATTCTTCCTTGGCCCTTTCTAAGTTGAGTTGGAGTTGACGATGGATCGCTTCCATTTCTTCTACAAAAAGTTCCGCGGCCGGAACACTCCATCTTTCCCCTCCTTCCCCTGGAAACGCCCTGGGGTGGCACCCATAATTAGCCAAAAAGGGGCTCATCCCGGTGGACACATTCTCAGCATTATTGTAAGCAAATTCCGCTAGTGCCAACTTTTCGACCCAATCGTTCTCTCTGTCATTGACATAACACCTCAGGTATTGTTGGAGAATACCGTTTGCTCTCTCCGCCTGCCCATTGGTCTCAGGGTGCCTGGCAGTCGAAAAGTTGACCTCTACGTGCAATAAGCTCATAAGTTTCCTCCAGAATCTGGACGTGAACTGTTTCCCTCTGTCGGAAACCACCCTCAAGGGGGCGCCATGCAGTCTGAAAATATGTTCTACAAACAATTTCGCTGTTTCTTCCGCCGTGACTGCATGTGAGCAAGCTACAAAGTGACCCATCTTAGTTAACAGGTCTACTACGACTAGTATGGCGGTTTTCCCCTGGGATTTGGGCAGATCAGTCATAAAATCTATCGACACCGCCTCCCACGGTCGTTCTGGTGTGGGTAACGGTTCTAATAACCCCGCTGGCGCCCGCCTTTCTCCTTTGGCTCTCTGGCATTGGTCACACCCTCTTACATACTCCCGTACATCCTCCCTCACCTTGGGCCACCAAAACTCCCTGGTCACCAACCACATGGTCTTGTGTTGCCCAAAATGCCCCGCTGTGGGGTTGTCGTGCAGCTGTTTGAGTACTCTCCCCCTCAATTCCCCTTCGGGTATATATAGTGCCCCTTTGTAATACAATGCCCCGTTTCTTTCTTCAAAACCTCCGGGGTCTTCTCCCTCTCTCCTTAAACCTCTGAGCTTATTCTGGGCGTATTCATCATTTACCGTTCCCTCTACCAGTTCCCTTTGCCCCACCCAGGCCGCCCCACACACCCAGCGGTCCTCTGGGATGATATGTCTCTCTTCAGGCGCTCCCTCCCCCTCCAAATATTCAGGTTTGCGTGAGAGAGCGTCCGCTCTGATGTTTTCTGGACCTGGCACATAGCAAATTTCAAAATGGAATTTGGAGAACTCCTGGGCCCACCTCACTTGTCGTTGGTTGAGCACTCGTGCCGTTCTCCAATACTCCAAATTCTTGTGGTCCGTACACACTTGCACCTTATGCTGTGCACCAATTAGTAAATGTCTCCATCTCCGGAACGCTTCGTGAATGGCGAGTAGTTCTCGGTCATATACGGTGTAGTTCCTCTCGGATTTGTTCAGCTTACGCGAAAAGAAGGCACACGGTCTCCATTCCGACTTATTCCTCCCCGGCTGAAGCAGCACCGCCCCCACCGCCCGGTCTGAGGCATCAGTTTCCACTCTCATGGGTTTTTGTAAATCCACATGCAGGAGCTGTTCTTCCGAAGCGAATGCCCTTTTCAATTCCTCAAATGCTTGCTCCGCCTCCGCCGTCCAAACGAATTTCTTCTTGCTGCTGAGACAGTCCATGATGGGAGCCGTTAAGTGGGCAAAGTTCTTGATGAATTTACGGTAAAAGTTCCCAAACCCTAAGAACCTTTGCACATCCTTTTTCGTTTTCGGTGTCTTCCATTCCAGCACCGCCTGGACCTTGCCTGGATCCATGGCTAATCCCTTGTCTGATAAGCGGTACCCCAGGAATTCCACCTCCTTGGTGTGAAACTGACACTTCTCCACTTTCACCCACAGCTGGTTTGCTTGCAGTTGGCTCAGCACTTCCCTGACATCCTTTACATGCTGCTCCTCATTCTCTGAATATATCAACACGTCATCGAGGAAGGCCACGCAATTCTTGTAGAGCAGAGGTCCCAGGACGTGGTTCATGAACGATTGAAAACATGCTGAGCCTGATTGCAATCCGAAGGGCATAACTAAATATTCAAAAGCCCCCAAAGGGGTGAACATGGTGGTTTTCCATTCATCCCCTTTCCTTATTCGTATCAGGTTGTATGCCCCTCTCAGGTCCAGTTTTGTGAATATCTTTCCCTTCCTCACCCTGGTCAAAATGTCATCAATTCTGGGCATGGGGAAAGTCACTGGTTCTGACACTGCATTTAGGGCCCGGTAGTCCACTACAAGCCTGGGTTTATCCGTGTTTTTTTTTGTCCACAAAAAACACTGGGCTCCCCCCCACCGCTCTGGACTCTCTGATGAAGCCCCTCTTCAGGTTTTTATCAATAAACTCCCTTAACTCCTGCATTTCCTTGTCTGACATGGCGTACAGCTTGCCCACGGGGAGCTGGGCTCCAGGGACCAGGTTAATTTGGCAGTCAAAGGCTCTATGCGGTGGTAGTTTATCTGCTTCCCTTTCGCTGAAGACCTTGCTCAGGTCAGCGTATTGTTTGGGCACCTTCCCTTTGTCCGCCACTTCCGTCCCTGCTAGAAAGGCTTTTGCCCCTTCCGGCACCTTTCCCTCTCTGCAGTGTTCCAGGCAATGTGCTGACCCAAAGGAGACCACTCTCTGATGCCAGCCCACTAGCGGATCATGCAACGCTAGCCAGCTCATTCCCAAAATAACGGGAGCCCCTCCCAGGGTGGCCACATTGAACGCTATCCTTTCGGTGTGCCTGGCCACCCTCATAACCATTGGGACGGTCTGTAGGCTGACTTCTCCTCCCAACAGCTCCCTCCCATCGATCGTGGTCACCTGCAGGGGGTTGCTTAAAGGGAGTATCTGTATCTGGTGTTCAGCTGCAAACTCCTTACTCATAAAATTACAGGAGCTGCCTGAGTCCAACAGCGCCTTTGTCTTTAGTGGGTATCCGTTTGCCAGCTCTAGCAACACCTCTATTACTAGGGCTGGTCTTGGAGGTTCCGGAGTGGGCACTTTTACTGCTCCTTGGCCTGTCTGCAGTGCCCTGACGGTGGCAGCCAGGCGTTGGCTTTTACTGGCTCCTGGACTCCCTCCTCCTTCCCCCCAACAGCTCCCGCCATCCCTTGCCATTCCTTTCCTTGCGGGCAGACTCTGGCAAAGTGACCTGGCTGCTGGCAGAGATAACATTTCTTGGTGCTCTTCCCCTCCTTCTTCCTCCCTTCACTGGGATTTGAAACTGCGCGCGCGCGCGCTGTTCCAATTTCCATCGGCTCTCCTGGCGGGAAATTTGGCTCCGGAATCTCTGGAATGCGGAAATCCCTCCAACGCTCTCCTTTCCCTTCCCGCTTCTCCAAGGCTCTTGCCTCCTGGCGCGCTCCAATGGTCAGCGCTGATTTGGTCAGCTGGTCCATGGACTCCGCCCTGGGCGCCCGGGAAAGTTCGTCTTTCACCGCCGAAGAAAGCCCCTCTTCAAAAAGCATTTGAATGGGTTCCGCCGATAGGTCCCACCCCAATTTATGTATCAGCATTGTAAACTCAGTCCAGTACTCACGAACCGATCGGCTCCCCTGTTTACAAGCCATCAATTGTCTGCGCACCAGTCCCTGTTCAATCTCGCTGGAAAACATCAAATCCATGGCGCGAAAAAACTTCCTCGTGTCCTTCAGCATTTCACTATTCCCTGCCATCAGGGGTCTAACCCAGTCTCTCGCCCCCCCTTCGAGATGGCCAACCACAAACGCCACTCGCGATGCCTCGTCGGGAAAGTCGTCAAACTGCAGCTCGAGAGCATACTGTTCTCTGTCCTAAAGGCTTGATAGTTCCTGGGGTCCCCCCCAAACTTCTGCACCAATCCTGGCATCTTTCTTGCTAGTGTAGCGCCTTTTGCCTTTTCTGCATCCTGCGCCCTCCTTTCCTCTAGCCTCGCCGTTTGCAGCGCTAGCTGGACTTCCAACACCCTGTACCTTTCTTCCAGGCTTGGACCCTCTCCAGCTCCTCCTGCTCCCCCGGCTCCGGCTGGGTTGCTCATGATGCCTCTCTGCACAAGCTGCTTTCAGGGACTGTCCGATTGCTGTGATGGGATGGTGAGCTGCTTGTGCGTAAAATCCTAGTCCCTCAGAGTTTGGCTAAGTCCACAAACCTCTGTCTGTGACGGAGCTCCTTAAGCATGGCTCCATCAGTCGCTCGTAGAATCGGATAGTGGGCGTTTACGGAACCTCTTCCAGCATAAAAGCTCCTTAACGGAAACGCGTCTTCTGGACTCTCGGCGTGACAGTTTCCGGCGAGGAGTAGGTGTCCCTATGGGAGGTCCTGAAACCTCCCCACTATTTTCGCTGGAAGTGTCTCTGAGCCCTCCCTCCGACTCACTTTCCCTTGTAACTCCACCTCTCCCCCTGCTGGTTCCCTCCTCAGCTGAATACTCTCTCTCAGCCTCTGTGAGCCCTTTCACCTCCTGCTCCTCCGATGGCAGTTCCCTGACACAAAGGATTACAAAAAATTTCTCAAAAAAATAAACTATTGTTGAACTCTAAAATATCAGAACAAGAGGTTGAAGGTGCCATACAGACTATGCAATTGGGAAAATCTCCAGGGCCTGATGAATTAACCTCCAAATATTACAGATCTTTGAAGGACTATTTGATTCAACCACTAAAGGAGGTTTGCAACGAAATCATGGAGGGGAAAAAGGCGCCGGAGTCGTGGAAAGAAGCTTTCATCACACTTATACCTAAAACTGAGTCTGAGAAGACACATCTCAAGAACTATCGTCCCATATCCCTGCTTAATGTGAATTACAAGATTTTTGCTGATATTTTGGCTAAAAGACTTAAAAAAGTTTTAGCAGAAATGATACATAAAGACCAGGCTGGCTTTCTCCCTGGTAGACATTTGTCTGATAATATGAGAAATGTAATTAACATTTTGGAAAAGTTACAAGTGAATATTAATACAAAAGCGGTTTTGATATTCGTAGATGCGGAGAAAGCCTTTGACAACATTTCTTGGAGTTTTATGAAGAAAAATCTGCAGGGGATGGGGGTTGGACAAAATTTTGAAAATGGTATAGGTGCGATTTATTCTGAACAAAAGGCTAAACTTATAGTTAATAACATAGTGACAGAAGAATTTAAAATTGAGAAAGGGACACAACAAGGCTGCCCAATTTCCCCATTGCTTTTTATTTCGGTCCTGGAGGTCTTGCTAAATATGATAAGAAGGGACCAGCTGATTCATGGTATTCAGGTCGGAGCAAAACAATATAAACTTAAAGCCTTTGCAGATGATCTTGTATTGACATTACAAGAGCCAGTACCTAGTACCAAGAGGGCTTTAGAATTAATCCAGGAGTTTGGTCATGTGGCAGGCTTTAAGTTAAACAAGTTAAAAACTAAGGTTTTGGAGAAAAACTTGACGCCGATGGAGAGAGAGAGGTTTCAGAAAGAGACAGATCTGACACTAGTAAAGAAGGTAAAATACTTGGGGGTGAATATGACTGCTAAGAATGCAAATTTATTTAAAGATAACTATGAGAAATGTTGGTCAGAAGTGAAGAAAGATTTAGAGATTTGGTCGAATTTGAAGCTTTCCTTGTTGGGTCGGATTGCTGTCACTAAGATGAATGTACTGCCGAGAATGTTGTTTTTGTTTCAATCATTACAAATTATTGACAAGATGGATTGTTTCAAGAGGTGGCAAAGAGATATCTCTAGATTTGTCTGGCAGGGCAAAAAGCCCAGAATAAAATTTAAGATACTTACTGATGCTAAAGATAGAGGGGGGTTTGCCCTGCCGGACTTTAAACTCTATTATGAATCAGCAGCTTTTTGCTGGTTGAAGGAATGGCTACTTCTTGAGAACACTGACATCCTAGATCTTGAAGGTTATGATAATGTATTTGGGTGGTGTGATGGGATGATGAGCTGCTTGTGCGTAAAATCCTAATCCCTCAGAGTTTGGCTAAGTCCCCAAACCTCTGTCTGTGATGGAGCTCCTTAAACATGACTCCATCAATCGCTCGTTGAATCGGACAGTGGGCGTTTACGGAACTTCTTCCAGCATAAAAGCTCCTTAACGGAAACGCGTCTTCTGGACTCTCGGCGTGACAGTTTCCGCCGAGGAGTGGGTGTCCCTACAGGAGGTCCTGAAATCTCCCCGCTGCTCCCGCTTGAAGTGTCTCTGAGCCCTCCCTCCGACTCACTTTCCCTTGGAACTCCACTTCTCCCCCTGCTGGTCCCCTCCTCCGCTGAATGGTCTCTCTCACCCTCCATGAGCCCTTTCACCTCCTTAGTCTCAGATGGCAGTTCCCTGACATCCACCTCCCCTCCAGGGCCCCCTTCACCCCCTTCCCTCCCCTCCTCTGCGGGAGGCGAGGGAGCAAAACCCCTGAAGGAACCTCCCTCATCTTCCGAAGTTTCGAACACTTCCCTCCACCTTCTGCTGTCTCCGGTTTCCAAGTACTCCTCCTCATCGGAGTCTGTTCCTCCTTCCAACTCCGATTCCCTGAATCCCTCCAGTTCCTCCTCATCGTCGGTGGTGCCAAAGTACTCCCTCCGAAACCTCGCTACTGGCTGAGGTTTCCTGGGGAACCTTTGGTGAAACGTTTCGATCAAGATCTCGTCACGGACCTCCTCTGCCTTCACCCAGGTGTTTTCCGACTCCGGTTCCCCTTCCCACGCGACCAAATACTCCACCTGATTACCCTTCCACCTGGAGTCGATGATTTCCGCCACATGGTTGCGGCTTTCCCTTTCTTCTATGGCTGGCCCCCGTGTGGATACCCCTTCACCTTCCCCCCTGTATGGTGACAGTAATGACCTGTGGAATACTGGGTGCAGTTTCATGTGGTTCGGTAACCGGAGTCTGAACGCCACTGGGTTGACCTGTTGGATGACCTCAAATGGTCCCAATCTTTTGGGTCTCAATTTCTTGCAACCCCCCTTGAACGGCAACCCTTGGGTTGATAGCCAGACCCGACTCCCCACCCTAATTGTTTCACCTTCCCTTCTGCTCTTGTCTGCCTGCCTCTTATATTCTTCCTTGGCCCTTTCTAAGTTGAGTTGGAGTTGACGATGGATCGCTTCCATTTCTTCTACAAAAAGTTCCGCGGCCGGAACACTCCATCTTTCCCCTCCTTCCCCTGGAAACGCCCTGGGGTGGCACCCATAATTAGCCAAAAAGGGGCTCATCCCGGTGGACACATTCTCAGCATTATTGTAAGCAAATTCCGCTAGTGCCAACTTTTCGACCCAATCGTTCTCTCTGTCATTGACATAACACCTCAGGTATTGTTGGAGAATACCGTTTGCTCTCTCCGCCTGCCCATTGGTCTCAGGGTGCCTGGCAGTCGAAAAGTTGACCTCTACGTGCAATAAGCTCATAAGTTTCCTCCAGAATCTGGACGTGAACTGTTTCCCTCTGTCGGAAACCACCCTCAAGGGGGCGCCATGCAGTCTGAAAATATGTTCTACAAACAATTTCGCTGTTTCTTCCGCCGTGACTGCATGTGAGCAAGCTACAAAGTGACCCATCTTAGTTAACAGGTCTACTACGACTAGTATGGCGGTTTTCCCCTGGGATTTGGGCAGATCAGTCATAAAATCTATCGACACCGCCTCCCACGGTCGTTCTGGTGTGGGTAACGGTTCTAATAACCCCGCTGGTGCCCGCCTTTCTCCTTTGGCTCTCTGGCATTGGTCACACCTTCTCACATCCTCCCGTACATCCTCCCTCACCTTGGGCCACCAAAACTCCCTGGTCACCAACCACATGGTCTTGTGTTGCCCAAAATGCCCCACTGTGGGATTGTCGTGCAGCTGTTTGAGTACTCTCCCCCTCAATTCCCCTTCGGGTATATATAGCGCCCCTCTGTAATACAATGCCCCGTTTCTTTCTTCAAAACCCCCGGGGTCTTCTCCCTCTCTCCTTAGACCTCTGAGCTTGTCCTGGGCGTACTCATCATTTACCGTTCCCTCTACCAGTTCTCTTTGCCCCACCCAGGCCGCACCACACACCCAGTGGTCCTCTGGGATAATATGTCTCTCTTCCGGCGCTCCCTCCCCCTCCAAATATTCAGGTTTGCGAGAGAGAGCGTCCGCTCTGATGTTTTCTGGACCTGGCACATAGCAAATTTCAAAATGGAATCTGGAGAACTCCTGGGCCCATCTCACTTGTCGTTGGTTGAGCACCCGTGCCGTTCTCCAATACTCCAAATTCTTGTGGTCCGTACACACTTGCACCTTATGTTGTGCGCCAATTAGTAAGTGTCTCCATCTCCGGAACGCTTCGTGAATGGCGAGTAGTTCTCGGTCATATACCGTGTAGTTCCTCTCGGATTTGTTCAGCTTACGCGAAAAGAAGGCACACGGTCTCCATTCCGACTTATTGCTCCCTGGCTGAAGCAGCACCGCCCCCACCGCCCGGTCTGAGGCATCAGTTTCCACTCTCATGGGTTTTTGTAAATCCACATGCAGCAGCTGTTCTTCCGAAGCGAATGCCCTTTTCAATTCCTCAAAAGCATGCTCCGCCTCCGCCGTCCAAACGAATTTCTTCTTGCTGCTTAGACAGTCCGTGATGGGAGCCGTTAAGTGGGCAAAGTTCTTGATGAATTTACGGTAAAAGTTCCCAAACCCTAAGAACCTTTGCACATCTTTTTTCGTTTTCGGTGTCTTCCATTCCAGCACCGCCTGGACCTTCCCTGGATCCATGGCTAATCCCTTGTCTGATAAGCGGTACCCCAGGAATTCCACCTCCTTGGTGTGGAACTGACACTTCTCCAATTTCACCCACAACTGGTTTGCTTGCAGCTGGCTCAGCACTTCCCTGACATCCTTTACATGCTGCTCCTCATTCTCTGAATATATCAGCACGTCATCGAGGAAGGCCACGCAATTCTTGTAGAGCAAAGGTCCCAGTACGTGGTTCATGAGCGATTGAAAACAGGCGGAGCCTGATTGTAATCCGAATGGCATAACGAGATATTCAAACGCCCCCAAAGGGGTGAACATGGTGGTTTTCCATTCATCCCCCTTCTTTATTCGTATCAGGTTGTATGCTCCTCTCAGGTCCAGTTTCGTGAATATCTTTCCCTTCCTCACCCTGGTCAAAATGTCATCAATCCTGGGCATGGGGAAAGTCACTGGTTCTGACACGGCATTTAGGGCCCGGTAGTCCACGACCAATCTCGGTTTATCCGTGTTTTTTTTGTCCACAAAAAACACTGGGCTCCCCCCCACCGCTCTGGACTCTCTGATGAAGCCCCTCTTCAGGTTTTTATCAATAAACTCCCTTAACTCCTGCATTTCCCTGTCTGACATGGCGTACAGCTTGCCCACGGGGAGCTGGGCCCCAGGGACCAGATTAATTTGGCAGTCAAAGTCTCTGTGCGGTGGTAATTTATCTGCTTCCCTTTCACTGAAGACCTTGCTCAGGTCAGCGTATTGTTTGGGCACCTTCCCTTTGTCCGCCACTTCCGTCCCTGCTAGAGAGGCTTTTGCCCCTTCTGGCACCTTTCCCTCTCTGCAGTGTTCCAGACAATGTGCTGACCCAAAGGAGACCACTCTCTGATGCCAGCCCACTAGCGGGTCATGCAACGCTAGCCAGCTCATTCCCAAAATGACTGGAGCCCCTCCCAGGGTGGCTACATTGAACGCTATCCTCTCAGTGTGCCTGGCCACCCTCATAACCATTGGGACGGTTTGTAGACTGACTTCTCCTCCCAGCAGCTCCCTCCCATCGATCGTGGTGACCTGCAGGGGGTTGCTTAAAGGGAGTGTCTGTATCTGGTGTTCAGCTGCAAACTCCTTGCTCATAAAATTACAGGAGCTGCCTGAGTCCAGCAGCGCCTTAGTCTTTAGTGGGTATCCGTTTGCCAGCTCTAGCAACACCTCTATTACTAGGGCTGGTCTTGGAGGTTCCGGAGTGGGCACTTTTACTGCTCCTTGGCCTGTCTGCAGTGCCCTGACAGAGGCAGACAGGCGTTGGCTTTTACTGGCTCCTGGACTTCCTCCTCCTTCCCCCCAACAGCTCCAGCCATCCCTTGCCATTCCTTTCTTTGCGGGCAGACTCTGGCAAAGTGACCTGGCTGCTGGCAGAGATAACATTTCTTGGCGCTCTTTCCCTCCTTCTTCCTCCCTTCACTGGGATTTGAAACTGCGCGCGCGCGCGCTGTTCCAACTTCCATCGGCTCTCCTGGCGGGAAACTTGGTTCTGGAATCTCTGGAATGCGGAAATCCCTCCAACGCTCTCCTTTCCCCTCCCGCTTCTCCAAGGCTCTTGCCTCCTGGCGTGCTCCAATGGTCAGCGCTGATTTGGTCAGCTGGTCCATAGACTCCGCCCTGGGCGCCCGGGAAAGTTCGTCTTTCACCGCCGAAGAAAGCCCCTCTTCAAAGAGCATTTGAATGGGTTCCGCCGAAAGGTCCCACCCCAATCTATGTATCAACATTGTAAACTCAGTCCAGTACTCACGAACCGATCGGCTCCCCTGTTTGCACGCCATCAATTGTCTGCGCACCAGCCCCTGTTCGATCTCGCTGGAAAACATCAAATCCATGGCGCGAAAAAACTTCCTCGCGTCCTTCAGCATGTCACTATTCCCTGCCATCAGGGGTCTGACCCAATCTCTCGCCCCTCCTTCGAGATGGCCAATCACAAACGCCACTCTCGATGCCTCGTCGGGAAAGTCATTAAACTGCAGTTCAAGAGCATACTGCATCTCTGTCCTAAAGGCTTGGTAGTTCCTGGGGTCCCCCCCAAACTTCTGCACCATTCCTGGCATCTTTCTTGCTAGTGTAGCGCCTTTTGCCTTTTCTCCATCCTGCGCCCTCCTTTCTTCTAGCCTCGCCGTTTGCATTGCTAGCTGGAGTTCCAACACTCTGTACCTTTCTTCCAGGCTTGGACCCTCTCCAGCTCCTGCTGCTCCTCCGGCTCCGGCTGGGTTACTCATGATGCCTCTCTGCACAAGCTGCTTTCAGGGACTGTCCGATTGCTGTGATGGGATGATGAGCTGCTTGTGCGTAAAATCCTAATCCCTCAGAGTTTGGCTAAGTCCCCAAACCTCTGTCTGTGATGGAGCTCCTTAAACATGACTCCATCAATCGCTCGTTGAATCGGACAGTGGGCGTTTACGGAACTTCTTCCAGCATAAAAGCTCCTTAACGGAAACGCGTCTTCTGGACTCTCGGCGTGACAGTTTCCGCCGAGGAGTGGGTGTCCCTACAGGAGGTCCTGAAATCTCCCCGCTGCTCCCGCTTGAAGTGTCTCTGAGCCCTCCCTCCGACTCACTTTCCCTTGGAACTCCACTTCTCCCCCTGCTGGTCCCCTCCTCCGCTGAATGGTCTCTCTCACCCTCCATGAGCCCTTTCACCTCCTTAGTCTCAGATGGCAGTTCCCTGACAGGTGGCATGCATATTTGTGGTATGACAAGGTTAAAGCGCATAAAGCATTCAAAAACCATATTGTCAGGAAAGCACTATTTAATGTCTGGACAAGATATAAAGATTTTTTGGAGAATAAAACTCCAAGGTGGTTATCACCTATGGAAGCGAAAGCTATGAAAAAACTTAATATGGAGGCAAAATGGCCAAAGTACTGTGAAATTTTGGAACAGGAAGGTGACAAGTTGAAATTGCAGAGTTATGAGAAGCTCAAAGGGAAGGTGCGAGACTGGTTACATTATTTTCAAATAAGAGAGGTTTATAACCAAGATAAAAAAATTGGTTTCCAGGTGGAAAAATCAAAGTTGGAAACAGAATTGTTAGAACCCAATGCTAAGATATTATCAAGAATGTATAATTTGCTGTTGAAATGGAGTACTGAGGAAGAAACGGTAAAATCTGCTATGATTAAATGGGCACAAGATATGGGTCATAATATTATGTTTGCTGACTGGGAACAGTTGTGGACCACTGGGATTAAATTTACGGCATGCAATGAGGTGTGAGGAAGTCAGGAAAATAAGTTAAGTAAAAATGAATATTTAGAAAAGAGTGATTTGTGTTTTTCTTATTTTATTTTATGTGTGACAATTGCTTTATTTCTCTTGCTAAATGTTTGTATTTTATGTATTGTGAAAGTTTGTATTGTTGTCTTTCATATTTTTTCTGTGTTTCTCTGTGTTTTTATTGTTCTATTTTTCTATTGTTAAACCTAATAAAATATCATATTAAAAAAAAAAATAAGCTGATTCCCTTCCCCAGAAGATGGGCTGCCTCTCCCAATCCCGGGACGCTCTCTGGGATCCCCCTGGAGCTTGCTCTCTCCCTCCGGCACTGATGGCAGTTCCCTGACAGGTGCATTAGCTAAAAACCATTAACTTGAGCACTTGAGCAAATGTATAAACAGGAACCCAGCTGTATAAACAAAGCCCTCTCCTTTATCAGTCCGTGACGCTTAATGGATGGCCTTGTCAGTTCCGAAGTGGAGACAGGATGGCAGAGCTGGGGCTTATCTTATTTTGTGGGTTGTAAATATCCTGACACACTGACGCACAGACCTTGCAAGACACCCCCGCACTCAGGGATGGCGCCAGGAGTGCTCTTAGAGTTGGTGACCTTCTTACCCCAAGATAAGGAATACAGGAACTGTTAGGATATTTCCGTTCCACCTTAAAAGGGAGCAGGATGTTTGTATAACAGCCTGCGCATTTCCTGTCTCACAGGATGTTTATGTTGTAAGTTCCTTTCGTTTTCTGCTGTTTTGCCTGAGCAGTCGGAGCAGACGGTCATGTTTTCTTTGTTCTGACCAACGCTGAATAAAACTGTAAATATGCATGTTCTGCTCTCATGCTGTGCAACTTTTTGCTGTGTGAATTCTGCTGTTAGAGTGTGCACTAAGCCTGAGGCTTAGTGTCGCTAAATTGCTGGTACTGCGTGACTACGGGAGGTCGATGGATCGTCCGGCACCGAGCTTGGGGGCTCAGATGGACTTTATCTCCCTGGCAGTATCCCAATAACAGGTTATGGGCCCAGATTCACGGCACTTGCAGGAGAGTAAGACAGCGACAGACTGCTGAGAGGTATGTGCTGGGAAAGTGAAAGCAGAGGCTTTTCTGCATGCCGGCATACGTCTTTGATGTCCGGCAAAGACTAATTGGCCTGGGAGCCGAGCCAGAGGCATCGTGATTTATGGGCTGTCGAGATAAGCCGTATTTGAAGGCAAGGCTCACGGCTAAAGCAAAAAGCTGGAATGGATGTTTTCCAAGCTTCGGAGGCCACTGAGTGCCCAAAGTTAAATCGGCACAATTATCAGACCTGGGCAAAATGGTGTGAGAGTTTGCTGCGTCAGTTTGGAGTATGGCATACTGTCTCTGAAGCCACTCCAGTTCCTCGGACAGAGAAATGGCAGGGCCAGAATTTGAGGGCCGTTGATATTATAGTCTTATCCGTCTATCTGGAGGAAATAAAGACGCTTGCTGGAAATCTCACGGCACGTGACATGTGGGATGCTTTGAAAAAGGCCCACCTGCCAATCACCCCAGCCCAGGGTTTGAATGCATCGGAGGTCCTGGCTGTTTCCCAGAATGCTAGTGAATGCAGGGATGCTGAGGGCACCGGTTGCAAGCTGCAGGGGGAGCAGACTATAACGTCATCCCAGGCAGCATTCCAGCCTCCAGGGGGAGCCAAGGAGTCGGCAGCTGAGAGCTCTGTTTCTCTTGAGAACCAAGGTCAGAGCCTATGCAGAGGCCGGAAGGCCAGATGTAAACAGAGCAAGAAGCCTGCAGATGGCCCGAAGCAGAAGGGGAGTGGAACGCCAGTGGAAAACAAGGCTATGTTTGCTGGCACAGCTCCACCAAAGGCTAAAGGCATGTCTGATGGCCAGGAGCAGGGGGGCAAGTTGCAAAAGCCCACGCCAGTGGAAAACAAGGCTATGTTTGCTGGCACAGCTCCACCAAAGGCTAAAGGCACGTCTGATGGCCAGGAGCAGGGGGGCAAGTTGCAAAAGCCCACGCCAGTGGAAAACAGGGCTATGTTTGCTGGCACAGCTCCACCAAAGGCTAAAGGCACGTCTGATGGCCAGGAGCAGGGGGGCAAGTTGCAAAAGCCCACGCCAGTGGAAAACAGGGCTATGTTTGCTGGCACAGCTCCACCAAAGGCTAAAGGCACGTCTGATGGCCAGGAGCAGGGGGGCAAGCTGCAAAAGCCCACGCTGGTGGAAAACAAGGTTATGTTAGCCAGCACACCTGCTCCAAGGGCAAAGGCCAGGTTTGTTATTGATTCAGGTTGCACGCGCCATCTCACCAAAGACCGCCATCTGTTCATATCCTTCACACCTCAAGATGGAGAGGTCCAGCTGGCTGATGGAAGGACTTTGCAAGCTGCAGGAGTTGGGACTGTGAAACTTGCAAGTCTGCATACTACCATCAGAGATGTACTTTTTGTTCCAGGAACTGCGGACAATTTGATTAGTGTTCCACAGCTGACTGGGCGTGGTTTTGAGGTTTCCTTCAAGAGGACTGTCTGTGTCATCAGAAAAGGCAAAGAGGACATGTGGCATGCAAAGTTGATGGATGGTTTCTCTGCAGGTGGAGAAGGACCAAGCAGGTAATTTTCTGGTACACCAAACACAGAACATTGCTGATGTATTAACCAGGCTGAATTTGGTTGATGCAAACCCAGCAGACACACCAACGGTTTGTGTATCACATGCCTGTTTACTTCCAGCTCTCTCTGGGAACTTTCATTGCATGTTGCTTTTGTATTACTGCTGTTTTTCCCGGAGACGAAGGCAAGCAGTCATGTTTTTCCTTTGTTCCTGACTACGCTGAAAAAAGCTGTAAATATGCTCTCTCTGTCTGCCTCTTCCGTTGTGGATGATTTACATATTCTGACGAAGAGTGTGCACGAGTCTCAGAACGTATCTGAGGCTCGTGTCGCTAATTGACTGATGCTGTTCCACGGGAGACCGGTGATTGTCCGGAGCCAGTTGGGGGCCTGCCTGATGCCCCCGTCTCCCTGGCAGTATCCCAACAGTGCTGTCTCAAAGACAGGGGCCACAGCAGTCGCTTCACCCCTGTGCCTTCTTTTCCCGCCAGCTTACTTATGCGGAGCGGAATGATGATATTTGGGATAGTGAACTCCTTGCCATTAAAGTGGCGTTCGAGGAATGGTGCCACCTGCTTCAGGTGCACCCGGTTCAGGTCCTCACGGATCATCGGAACCTCGAATATTTCCAAGCCATTAAATGCCTTAAGCATGGTGGGCTTTGTTCTTCACATGTTTTAATTTCCAGATCGCCTATTGCCCTGGCACCCAGAACAGAAAGCCAACGCTCTTTCCTGGAGGGACTCGAACTCTGGGGATGACGGTTCAGAGCCAGCACCCATGTTGACCTCGACCAATTTTCTCCAGGGAACCTGGGAGCAGGACTTTCAGGCACAGATTCGCCTGGCTGTTCGACAGGATCTGTTCACCAAGGACTGGTTGGATACTGTCCCGGTGCCTTTGGGACCAGGGGGTGCGCCACTTGATGTCTGGGATGGGTGTGTGTACCATCGCAGCCGGCTCTACATTCCGGAGGGGCCGCTCCGGACCTAGGTCCTTGAGCAGTGCCATGACACGTGAACCGCCGGACATGGGGGATACGCGAAGACACTGCAGCTACTGGCCTGAGCTTTCTGGTGGCCGGGGGTTTGGGTGGACATTAAGAAGTACATGCAGTCCTGAGACTTCCGGTCGGCGCCAGCGTTTAATGGCGGTCTCCTGCTGAGCTCCGCTCAGGGAGACTACTCCGCAAGTTCGGGTCCGACCGCTACGGCGAAGCGGGGACCCCTAAAATCACAGGCGCGGAAGCCTGTGAACAAGGAGACTCGGTGGGCACCTGAAGCGCCCCCCGTTACTGTGAAGGAGCCTTTTTAAAGGCTCCGGAGCGGCATCGGGTGAGAGCGCGGTGCTGAGAGTCGCTACCCAGCCCGTGGAGTGAAGCCGCGTCGCCATAACGGAGAGCGCCGATTCCTTCCTGGCATTTGGATTTACAAATTACCCATGAGTAGGATTGGGAAACTTTCGGGATTTAAAGCAAGAAAGTCAAAAATTTGGCCGAAAACGGGAAAGAGCTAAAATAAGGAAGTCTGCCTTTCCCGGACTGCATGACAGCTAAAGCAATGACATACAAGCTGCAATTGGACGGAAGATAATTTTACTACTATTTAACCCAGACATTGAATTTGAACCTCCCCCCTTAGCAGCAGGAGCGGGGGGGAAGAATTTGAACTTGTATTACCTGTCGGAAAGAGGTGGAAGGAAAAAGATTTTTCTGCTGTTTTAAACCCTTGGGAAAGGACTGCTTTAAAAGAAGAGCAAGTCACCGGGACTGGAAACTGTCATCTGAGATTAGATACAAAGTTGGTGCATTGTGAGTTCGATACAAAGTTGGGACTTTATTTGCTATTGTTGGGAGTTTGGTTGAGGATACAAACTGACAGGTCTTTTAGTGGAAAGTTACTGGAAGAGTTGTAGCCATCTTTTTTTCTTTGTTTCTCTGTACCTTGAACTGTGAGCTGCTCCCTCTAGAGGGTTGAGGGGAAATTTAAGTGTGTAAAGAGCAAGTCAGTGGAGTTTTCCATCTGGAAATAATTCCTGTGGGAACGACCTTGGGACATGAGTGGCCAAGAAGATGAGATAAAAACAAGAGCTAAAACAAAAATTGCACAAAGGAAAAGAGGTTCTATATCAGGCTTAGCCCTTGCAGGTGTAGAAGGGCAGGAAAAAGGGATGGAAACAGTGACACAAGCATTATTAAAAATTAATGAGTCCTTAGAAGCTTTGACTAAGCAAGGCACAGAAAATTCCAAACAATTAACAGAGCTATCAGAGAAGCTAGATTTGAATACTAAAAGTGTTGCATCCAATACAGAGACTATAAATAAATTAATTGAAGAAAATGTTGCAATTCGTAAGACTGCTGAAGAGGCAAAAACCATAGCAGAATCCACACAAGTAAAGTTAGAACCAGTTTGTAAAAAACTGGAGGAGCATGAGGCGGCCCTGTCTTTAATGGAACTTCAGAGAAAGGAGAGGAATCTGAGATTGAGAACTGTCCCAGAAAGTGAACAGGACAATTTGGCAGAGTTCCTCACAAAAGAATTCTCGGAATTTTGGCAAGTAAGTTTGAAAGAGGAGGAATTCAAGATAGTTACGGCCTTCAGACTGGGCAGAAGACAAAATAGAAAGAATCCAAGGGATTGCCTGATAACTTTGAGATCTAAGGAGGAGAGAGACAAAATATTAAATTTACAATATCAAAGATCTCTGGAGATTGAAAATTCCTTTGTGCAGATCTACAAGGATATTCCTAAATATATCTTGGAAGCGAGAACTTACTACAAGGACCTGACCACTTTGTTGAAGAAGAATAACATAATATACAGATGGGAGTACCCACAAGGCTTGTCTTTTAATTACAAAGGGAAAAAAACCAAAATAAAAACAGTGCAAGATAAAGAACAGTTTCTGGAAAGAAACCAAGAGGACCTCGTGAAGGAAGTGGTGGACCTGACTACTGAGGCAAAGGACTTAGCGGATATTTCGAACTTGACATTTGGACTTCAAACTCCAACAAAGGAAGAACAACTGCTGGGGGCTGTTGGAGGAGCAACCAAGTAAACAACAAGATGGCCCTACAATTTTTAAGTTGGAATTGTAGCGGTTTGAACCTTCCCAGAAAAAGACGTGAGGTTTTTCATATTCTAAAAAAAGAACAACTGGACTTGATTTGTTTGCAAGAAACCCACGTGACTAGAATACATAGAAAATTACTTGTCAACAAAAGACTGGGACAGGAATTTATCTCATCAGACAAAGTGAAAAAAAGAGGAGTGGTGATTTATGCCAAGGAAAAATTGGCCCCTAAGTTGATGTTTAAAGACGAACAAGGAAGATACCTGGCAATTGAAATACAAGTCCAAGGAGAAAAATTATTGATAATTGGGATTTACGCTCCGAATGAAGGGAAGTCAGAGTTCTTCAAGAAACTACATGGGACATTAATGGACTATTTGGATTACAATGTAATTATGATGGGAGACATGAATGGAGTGGTCTCTACAAATATGGACAAAGCACTAAGACAGGTGGTTTCTAAGGATGGGAGACTACCTAAGACTTTTTTTGAAATGACAGATAATATGGACTTGATCGACATTTGGAGAACAAGAAACCCTCTGGAGAGAGAGGGAACTTTTTTCTCTGAAGCAAAAATGACTTGGACCAGAATCGACCAAATTTGGGTAACTAGTGGGATGGCACCCAAGATAAAAAGAGTGGAAATCTGCCCAAAGACTTGCTCCGACCATAACGCTGTAAAGATGGAAATGAACACAACAACAGCTGGTTCCTTCAGATGGAGGATGAATGACTCCCTATTTAGAGATGAAGAGGTGTACAGAAAGGCCCAGAAAACTATTAAGGACTATTTTGAGATAAATCTGAAAACAGAGGTGGAGAAAAGAACAATTTGGGACGCAAGTAAAGCCGTTATGAGAGGATTCTTGATACAGCAGAATACTTTAAAAAAGAAGAGACAGAATGAAAAGAAAGATAAGATTTTGGAAAAAATAAAAGAAGGTGAAAAGAAATTGAGATCAAAGCCAAAGTCTCATGAAATTTTAAGAGAAATAAAGTTTTATCAGAGACAATATATGGAATTGATGAACCAGGAGATAGAATGGAAAATAAAACAAATGAGACAAAAGACATTTGAATCGGCAGATAAATGTGGGAAACTTCTGGCATGGCAATTGAAGAAAAGGCAAAAGTTGAATATGGTTACAAGCTTAGAGGTTGAAGGAAAGAACATTTTCAGGCCAAACGAGATTAGAAACTGCTTTCAGAGTTATTTCAGAAAACTTTATGCACAAGGGCCGGTGGACGAAAAAGAGATAGAAGAATTTCTTAAAAAATATGGATTACAAAAAATATCTGAACAAAGTAAAGTGACTTTGAACCAGAAAATAACTGAGCAAGAGATAGAGGGAGCCATTCAAAATATGAAATTGGGAAAATCTCCAGGACCAGATGGCTTGACTTCCAGATACTACAAAGTTTTGAAAGTTTGGTTGATTCAACCGTTTAAGGAAGTCTGCAATGAAATTTTAGAGGGGAAGAAGGCACCTGAATCATGGAAAGAAGCATACATTACACTTATACCAAAATCTGAGACTGATAAGAACCAGATTAAGAACTACCGCCCTATATCATTGCTTAATGTGGATTACAAAATTTTTGCAGACATTTTGGCAAAAAGATTGAAGAGGGTTTTGGTGGGTGAGATTCATAAAGACCAGGCTGGCTTTCTCCCGGGAAGACACTTATCTGACAATGTGAGAAATATAATAGATATTATGGAGTTGCTTGAGAACAATATTAATACGAAGGCAGCATTAATATTTGTGGACGCTGAGAAAGCCTTTGACAATATCTCTTGGAGTTTTATGAAAAAGAATCTCAAAGGAATGGGGGTAGGCCAGGGCTTTGAGAATGGTATAGGTGCAATTTATTCTGAACAAAAAGCAAAACTAATTGTAAATAATGTGGTCACTGAGGAAATTGCTATTGAAAAAGGGACACGACAGGGGTGCCCAATATCCCCATTACTTTTCATATCTGTTCTGGAGGTGTTATTAAATATGATTAGAGGGGACCAGCTGGTAAAAGGGATTCAGGTCGGAGCTAAACAATATAAGTTGAGAGCGTTTGCAGATGATTTAGTTTTAACTTTGCAAGAGCCAGACACTAGTACTAAAAGAGTTTTGGAGATAATACAAGTTTTTGGTCGAGTAGCAGGTTTTAAGCTAAATAAACAAAAAACAAAGGTACTGGGGAAAAATTTAACAGTGGAGGAAAGAGAGAAGTTTCAGAGTGAAACTGGATTAATGGTAGCAAATAAAGTGAAATATCTAGGGGTTAATTTAACAACTAAGAATGTGAACTTATTTAAAGACAACTATGAGAAATGTTGGACAGAAATTAAGAAAGATTTGGAAATATGGTCGAATTTGAGACTTTCCTTGTTAGGCCGAATTGCTGTTATTAAGATGAATGTTTTGCCAAGAATGCTGTTTTTGTTTCAAACATTGCAGATTGTGGACAGAATGGACTGTTTCAAGAAGTGGCAGAAAGACATAACGAGATTTGTCTGGCAGGGCAAAAAGCCCAGAATAAAATTTAAGATATTAACTGATGCAAAAGAAAGAGGGGGGTTTGCCCTGCCGGACTTAAAACTGTACTATGAAGCAGCAGCTTTTTGCTGGCTGAAAGACTGGCTACTTCTTGAGAACACAGACATTTTGGACTTAGAAGGGTTCAATAATAGGTTTGGTTGGCATGCATATATATGGTATGACAAGGTAAAAATTCATAAAAGTTTCAAAAACCATATTGTTTGGAAAGCATTATACAATGTTTGGATTCGTTATAAAGATCTGTTGGAAAATAAAACCCCTAGGTGGTTGTCACCAATGGAGGCCAAGGAAGTTAAAAAACTTAATATGGAATCTAAATGGCCAAAATACTGGGAAATTGTAGAACAAGAAGGTGGAAATGTGAAATTACAGAGTTATGAGAAATTGAAGTTTAAAGTAAGAGACTGGCTTCATTATTACCAGATAAATGAAGTTTTTAAACAGGACAGGAAAATCGGCTTCCAGGTGGAGAAGTCAAAGTTAGAAACAGAATTGTTAGAACCCAATACTAAGAATCTGTCTAGAATGTACAATTTGTTGCTGAAATGGAATACACAGGATGAAACGGTTAAATCAGCTATGATTAAATGGGCACAGGACATTGGTCATGACATTATGTTTGCTGACTGGGAACAGTTATGGACCACCGGTATAAAATTTACGGCATGTAATGCCTTAAGAGAGAATATTATGAAAATGATTTATAGGTGGTACATGACCCCAGTCAAGCTTGCAAAAATTTATCATTTGCCCAATAACAAATGCTGGAAATGTAATGAAACTGAAGGTAATTTCTACCACCTTTGGTGGACGTGCCCAAGGATTAAGGTCTTCTGGGAAACGATATATAATGAAATTAAGAAGGTGCTTAAGTGTACCTTTCACAAAAAACCAGAGGCTTTCCTCCTGGGCATAGTAGGCCAATTGGTGTCAAAGAAAGACAGGACGTTCTTTATGTATGCTACAACAGCAGCAAGAGTTCTACTAGCTAAGTATTGGAAGATACAAGAACTACCCACGCTGGAAGAGTGGCAGACGAAGGTGATTGAATATATGGGACTAGCAGAGATGACGAGCAGAATCCGTGACCAAGGGAAAGAGACGGTGGAGGAAGACTGGAAGAAATTTAAATTTTATCTTAAAAATTCTTGCAAAATTACTGAGTGTTAAAATGTCATGGGTAAAGAATAGCAGATTTGCAGCGATATGATTGGATAAGAGGAAAGAAAAGGGTTATAGAAAGGAATTTATAAGTAATTCAGACCAGGGGTTGCTGAAAAAAGTTTAAAACAGGGATGCAGAAAAGGGAGGCATGGGGAAGTCGTTGAAATTGGGTATACGAAAAAAATTTATGAAATTATACATGTTTATATGTTTGTTTGTCAGTGTTTGTTGTTTGTATTGTCTTATATTATATGTTGAAAAACTAATAAAAATTTTATAAAAAAAAAAAAAAAGAAGTACATGCAGTCCTGTGAGACTTATGCTCAGACCAAGGTGCCGCGGCAGAGACCCCTGGGGCTCCCGGATGCAGTGATCTCCGATAGGGGTCCCCAGTTCACGTCCCGGTTCTGGGCAGCCTTCCTTAAGGGACTGGGTATTGAGAGGTGCCTCTCTTCCGTGTACCACCCTCAAACAGATGGCCAGACGGAGAGGGTTAATCTGTGGAGAGAATCAGAACTCACAGGGTTAAGAAGTTCTGAGTGACGTCTCACATTCTGAGGCGTGGTTTAGTATACTGAGGGGAGTGTTTTCCTGTGTCTCAGTGTGTTGTTCCGTTACTGGAGGAGAGACGGGCAAAAATGAGTGCTCTGTCACCAGGAGGGTTCTGAGTTGGTTTTCTACACGAATAAAGACTATTAGAAGATAAGGAAGGCACCGTGCGTTAAGCCTGATTTATTACACGCACACACACAGCAACAGTTTCTACGCTGCGTACACTCTGCTACAAGTAGCTGTGGGAAGTCCTGGAAGCAGAGCGCTGAGCGGAAGCGTGTGGGCTCCAGAAAGAAAAGCTACAAATCAAACATTCCATAGGTTATGGGTGGTCCGCAAACGCTTTGAAGCAGTTTGTGTGTTGCCGGTGTGTGCTAGACGCTGGAGAAACGCTGAAGCCAGCTGGAGTCCTGCCAAGGGTCTGAGGGCGGAGGAACTCGCTGGAGAAGAGCTGCTCTGCTGAACCGGGAGCTGGGAAGCTACTGCTGTTACGTGAGTACGCTGGGCCCCGGGGGAGAAGATGGCAGACAGCCATGAATCGTACGCAGTCCCATTTGAAAAATTGGACGGAAAGAACTGGGAGGAGTGGAGCAGGAAGCTGAAGGCATGGCTGGTAGCCAAGGGTCTGTGGGAGGCGGTCCGAGGGCCTCCACAGCAAGCGGCGGCCGGAGCTTCGGCAGCAGATGTTGCAAACGCACACGCGTCGCAGAGGAGGAACCAGAAAGCCCTGGAAGCTATAGTGCTCAGTTTGGAGGCCTCACAGCTACCTTTGGTAGAGGGTCTTGATAGTGCTCAGGCTGTTTGGCAGGTGCTGGAGAGGGTTTGCCGAGAAACCACAGCGGAAGCCAAAAGCCACGTCCCCAGATGCAGTACAGCCTCAAGGAGAGCTGCTGGCAAGGTTGGGGGGGCAGAGAAGACCAAAGGCAAGTTTGCAAAGTTTTCCACCGGTTGTTTGTGTGACGAGGAGGAACGCCGCCTAAGAGGGGGCCGAGCTGGCACAGGGAGCCCCTCCAGTTGCAGAGGGGGGGGGCAGGCCAGCGGAAGGCACAGTTCAGGTTTTTTCCACTCGTCGTTGCTTTATTTGCAATTCTCCTGACCATCTGCGTCGCTACTGCCCCCAGAGAGCAAGGGAGACAGGGCAGGATGTTTCCAAGGTTGCTTCCCATGGGAACCAGTTGGGTTTCCATGGCAACCAGTCCAGCAAGGGAGGCAGGCGTGGGAAGACGCAGAGAGTACGTGGCTCAGAGGGAGAAGACGGCGCTTATCAGCTATCTGCACCCATGGCGGTTTTAGAGGACACCTGCCAAGGCCCCAAGGACGGGGGCAGCGGGAAGTCTGTTGCTAAGGCAACAATGAAGGACAGCTCCAGTGAAGACAAAGTGATGCGTTGGATTGTGGACTCTGCTGCCAATAGGCATCTCATAACTGAGACACCTGGTGTCAAGATGTGGAACTGCAAACCTGTTTCAGCTGGGAAATCAGTGTGCTTTGCAGATGGTTTACAAAAGCCATTGTCTGATGTTGGAAATGTTTATGTTTCTGTTTTGCAGGCGCAGCTGGAAGTCTACATGTCGCCAGGGATAAAACATTGTCTTTTATCTGTACCTTGTCTCTTACAGGAGGGGTATAAGGTTTGTTTTGAAGAGAATGTCTGTACAATTTCCAGAGGGGGGAAGCAACTAGTAAGTGTTGAGAGAAATCAGAACAACCTCTTTGTTCTGGAAACACCTCTGGAGGGTGAAGGGAATGCTGGGAAAGCCACCGTTCACACTCATGTTTCATGTGCTTGCGTGTGGCACAAGAGAATGTCACATGGTTCTTGTGAAGACATCCAGATGTTACCGGAGTGCACTAAAGGGTGCAAAGTAAAGGAATGTGGTAAACCCCTAAATTGCAGGGCTTGCAGGAAAGCCAAGACCAAGGGATACAGTTATCCCAGGGTGGAGAGAGTAACCACAAAACCTTTTGAGCTTGTGCACGCAGACCTTTTTGGTCCCATGCCACAGCCAAGTCTGGGCAGGGCCAGGTTTCTGCTGACGCTGTCAGATGATTTTACTCAGAACGCATGGGCGTTCACGCTGAGAACGAAGGAGGACGCAACGCAACTGATCAAAGATTGGATTGCAGAGGTGGAACTACGGTTCTCCACCAAGGTGCAAGGGTTCAAGTGTGACCGAGGTACAGAGGTCACTGGGTCTGCTCTAAAGAGTTTTTTTCACCAGAGAGGGATACATCACAAGGTGACTTCTCCTCAGGAGAGGGGCGTGGCAGAGCTTAGGAGTAAAGCTCTGGTTCAAGCATCAGAGATTCAGCTGTGTGAGTCTGGTTTGCCTCAGAGGTTTTGGGCTGAATCGATTAAATCTGCAAATTTCACGATGAACAGGTGCTAAAATGCAGTGGTAGGTGAAACCCCGTATTTTGCACTCCACGGACAGAAACCGCAGGTGCATTTCCTCCATGCGTTTGGTGCGAAAGCCTTGGTGCCTGTACCAAAGTTTCAGCAGAAGGAGGGTGGCCCAAGGTACCAGGAAATGATCTTCTGTGGGTATGAACCTGCGACAAAGGGGTGGAGGTTCGCATATCCAGAAGGTGATCAGACCAAGCTTCTGATCAGTAAACATGCTGAGTTCTGTGAGCAGGATGGTTGGGCAAGGCGCAAAGCGAGCCCTGACGTTCACTCAGATTGTCTGTCTGAATCTGAGGAGGAGGGAGAGCCAGAGGCTGAACCTGTTGGTGAGGACCAGGTCCATGATCAGGGTCAGGAACAGGGTTGGGCGTCTCCACAGGTTGTTAAAGGAGTGTCCAAGAGTGAGCCTTCATCTCCTGTTAGCATAATGGAGAAAGCTCACAGATGGGTCAAGTCAGAGGGGGAGTCGTCTGATGAAGAAGACACACTTGCTGGCCCCAGTGGGTCAGAAGAAGCACCCCAGTTTGTGCCCAGGCGATCATCTCGGGCAACAAAGGGAATTCCACCTGAGAGGTTTCAGGTCACCAATGCGTGGGTTGGTTTCGCACAGTGCGAACCTGAGATTTGTGAGGAGGTTCAACAGTTGCCTGACAATGATGCCAGGAAGGAGCGAAAGGCAGTGGGGAAGGTGTTGAACTCTCAGAGGTCTGTAAATGTGTGTTCACAACTCCTCTCAGAATGCAATACGAGAGGGGGTGTGGAGAGAATCAGAACTCACAGGGTTAAGAAGTTCTGAGTGACGTCTCACATTCTGAGGCGTGGTTTAGTATACTGAGGGGAGTGTTTTCCTGTGTCTCAGTGTGTTGTTCCGTTACTGGAGGAGAGACGGGCAAAAATGAGTGCTCTGTCACCAGGAGGGTTCTGAGTTGGTTTTCTACACGAATAAAGACTATTAGAAGATAAGGAAGGCACCGTGCGTTAAGCCTGATTTATTACACGCACACACACAGCAACAGTTTCTACGCTGCGTACACTCTGCTACAAGTAGCTGTGGGAAGTCCTGGAAGCAGAGCGCTGAGCGGAAGCGTGTGGGCTCCAGAAAGAAAAGCTACAAATCAAACATTCCAAGTCCTGGAGCAATATCTCCGCTGCTGCTTCCTGAGCTACCATCAGGATGATTGGCCTCCTGGCTTCTGGACCCCCATTCCTGCTCCCACCCCGCCATCTTGCCCCCAGTCCTGACGTCCCCTGCTGGGACTTCAATTGCCCGTGAACTGGACCGTGACAATCGACAAACATGATGACTGCTGGTTTATCAATTTTAAGATCCAAGTATTCATATATAAATTTATATATTTATACATTTATAAATATAAATGTATTCATTTATCAGTGTTCTTATATTGGATTGCATATATGTTCCAGGGAGAAAATCTGTTTGATCTTTGTGAATTGTCTCCTTCAACAATATCTTTAATCTGTTCGCGATGATATCAGCATAGATCTTATAGTCATTGTTTAGCAGAGCAAAAGGTCTATAGTTAGCAATATTTGATAGTCCTGTTCCTTGTTTATGGATGACCGAGGTATAGCTCTCCTTCCAAGAGTCCGGTAGCTTTTAGGGGTAGGGATAAAGCATCTTCTAATTTTTTTATAATAAACAGCTGGAAGACTGTCAGGACCCTGATTTTGATCTTTGAATAGAATGCTGTACTTCCATCGCTGTAATGGGGAAATTCAAAGTTATTAATTTTTTCCTTAGAAATCATTGGTAATTTACATGTCTTTAAGAATTCCTTAATTTTTTCATTCTTCTCCGGGCCTTCTTTATATAGTTTTGAATAGAAGTTGGCAAAACTTTTCCTGATCTCTTTCAGGTTTTGAATCCAAGCTTCCTCAACTTTAATTTTACTAATAATTCTGTCATCTTGCTCCTTTTTTATCTGCCAGGCCAATAATTTACCCGATTTATTTGCATACTCAAAGTTTCTATGTCTCATCGACTTTATTTTCCATTCTATTTCCTCATTTATTAACATGGAAAATTGAGTCTGTAAAGTTTTTATGGTTAGTTTAATCTGTTCATCATCTGGTTTTTGGAAGAATTTTTTTTTTTTCATTTAACCAAATTTCTTCCCAAATTTCCATTTCTTTCTTTTCCATTTTCTTTTCCATTTTCTTTTGGATTGCATTCTGCTTGATAAAGAATCCTCTTAACATCGCTTTGCTCGCATCCCATACCATTTTTTTCATTTCACAACATACTTCTCTCTGCAGAAATTATTCAACATAAAAAAGAAGAAGAAGAAACAACTTCCGTTAATATCAAACGTTACTGTTCCGGTTCCTCTGAATGTCCCCAAAGTGGCAGTAGGTTCTCCAAAAATTTTCTGCTTCTGGTACAGACAAAATTTTTCTACATTTGCCCTTAAAAAAGGAGATCCCTTCGGGGAACTCCCATCTATAATCAATTGTTTTGGTTTTTAGAGCATCCGTCAGAGCCTTATATTTATCTCTTTTCCTTATCAGTTGATTTGAAATAATTTTATGTATGATTATATCTTTTCCTTCAACTCTCAGGGGTTGTTTTTTTTGTTACTTGTCTGAAGAATTTTGTTTTTTAAGTCTAAGGACTTGAAAGATACGAGACAGTCTGCCGGCCAGCTATTTTGTTTGGCTACCTTAGAGTTTACTCTACAGGCTTTTTCTATTTTTTGTGTTACCTCTGATTCCTCAAGTTCTAACCAGACAGTGAGTTCTTTGGCTATTTTTCTCTCTATAACTTCCTCTGTCTCCTCCAATAATCCACTGAATCTCAATGTATTTTATCTTCTCTGCATTTGTAAAATTGCCAGAGAGTCCCAGATTGCTTCTTGTTGTTTCCTCAAATCCACTGTTTCCTCTCGTATTTTATCGCATGCACTTTATCGCTGTATTTTTTTCTGCCCTTCTTCTAAATTCTGAGATTTCTCTTTAAGGTCATGCACGGTTTTTATTAATTCGGAATTTTTTTGTACCAAATTGTGTACCTGATCTGATAAATCCGCTGTAATTTTAACATTTTCATCTAATTTAACCTTCATTGACATAAAATTATCCTCTACTATTTTAGCATTTTCATTTACAGTTAAGATCTGCAATGTCTTTTCATAATTCCAATAATAATTCCTTGATATCCACTGTTGCATCCAGATCATAAGCAGAGCTTCTCCTTGCTTGTGTGCCTTGTGTAGCCAACGATGCAGTAGGAGGTTTTTTACCAGCCATTGCTGGGAATTTCTTTAGTCTCTTTAAATATGTAGCTCCTACCATACACTTTCTTATTCTCAAATTTATACGTGGTTCAGTCTATAATAAGATACTTCAAATTCATTCACATAAATTCTGAGTAGCAAGGTTAATAATTATAACTTCCAAATTCATTTACAATTTTTACCTGATAAATTTAAAAACTCACTAATTTAAGACTGAATTATATTGTGCAGTTTATCCAGTCAAATAATAATATAATTCCAATAATTGATTAATTAAATGAAACCATATTGATAATAAAAAGAAAAAAGAAGTAGGGGGGCTGGGAAATAAATGAACATAAATAAATAGGGACACGGGTGGTGTTGTGGGTAAAACCTCAGTGCCTAGGACTTGCTGATCGTAAGGCCGGCGGTTCGAATCCCCGCGGCGGGGTGAGCTCCCGTCGTTCAGTCCCAGCTCCTGCCCACCTAGCAGTTCGAAAGCACCCCTAAGTGCAAGTAGATAAATAGGTACCGCTTTATAGCGGGAACCTAAACAGTGTTTCCGTGTGCGGCGCTGGTGCTGGCTCGCCAGCTGCAGCTTCGTCACGCTGGCCATGAGACCCGGAAGTGTCTTCAGACGGCGCCGGCTCCCGGCCTCTTGAGCGAGATGAGCGCGCAACCCTAGAGTCGGTCACGACTGGCCCGTACGGGCAGGGGTACCTTTAAATAAGTACTAATGCGAAACAGATACTATAAGAGAAGAGAAAAAAATGGGGTGATAAGAAAAATAAAGAAAAATTAAAAGGGACAAAGTGGGGGAAAAGACAGGAAAAAGAGAGAAAGAGAGAGAGGTAAAAGAGAAAGAAAGAGGAAGACAAAAAGGAAAAAGTTTTAAGAGAGCGACAAAAAGCTAATGTTCTGCCAGCAGAGAGGAATTTTCAGTTTGAGTGCTGTATCTTCTTTTCTTCACTACGTGTCTCAACTCCGTCAGATCTTGCTGTTGAGTGAGTGCGCAGCCTTTACCTCTAGAATGAAATTTTAGTCCAGCTGAAACCGATGACAGCCAATCAACTGACAGCACATTACTGCTGAGTCTTTCTGACCCAGCACTTCCATAGAAAGTATTGCAGGCTGATTGCATAAGCCAGTTGCATCAGCTAGCAAACTCAAGCCTGCAGACTTACTATCTCTCACATTGGTCCTAGAACAATGCAGCAGTATGATTGGTCCGCAGGAGCCACCCAATCCAGCTCCAGGTGGAAGTGAATCCACAACCTGATTGGCCTACAGGAGAATCCCGGAATTAGCCAATCACGTGTGGCCCATTGTGTAAATAATGTATATAAAGCAGATATTGTGGGGGAACTTTCATTCCTCGCTAATATGAGCTGAATAAAGAGCATGAAATCCACACTCAACTCCAAGTATATTTCACTTGCCTAGATGGAGGATATGGAAGGGCGTGTGTAGAAACTGGCCTGCTGTACAGAGGTAACATTTACATTAGCTGCCCTACTCACTTTTGCCTCTGCCCCCACCTACCACCAGCATGTGGTGCTCAGAAGGTTGCCCAGAACGGAATGAGGTAATTGGGTTGGGGGAAAAGATTTTCCACCCCTGAATTGGCATTTCCTTGTAGGGAAAGGCAATGCAGCCCCCCCCAAGTTCATTTTGTGTGTCCCTTTCCCAATCCACCCTGTCCACACTAAACCTACCTTTTTGCAAGATCCAAGAGATTGCTTTGATCCTGTTATCAGCCCCCACTCTTACAAGCTGATGCAATTTGAAACAAAACACTGCAGTGTAGATAAAAAAGTTTTAATGCCACTGCTGTTTGGCCCCCTTCTAACCAGTAGTGCGCACACTAGGAGAAAGAAACCCTTGAGCACCTGCCTTCATTGCATGCCTGCATGATGTGAGTACACAGAGGACCATCTTCAAGCCTGGACAGAGGACAGTTAAGATCTGCAGCCTTGGTGGTTCCACATTCAGCAGTGCAGTCAATGTTCTCTAGATGTTGGGAACTCTTCATTGGCTGCAGCAGAGGCATTTGGCACAGGGGAAGAGGCTGGTTTGGAGGGTCAGCATAGCTCAGTGGTAGAGCCTTACATGCAGAAGTTTCCAGGTTCAATCCTCAGAATCTCCAAGTAGGAATAAGAAAGACAGACCACTGCCTGAAACCCTTGAGAGCTGCCACTCAGCATAGACAATATGGAGCTAGATGGACCAATGGCCTGGCTGTAAGGCAGATTCCTATGTCCCTTTACTCCAAGTATGGGGAAACTTGGGCCCTCCAGATGTGGTTGTGTTACAGCTCCCATCATGACCAGAGATTATGGGAGTTGTAGTTCAGCAACACCTGGAATGAGAAAAGCTCTCATCTCCACACCTGCTATATTCCCATTATCCATTTTCACCCTCTTTAGCCAACTTAAGAAGCAGCGAGTTTGTTAGTTGAAATGCTCCCATTGCCCTGTCATGTCCTCATCCCCATCCCTATTTAAAAGCTCACAAGTAACCCTCAAGGTCAAATCCTGGGACCCAGTGGCAGTCCAAACCGTTTTGCTGTCTGGGGCGAAAGACAAGATGGCAGTCTCTCTCTTGTTCTATAGGCAGAATCTGACCAGGCTTTGAATCTTAAATCATAACTGGGCAATGTCTTCCAGCACACTTGAGCTGACTTGGAGAACTCAAGGCAGGCTGTGTGACACACACAAGCTAGTCCTCCCAACACTTTGCTGCTGCTCGCCAACCACCTCTACCCTGCCCTCAGCATCTTCCGCCTGAGGAGGCTGCTGGTCCCTCTCACCCCCAGCCCCCAAAGAGCTGCCTCGTCCAAAAGATGGAGAAGATGAGTAGTAAAGTCATGCTTAAGATGAGAGCCATCAGGTAGGTGAAAATCTGGAGCTGGGGGTTGCAGGCACACGCCCACATTGGGGAGCGGTGGTGGTTGGGCATGATTGTGGTGGCAGTGGTAGCACTAGCCGGGCGGCTTGGCTCACAGTAGCTCTCAATGCTTGGATCTCTCACTGGGCCCAGGTCCAGGGTGTAAACCCTGGGCTGGCAGAGGAAGTACCTGCTCTTGCGCTGCTCCTTCAAGCACAGCTGCCAACCCTACAGGATGATGTGGTTGGGCTCCAGGCACAGCAGGCGCAGGAGGGCTTCATTGGTGGGCAGCTCAGTGACAGGCTGGTCGGAGGGGAGGACAGTAGGGTGGCGGCAGAGTGAGCACTGCAAGCGGTTCTGGGCTGGGGACACCAAGCTGAGAAGAGCCAGGCACTTGATGCAGAAGGAATATTGGCACTAAAGGACCTTGGGGTGCAAAAAGTGTTGTCGTAAGGGTTTCAGCAGATGGGGCATTCAGCCTCCAGCCCCTGGACCTGCTTCTCAGCCATGGGGAAACCCAGTCAACAGCACAGCCTTCTTTGCTACCTAGGAGACTAAAAAACAAGGGCAGGTGGAAACCCAATGACAGTAATCATACAGCAGCATCAATGCAGTGGAACCTTTGGCCCACGAGAGGGAACGTTTGGCTTGCCATAGGGCCGTATTTACTGAGGCTGATGGGAGTTGTAGTTCTTCAACATTGGTGGGGGTGGGAGACAAGTTTCCCAACATCTGGTTTTTACAGCATCAGCAAATGCAAAGAGAGAGGTCCTCCACCCAAGGGAGTTTGCAGTATGAAGTTTAAGAGTGGAAGTAAGCCCTTCTCTTGCAAAGCAATTGATAAGGCAAGGGTGGGAAGATAAACATCCACATCAGAACAGCCTGCTGGAACAGGCCAATGGCAATCTATTTTATTTTATTTTCAATGCAAAATTACAACAAAAATTACAAACATTGAATCCAAAATGAAACAGTACAAACAAGGAAGAAAACCCCAAAACACAAGAGAGGGAAAACACACACACACACACACACACAAACAAAAAAACAAAAAAACCACCACACATCTACAAATAATACCATATCATCATTCTAATCTAATCATTACTGTCAGGGGACTGCCATCGGAACAGGGAAGGGAAGGAGAGGGGCAGTTAGGTTACAGGGAACCTCCGAAAATCTTGTGAAGCAGTTCCCCTTCCTGTGGTGGGGAAAGCCACACCTCCAGTGGGGAAGAGGGGAAGGGACCAGACGATGCTGCTGGGAGCCTCAGCACCGCTCCTGGGCAAGCCAGCCAGTAGGGAAGCACGCCTCTTCCGTCACCCACCCTGCGCAGAGGTGTAAAACGCAAAGAAGGAAGGAAAAGGCTGGGGGTGACTAAGCTATTATGTTGGGGGAGGACCCGGAAATGACCACTCCCGGATTCTGCTAGCGATTGAGGCAGACATGAACTTGTGGTTCTACACTGTAAATAGTTTTGCACCAAAATAAAACCTGTAAAAGACAGGTTGGAGTCCTGACTGGTTACTCACAAGCAACCACCATTGCCATCTGACAGCAATCCGGGAGTCATTGCGGTTGCTCAAGTGTAACAGCAGAGACACACACGATGAGTCACCTCAAAAAGGGAGCTGCAGGCGGAGGCACTGAGGGAGAGGAGGCGTGGAACGTAGCAGCCATGGTACAGAGGAACGTGGAGTTGGAGCCACGCGTCATCGAGCTTGTAGTGAGGCTTGAGGAGCGCAGAGTGCAGGACCAGCAGGTCAGAACCACTCCAGTTGGGAGAAAAGTACCATTGCTGCTGAGCAAGTTTGGAGGGAACCCCCAAGAATACCTGGCATTTAAGACTGAGATTAAATACGCCCTGGACTTGCAAAAGAGGGCCACCCAATGGAAGTGCAAGTGTTAATCGATTCTGGGGCGAGTGAGAATTTTTTCAGCAGAGACTTTGCCTTGGAGCACCAGTTGCACCTGTTACCACTAGACTTTCCCTTGCAAGTCACCACCATTGATGGGAACCCTGAAACCAACCGTCTCCTTGATCTCAGACCCACTGAAAGAGGCGGTCATTAAACCGCTTCTTAAAAAAACATCTTTAGACCCAGCCAATATGGCTGTCAGCTTCGTTCCGTAGCTGACAGAGGCTGGGAATCTAAGCAAGCCAAGGGAGATAAGGACACTGGAATGTGGACTGGAATGTGAGAGGGAGGAGGGGCAGCCGAGTGACAGAGTTTCAGAGAGCAGAGAGCAAGCAGAAGATAGCAAAGCTCTAAACACCAATCTTAGTTCAGAGACAGAAGGGGAGAGGCCGGGAATAGCTAGCCCAAAAACTTGAAGGCGCAAAAAGGTCAGTGAGAGGAGGGAAAAAGAGCGGAAGCGAAAGGTTTTTTTCCACTGTTGGAAGAAGAGGAAGGGGCGGAGTTTAGACTCGGCAACTGCTAACTTGGAGTCAGACACAGAGTGAAGGAGCTCCAGAGTGATTTATGTGTTTGAGCAATAAACCTGAGATAATTACTGCCGGTGTCTCGCTTCTGTGGGAGAGCCAAGCCATTACAATGGCCAACTATCGCCCAGTCTCCAATCTTCCATTCTTGGGCAAAGTGATTGAGCGTGTGGTTGTTGAACAATTCCAAGCTCTACCTCTCTTTCAAATCGGAACCAGTGAAGGCGGTGAAGGTCCTGTGCGAGTGCCTGGAGGCGGTTGGAGGATGGATGGTGGCTAACAGATTGCGGTTGAATCCTGACAAGACAGAACTACTCTTTTCGGGGAACAGGGGGCGGGCAGGTGTGGGGGACTCCCTGGTCCTGAATGGAGCAACTGTGCCCCTGAAGGACCAGGTGTGCAGCTTGGGAGTCACTTTGGACTCACAGCTCTCCATGGAGGTGCAGGTGAATTCTGTGTCCAGGGCAGCTGTCTACCAGCTCCATCTGGTACGCAGGCTGAGACCCTACCTGCCTGCAGACTGTCTTGCCAAAGTGCTGCATGCTCTAGTTTTCTCCCACTTGGACTACTGCAACAGGCTCTATGTGTTAGTTTCTGTTTGTGCCACTGTGCAGCTGCTTAGAGTCACAAGACTCTGTTTACATTCAAGAGACAATCCAGGCTGTTGGAAGTCTCACGGAAGACGGATGTGATGTACTGGTTTCCTGTTCCTTTGTTTGTTTCAGTTGCTCTCTGCTCTCACAGAGAGAGAATGTGTTTTCTGTCTGCGTAGCTTAGTAATAAAACTCATAGAGATGTGGCCATAAATCTCATCACTTCCGTGTGCTGCTTTGATTCTCTGCATAATGGGAATGTGCCTGGAGGTCTCATCAAAGGCTCAGATCGTTAATCACATCGAAGGACTCAGCCGGAGGAAAATGAGCTTTATCAGCTCGGTCGAACGGAGATTTCAACATTTTTTGTTTCGGGCCCAGAAGAACATCAGAAAGAACGGAATGTAGGTTATCTTCTCTGTGTGTCAAGGGTGGACTTTGAACTTCAAGCCAAAACACTAACCGGCTGCGGCAGAAGGGTGCTTTTGGAATGCAGCTGCTTGTAAACAGACAGAGTCTGCCTTAAAGACTCAGACATGGCTAATCCAAAAGTACAGGAGGCTCTTCAAAATGCGATGGGGATTCCAAAGCTCTCAAAAGGTAATTATCAGGACTGGGTGCAGTATGCAGAGGCTCTGCTAAGAAAAGAGGGTCTGTTTAATGTGATAACAGATGCCCCCCCAGCTCCGGTGACCGAAGCATGGGAGGCTAAGGATTCCAAAGCAAGGGGGACTCTGACGCTTATTGTGTCCCCTGAAGAGTTATGTCTTTTGTGTGACAAGGACTCAGCCCAAAGAGATGTGGGACAGTCTCCAACAGTCACATTTAAGAAAAGAGGCTGGTGCTTCTTTGCTCTTTTAGGCCAAGTTGCATGATATGGCACTTGCTGATGGAGCAGACGTACGTGCTCACCTCATGGAAATGCAGAATCTCAGGCATGAGTTGCAACAGCGTTGAATCACCTTTCCAGAGGCTGTGTATTCCTTCATGATTCTACATTCTTTGGGTTCAAGTTGGGAAGCGATTGCCAGCCAGCTTGCTGTTTTGCCTACTGCTCTGCTAACGGTAGCACATGTTACTGCTGTGGTGTTAAATGAAGCGGATCGGCGTAGTGCTAACTGCATCACTAAGGGGGAGTCCTCACAGATGTCATCCCAGAATGCAGTGGAACCACTAGATGGCGCCAAAGCTTTGAAGGCAGTGAAATGCTACTCGTGTGGATGTCTAGGCCACGTGAAGAGGGAATGTAACTATCCCAATGCCAAGGCAACAGAGCAGCACAGCGAAAGTTCAACGTGTGGAAAAGGCAAAGGTAAAGGCAAAGGTCAGAAGTCCAGGACAACGCAACTCAATGTTAGTTTCTGTTTGCCACTGAGCAGTGCTTTGGAGTCACAAACTCTGTTTACATTCCACACATTCCATACTGTTGGAAGTCTCACGGGAGACGGATGTGACGTTAGTGGTTTCCTGTTCCTTTGTTCCTTTGTTCAGTTGCTCTCTGCTTTCATAGAGAGAGGATGTATATTTCTTTGCTGTCTGCGTACCTAGAAAATAAACTCTTTACAATGTAGCCATAAATCTCATCACTTCCGCATGCTGCTGGAAACTCTGCTTAATGGGAATGTGCCTGAGGCCTCATCAAAGGCTCAGGTCGTTAATTATCGTCAGGGGCGACTAGGCCGGAAGATGAGCTTTATCAGTTTGGCCGAATGGAGATGCCGACATTTTGGGGTCTGGGCCCAGAAGAACAGACTGTAGGTTATCTTCTCTGTGTGTCAAGAAGATTGATGAGAGGTATGTGCTCGAGCCCCAGGAAGCCTGCCAGTCCCTAATTAAGGGTGGTCTTTGAACTTCTAGCCAAAGCTCTGACCGGTTGCTGCAGAAGCTCAGGAGCATGCAAAGGCCTCAAGAAGGGTGCTTTTGGAATGCAGCTGCTTGTAAATAGACGCAGCTTGCTTTAAAGACACAGAAGGCTAATGCCAGAATAATGGAGGCCCTTCGAAATGCCATGGCAATTCCTAAGCACTCAAAAGGGAATTATTTGGACTGGGTGTAGTATGCAGAGGCTCTGCTAAGAAAAGAGGGTCTGTTTAATGTGATAACGGACGTCGTCGTCCCCAGCTCCAGTAACTAAGAATGGGAGGCTAAGGATTCCAAAGCAAGGGGAACTCAGACACTTATTGTGTCCCCTAAGGAGTTATGTCTTTTGCGTGACAAGACCTCAGCCAGATTGATGTGGAACAGTCTGCAACAGTCACATTTGAGAATGGAGGTGGGAGCTTCTTTGTACTTTTATGCCAAGTTGCATGATATGGCACTTGCTGAAGGAGCAGACGTACGTGCTCACCTCATGGAAATGCAGAATCTCAGGCATGAGTTGCAACAGTGTGGAATCACCTTTTGAGAGGCTGTGTATTCCTTCATGATTCTATATTCTTTGGGTTCAAGTTGGGAAGCGATTGCCAGCCAGCTTGCTGTTTTGCCTACTGCTCAGCTAACGGTAGTGCACGTAACTGCTGTGGTGTTGAATGAAGCGGATCGTCATAGTGCTAGCTGCATCACCAAGGGCAAGTCCTCACAGACGTCATCCCAGAATGCAGTGGAACCACTAGATGGCGCCAAAGCTTTGAAGGCAGTGAAATGCTACGCGTGTGGACATCTAGGCCACGTGAAGAGGGAATGTAAACATCCCAAGGCCAAGGCAACAGAGCAGCGCAGCGAAAGCTCAACGCGTGGAAAGGCAAAGGCAAAGGTCCGAAGTCCAGGACGACGCAACACAAGTCAATGGTCTCACGCCTCACTCCAAAGGTCCAGAAGACATCTAGATCTTTCTTCATCGACGACCTATTTCCACATCCTATCTTGGAATGTGGCAGGATGGCTATCTAAGCAGGGTGACGTCAACCTTCTGGATTTCCTCACAAAATTTCAGATTATATGCCTACAGGAGACATGGTGTCTAGATCTCCATGTCCCTTCTCTACAGGGATACGAAGCTTTTGCTCCCCCTGCGATAAAAACAAATTTTTGAGGCCGACCTAGTGGTGGCTTAGTCACTTTTGTTTCCACCAAGCTAAAGTGCAAGGTCCGGCAACAGCAGTGGGCGAAGAGTAACAATCTACAAATCCTACTTATTTCTAGCAGTGAAGGAGGAGATTTCCTTTGCTTTAATATATATATCCCTCCTATAGGCACCCCTTCCCAGTCGTCACAAACCTGGGAAGATTTAGAGCTATGTTTGGAAAAGGCTGAACTAGAATTCCCTGGCATGGATATCCTGCTGGCAGGTGATTTCAACGCCAGGATAGGAAACGACATTAATACGTACTGCTCTAAATCTCAGTTACTGCCAGAGGCAGATTGGTTTATTCCCTGGTCCTCTGATGATAAGGTCTTGAATAAGGCAGGTATTACATTAATGGAGACTGCCTTCAAACATAATCTGTATAATTTGCATGGTACCCATATGGACAGGTCAGGGGGTTTCTTTTCTTTCCTTGGGCCTAGAGGTGCAAGCGTTATTGATTATATCTTGGTCTCCCCAAAACTCTTGGAGAGGTCATAGGGCTTTAGGACTTTCAACAGAACTGAGAGTGATCACCTCCCTATATCAATTTCACTAATTCCCCGTGGTTTGGAGGATCCGCAATATCGCAATCACTGTGCAGACCCACCTCCAACTCTGGCCCTTCGCAGGCGTAAATGGAACAGCGACCTGGAATTCAAAATCAAACTACACCTGCATTCATCAGATTTACTGGCCTTGAGAGACCAGTGTATTTTATCTAATTCTGACCCCTTTCTAACATTTCAGCAGGTCTCAGAGTCGCTCTTCCCACTACTCACGAACCCCAACCCTCCCAAACAACAAAATAATTCGAGGGCCTGGTTCGATAAAGACTGTAGGAATCTAAGATCTTTGCTCAGGAAATTACAAAATAAGGTAAAACAGGAAGGGACCCTGTCCTCAGTGGAAAACCTGCACAGGTGGCGCTCTCATTATAAAAATACTCTAAAACTTAAGAAATCCCTCTATAGAAAGGAACAATGGGAGGCACTCGACAAGGCGATCAAATTGTGGGACGACAAAAAGTTCTGGGAAATAATTGCTCAGGGAATTTCACCCAAAGGGATAACTGTAACCAACAGTATTTCATCTAACTTATGGTACCAACATTTTTCCCGGCTATATACAGCTCCAAACATTGCTAAACCGAGCCAGTTTCCTCCTCTTAAAAACGATCTATTAATGGGCTGGGATCCTGTTACCGAATTAGAATGTTTACAGCTAATTAAAACACTCAAGAATGGCAAAGCTCCCGGTGAAGATATGATTCCTCCTGAGGTGCTTAAACTAAATGCCCAGTGGTGGGCTGCTTTTTTGGCCCAACTTTTTACGGTAATAAATGATACATGCAAAATCCCAGAAAACTGGAAACTGAGCCTGGTAGCCCCCATCTATAAGAAGGGCGACCCCCAAGACCCCTCAAACTATCGCCCCATAAGTCTCCTGGACATTGTGTATAAACTTTATACTCGCCACCTGCTAAATAAATTGGTTGACTGGGCTGACCACTCTAACTTGCTTAATCCGGAACAGGCAGGATTTAGAAAGGGCCATAGTACAATAGGCCATTGTTTGGTATTACAGACAATGATAGATAAGTATACAAAGACACACAAGAGCAAACTTTTTGTGGCTTTTGTAGATCTCACATCCGCTTTTGACTCAATCTGTAGGGACAAATTATGGCAAAAACTATATGACACAGATATAGATAGACGACTTTTCAAAATACTTAGAGAGTTACATACAGACATCACAGTTAAAATTAGAACTGGGATGTCAGGCAACTATACTGACCCACTGCCACTGGGGAAAGGGGTTAAACAGGGCTGTTTGTTAGCGCCGTTCCTCTTTAATTTCTATATAAACGACATTGTTCAACATATGGCAAAGTATAAGTCATCAGCTCCTGCCCTGGAAGGCAAACACCTGAATATACTGCTATATGCTGATGACATGGCGGTCATGGCACTCACTCGAAGGGGCCTACATAGCATGCTGGAGGGGCTCGCAGCTTATTGTTCCCAAACCTCTCTAAAGATAAATTATGATAAAACAAAAATTGTGGTATTTACTAGAGCTCGCCACACATTTAGATGGTCTTTAGATGAACACAAAATTGAACAATGTCTTCTCTTTAAATATCTTGGTATCACTTTCCAAGCTACATCTAGCTGGCTTGCCCACTTCAAGACTGTAGCCCTTCTAGCACGTAGGACAATTGGTGCTCTGCTCAGCTTTTTTTATTCGAGGGGAGGGCAACTGGTGACCCCGGCACTAAAAACTTTTGTTGGAAAAGTGATTCCCCAGATGTTATACGGAGTAGAACTCTGGGGATGGAATCAGAAGCTGTTAGAACGGCTTGAAATCTTCCAAAATTTTTATCTCAGAAGAATTCTAGGCCTCCCTCAGAGCACTCCGGCAGCTTTCCTAAGAGTGGAAGTAGGATTACCCTCTGTGTCTGCCAGGGCCCACTTAAGATTCCTGCGTTTTTTCACCAACCTCATAGATGCCCCGAACACCTTATTGGCTAAACAAGCCTTTGTATCATTACAAAATAATACCACTTGGCATAAAAATCTACTAGACATTCTATCTAGATACAACCTACCTGAGTTTAATACTCTCAAATTGTGGAGCCCTGATAAAGTTCGGGAATGGATCTTTGAAAAAGACGCCTTTTTGGACTCCACTAAGATAAAAAAACTCTGGGTTTTCCTACTGGTTCCCTCGAGTAAAAGCAGTCAAAATCTGTGCCAACTACTTGGTGGAGATCACTGATCCCACACTTCGGAGAGCTTTTACTATGGCACGGTTTCAAACATTGCCAACTGCTTATTTGACCAGTAGATACACAAAAACCCCAGTAGAACATCGTTTATGTCCTTGCCTTATGAAAATTAAAGAGGATCTTACACATTACCTCCTCTATTGCCCCATTTACTTGGGCTTTAGAGATGCATTGCTGCAAATTATACCCAACTCTATAACCAGTCCTGAAGATAGAGTAAAATTTTTGTTAGTTGATGCAAACCCACGCATTACCCATGTGGTAGCGGTTTTTGTGATGAAGGCCATGAAAGCCAGGGAAAGATTTATGGACAACAATGTAAAGACCCCTTCATCGTCTGTTTAACTCGTTGCTCGTTTTCCCTCCTTTTCTATTCTGTGGGAAGAAGGTTTTGTTGGCATAGTATGTAATGAATTTTAATATTTTTAACTATTGTAGTGTTGATGTTTGTGCACAGGCATGGTCCTCACAATAAATGGATTTTGATTTGATTTGATTTGAAATATTTTCCCAGAAGTCTTTCACCTTGGGACACGTCCACCACATATGATAAACGGTACCTTCTTTTTCTTTGCATTTCCAACATAAATTATCATCTGTATGATAAATCTTTGCTAACTTTACAGAGGTTAAGTACCATCTATACATCATTTTCATAATATTTTCTTTTAATACAGTACATGCAGTAAACTTAACCCCTTTCTTCCACAACCTTTCCCAATCTTCCAACATTATATTGTGTCCAACATCTCTTGCCCAATCTATCATCGCAGATTTAACTTGTTCGTCCTTTGTATGCCATTCCAACAATAAGTTGTACATTTTGGATAGATTTTAACATTGGTATCTAACAACTCCATTTCCACTTTGGATTTTTCCATTGCAAAACCATTTTTCTTATCAAGCTTATACAGTTCATTGATCTGATAATATTGTAGCCAATCCAATTTATCTTTAAATCCTTCGTTGTCTTCCAACAATAAATCAGCATATTTCAACCATTTACTCTCCATATTTAACTTTTTCTGGGCCTTTGCTTCCATTGGTGAGAGCCACCTGGGTGTTTTCCTTTCTAAGAGATCTTTATATCTTATCCAAACATTGTATAAAGATTTTCTAATTACATTAGTTTTAAAACTTTTGTGGGCTGATATCTTATCATAACATAAGTATGCATGCCAACCAAATACATTGTCAAATCCCTCCAAGTCTAACACATCCACATTTTCTAATTGAATCCATGCCTTAATCCAGCAGAAAGCTGCAGCTTCAAAGTATATCTTCAGATCTGGCAAGGGAAATCCCCCTCTTTCTTTTGAATCTGTTAATATTTTACATTTAATTCTGGGTTTTTTCCCTTGCCAGATAAATTTAGACATTTTAAATGTCTAAATGACATTTCTGCCATTCTTTAAAACATTTTACATTGCCAATAATTGGGATAGCTTGAAATAAAAACAACATCTTTGGCAATACATTCATCTTGACCACTGATATTCGGCCCATCAACAACAATTTTAAATTTGACCATATCTCAAGATCTCTCTTAATTTCATTCCATAATTTTTCATAATTATCCTTATATAAATTCAATTTTTTCACCAATAAATTCACACCCAAATATTTCACTTTTTTCACAAAGACAAGGCCAGTCTTCTCCTGAAGGACTTTTCTCTCCTCATTATCTAAGTTTTCCCCCAACACTTTGGTTTTGCTTCTATTTAACTTGAATCCTGCAACCTGCCCAATCTCCTCAATCAACTCCAGTCCCTTCACTGCACTGGAGTCTGGATCTTGTAAAGTTAACACCAAAGCATGAGCAAAGGCTTTTAACTTATATTGCTTGGATCCTACTGTTATACCTTTAACCTCTTCTTCCTTCCTTAGCATATTTAGCAAAACCTCCAGAACTGAAATAAAAAGTAGAGGGGAAAGTGGGCACCCTTGCCTGGTTCCTTTTTCAATTCTAATTTATTCTGAAACCACATTATTAACTATAATTTTTGCTTTTCGTTCAAAATAGATCACATTGATACCATTTAAGAATTCTTGTCCAACCTCAATACTTTCTAAATTCTTTTTCATAAAATTCCAAGAGACATTATCAAAGGCCTTCTCCGCATTGATAAACATTAACACCGCTTTATAATTTTTTTAAACTTCCAACCTTTCTAACACATCGATTATATTCCTAATATTATCTTTCATATGTCTTCCAGGCAGGAATCCTGCCTGGTCCTTATGGATATAATCTGTTAGTACCTTCTTCAGCCTATTAGCCAAAATGTTAGTAAAAATTTTGTAATCCACATTAAGTAATGAGATCGGTCTGTAGTTTTTTACATTGGGTCTATCTTGATCTGGTTTTGGTATCAGAGTTATAAAAGCTTCCTTCCAGGTTTCAGGTGCTTTGCTCCCTCTTAATATCTTGTTGCATACCTCAACCAATGGCTGAATCAGCCAGTCTTTCAAAGTCTTGTAATATTTTGCAGACAGACCATATGGTCCTAGGGCTTTGCCAAGTTGCATCTGGTTTATGGCCTTCTCTACCTCTTGTCTTGTAATCCATCCATTAAGTAGGATCTTTTTATTTTCGGGAATTTTTTGCAAACCATTTACTTTAATAAATTGCTCAATTTTATCTTTATCTTCCTTTCCATTTTTATACAGCTGTTTATAATATTTCTGAAAACACCTTCTTATGTCTGCGGGATTCTCTACCGACTTTCCTTCTGATACAATATTTGTAATAGTACTTTGTTTCTGTCTCTTTTTTTAACTGCCAAGCCAGCAGTTTTCCACATTTATTTGCTGATTCAAAATTTCTCTGTCTCATCATTTTTAATTTCCATTCTATTTCCTGATTTATAATCTGGGAATATTGTATCTGTAAAGCTTTAATTTCCTTTTGAATCTGCTGATTCTTTGGATTACATTTCAAATTCTTCTCTTTATCTTTTAATTGCGACAGAATATTATCTTTTTTCTCATTCTGTATCTTTTTCTTAATCAAGTTTTGTTGTATGAGGAATCCTCTCATTACTGCCTTACTTGCGTCCCAAATGACTCTTGTTTCCACCTCTGAATTCGTATTTATCTCGAAATAGTCCTTTAGAGTCTTTTGGGCCTTCCTAATCATCTGTTCATTCCTCTACAAATCACCATTCATTCTCCATCTATAAGATCCCTGCAGAAACAATTTTGTTTCCAAAAACACTGCATTATGGTCCGAGCAAGTCTTTGGGCAAATTTCAGTTTTAGTTACCCTGGGAACAAAGTCTCTGGATAGCCATAAATAGTCGATTCGTGAAAATGATTGATTTGTATCTGAATAAAATGTGAAGTCTTTTTCTGTTGGATTTCTCACTCTCCATATGTCTGGCAGATCAAATTTATCTACCATTTCAAAGAAAGTCTTTGGTAATCTGCCAGCATTCATTATTTTCTGTCTCTGTGTTCTATCCATAAGTGTTGATGCCACTCCATTCAAGTCTCCCATCAAAATCAATTTGTAATCCAAATAGTCCAGAAGTCTTGTTTCCAGATTCTTAAAAAATTCTGCTTTGCCATCATTTGGTGCATGAATTCCCAACAACAAATATTTTTCGCCTTGTGCTTTAATTTCAACTGCGATATATCTTCCCTCCTCATCCTTAAACAACATTTTAGGGTTCCATTTTTCTTTAACGTAGAAAACCACTCCTCTTTTCTTCACTTTATCAGATGAAATAAATTCCTGACTGAGTTTCTTATTCTGAAGGACTTTTCTATGTCATCTAGTAACATGGGTTTCTTGTAAACAAATTATGTCCAAGTTCTGCTTTGCTAACACATGATAAACTTGGTTCCTTTTTGGCCAAGAGTTCAAACCATTTACATTCCATGAGTAAATTTTCAATGCCATCTTGTATTTTTAGGGAGCTCCTGCACCTGCCCCCAGTGGCTGTGGGCTATCCACTCCAAAGTCCTTGGTGTTTTTTTTCCAGAAACCTTGCTTTTTCTTCAACAGTCCTGATTCTTTGTTTTCTTCCTAAAAAGTTAAAGGAAAGGCCACCAGGAAATTCCCACCTGAAAAAGATGTTCTTCTGTCTCAAGGCACCAGCCAGATCTGTGTAATTATTCCTTAAGCTCAAAAAATGCTTTGGGATCTCTTTGAATAAAATAATTGGTTTATCTTTGATCTTCAGACTTTTTTTATAGTGTAGACCCAGGATATTCCCTCTCTGTTCTTTGGTCTTAAAAACTACAATGCAATCGGACTTCCGGTGGAGCGCAAGCCTGACACGAGCGAGGGATCTCTCCGGGAGAGAAACCCTGGCTATTTCGGCCATAAAAGGGGGGTTTTAGGGCGAAAAAACCCCCCTGTCAAGCCTCTAGTGGGTGTCCAGAGGTTCAGGTTCCCGGCAGTGCCTAAAAGCTGCCTGTCCGGCCATCAGGTAGCCTCTGAAAAAGAGGTGAAGAGTGCGGCGGAACGGGATAACAGGCTATCGGGAAGCCATTGCTACGGCTGAATAGCGAAGCCCCGAGCTTGCAAGGAACAGCGCTCCGCTCTTGAAACTAAGAAATCCGGACTTGAAACATCTAAAATTGGATTGAAAAGTATTAAGGGGAGTTCCAAATTAAAAAAGGAGAAGATTCCGAGTTCAGTTGTCATCTGAAATCAGCACAGACGCAGCACCGTAAGCAGAGCCAGAAAGCGAAAGTGAGTTGCCGCTAGCGGCTATTGTTTCTGTTTCTCCCTAACTATTAGAAACTGTTTCAAACTAAGTTAAAAGTTTAAAAGTAACTATTTTTGAGGACTTAAAGAGGTGAAATGTCAAGGGGGAACAGAAGGTAACTATTGAGACAAAATAGAGGTCTTAGATGCAACTGAGGATATAGAAGGATTGAACTGTCTTCCCACTTTTACTTTCAAGATTAAACTGTTACGCCAAAAGAAGAGCTTCCGACTCCATTTTAACTCAATAAAAAGGGTATAGTGGCAGAGAAAGAAGAACCAATCTATCTTCCCACTTTTTCTCTTTTGTGGATTTTGGTCACTTTTTTGGGGGGGGGGGTTTAAAATTGGAAAAGCTAAATTCAGTAGTTTAACTTTGGTTATTTGGCAATTCCTTATTGAAAAACTATTAATGTGGATTGGAGTTCCCTAGTGGATGGAATGAGACATTACAACTTGTTTTTCAGAATTTTTCTTTGTTAATGGTGTAATTCTGGACTGGAGGAATATCTGCTTCCTGTTTGGCCCCCTTCTCCTGGAATTGCTTTTTTGCCTTATTTCCTATGGGATGTCCTGTTCGGAATTATAAATCACAACACCTCATCCTCTCAGACAGCTATATTCCTCTATAAAACCTCTTGGATTATTAAACAGAAATTATTCAGTTTAAGCATTGGTTACAACTAATTTTTGGAAACAAATCAAAAATATTGGCATCACAATACACTCTTGTCATTTTTGTTTTTCTTTCTTGTAAAAATTATTTTTTGTGCCTTTTCGGGAAATAACCATTTTTGGATATTCCAGTTGGATTACAATCTAAGTCTTTTGTATTACAATTTGTATTACAATTTGGATTATAACTCAACTATCTCTATGCAAACTGTTTTTGGTTTTCTTTTTTTGTCTTATTTGAGGATTAGCCCGAGTGGGGGCAAGAAGTTTAGCAGCTATTTAAACTTTGGTACAGAAAATTGGTTACTTTATAACGTTCAGCTGTGGAAGTATTTCCTTTCATAAAGTCATTATTTTTTATTAATCCCCCCATATTGCCCTAAAAACTTTGGATCAATATTAAGAAATTGTATTTTGTCTTTTCGGGATTTTATATTGTGAAATTGTTTAAGTAATATTGGTTAACTTTGAACCAAATAATTAATAGGAGAAATTTGTTTTGTTATTGGATATATTGGGATATTTCGGGAAGGAAATGTCACACCCGCCGAAAAAAGGGGCAGAGGGGGGGACGCCAACAGATAGGAGAACTTCAAAGCAAGAAACGGAGTTTAGAACAGAAATATTGAAAATGTTTGCAGAGATAAAACAAAGTGAGAAAAATCTGGAGACAAAACTAGAACAGGTGGATAATAAAATTGGAAAAATGGACAAAAAAATTGATGAGACAGTTAATGAACTGAAAGGGCAGATAAAAGAGGTATCTAAAAGAGTGGACGAGGGGTTAAAGAGGACAAAATTGGAATGGATGAAGAGTGAGATGGTGGAAATAAACAAAACACAGGAAGAAATAAAAGATTTGATTGCTATGAACGAACTGAGACAGAGGGAAGTGAATTTGAGGCTGAGATCAGTGCCGGAAACACAGAATGAAAATATAAGAGAGAGACTGACAACGGAAATTGCGCAGGGGTTGGAGATGCCAGAGGAAGAAGTTGCCAAAACAGTACAAAATGCATTCAGAATGAAAGTAAGGACAAGTAGAGCAAAGAAATTTCCTGGAGACTGTTTGATTACATTCAAGGACAGAGAGATGAGAAATCTGATATTACAGAGAAACAGAGGAAAAAGGTTATATATAGACGGGAATTACATAATCATCTTTAAAGATATACCAATAAGGCTGTTGAAACGAAGAGACCCATACAAACCACTGGTGCAGATCCTCAAGAAAAATAAGATTGATTTCAGATGGGAATTTCCGGAGGGAGTCTCGTTCTTCTATAAAGGCAAGAAACGAAGATTGACAAGCCCAGAGGAAATAGGGAAATTTACGAGAAGGTACAAGGAACTACAGGTGGGAGAAGAAGAGGCCAAGGGAGCAGAAGGAGGAGCAGGATCCAAGGAGGAGTCCGAATCAGGAGAGGAAGATGAACAGAATGGAAAGAAACCGGAAGAAGAAGAAGAGGAAGAGGAAGAAGAAGAGGTAGATAGATTATAAGGAAACAAACTAAATTTATTTAATTGGAAGGCATTGTGGCGTTAAAATTATGGAATTGGAATATTAATGGGATGAATGATAAGAGGAAACGAAACAAAATTGAACAATTTCTAAAAAAGAAAAATTTGGACATTATATGTTTGCAAGAAACTCATGAGGCAAAAAGACACAGGAAAATTCTGATCAACAAAAGACTTGGGAATGAATTTATATATTCGGATAAAGAGAAAAAAAGGGGAGTTGTCTTATATATCAAAAACAAAATTGAATCTCACCAAATATTCAAAGATGAAGAAGGAAGAATTATAGCAGTTCAAATCAAATGGCAAGGCGAAAAATTAAATAATTGTCGGGATCTATGCACCAAATGGAAATAAGACTGATTTCTATAAAGTATTGGAGGAAAAACTATTTGAATATATGGATCAGAAAATTATAATAATGGGAGACATGAATGGAGTGGTATCATTGGAAATGGACAGACTAAGGGATGTAAAGAACAAAGAAGGGAAACTGCCTAAGACATTTTTTACGATGACGAAGAATTGTAACCTGATCGATATTTGGAGACTTAGACACCCATTGGAGAAACAATTTACGTATTATTTAGAACTGAATCAGTCAATCTCAAGAATAGATCAAATATGGGTATCGAACGAACTGACTCCAAGAATCCAACAAATCGAAATACAAGCCAAAGTAATTTCAGATCACAACCCAATAAAAATGGAGTTAAAAGGTTTTGAAGAAAGAACTTTTAGATGGAGAATAAATGACTACTTATTGGATGATCAGAAGGTTGTAGAAAAAGCACAAAAGAAATTATCCGAATATTTTATGGACAATATCAACAAAGGTACTAAGATGAATATAGTTTGGGACGCAAGCAAAGCAGTTATGAGAGGATTTTTTATCCAGCAGAACTCATTGAAGAATAAAAACAAGGAAAAAAGGAAAAAAGAAATTCTAAGGCAGATTATGGACAATGAGCAAAAACTGATCAAAAAGCCAAACAATTTGAAAATCAAGCAGGAAATCAAGACTCTCCAAACTCAATTTGCAATGATAATAAATAAGGAAGTCGAATGGAACATTAAAAGGTTAAGGCAGAAAAACTTTGAGTTCGCTAACAAATCAGAAAAATGGCTTGCGTGGCAACTTAAAAAGAGAAAGGAGCAGAGCACAATCAATAAAATTAGGATAAACAGCGAAGAGACAGCTAACCCGAAAGAAATTAGGAAAGGATTCTTGGACTTTTATAGGCAACTATATAGAAATAAAAAAAGGAACAATATGAAGAAAATAGAAAGATATCTAAGAGATAAAATGGTGCAGAAGATCCCGACAGATCAAAAAGACCAGCTGAATGCCCCAGTAGAAAAAGAGGAAGTAAAAGAGGTGATAAAAGAGCTGAAGAGAGGGAAAGCTCCGGGTCCTGATGGATTTACATCTAGTTATTATAAAGAAATGAAAGACGTGTTGATGTTCCCTTTGATGGAAGTTATGAATAACATTTTAAAAGAAAGAGACATTCCAGAAACGTGGAAAGAAGCATATATTACACTGATGCCCAAACAGGATTCGAATTTAACTCAAGTCAAAAATTATAGGCCTATTTCACTATTGAATACGGACTACAAGATATTTGCGAGAATCTTAGCGAAGAGATTGAAAAGGATATTAACAAGACTTATACATAAGAATCAAGCAGGTTTCCTACCAGGCAGACAAATGAAAGATAATATAAGAAATATAATTAATGTCTTAGAATATCTGACTGCTAGGAATCATAAACAAGCAATTTTAATGTTTGTGGACGCTGAAAAGGCCTTTGATAATATTATATGGGAGTTTATGTTGAAAAATTTAGAATATATGGAGGTGGGGAAAGAGTTTTTCAATGGCATATCGACTTCCGGGTTAGCGCCATCGGCTAATGGCAGATTCCCTCCGAACTCCGGAGGGAATCGGCTCCACAGGATTAGGGTTTTACCGCTGCGGCGACGCGGGGACCCTTAAAAATCACAGGCGGTGAAGCCTGTGAACCTGGTGACACGGCGGGCACCATTTGCGCCCCACCCGACCTGCGAAGGAGCCTTTTTAAAGGCTTCGGAACGGGGGACGGGGTGAGCGGCGCGGTGCTGAGAGTCGACTGCTTCTCCTGCGGAGTGAAGCCGCGCTGCCATGGCCGGAGAGCGCTGACTTCTTCTTGTGATTTGGACTTTAAAATAACAACCCGTGAGTACTACGGAAATTGGATTTCTAAGGAAATTTTTCTTTTGTGAATTAGGCACGATCGGGGAAGGCGTAAACAGGAAGTCCGTCTCCCCGTCTTGTAAACAATCTAAAGCAAGGACCTGCTAACTAAGGTCGAGAGAATTCTTTCTTTTATTATTGGGTAAAAGACATTAATTTCACGATTTGGCACTAGAAGAAATTTTACTGGAGGATAAGAGCTAATTTTGGGAGCTGAAGTGCCACCACCCCCCGGACCCGGGAGTGATCCGCGAGAGAGCCTGTTGAAAAGACATTGAAGAGTTTGACAGCTGTCAAATTAGCTGTCAAGACGGAAAAAGAGAACTTTGTTTCTGCTACTTCTGCTGGCTATATTTGTTATAATTTGACTATACTTTGTTGAAAATAAGGAAGAACTGATACAAACTAATTTGACTTTCGGATTTGAACTGGGAGGAATACTAAGTAACCAAAATCCCTCTAGAGGGGATTTTGGGACATTACAAGAATGGCTGAAGGAGGGAAAATTCAGGCTGAATTGGACAGAGTGTTTCTTCTCTTGGGAAAGTTACAAGGCCAAATTGATGTTTTGGCTATAAATGTTGCAACTCTGGACTTAACAGTAAACAAATCCATTGAATTTGATAAGGAATTGACTCAGGAAGCCCATGCAGCTGGACAAGAAGAGAAACTTGAGAGTTCTGAGAGTGTGAAGAATGAGATATATGTTGTTCCTGAGGAAAAGGAAGGAGGAGATGTAATGTTACAGAAAATAAAGGAGGGCCAGAGGCCTGACATGATGGTTACAAAGGAAAATAAGAACTTGATGGTGAAATTTTGGTCTGAATTGGAGACTGAAGAATGGAGAGATCTCCTTATGTGGAGATCGGAAGACCCAAGGATTACAAATTTGATTAAGGTGGAAGTTGGAGCTTTGGGGACATTTGGACTTGAAAGGAGTAAGAAACAAGATTCAGGCTCCACTTTTAAGTATGGAGGTCTGGCTGGAAGAAACATGGACCCTATTGGACTAGTGCTTCTCCGAGATTTGGTGCTTCATACCAAGGACTATCAAAAAAAACCGGCAGAGAGGAACTGAGAGAGAATTAAGAGCCTCGGACGTGAGATCTCCAGGCTGATAGTAGATCGATTGATGGACGTTTGTTGGGGATTGAAACCGGGAAAGGGGGGGTGGAGTTTAGGAATCCAAAGGGTGTATAATTATAATCTGTTTTGTTTTTACTTTTGTTATCTGTCTGAGAATTGAGGAAATCGTGGAAGGGAATTTAGGCCGACTTTAGGAAAAGGTTTTAAGAATAAGCACTGATGTATCACTATTGATGTTTATAAGGCAAAATTGGTTTTTAAAAATGAACTAAATATAAAAAGGTTAAAAATTAGGGATAAGAACTTGTTGAACCAACAATTTGAATTGGAATACAAGAGGGGGAGGTGTGGGGAAGTCAGGGAAATATGTTATTGAAAATAAGGATTGTGAATTCTATGTGTTTTTAAACTTTTTTGTTTTTTCTTTTTTGATTTTTTAATGTATTACAATGGAAAATTTTAATAAATATCTTTTTTAAAAAAAGAGTTTTTCAATGGCATAAAGGCAATCTATACAGAACAGAGAGCAAAATTGATAGTTAACAATGTCATTACTGAAGATATAAAAATATCTAAAGGAACAAGACAAGGTTGCCCACTTTCACCATTGTTATTTATAACGGTTCTGGAGGTCTTTTTAAATGCAATTAGACAAAACAAGCAAATAAAAGGGGTGACAGTAGGTCAAAATGAGTATAAAGTTAAAGCCTTTGCCGATGATTTGGTAATGACCATGGAAGAACCAATAGAAAGTGTAAAAGAGGTATTGGATGAGATGGAACAATTTGGAAAGGTAGCTGGATTTAGACTGAATAAGAGAAAGACCAAAATGATTGTAAAAAATATGGAACAAACTAAGATTGAAATAATGCAGCAACAAACGGAGATAGAGGTGGTGAAAAAGGTAAAATACTTGGGAATTTGGTTATCGTCCAAGAACATTGACAATCTGCTGAGTGTTTCGCAGATTGCAAAGAAAGGACTGAAATTGTCCTATGATGCTGAGAGCTGCAAGATCTTCAAAGATGGAGAGTTGTATCTTTCTGCCAGAGAGAAAGGTGGACTGTATTTGTTGACTTATGAACAAAGTGATTACATGGAATGTAATTCATCTGAGTCTAACTTGATTTCTCTCGCAGGTGTGACCAAAACGGACACCAAGAAGGTGACCAGGGTCAACCGAGCATTTCAGCGGGTGTATGCTGATGTGATTGGTCCTCTAGCACCATCTAGAGGCAATGCAAGATTTTATCTTGTGTGTGTGGATCATTTCTCTAATTTTGTGTGGATTTATGTGTTAGAGAAACCACAACAAGCCTTAGAAAGGTTTCAGGAGTTTTGTGACAAGGTTGAAAATATGCATGATGCTAACATTGATTGTCTTTTCACAGATGAGAAGCAAATTTTTCTTTTACAGGATTTTCAGGAGTTCCTGCAGAAGAAAGGGATAAGACACAAGGTTGCTGTTTCAGCGGAAGCGTGGAACAGGGATGTCTGTGTACGGGTGAACAAAGAATTGCAAAAGGGGATGAATGCGCAATTGCTTAGTTCACATCTGCCACATGAGTACTGGGCGGAGTCGCTAATGTCGTATTGTTATACGTGGTTGAGAAAGGTTTCAAAAGAGTTGGGAAGTTCTCCTTTTGAGAAACTGTTCCATAGAAAACCTTCTGTTGCCCATTTCAAGGTTTTTGGGTCTCATGTGAGGACAGAAGCTCCAGGTGGAGTAAAGAATGCCAGAGGCATTTTTGTGGGATATGAAAAAGGTCTCTACAGAGTAATTTTGTCTGAATCTGGTCAGGTGATTCTCACAAAATTTCTAGAGAGTGCTCCTGAACAGGAGAGAGTGATAGTACACACATTTCCCACAGAGGACAATTCAGATGATGATGATGATGATTTTACTGGTACTGAGAGTGATGACAGTGATAGCTCAAAGAGCTCAGTTGACACAGTCATTGAGAGGAAATCTCACACAATGGATAGACCTTCACAGATGAAGGATGAACCACTGTTTACCATTGGTACTGGTTCTCAACAGAGTCCAGAGGCTAAACCAGTGAGCAGAGAAGATCAACACCTCATACGAAGGTCTGAGAGAGTTACAAAGGGTGTACCACCCAAGAGGTACTCAAAAGAGTTTGCTAACTTAGCTGTTGCATGTGTTGCATGTGTTGCTGTTGTACACAACCGAGGACAGGTTGGAGCTGTGTCCAAGTCCGAGACAAAGACACAACAGAGAGTTGCTAGCCAAGGTAATGCAGATGCACTCATTCCTTGGAAGCCAGACAACCAGAGAGGTACACTGGGGAAACCAGTGGCGAGGAGTTCCAAGGGTGGAACTGTAACAACAGGGGAGTGTTATGTGTATAACAACTGTTTGTTTTCTTCTCTGGATCACGCTTTGCTCGCCGCAACACGCATTGATTCTTTTGGGGGAGGATGTTACGAAAAAGGAGCAATGCAGCAGCGAGCTCCAGATGGCTGGAAAGCCAAACAGGATGTTGATGCTTGGGACCGTACCGTGGGAACAAAGGAACAGTCTATTCACTGTACTGAGCACCGGATGTTAGCTCAGAGTGTCATCTGACCTGTACTGGAAGTACAGGGGAGGTTTTTTTCTCTCTCTGCTGTTGGTGTTAAGAGAGTGCAGACACGTTTCTCTGTACTGCTGGAAAGACAGAAATAAAGGCATGTAAATACATTTCTGTCTGTCTCTTTCCCCTCCCTGGGGATGGCAGGGAAGAGGGGAGGAGTGGTGTGTTCTTCTCACGTTAGAGGAGGATCGCCGATTGAGATCTCGCCTGCTCTTGCCGGGAGTCGCAGACGGGGAGGTCAACAAGGAACTCAAGCCGGGTGCCTGGAGAGTGGCCAATTCCTCTGACTAGGCTTGATTCCTACAAGGGTCTCATGATGGCTCTTCCTCTGCCTCTGACCCAGCTATGTTTCAGGGTCTGGCTCTCTTTCAGGCTCTGGTTCTGAATTAGGGTTTTGTTCTGGCTCTGGCTCTGGCTCCAGCTTCGGCACTGTATCAAGTACTGTTGCATACTCAGGCTGTGGCTCTAGGCTGTGGCTGCAGCTATGTTTTGCGCTCCGGCCCTGTATCAAGCCCTATTTCTGGCTCTGGCTCTGGCTCTGGCTCTGGCTCTGGCTCTGGCTCTGGCTCTGGCTCTGGCTTTCTTTCAGCTGTGGCTCTGAATGAGGCTCTGGCTCTGGCTCTGATTCATGGTCTCACTCTGACTCTGATTCAGGGTCTCGCTCTGGCTCTGGCTCTGGCACTCTATCAAGGACTGTTTCAGACTCAGGCTGTGGCTGTGGTTCTGCCTCTGTTTCAGGCTCAGGCTCTGTTTGAGGCTATGTCTCTGTTTCAGGCTCCGGCACTGTATCAAGTACTGTTGCAGACTCAGGCTGTGGCTCTAGGCTGTGGCTGTTGCTCTGGTTCTGGCTCTGGCTCTTTCTCAGGCTCTGGTTCTGAATGAGGGCTTGGTTCTGGCACTGATTCAGGGTCTCGCTCTGGCTCTGGCTCTGGCACTCTATCAAGGACTGTTTCAGACTTAGGCTGTGGCTCTGGCTCTGGCTCTGTTTCCATTCTTACAATGGAATGTACACAAAACAATAATCCTTTCTATATAAATTTTCCAATACATTCTGAAAACATAATAAATCCTTAATTGTTGTCCACCTCCTTTTAGTTCCTTTATCACTCGAATGCTAGCACGTTTAAGCGTCAGGCTCAGTTTCAGACAGTGTCTCTGTTTCAGGATCCAGCACTCTATCAAGCACTATTTCAGACTCAGGCTGTGGATCTCGGCTGTGGCTGTGGATCTCGGCTGTGGCTCTAGGCTCCGTCTGTGGCTCTGTGGCTCTGGCTCTCTTTCAGGGTCTGGTTCTGAATGAAGATCTGGTTCTGACTCTGATTCAGGGTCTCATGATGGCTCTTCCTCTGCCTCTGACCCAGCTATGTTTCAGGGTCTGGCTCTCTTTCAGGCTCTGGTTCTGAATTAGGGTTTTGTTCTGGCTCTGGCTGTGTCTCTGGCTCTGGCTCCAGCTCCGGCACTGTATCAAGTACTGTTGCAGACTCAGGCTGTGGCACTAGGCTGTGGCTGCAGCTATGTTTTGCGCTCCGGCCCTTTATCAAGCCCTATTTCTGGCTCTGGCTCTGGCTCTGGCTTTCTTTCAGCTGTGGCTCTGAATGAGGCTCTGGCTCTGGCTCTGGCTTTCTTTCAGCTGTGGCTCTGAATGAGGCTCTGGCTCTGGCTCTGATTCATGGTCTCACTCTGACTCTGATTCAGGGTCTCGCTCTGGCTCTGGCTCTGGCACTCTATCAAGGACTGTTTCAGACTCAGGCTGTGGCTGTGGTTCTGCCTCTGTTTCAGGCTTAGGCTCTGTTTGAGGCTATGTCTCTGTTTCAGGGTCCGGCACTGTATCAAGTACTGTTGCAGACTCAGGCTGTGGCTCTAGGCTGTGGCTGTGGCTGTTGCTCTGGTTCTGGCTCTGGCTCTTTCTCAGGCTCTGGTTCTGAATGAGGGCTTGGTTCTGGCACTGATTCAGGGTCTCGCTCTGGCTCTGGCTCTGGCTCTGGCACTCTATCAAGGACTGTTTCAGACTTAGGCTGTGGCTGTGGCTCTGGCTCTGTTTCCATTCTTACAATGGAATGTACACAAAACAATAATCCTTTCTATATAAATTTTCCAATACATTCTGAAAACATAATAAATCCTTAATTGTTGTCCACCTCCTTTTAGTTCCTTTATCACTCGAATGCTAGCACGGAGTCAAAACTATTATTGTATTTTTGAACATATCTTGTATAACCATTCCATTTTTCTGCAAATTTTTGCTTTGAGATTCCTCTGAGTTTGCTAGTCAATTGAGCCGTCTCCACCAATTCCTGTAATTTGATTTGCCAATCTGTTATTTTTGGAGCCTCGTGATCTTTCCATCCCTTGGCCACAAGTATACGAGCTGCTGGGGTTGCATACAAGAATACCTCTCTTAGATTTTTTGGGATCTCTTTATCTAAAATACTTCATAGAAATGCCTCCATTTTTTTCGTAAAAGTTATCCCCATCATCTTTTTTAATTCATTGAATATTCCCCCCCCAAAAAAAAATCTTAATCTTTTATTTTCTTTTTTTATAATAATATTTTATTAAGTTTAACAATAGAGAAGGACATCACCAAACAAAGAGCAATAAAAACACAAAAACAAAGATCAAGCGGGATTCCTCCCTAACAGGCAATTAAAAGATAACGTTCGGCATATACTGGACATTATTGAGTACTTGGATCTTAGGACCGACATTCCTGCGGCGATGATTTTTATCGATGCCGAAAAGGCTTTCGATAATGTTTCTTGGAGGTTTTTAATACAATGTATGAAAACAGTAGGAATAGAAGGACCATTTTTGGAAGGTATTAAAGCAATATACTCAAGCCAAAGGGCCAAACTGATAATTAACAATAATCTCACTAATTCTTTTACAATTGCAAAGGGCACGAGACAGGGGTGCCCGTTGTCTCCCCTTTTATTTATTATGGTTTTGGAAATAATCGCAAATAAAATAAGGAAAACACCAAAAATAAGAGGTATAAGAATTGGAGAAAAAGAATATAAATTAAAGGCTTACGCCGATGATTTGGTATTGTCTTTAGAGGACCCAATAGAAAGTGCCAGTAATGCCCTGGAGTTATTAGAGGAATTCGGTAAATTGTCTGGGTTTAAGTTAAATAAAATAAAAACTAAGATCTTAACAAAAAATTTGGCCGAAGATGTAAAAAACCAGCTAGAACTAAAAACAGGTATTAAAGTGGTGAAAAGGGTAAAATACCTGGGAATATGGATCTCCCCGAAAAATATAAATTTAGTGGAGGATAACTACACTAAGGTCTGGAGAGAAATTAAGAAAGACTTAGATACTTGGAATAGGTTAAAATTGTCCTGGACAGGAAGGATGGCCGCGATTAAGATGAGCATTCTTCCGAGACTACTGTTTTTATTCCAGAATATCCCGGTAATTAGAGGTACGGCATGTTTTAAGAATTGGCAAAGAACTTTAGCTAAATTTATATGGCAAGGGAAAAGGGCAAGAATTAAATTCAAACTCCTCACGGATCTAAGAGAAAGAGGGGGTTTTGCAGTTCCGAACTTAAAACTTTATTATGAGGCCGCTTGTCTTTGTTGGATAAAAGAATGGGCCATTTTAAAAAACACGGATTTGTTGGATCTAGAGGGATTTAACATTAGATTCGGCTGGCATGCTTATTTGTGGCATGATAAAGGAAAGATCCACAGAGGCTTCTCTAATCATATCATTAGAGGCTCGTTATTAGAAGTTTGGAACAGGAACAAAAAGCTGATTGAAAGAGACACCCCTTGGTGGCTTTCACCAATTGATATCTTAACAACAAAAAAGTTAAATCTGGAATGTGAAAGATGGACATACGAAGATCTCCTAGTTAAATCAGAAAGAGGGTGGAAAATTAGACCGTACGAAGAGCTAAAGGATAAATTAACTGGATGGATACAATTTCACCAAATTAATGCGTTATGGTACGATCATAAAAAAATAGGAATGAGTGAAAAAAAGTCCAGGTACCAGGTGGAAATCTTAGAAAGTAATACTAAACTTTTATCCAAAATGTATAACCAACTGTTAGACTGGGATACTAAAGATGAAGAGGTGAAAGGAGTCATGGTCAAATGGGCCAGAGACCTTGGATATAATCTGGAGTTTGACAGATGGGTAAAACTTTGGAAGAAAGGTATGAAGTTCACAGCATGTGCTGCTCTCCGAGAAAACATGGAGAAAATGATGTATCGTCGGTACATCACCCCGGCAAAACTGGGGAAGATGTATAAGACCGGAGACAGCACATGCTGGAAATGTAAAACTAAAGAGGGTAATTTCTTTCACATGTGGTGGACCTGTGACGAAGTGAAAAGATTTTGGGGACAAATTTACGATGAATTAAAAAGAATACTGAAATACACCTTCCCCAAAAAACCTGAAGCGTTCCTTTTAGGTATGATCGGAGAGGAGATCAAAAATGAAGACCAAACATTCTTTCAATATGCAATGGTGGCCGCCAGGATTTTGTTAGCGCAAAACTGGAAAACTTCCAATATCCCCACCATTAGAGAATGGCAAATGAAATTATATGAGTATATAGAATTAGCTAGAATGTCACAAAAAATTAGGCATCAAAAAATCGTTAAGTTTACGAACGACTGGAGTAAATTTGTAAGTTACATTGAAATCAATCTAGGTATTACCAAAATCACAGTGGGCGGAATCTAAAACCTGCGATGTAAAGAGCTGATATAATACAATCTGCAGATAAGCGATGAGTTTATTTTGCCTAAACTGAGATGGAAGGAAGTCAATTGAGTGATGTTATGTTGGTTTGTTTGTTTTATGTTTATAGGCGTTGTTTGATGTTGTTGTTTGTTTGTTTGTTTGCTTTTCTTCTTTTCAGTCTTTTTTCTTTTTTGTATTGTTTGATGTCGTTTCCAAAATATCAATAAAAAGATTAGTAAAAAAAAAAAAAAAAACACAAAAACAAGATTTCACAATACATAAAATACATAAAATACAAACAATTAACCTAAAAAAGAAAAAAAGAAAAAGAGAGAGAAAAAAAGAACACCAGTCAAGACACCAAAGTAAAATAAGAAAAAACACAAATCACTCTTTTCTAGTTATTCAACATTGATTAACTTATTTTCCTGACTTCCTCACGTCTCCCTTTTTTGTATCCCTTTTTGACAGTTGGTTCAGCAAATTCATATCCTACCACTTTGTCCTTAAGTATCCTACCTCCCAAATTTATAATTTCAAACTTTTACTCTCGTCACTAAAACCCCTTCATTTCATTTCAATGTCATCAGCATTCATACATTTTACACTGCTTCTGTAAATAAATTTTAAATTTCCTCCAATCTTCTTCCACCAACTCTTCTCCCTGGTCTCGGATTCTGCCAGTCATCTCAGCCATTTCCATATAGTCGATTACTTGCATCTGCCATTCTTCCAAGGTGGGTAGTTCTTGTGTCTTCCAATGCTTTGCAATGAGTATTCTTGCTGCTGCTGTAGCGTACATAAAAAAAGTTCTATCCTTCTTTGGCACCAATTGGCCAACTATGCCCAGGAGAAAGGCCTCTGGTTTCTTCACAAAAGTGTATTTGAATATCTTTTTCAATTCATTATAAATCATCTCCCAGAAAGCCTTGATCCTCGGGCACGTCCACCAAAGGTGAAAGAATGTGCCTTCAATTTCTTTACATTTCCAACATTTATTATCGGGCAAATGGTAAATTTTTGCAAGCTTGACTGGGGTCATGTACCACCTGTACGTCATTTTCATAATATTCTCTCTTAAGGCATTACATGCCGTAAATTTAATCCCAGTGGTCCACAACTGCTCCCAGTCAGCAAACATAATATTGTGTCCTATATCTTGTGCCCATTTAATCATGGCAGATTTTACCGTTTCTTCCTCAGTACTCCATTTCAACAGCAAATTATACATTCTTGATAATATCTTAGCACTGGGTTCTAGCAATTCTGTTTCCAACTTTGATTTTTCCACCTGGAAACCAATTTTTCTGTCTTGGTTATAAACCTCTCTTATTTGAAAATAATGTAACCAGTCTCGCACCTTCCCTTTAAGCTTCTCATAACTCTGCAATTTCAGCTTGTCACCTTCCTGTTCCAAAATTTCACAATACTTTGGCCATTTAGCCTCCATATTAAGTTTTTTCATAGCTTTCGCTTCCATAGGTGATAACCACCTTGGAGTTTTATTCTCCAAAAAATCTTTATATCTTATCCAAACATTAAATAGTGCTTTCCTGACAATATGGTTTTTGAATGCTTTATGCGCTTTAACCTTGTCATACCACAAATATGCATGCCACCCGAATACATTATCATAGCCTTCAATATCTAGAATGTCAGTGTTCTCAAGAAGTAGCCATTCCTTCAACCAGCAAAAAGCTGCTGATTCATAGTAAAGTCTAAGGTCCGGCACGGCAAACCCCCCTCTGTCTTTAGCATCCGTAAGTATCTTAATTTTTATTCTGGGCTTTTTGCCCTGCCAGACAAATCTAGAGATATCTCTTTGCCACCTCTTGAAACAGTCCATCTTGTCAATAATTTGCAGTGATTGAAACAAAAACAGCATTCTCGGCAATACATTCATCTTAGTAACAGCAATTCGACCAAGCAAGGAAAGCTTCAAATTCGACCAAATTTCTAAATCTTTCTTCACTTCTGACCAACATTTCTCATAATTATCTTTAAATAAATTTACATTCTTAGCAGTCAAGTTCACCCCCAAGTATTTTACCTTCTTTACCAATGTTAAATCTGTCTCTTTCTGAAACCTCTCTCTCTCCATTGGCGTCAGGTTTTTCTCCAAAACCTTAGTTTTAAACTTATTTAACTTGAAGCCTGCCACATGACCAAACTCCTGGATTAATTCTAGAGCCCTCTTGGTACTAGGTACTGGCTCTTGTAATGTCAATACAAGATCATCTGCAAAGGCTTTAAGTTTATATTGTTTAGCTCCGACCTGAATACCATGAATCAACTGGTCCCTTCTGATCATATTTAGCAAAACCTCCAGGACCGAAATAAAAAGCAATGGGGAAATTGGGCAGCCTTGTCGTGTCCCTTTCTCAATTTTAAATTCTTCTGTCACTATGTTCTTAACTATAAGTTTTGCCTTTTGTTCAGAATAAATCGCACCTATACCATTTTCAAAATTTTGACCAACCCCCATCCCCTGCAGGTTTCTCTTCATAAAAATCCAAGAAATGTTGTCAAAGGCTTTCTCCGCATCCACGAATATCAAAACCGCTTTTGTATTGATATTCACTTGTAACTTTTCCAAAATGTTAATTACATTTCTCATATTATCAGATAAATGCCTACCAGGGAGAAAGCCAGCCTGATCTTTATGTATCATTTCTGCTAAAACTTTTTTAAGTCTTTTAGCCAAAATATCAGCAAAAATTTTATAATCCACATTGAGCAGAGATATGGGGCGATAGTTCTTAAGTTGTGTCTTCTCAGACTCAGTTTTAGGTATAAGTGTGATGAAGGCTTCTTTCCACGACTCCGGCGCCTAAAAAATCTTAATCTTTTCACATGTCCACCACATGTGGCTCATGTCACCGTTATTTCCTCCACATCTCCAACAAGCATTCGCCAAATTTTTATACATTCTTGATCATCTGGAAGGAGTGAGGTACCACCTATGAGCCATTTTCATCATGTTCTCTCTTATATTATAGCTGGCTGTAAATTTCAAATTTACATTCTGTAGCAGTCCAGCTGTTCCAAATGGCGCAATTTAGCATAAAATAAAGACGCAGAAAGCTAGCATATTTTCATGTACTGAGGGCAACTCTTTCAGACATCTTCTCCTCTCCTCCGGTCACTTTATTATCCTTTGTTCTCTCCAGCCGCATGGCTGCATTCCAGTGTCTCATGTTACCTCATCCGGCCAAGGCTTAAACCCACCCACACCATATAGGGTCATCACTGCCCAGAGGAAACACAACTCCATTTAAGGTCAATACATCCTAATACATTGTAAGGCACAGACATGCTGGTCACTGGGTCAGCAAGGCACCAGGTGGCACTACAAACCTTTGCCATGACATCCTGGCTCCCACAACATTCCATCAGTTTTCCCCATCTTTTAGCATAATTGGACGAACCACATCTTGGGCCCACTTTATCATTGAAGCCTTAACCTCCTCATCCATTACTTCGTAGTCTAAAAGAAGTCTATACATTTTTGCGATTATTTTGGTTTTACTATTCAGCAGTTTTTTTCAAATCTTGAAGGCTCCTTTTCAAAACCCATCTGCTTATCCTGTCTGAACACTTCATTCACCTGGAAGTAATCTAGCCAACTAGAAAAGTGATCTTTTATTTTCTCATAACTTATCAATATTAGTTGACCCTCCTCCTCCCCCCTTAATATTGTGTTATACGTTATCCGGTTCTCTTTGATGTTGTTGCTTTTTTTAACAGCGATTGCTTCTAGTGGAGAGTTCCATCTTGGGGTTTTCTGTTCCAAATATCTTTTGTATTTTCCCCATACCTTATATATAGCATTTCTTATTATATGATTTGAAAAACTCCTATGCGTCTTTATTTTCCCATAATAAAGATAGCCATGCCACCCAAAACGGGTGTCATGACCTTCTAGCTCTAAAATATCCCAATTTTTTAATAAATACCAATCTTTCAACCAGAGAAGACATGAGGCTTCGTAATATAGCTTCAAATCCGGTAACCCGTAGCCACCTCTTTCTACAGTATCTATTAATATCTTATGCTTTACTCTTGGTCTTTTACCCTTCCACCAAAATTTAGAAATTTCTTTTTGCCACCTGTTGATACTGCTGGTCTTTCCTGTAATTGGAATCGTTTGGAATAGAAAGAGTAGCTTCGGTAAAACTATCATTTTAATTACCGAAATACGGCCCAGGAATGATAAATTTAACCTTGTCCATGTCTCCAACTGTCTTTTGATATCTTTCCAACAATTGGTATCATTATCTTCATATAAGTTAAGATTCTTTGGTGTTATCCATAATCCTAAATACTTGATTTTGGGGTAGATTTCAATGTGTATTATTTGTTCTAATTCTGCTTTTTCAGCTGGCGACATATTTTTAACTAATAGTTTTGTCTTGTTGAAATTCATTTTGAACCCCGCAACTTTACCGTAGCCATATATTATTTCCAACGCCTTTCTTAAACTCTGTTTTGGTTGCTCCGTAGTTATAATTAAATCGTCAGCAAATGCCCTCGTTTTGTAACTTCTATTTCCCAGCATAATCCCTTTTATTTGTTTTTCTTCCCTAATTTCTTTACATAAAACTTCCAATGTTAATATGAAAATTAAGGGGGATAGTGGGCAACCTTGTCTGACCCCTTTACTGATTTCACACTCCTGTGATAAATTTCCATTGATTATGATTTTAGCTTTTTGTTTTGATTATATTGCTTCAATCCCTTTTATATACTGTATACCAAAATCCATATGGTGTAATAGACCTTTCATAAATTTCCAGGATACCCTGTCGAAAGCTTTTTCTGCATCTATAGCCATTAAGACTGCCTTCTTTTCTATTCTTAAGTCTAAATACGCTAATAAGTTTATAATGTTTCTAGTGTTGCTATAAATGTGCCTCCCGGGCAAAAAGCCAGCTTGGTCATTGTGTATCATCATCTGGAAGACTTTTTTTGATCTTTCGGCTAAAATATTTGCATATAATTTATAATCGTTATTTAGAAGCGCGATAGGCCTATAGTTGTTAATAAGTAGGACTTCCGGTCGGCGCCAGCGATTAATGGCGGGTTCCCTCTGAGCTCCGGAGGGAACCGGCCCCGTGAAGTGTGGGTCTGGCCGCTGCGGCGAAGCGGAGACCCGAAGAAATCGCAGGTGGTGAAGCCTGCGAACGCGGAGACTCGGTGGGCTCCATTTGCGCCCCCCCCGACTGCAAGGGAGCCTTTTTAAAGGCTTCTGAACGGAGCGGGGGTGAGCGGCGCGGAGCTGAGAGTCGTTTACCATCTTTTACCATCTTCGCGGGGCGAAGCCGCAAGCCGTTGTCGGAGAGCGTCGATTCCTTTCTGGAAATTTGGGCCGAAAATAACTACCCGTGAGTAGGGGTAAGAAGAGAAAAATTAAAAAAAAAAATTAAAGCAATTTGGCACCGAAACGGGAGAAGTATAAACAGGAAGTCTGCTTCTCCCGACTTGTAGACAGAACAAAGCAAAGAGAATATAAAGCAGAAGCTTTGAAAGACGTTACTTAAAAATCCGGAATCCACCACCAAAAAAGAAGGATCCCCCTCCGCTTAGCAGGGGTGGAGGGGTGAAATTTGAGCATTATTTTCCCTGCAAAGACAGCGAGAGGCATTTTTACCGGCTGCCTCTAAAACCTGGAACGGACTGCTTTTGACAGCTGTCAAAGTGCTAAGTGTTAAGAACATTGATACTCTGTGAAAGAAACAATTGCTTATAAAGGGATTTTGGATAGAAAAGTAACTTTTGATTGAAAGTGTGTACAGTTAAAGAACAAAGGGGAGCTACTAGGACTATATTTGTTGCTACTGAAATTGGTACTGTTTCCCCCTAGAGGAGACTTGTTGTAGCAAGTTTTGAGCTACAAAACAACTGAGCCTGGAAAATTCCTTTTCAAAACAAAGTGACCAGCGTGAGACTGACCTTGGACTGTGTATGGGAGTGATATGGCAGATGAGAAGGGCAAGATAGAACAGACGGAAGAAAAGAAGCTTAGGTCTGGGAAACAATATAAAATTGACATTGCTCAGCAGAGAAGGGCCTCAACATCTGGAGTAGCTGGCTCGTCAGGAGTTACAGTTTCACAACAAAGACCAAAAGTTATGTCATCTCAAGACCCACTCGCTCAGGCACTAAGTAAAATCAATACATCATTGGAATATTTAGCTAAAAAAGTTGCAGAGACAAATAAGCAAGTAGCGGAGGCCTCAGCAAAAATTGATTTGAACACCACAAGCATAAATTTGAATACTACAAGTATAAATGAATTGGGGAAGAAGGTGAATTCCAACACACAATCTATTGAGAAGTTATTAGAGGAATCGGCTTCTACCAGGAAATTAGCTGAGGAAGCAAAGGAAATTGCAACTGCTGCTCAGGAGAGGACCATGACCTGACCTTGTCTATGTTGGAACTCCAAGGGAAAGAGAGGAACTTAAGACTTCGGGCAGTACCAGAAAGAGAACAGGACAATTTGGTGGACTATCTTACGAAGGAATTTACAGAATTTTGGCAAAAGGACTTGGGGAAGGAAGAAATTAAGATAGTGAGTGCTTTCAGGATTGGTAGGAAACAAAGAAAGAACAAAGCAAGGGACTGCCTGATCTCTTTAAGATCAAAAGAAGAAAGAGATAAAATTTTGAATTTACAGTACCAAAGAACTTTGGAAATTGAAGACTCTTTCGTGGAAATTTTCAGGGATATCCCTAAACTTATCTTGGATGTCAGGGCCCACTACAGAGATCTGGTGGACCTATTGAAAAAAAATAAAGTTCCTTTCAGATGGGAATTCCCTCAAGGTTTATCCTTTAAATTCAAAGGAAGGAAAATAAGAATAAGGACTGTGGAGGACAAAGACAAATTTCTGAACAAACAAGAGGAGAATCTACAGAAAGGAGTGACTGGAGAGGAGCCAATCGTCTCAGAAGGAATTGTGGACATAGCTAATTTATCATATGGACTTGCCGAACCAGGGAAAGACGCACCACCGACAGAAGAAGAAGAACAACTCGGGGCAGTAGGAGGGAAGAACAAGTAATTTACCATGGCTCTGCAACTTCTAAGTTGGAATTGTAATGGCATCAATTCCCCTCGAAAGAGGAAAAGTGTTTTTCATATATTAAGAAAAGAACAATTGGACCTGATTTGTTTACAGGAAACACATGTAATGAGGTCACACAGGAAGTTGCTTATTAATAAGAGATTGGGACAAGAATTTATTTCATCTGACAAGGTTAAAAAAAGAGGAGTTGTGATATATGCAAAGGAGAAACTTTCACCGAAACAATTTTTTAAAGATGAACAAGGAAGATATTTGGCTATTGAAATTCAACTGCAAGGAGAAAAATTTTTGATTGTAGGGGTGTATGCACTGAATGAGGGGAAATCTGAATTTTTTAAGAAGTTGCATGAGGTTCTTTTGGACTATATGGACTATAACATAATCTTAATGGGAGATATGAATGGAGTTGTTTCTACAAATATGGACAAGGCACAAAGACAGGCAATCACCAAAGATGGGAGATTACCAAAGACTTTTTTTGAACTGACTGACAATATGGACCTGATTGACATTTGGAGAACTAAGAACCCCCTAGGGAGAGAGGGGACTTTTTTCTCTGAAGCTAAAATGACCTGGACTAGAATCGATCAAATTTGGATTACTAGAGGAATGGCACCAAAGATAAAGAAGGTAGAAATCTGCCCTAAAACTTGCTCCGACCATAACGCTGTAAAGATGGAGATGAAGCAAATAACACCCAGTTCCTTTAGATGGAGGATGAATGACACCCTATTTAGAGATGAAGAAGTATACAAAAAGGCCCAAAAAACTTTGAGAGACTATTTTGAAATAAATTTGACTACTAATGTTGAAAAAAGAGTAATCTGGGATGCCAGTAAAGCCGTGATGAGAGGGTTTCTGATTCAACAGAATGCAATAAAGAAGAGAAGTCGAAATGAGAAAAAGGATAAAATTCTGGAGAAAATAAAAGAAGGAGAGAAAAAACTGAGAGTAAAGCCAAAGTCACAGGAGATCTTGAAAGAAATAAAGTTACTTCAGGTACAATACATGGAATTGATGAACCAGGAAATAGAATGGAAAATTAAACAAATGAGACAGAAGACATTTGAATCAGCAAACAAATGTGGGAAATTACTAGCATGGCAGCTGAAAAAAAGACAAAAATTTAATACAATTACAAATCTGGAAGTGGAAGGAAAAGATATACATAATCCAATTGAGATTAGAAACTGCTTCCAGAAGTGTTATAAACAACTATATGCACAAGGGCCACAGAATGAAATGGACATAGATCGATTCTTGAAGATAAATGGATTACAAAAAATCTCTCAAGAAAGTAAACTTATGTTGAACTGTAAAATATCTGACCAGGAGATAGAAGGTGCCATTCAGAATATGCAAGTAGGCAAGTCTCCAGGACCGGATGGGTTGTCTTCCTGTTACTACAGACTTTTGAAAGAGTGGCTATTGCAACCATTGAAGGAAGTTTGTAATGAAATTTTGGAGGGAAAAAGGGCACCAGAATCGTGGAAAGAGGCCTACATTACACTAATACCAAAAACAGAGACTGAAAAGACTCAACTAAGGAACTACCGTCCCATATCCCTATTAAATGTGGATTACAAAATCTTTGCTGACGTTTTAGCTAAGAGATTGAAAAAAGTACTGATTGAGGAGATTCATAAGGACCAGGCGGGCTTTCTTCCGGGTAGGCACCTTTCGGACAATCTAAGGAATATAATTGACATTTTGGAGAAGCTAGAAGTGAACATAAACACTAAGGCAGTCTTGATATTTGTGGACGCGGAGAAAGCCTTTGACAATATTTCTTGGAGCTTTATGAAAAAGAACCTACAGGGTATGGGGGTAGGCCATGGTTTTGAGAATGGTATTGGTGCAATATATTCAGAACAAACGGCTAAACTAATTGTAAATAATGTGGTTACAGAACAGTTCAAGGTAGAAAAAGGGACACGACAGGGATGCCCAATTTCCCCTCTGCTTTTTATTTCGGTCCTGGAGGTTTTGCTGAACATGATTAGAAGGGACCGGATGGTTAAAGGTATACAGGTCGGAGCCAAACAGTTTAAATTAAGAGCGTTTGCAGATGATCTAGTTTTGACACTACAGGAGCCAGAATCTAGTACCAAAAGAGTTTTAGAATTAATTCAAGAATTTGGTCAGATTGCAGGATTCAAATTGAATAAGTTTAAAAACCAAAGTTCTTGAGAAAAACTTAACACCGATAGAGAGAGAAAAGTTCCAGAATGAAACAGGCCTGACTGTGGTTAAGAAAGTGAAATATTTGGGGATTAATATGACAGCTAAAAATGGGAATTTGTTTAAAGACAATTATGAAAAATGTTGGGCTGAAGTGAAAAAAGATTTAGAAATTTGGTCGAATTTGAAGCTTTCCTTGTTGGGTCAAATTGCAGCTATAAAGATGAATGTATTGCCTAAAATGTTGTTTTTGTTTCAAACTTTGCAAATTTTGGACAAAATGGATTGTTTCAAGAAGTGGCAAAAGGACATTTCTAAATTTGTCTGGCAGGGCAAGAAGCCTAGAATAAAATTTAAGATATTAACTGATGTAAAGGAAAGAGGTGGATTTGCCCTGCCAGACTTCAAACTCTACTATGAATCAGCAGCATTTTGCTGGTTGAAAGATTGGCTGCTTCTTGAGAACACAGACATTTTGGATCTTGAAGGTTTTAACAATGTTTTTGGGTGGCATGCATATTTGTGGTATGACAAGGTGAAAGCACACAAAGCTTTTAAAAATCATATTGTCAGGAGAGCACTGTTTAATGTTTGGACTAGATATAAAGATCTATTGGAAAATAAAACTCCAAGGTGGTTGTCACCAATGGAGGCTAAGGCTCAGAGAAAACTTAACATGGAGGCCAAATGGCCAAAATACTGGGAAATTTTGGAACAAGAAGGGGACAGACTGAAATTGCAGAGTTTTGAGAAACTGAAAGATAAAGTGCGAGATTGGCTTCATTACTATCAGATAAGGGAGGTTTACAATTTGGACAAGAAGGTTGGTTTCCAGGTGGAAAAATCTAAATTGGAAACAGAACTGCTAGAATCCAAAACTAAGACTTTGTAAAAAATGTATAACTTGCTGCTGAAATGGAATACTCAGGATGAGACGGTTAAATCTGTAATGATTAAATGGGCACAAGACGTTGGACGTAATATCATGTTTGCTGACTGGGAACAGTTGTGGACCACCGGGATTAAATTCACGGCATGTAATGCCTTAAGAGAGAATATTATGAAAATGATATATAGGTGGTACATGACCCCAGTCAAGTTTGCAAAAATCTATCATTTGCCCGACAACAAATGTTGGAAATGTAAGGAAAATGAAGGTACATTCTTTCACCTTTGGTGGACATGCCCAAGGAATAAGGCTTTCTGGGAAATGATATATAATGAGTTGAAAAAGGTATTTAAATATACCTTCTTGAAGAAACCAGAGGCCTTTCTTCTCGGCATGGTCAGCCAATTGGCGTCAAAGAAGGATAGAACGTTTTTTATGTATGCCACAACAGCAGCAAGAATACTCATCGCAAAGTATTGGAAGACGCAAGATTTACCCACTCTGGAAGAATGGCAGATGAAACTGATTGACTGTATGGGACTGGCAGAATTGACGAGCAGAATCCGTGACCAGGGAGAAGAGTCGGCTGAAGAAGATTGGAAAAAATTTAAGGACTATTTACAGAAATATTGTAAAATTAAGGAAAGTTAAATGGTGTTGGATTGAAATTGAGTGGTTTCTAGCTGTAATGATATAAAGGAACATAGATGGGGGGGGAAAAGAGTTTGAAAGACAAGGTAATATTATAAGCTGTAATGCTTTAAATGAAGGATTTGCTGAACAAATAATCTTAATTGGGATACAAGGAGGAGAAGTATGAGGAGGTCTGAGAAATTTGTTATTTAAAAGTATGATTTATGAATTTTATGTCTTTTTTAATGTTTTTGTTTGTTCTGTTTTTGTTTGTTTGTTTAAAAAATTGGAAAATCTAATAAATATTCTTTAAAAATATATATATAGTTGTTAATAAGTAGATTGTCCGTTCCCTGTTTTGGAATTAATGCAATAAGGCTGTCTTTCCAAGAATCCGGCATGGTTCCGTCTTTGAAGATGTTGTTCATGATACTTCTTAATGGGTCAGACAGTAAGTCCTCAATTTTTTTATAATATATTGCCGGTAGGCCGTCTGGCCCTGGTGGCTTTCCTATCTTTGCTTCCTTAATTGCTCTTTGAATTTCGTACGATGTAATAGGGGCATTCAACAGTTCTTTTTGTTCTTTAGTAAGTTTCGGAAGACAGTTCTGTTCTAAATGTTCTTTAACTTCTTCTGTTGTTTCATTTCCTTCCTTATAGATTTCTCTAAAGAATTCGAGAAATAATTTCTCTATTTCTTTAGGGTTGTTTATTATTTTGCCTTCGCACTTAACTCTATTTATAAGCCTTTCTGCCTCTCTCTTCTTTAATTGCCATGCTAATAACCAGGCTCAGGTTCTGTTTCAGGCTGTGTCTCGGTTTCAGGCTCCGGCGCTGTATCAAACACTGTTGCAGACTCAGGCTGTGGCACTATGGCTGTAGCTGTGGCTCTGGTTCTGTTTCAGGCTCTGACACTGTATCAAGCACTGTTTCAGGCTCCGGCTCCGGCTCCGGCTCCGGCTTCTGCTCTTTATTAGGCTTTGTCTCAGTCTTTGGCTCTAGCACTTATTCTAGCTCTATTTCAGGGTCGGCCTGTGTCTCAGCCTTTGTCTCTGTTTCACACTGTTTCTCTGTTTCAGGCTCCGACGCTGTTTCAAGCCCTGTATCTGCCTCTGCCTCTGTTTCAGGCTCTGGCACTCTATCAAGCACTGTTTCTGGCTCTGGCTCTCTTTCAGGCTCTGGTTCTGAAGTAGGGTTTTCTTCTGGCTCTGGCTGTGTCTCTGGATCTGGCTGTGTCTCTGCTTCAGGCTCCTATGCTGTACCAAGCACTGTATCAGGGTCTGCCTCTCCCTCTGCCCCTGGCTATGTTTAAGCGTCAGGCTCAGTTTCAGACAGTGTCTCTGTTTCAGGATCCAGCACTCTATCAAGCACTATTTCAGACTCAGGCTGTGGATCTCGGCTGTGGCTGTGGATCTCGGCTGTGGCTCTAGACTCCGTCTGTGGCTCCGTCTGTGGCTCTGGCTCTCTTTCAGGGTCTGGTTCTGAATGAAGATCTGGTTCTGACTCTGATTCAGGGTCTCATGATGGCTCTTCCTCTGCCTCTGACCCAGCTATGTTTCAGGGTCTGGCTCTCTTTCAGGCTCTGGTTCTGAATTAGGGTTTTGTTCTGGCTCTGGCTGTGTCTCTGGCTCTGGCTCTGGCTCCAGCTCCGGCACTGTATCAAGTACTGTTGCAGACTCAGGCTGTGGCTCTAGGCTGTGGTTGTCGGTTTCATGCCAAAAGTCAGAGGAATTGGCCACCCTCCAGCTGCCCGGCTTGAATCCTTGTTGACCTCCCTGTCTGCGACTCCCGGCAAGATCAGGCGAGATCTCAATCGGCGATCCTTCTCAACGTGAGAAGAACACACCACTCCTCCCCTACCATCCCCAGGGAGGGGAGAGAGACAGACAGAAATGTATTTACATGCCTTTATTTCTGTCCTTCCAGCAGTACAGAGAAAATGTGACTACACTCTCTCGTCACCAACAGCAGAGAGAGAAAACTCCTCCCATGTACTTCCAGTACAGATCATGTGACACTCTGAGCTAACATCCGGTGCTCAGTACACTGAATAGACTGTCCTTTGTTCCCACGGTACAGTCCCAAAACATCAACATCCTGTTTGGCTTTCCAGCCATCTGGAGCACTCAGCTGCATTGCTCCTTTTTCGTAACAGCTGCAGCTATGTTTTGCGCTCCGGCCCTGTATCAAGCCCTATTTATGGCTCTGGCTCTGGCTCTGGCTCTGGCTCTGGCTCTGGCTTTCTTTCAGCTGTGGCTCTGAATGAGGCTCTGGCTCTGGCTCTGATTCATGGTCTCACTCTGACTCTGATTCAGGGTCTCGCTCTGGCTCTGGCTCTGGCACTCTATCAAGGACTGTTTCAGACTCAGGCTGTGGCTGTGGTTCTGCCTCTGTTTCAGGCTCAGGCTCTGTTTGAGGTTATGTCTCTGTTTCAGGCTCCGGCACTGTATCAAGTACTGTTGCAGACTCAGGCTGTGGCTCTAGGCTGTGGCTGTGGCTGTTGCTCTGGTTCTGGCTCTGGCTCTTTCTCAGGCTCTGGTTCTGAATGAGGGCTTGGTTCTGGCACTGATTCAGGGTCTCGCTCTGGCTCTGGCTCTGGCACTCTATCAAGGACTGTTTCAGACTTAGGCTGTGGCTCTGGCTCTGGCTCTGTTTCCATTCTTACAATGGAATGTACACAAAACAATAATCCTTTCTATATAAATTTTCCAATACATTCTGAAAACATAATAAATCCTTAATTGTTGTCCACCTCCTTTTAGTTCCTTTATCACTCGAATGCTAGCACGGAGTCAAAACTATTATTGTATTTTTGAACATATCTTGTATAACCATTCCATTTTTCTGCAAATTTTTGCTTTGAGATTCCTCTGAGTTTGCTAGTCAATTGAGCCGTCTCCACCAATTCCTGTAATTTGATTTGCCAATCTGTTATTTTTGGAGCCTCGTGATCTTTCCATCCCTTGGCCACAAGTATACGAGCTGCTGCGGTTGCATACAAGAATACCTCTCTTAGATTTTTTGGGATCTCTTTATCTAAAATACTTCATAGAAATGCCTCCGTTTTTTTCGTAAAAGTTATCCCCATCATCTTTTTTAATTCATCGTATATTTCCCCCCCCCAAAAAAAATCTTAATCTTTTCACACGTCCACCACATGTGGCTCATGTCACCGTTATTTCCTCCACATCTCCAACAAGCATTCGCCAAATTTTGATACATTCTTGATCATCTGGAAGGAGTGAGGTACCACCTATGAGCCATTTTCATCATGTTCTCTCTTATATTATAGCTGGCTTTTATTTCAAACTTACATTCCATCAGTTTTCCCCATCTTTTAGCATAATTGGACGGCCCACATCTTGGGCCCACTTTATCATTGAAGCCTTAACCTCCTCATCCATTACTTCGTAGTCTAAAAGAAGTCTATACATTTTTGCGATTATTTTGGTTTTACTATTCAGCAGTTTTTTTCAAATCTTGAAGGCTCCTTTTCAAAACCCATCTGCTTATCCTGTCTGAACACTTCATTCACCTGGAAGTAATCTAGCCAACTAGAAAAGTGATCTTTTATTTTCTCATAACTTATCAATATTAGTTGACCCTCCTCCTCCCCCCTTAATATTGTGTTATACGTTATCCGGTTCTCTTTGATGTTGTTGCTTTTTTTAACAGCAATTGCTTCTAGTGGAGAGTTCCATCTTGGGGTTTTCTGTTCCAAATATCTTTTGTATTTTCCCCATACCTTATATATAGCATTTCTTATTATATGATTTGAAAAACTCCTATGCGTCTTTATTTTCCCATAATAAAGATAGCCATGCCACCCAAAACGGGTGTCATGACCTTCTAGCTCTAAAATATCCCAATTTTTTAATAAATACCAATCTTTTAACCAGAGAAGACATGAGGCTTCATAATATAGCTTCAAATCCGGTAACCCGTAGCCACCTCTTTCTACAGTATCTATTAATATCTTATGCTTTACTCTTGGTCTTTTACCCTTCCACCAAAATTTAGAAATTTCTTTTTGCCACCTGTTGATACTGCTGGTCTTTCCTGTAATTGGAATCGTTTGGAATAGAAAGAGTAGCTTCGGTAAAACTATCATTTTAATTACCGAAATACGGCCCAGGAATGATAAATTTAACCTTGTCCATGTCTCCAACTGTCTTTTGATATCTTTCCAACAATTGGTATCATTATCTTCCTATAAGTTAAGATTCTTTGGTGTTATCCATAATCCTAAATACTTGATTTTGGGGTAGATTTCAATGTGTATTATTTGTTCTAATTCTGCTTTTTCAGCTGGCGACATATTTTTAACTAATAGTTTTGTCTTGTTGAAATTCATTTTGAACCCCGCAACTTTACCGTAGCCATATATTATTTCCAACGCCTTTCTTAAACTCTGTTTTGGTTGCTCCGTAGTTATAATTAAATCGTCAGCAAATGCCCTCGTTTTGTAACTTCTATTTCCCAGCATAATCCCTTTTATTTCTTTTTCTTCCCTAATTTGTTTACATAAAACTTCCAATGTTAATATGAAAATTAAGGGGGATAGTGGGCAACCTTGTCTGACCCCTTTACTGATTTCACACTCCTGTGATAAATTTCCATTGATTATGATTTTAGCTTTTTGTTTTGATTATATTGCTTCAATCCCTTTTATATACTGAATGAACAGAATGAAGCACAGAATGAACTCAGGCTTGCTAGAGAGGTTAAAAGCAACAAAAAAGGCTTTTATGGGTATGTTCGTAGCAAAAGGAAGAACAAAGAAACAGTGGGGTCACTCAGAGGAGAAGATGGTGAAATGTAAACAGGGGACACAGAAAGGGCTGAACTCCTCAATGCCTTCTTTGCCTCAGTCTTCTCCGATAAAGAAAACAATGCCCGACCTGAAGAATTTGGAGCAAAGGATTCAGCAGAGGAAACACAGCCCAGAATAACTAAGGAGATAGTACAAGAATACTTGGCTAGTCTAGATGTATTCAAGTCTCCAGGGCCAGATGAACTGCATCCAAGAGTATTAAGAGAACTGGCAGATGTGATTTCAGAACCACTGGCAGTCATCTTTGAGAATTCCTGGAGAACAGGCGAAGTCCCGGCAGACTGGAGGAGGGCAAATGTTGTCCCTATTTTCAAAAAGGGGAAAAGAGAGGACCCAAATAATTACCGCCCAGTCAGTCTGACATCAATACCAGGGAAGATTCTGGAGCAGATCATTAAGCAAACAGTCTGTGAGCACCTAGAAAGGAATGCTGTGATCACCAATAGTCAGCATGGATTTCTGAAAAATAAGTCATGTCAGACTAACCTGATCTCGTTTTTTGACAGAATTACAAGCCTGGTAGATGAAGGGAACGCAGTGGATGTAGCCTACCTTGATTTCAGCAAGGCATTTGACAAGGTGCCTCATGATATTCTTGTAAAGAAGCTGGTAAAATGCGGTCTTGACTATGCTACCACTCAGTGGATTTGTAACTGGCTGACTGACCGAACCCAAAGGGTGCTCATCAATGGTTCCTCTTCATCCTGGAGAAGAGTGACTAGTGGGGTGCCACAGGGTTCTGTCTTGGGCCCGGTCTTATTCAACATCTTTATCAACGACTTGGATGATGGACTCAAGGGCATCCTGATCAAATTTGCAGATGACACCAAACTGGGAGGGGTGGCTAACACCACAGAGGACAGCCAGATCCAGAGACACAGCCAGAGCCAGAACAAAACCCTACTTCAGAACCAGAGCCTGAAAGAGAGCCAGAGCCAGAAACAGTGCTTGATAGAGTGCCAGAGCCTGAAACAGAGGCAGAGGCAGATACAGGGCTTGAAACAGCGTCAGAGCCTGAAACAGAGAAACAGCGTGAAACAGAGACAAAGGCTGAGACACAGGCCGACCCTGAAATAGAGCTAGAATAAGTGCTAGAGCCAAAGACTGAGACAAAGCTTAATAAAGAGCAGAAGCCGGAGCCGGAGCCTGAGCCTGAAACAGTGCTTGATACAGTGTCAGAGCCTGAAACAGAACCAGAGCCACAGCTACAGCCATAGTGCCACAGCCTGAGTCTGCAACAGTGTTTGATACAGCGCCGGAGCCTGAAACAGAGACACAGCCTGAAACAGAACCTGAGCCTGGTTATTAGCATGGCAATTAAAGAAGAGAGAGGCAGAAAGGCTTATAAATAGAGTTAAGTGCGAAGGCAAAATAATAAACAACCCTAAAGAAATAGAGAAACGATTTCTCGAATTCTTTAGAGAAATCTATAAGGAAGGAAATGAAACAACAGAAGAAGTTAAAGAACATTTAGAACAGAACTGTCTTCCGAAACTTACTAAAGAACAAAAAGAACTGTTGAATGCCCCTATTACATCGTACGAAATTCAAAGAGCAATTAAGGAAGCAAAGATAGGAAAGCCACCAGGGCCAGACGGCCTACCGGCAATATATTATAAAAAAATTGAGGACTTACTGTCTGACCCATTAAGAAGTATCATGAACAACATCTTCAAAGACGGAACCATGCCGGATTCTTGGAAAGACAGCCTTATTGCATTAATTCCAAAACAGGGAACGGACAATCTACTTATTAACAACTATAGGCCTATCGCGCTTCTAAATAACGATTATAAATTATATGCAAATATTTTAGCCGAAAGATCAAAAAAAGTTTTCCAGATGATGATACAAAATGACCAAGCTGGCTTTTTGCCCGGGAGGCACATTTATAGCAACACTAGAAACATTATAAACTTATTAGCGTATTTAGACTTAAGAATAGAAAAGAAGGCAGTCTTTAATCGCTATAGATGCAGAAAAAGCTTTCGACAGGGTATCCTGGAAATTTATGAAAGGTCTATTACACCATATGGATTTTGGTATACAGTATATAGAATCATAGAATCATAGAATCATAGAATCATAGAATCATAGAATCATAGAATCATAGAGTTGGAAGAGACCACAAGGGCCATCGAGTCCAACCCCCTGCCAAGCAGGAAACACCATCAGAGCACTCCTGACATATGGTTGTCAAGCCTTTGCTTAAAGACCTCCAAAGAAGGAGACTCCACCACACTCCTTGGCAGCAAATTCCACTGTCGAACAGCTCTTACTGTCAGGAAGTTCTTCCTAATGTTTAGGTGGAATCTTCTTTCTTGTAGTTTGGATCCATTGCTCCGTGTCCGCTTCTCTGGAGCAGCAGAAAACAACCTTTCTCCCTCCTCTATGTGACATCCTTTTATATATTTGAACATGGCTATCATATCACCCCTTAAACTCCTCTTCTCCAGGCTAAACATGCCCAGCTCCCTTAGCCGTTCCTCATAAGGCATCGTTTCCAGGCCTTTGACCATTTTGGCTGCCCTCCTCTGGACACATTCCAGTTTGTCAGTGTCCTTCTTGAACTGTGGTGCCCAGAACTGGACACAGTACTCCAGGTGAGGTCTGACCAGAGCAGAATACAGTGGCACTATTACTTCCCTTGATCTAGATGCTATACTCCTATTGATGCAGCCCAGAATTGCATTGGCTTTTTTAGCTGCCGCGTCACACTGTTGGCTCATGCCCAGTTTGTGGTCAACGAAGACTCCTAGATCCTTTTCACGTGTAGTGCTCTCAAGCCAGGTGTCACCCATCTTGTATTTGTGCCTCTCATTTTTTTTGCCCAAGTGCAATACTTTACATTTCTCCCTGTTAAAATTCATCTTGTTTGTTTTGGCCCAGTTCTCTAATCTGTCACGGTCGTTTTGAAGTGTGATCCTGTCCTCTGGGGTGATACCCACCCCTCCCAGTTTGGTGTCATCTGCAAATTTGATCAGGATGCCCTTGAGTCCATCATCCAAGTCGTTGATAAAGATGTTGAATAAGACCGGGCCCAAGACAGAACCCTGTGGCACCCCACTAGTCACTCTTCTCCAGGATGAAGAGGAACCATTGATGAGCACCCTTTGGGTTCGGTCAGTCAGCCAGTTACAAATCCACTGAGTGGTAGCATAGTCAAGACCGCATTTTACCAGCTTCTTTACAAGAATATCATGGGGCACCTTGTCAAATGCCTTGCTGAAATCAAGGTAGGCTACATCCACTGCGTTCCCTTCATCTACCAGGCTTGTAATTCTGTCAAAAAACGAGATCAGGTTAGTCTGACATGACTTATTTTTCAGAAATCCATGCTGACTATTGGTGATCACAGCATTCCTTTCTAGGTGCTCACAGACTGTTTGCTTAATGATCTGCTCCAGAATCTTCCCTGGTATTGATGTCAGACTGACTGGGCGGTAATTATTTGGGTCCTCTCTTTTCCCCTTTTTGAAAATAGGGACAACATTTGCCCTCCTCCAGTCTGCCGGGACTTCGTCTGTTCTCCAGGAATTCTCAAAGATGACTGCCAGTGGTTCTGAAATCACATCTGCCAGTTCTCTTAATACTCTTGGATGCAGTTCATCTGGCCCTGGAGACTTGAATACATCTAGACTAGCCAAGTATTCTTGTACTATCTCCTTAGTTATTCTGGGCTGTGTTTCCTCTGCTGAATCCTTTGCTCCAAATTCTTCAGGTCGGGCATTGTTTTCTTTATCGGAGAAGACTGAGGCAAAGAAGGCATTGAGGAGTTCAGCCCTTTCTGTGTCCCCTGTTTACATTTCACCATCTTCTCCTCTGAGTGACCCCACTGTTTCTTTGTTCTTCCTTTTGCTACGAACATACCCATAAAAGCCTTTTTTGTTGCTTTTAACCTCTCTAGCAAGCCTGAGTTCATTCTGTGCTTCATTCTGTTCATTCAGTATATAAAAGGGATTGAAGCAATATAATCAAAACAAAAAGCTAAAATCATAATCAATGGAAATTTATCACAGGAGTGTGAAATCAGTAAAGGGGTCAGACAAGGTTGCCCACTATCCCCCTTAATTTTCATATTAACATTGGAAGTTTTATGTAAACAAATTAGGGAAGAAAAAGAAATAAAAGGGATTATGCTGGGAAATAGAAGTTACAAAACGAGGGCATTTGCTGACGATTTAATTATAACTACGGAGCAACCAAAACAGAGTTTAAGAAAGGCGTTGGAAATAATATATGGCTACGGTAAAGTTGCGGGGTTCAAAATGAATTTCAACAAGACAAAACTATTAGTTAAAAATATGTCGCCAGCTGAAAAAGCAGAATTAGAACAAATAATACACATTGAAATCTACCCCAAAATCAAGTATTTAGGATTATGGATAACACCAAAGAATCTTAACTTATAGGAAGATAATGATACCAATTGTTGGAAAGATATCAAAAGACAGTTGGAGACATGGACAAGGTTAAATTTATCATTCCTGGGCCGTATTTCGGTAATTAAAATGATAGTTTTACCGAAGCTACTCTTTCTATTCCAAACGATTCCAATTACAGGAAAGACCAGCAGTATCAACAGGTGGCAAAAAGAAATTTCTAAATTTTGGTGGAAGGGTAAAAGACCAAGAGTAAAGCATAAGATATTAATAGATACTGTAGAAAGAGGTGGCTACGGGTTACCGGATTTGAAGCTATATTATGAAGCCTCATGTCTTCTCTGGTTAAAAGATTGGTATTTATTAAAAAATTGGGATATTTTAGAGCTAGAAGGTCATGACACCCGTTTTGGGTGGCATGGCTATCTTTATTATGGGAAAATAAAGACGCATAGGAGTTTTTCAAATCATATAATAAGAAATGCTATATATAAGGTATGGGGAAAATACAAAAGATATTTGGAACAGAAAACCCCAAGATGGAACTCTCCACTAGAAGCAATTGCTGTTAAAAAAAGCAACAACATCAAAGAGAACCGGATAACGTATAACACAATATTAAGGGGGGAGGAGGAGGGTCAACTAATATTGATAAGTTATGAGAAAATAAAAGATCACTTTTCTAGTTGGCTAGATTACTTCCAGGTGAATGAAGTGTTCAGACAGGATAAGCAGATGGGTTTTGAAAAGGAGCCTTCAAGATTTGAAAAAAACTGCTGAATAGTAAAACCAAAATAATCGCAAAAATGTATAGACTTCTTTTAGACTACGAAGTAATGGATGAGGAGGTTAAGGCTTCAATGATAAAGTGGGCCCAAGATGTGGGCCGTCCAATTATGCTAAAAGATGGGGAAAACTGATGGAATGTAAGTTTGAAATAAAAGCCAGCTATAATATAAGAGAGAACATGATGAAAATGGCTCATAGGTGGTACCTCACTCCTTCCAGATGATCAAGAATGTATCAAAATTTGGCGAATGCTTGTTGGAGATGTGGAGGAAATAACGGTGACATGAGCCACATGTGGTGGACGTGTGAAAAGATTAAGATTTTTTTTGGGGGGGGGGGGGAAATATACGATGAATTAAAAAAGATGATGGGGATAACTTTTACGAAAAAAACGGAGGCATTTCTATGAAGTATTTTAGATAAAGAGATCCCAAAAAATCTAAGAGAGGTATTCTTGTATGCAACCGCAGCAGCTCGTATACTTGTGGCCAAGGGATGGAAAGATCACGAGGCTCCAAAAATAACAGATTGGCAAATCAAATTACAGGAATTGGTGGAGACGGCTCAATTGACTAGCAAACTCAGAGGAATCTCAAAGCAAAAATTTGCAGAAAAATGGAATGGTTATACAAGATATGTTCAAAAATACAATAATAGTTTTGACTCCGTGCTAGCATTCGAGTGATAAAGGAACTAAAAGGAGGTGGACAACAATTAAGGATTTATTATGTTTTCAGAATGTATTGGAAAATTTATATAGAAAGGATTATTGTTTTGTGTACATTCCATTGTAAGAATGGAAACAGAGCCAGAGCCAGAGCCACAGCCTAAGTCTGAAACAGTCCTTGATAGAGTGCCAGAGCCAGAGCCAGAGCGAGACCCTGAATCAGTGCCAGAACCAAGCCCTCATTCAGAACCAGAGCCTGAGAAAGAGCCAGAGCCAGAGCCAGAACCAGAGCAACAGCCACAGCCACAGCCTAGAGCCACAGCCTGAGTCTGCAACAGTACTTGATACAGTGCCGGAGCCTGAAACAGAGACATAGCCTCAAACAGAGCCTGAGCCTGAAACAGAGGCAGAACCACAGCCACAGCCTGAGTCTGAAACAGTCCTTGATAGAGTGCCAGAGCCAGAGCCAGAGCGAGACCCTGAATCAGAGTCAGAGTGAGACCATGAATCAGAGCCAGAGCCAGAGCCTCATTCAGAGCCACAGCTGAAAGAAAGCCAGAGCCAGAGCCAGAGCCAGAGCCAGAGCCAGAGCCAGAGCCAGAGCCAGAGCCATAAATAGGGCTTGATACAGGGCCGGAGCGCAAAACATAGCTGCAGCTGTTACGAAAAAGGAGCAATGCAGCTGAGTGCTCCAGATGGCTGGAAAGCCAAACAGGATGTTGATGTTTTGGGACTGTACCGTGGGAACAAAGGACAGTCTATTCAGTGTACTGAGCACCGGATGTTAGCTCAGAGTGTCACATGATCTGTACTGGAAGTACATGGGAGGAGTTTTCTCTCTCTGCTGTTGGTGACGAGAGAGTGTAGTCACATTTTCTCTGTACTGCTGGAAGGACAGAAATAAAGGCATGTAAATACATTTCTGTCTGTCTCTCTCCCCTCCCTGGGGATGGTAGGGGAGGAGTGGTGTGTTCTTCTCACGTTGAGAAGGATCGCCGATTGAGATCTCGCCTGATCTTGCCGGGAGTCGCAGACAGGGAGGTCAACAAGGATTCAAGCCGGGCAGCTGGAGGGTGGCCAATTCCTCTGACTTTTGGCATGAAACCGACAACCACAGCCTAGAGCCACAGCCTGAGTCTGCAACAGTACTTGATACAGTGCCGGAGCTGGAGCCAGAGCCAGAGCCAGAGACACAGCCAGAGCCAGAACAAAACCCTAATTCAGAACCAGAGCCTGAAAGAGAGCCAGACCCTGAAACATAGCTGGGTCAGAGGCAGAGGAAGAGCCATCATGAGACCCTGAATCAGAGTCAGAACCAGATCTTCATTCAGAACCAGACCCTGAAAGAGAGCCAGAGCCACAGACGGAGCCACAGACGGAGTCTAGAGCCACAGCCGAGATCCACAGCCACAGCCGAGATCCACAGCCTGAGTCTGAAATAGTGCTTGATAGAGTGCTGGATCCTGAAACAGAGACACTGTCTGAAACTGAGCCTGACGCTTAAACATAGCCAGGGGCAGAGGGAGAGGCAGACCCTGATACAGTGCTTGGTACAGCATAGGAGCCTGAAGCAGAGACACAGCCAGATCCAGAGACACAGCCAGAGCCAGAAGAAAACCCTACTTCAGAACCAGAGCCTGAAAGAGAGCCAGAGCCAGAAACAGTGCTTGATAGAGTGCCAGAGCCTGAAACAGAGGCAGAGGCAGATACAGGGCTTGAAACAGCGTCGGAGCCTGAAACAGAGAAACAGTGTGAAACAGAGACAAAGGCTGAGACACAGGCCGACCCTGAAATAGAGCTAGAATAAGTGCTAGAGCCAAAGACTGAGACAAAGCCTAATAAAGAGCAGAAGCCGGAGCCGGAGCCGGAGCCGGAGCCTGAAACAGTGCTTGATACAGTGTCAGAGCCTGAAACAGAACCAGAGCCACAGCTACAGCCATAGTGCCACAGCCTGAGTCTGCAACAGTGTTTGATACAGCGCCGGAGCCTGAAACCGAGACACAGCCTGAAACAGAACCTGAGCCTGGTTATTAGCATGGCAATTAAAGAAGAGAGAGGCAGAAAGGCTTATAAATAGAGTTAAGTGCGAAGGAAAATAATAAACAACCCTAAAGAAATAGAGAAATTATTTCTCGAATTCTTTAGAGAAATCTATAAGGAAGGAAATGAAACAACAGAAGAAGTTAAAGAACATTTAGAACAGAACTGTCTTCCGAAACTTACTAAAGAACAAAAAGAACTGTTGAATGCCCCTATTACATCGTACGAAATTCAAAGAGCAATTAAGGAAGCAAAGATAGGAAAGCCACCAGGGCCAGACGGCCTACCGGCAATATATTATAAAAAAATTGAGGACTTACTGTCTGACCCATTAAGAAGTATCATGAACAACATCTTCAAAGACGGAACCATGCCGGATTCTTGGAAAGACAGCCTTATTGCATTAATTCCAAAACAGGGAACGGACAATCTACTTATTAACAACTATATATATATTTTTAAAGAATATTTATTAGATTTTCCAATTTTTTAAACAAACAAACAAAAACAGAACAAACAAAAACATTAAAAAAGACATAAAATTCATAAATCATACTTTTAAATAACAAATTTCTCAGACCTCCTCATACTTCTCCTCCTTGTATCCCAATTAAGATTATTTGTTCAGCAAATCCTTCATTTAAAGCATTACAGCTTATAATATTACCTTGTCTTTCAAACTCTTTCCCCCCCCCATCTATGTTCCTTTATATCATTACAGCTAGAAACCACTCAATTTCAATCCAACACCATTTAACTTTCCTTAATTTTACAATATTTCTGTAAATAGTCCTTAAATTTTTTCCAATCTTCTTCAGCCGACTCTTCTCCCTGGTCACGGATTCTGCTCGTCAATTCTGCCAGTCCCATACAGTCAATCAGTTTCATCTGCCATTCTTCCAGAGTGGGTAAATCTTGCGTCTTCCAATACTTTGCGATGAGTATTCTTGCTGCTGTTGTGGCATACATAAAAAACGTTCTATCCTTCTTTGACGCCAATTGGCTGACCATGCCGAGAAGAAAGGCCTCTGGTTTCTTCAAGAAGGTATATTTAAATACCTTTTTCAACTCATTATATATCATTTCCCAGAAAGCCTTATTCCTTGGGCATGTCCACCAAAGGTGAAAGAATGTACCTTCATTTTCCTTACATTTCCAACATTTGTTGTCGGGCAAATGATAGATTTTTGCAAACTTGACTGGGGTCATGTACCACCTATATATCATTTTCATAATATTCTCTCTTAAGGCATTACATGCCGTGAATTTAATCCCGGTGGTCCACAACTGTTCCCAGTCAGCAAACATGATATTACGTCCAACGTCTTGTGCCCATTTAATCATTACAGATTTAACCGTCTCATCCTGAGTATTCCATTTCAGCAGCAAGTTATACATTTTTTACAAAGTCTTAGTTTTGGATTCTAGCAGTTCTGTTTCCAATTTAGATTTTTCCACCTGGAAACCAACCTTCTTGTCCAAATTGTAAACCTCCCTTATCTGATAGTAATGAAGCCAATCTCGCACTTTATCTTTCAGTTTCTCAAAACTCTGCAATTTCAGTCTGTCCCCTTCTTGTTCCAAAATTTCCCAGTATTTTGGCCATTTGGCCTCCATGTTAAGTTTTCTCTGAGCCTTAGCCTCCATTGGTGACAACCACCTTGGAGTTTTATTTTCCAATAGATCTTTATATCTAGTCCAAACATTAAACAGTGCTCTCCTGACAATATGATTTTTAAAAGCTTTGTGTGCTTTCACCTTGTCATACCACAAATATGCATGCCACCCAAAAACATTGTTAAAACCTTCAAGATCCAAAATGTCTGTGTTCTCAAGAAGCAGCCAATCTTTCAACCAGCAAAATGCTGCTGATTCATAGTAGAGTTTGAAGTCTGGCAGGGCAAATCCACCTCTTTCCTTTACATCAGTTAATATCTTAAATTTTATTCTAGGCTTCTTGCCCTGCCAGACAAATTTAGAAATGTCCTTTTGCCACTTCTTGAAACAATCCATTTTGTCCAAAATTTGCAAAGTTTGAAACAAAAACAACATTTTAGGCAATACATTCATCTTTATAGCTGCAATTTGACCCAACAAGGAAAGCTTCAAATTCGACCAAATTTCTAAATCTTTTTTCACTTCAGCCCAACATTTTTCATAATTGTCTTTAAACAAATTCCCATTTTTAGCTGTCATATTAATCCCCAAATATTTCACTTTCTTAACCACAGTCAGGCCTGTTTCATTCTGGAACTTTTCTCTCTCTATCGGTGTTAAGTTTTTCTCAAGAACTTTGGTTTTTAAACTTATTCAATTTGAATCCTGCAATCTGACCAAATTCTTGAATTAATTCTAAAACTCTTTTGGTACTAGATTCTGGCTCCTGTAGTGTCAAAACTAGATCATCTGCAAACGCTCTTAATTTAAACTGTTTGGCTCCGACCTGTATACCTTTAACCATCCGGTCCCTTCTAATCATGTTCAGCAAAACCTCCAGGACCGAAATAAAAAGCAGAGGGGAAATTGGGCATCCCTGTCGTGTCCCTTTTTCTACCTTGAACTGTTCTGTAACCACATTATTTACAATTAGTTTAGCCGTTTGTTCTGAATATATTGCACCAATACCATTCTCAAAACCATGGCCTACCCCCATACCCTGTAGGTTCTTTTTCATAAAGCTCCAAGAAATATTGTCAAAGGCTTTCTCCGCGTCCACAAATATCAAGACTGCCTTAGTGTTTATGTTCACTTCTAGCTTCTCCAAAATGTCAATTATATTCCTTAGATTGTCCGAAAGGTGCCTACCCGGAAGAAAGCCCGCCTGGTCCTTATGAATCTCCTCAATCAGTACTTTTTTCAATCTCTTAGCTAAAATGTCAGCAAAGATTTTGTAATCCACATTTAATAGGGATATGGGACGGTAGTTCCTTAGTTGAGTCTTTTCAGTCTCTGTTTTTGGTATTAGTGTAATGTAGGCCTCTTTCCACGATTCTGGTGCCCTTTTTCCCTCCAAAATTTCATTACAAACTTCCTTCAATGGTTGCAATAGCCACTCTTTCAAAAGTCTGTAGTAACAGGAAGACAACCCATCCGGTCCTGGAGACTTGCCTACTTGCATATTCTGAATGGCACCTTCTATCTCCTGGTCAGATATTTTACAGTTCAACATAAGTTTACTTTCTTGAGAGATTTTTTGTAATCCATTTATCTTCAAGAATCGATCTATGTCCATTTCATTCTGTGGCCCTTGTGCATATAGTTGTTTATAACACTTCTGGAAGCAGTTTCTAATCTCAATTGGATTATGTATATCTTTTCCTTCCACTTCCAGATTTGTAATTGTATTAAATTTTTGTCTTTTTTTCAGCTGCCATGCTAGTAATTTCCCACATTTGTTTGCTGATTCAAATGTCTTCTGTCTCATTTGTTTAATTTTCCATTCTATTTCCTGGTTCATCAATTCCATGTATTGTACCTGAAGTAACTTTATTTCTTTCAAGATCTCCTGTGACTTTGGCTTTACTCTCAGTTTTTTCTCTCCTTCTTTTATTTTCTCCAGAATTTTATCCTTTTTCTCATTTCGACTTCTCTTCTTTATTGCATTCTGTTGAATCAGAAACCCTCTCATCACGGCTTTACTGGCATCCCAGATTACTCTTTTTTCAACATTAGTAGTCAAATTTATTTCAAAATAGTCTCTCAAAGTTTTTTGGGCCTTTTTGTATACTTCTTCATCTCTAAATAGGGTGTCATTCATCCTCCATCTAAAGGAACTGGGTGTTATTTGCTTCATCTCCATCTTTACAGCGTTATGGTCGGAGCAAGTTTTAGGGCAGATTTCTACCTTCTTTATCTTTGGTGCCATTCCTCTAGTAATCCAAATTTGATCGATTCTAGTCCAGGTCATTTTAGCTTCAGAGAAAAAAGTCCCCTCTCTCCCTAGGGGGTTCTTAGTTCTCCAAATGTCAATCAGGTCCATATTGTCAGTCAGTTCAAAAAAAGTCTTTGGTAATCTCCCATCTTTGGTGATTGCCTGTCTTTGTGCCTTGTCCATATTTGTAGAAACAACTCCATTCATATCTCCCATTAAGATTATGTTATAGTCCATATAGTCCAAAAGAACCTCATGCAACTTCTTAAAAAATTCAGATTTCCCCTCATTCAGTGCATACACCCCTACAATCAAAAATTTTTCTCCTTGCAGTTGAATTTCAATAGCCAAATATCTTCCTTGTTCATCTTTAAAAAATTGTTTCGGTGAAAGTTTCTCCTTTGCATATATCACAACTCCTCTTTTTTTAACCTTGTCAGATGAAATAAATTCTTGTCCCAATCTCTTATTAATAAGCAACTTCCTGTGTGACCTCATTACATGTGTTTCCTGTAAACAAATCAGGTCCAATTGTTCTTTTCTTAATATATGAAAAACACTTTTCCTCTTTCGAGGGGAATTGATGCCATTACAATTCCAACTTAGAAGTTGCAGAGCCATGGTAAATTACTTGTTCTTCCCTCCTACTGCCCCGAGTTGTTCTTCTTCTTCTGTCGGTGGTGCGTCTTTCCCTGGTTCGGCAAGTCCATATGATAAATTAGCTATGTCCACAATTCCTTCTGAGACGATTGGCTCCTCTCCAGTCACTCCTTTCTGTAGATTCTCCTCTTGTTTGTTCAGAAATTTGTCTTTGTCCTCCACAGTCCTTATTCTTATTTTCCTTCCTTTGAATTTAAAGGATAAACCTTGAGGGAATTCCCATCTGAAAGGAACTTTATTTTTTTTCAATAGGTCCACCAGATCTCTGTAGTGGGCCCTGACATCCAAGATAAGTTTAGGGATATCCCTGAAAATTTCCACGAAAGAGTCTTCAATTTCCAAAGTTCTTTGGTACTGTAAATTCAAAATTTTATCTCTTTCTTCTTTTGATCTTAAAGAGATCAGGCAGTCCCTTGCTTTGTTCTTTCTTTGTTTCCTACCAATCCTGAAAGCACTCACTATCTTAATTTCTTCCTTCCCCAAGTCCTTTTGCCAAAATTCTGTAAATTCCTTCGTAAGATAGTCCACCAAATTGTCCTGTTCTCTTTCTGGTACTGCCCGAAGTCTTAAGTTCCTCTCTTTCCCTTGGAGTTCCAACATAGACAAGGTCAGGTCATGGTCCTCTCCTGAGCAGCAGTTGCAATTTCCTTTGCTTCCTCAGCTAATTTCCTGGTAGAAGCCGATTCCTCTAATAACTTCTCAATAGATTGTGTGTTGGAATTCACCTTCTTCCCCAATTCATTTATACTTGTAGTATTCAAATTTATGCTTGTGGTGTTCAAATCAATTTTTGCTGAGGCCTCCGCTACTTGCTTATTTGTCTCTGCAACTTTTTTAGCTAAATATTCCAATGATGTATTGATTTTACTTAGTGCCTGAGCGAGTGGGTCTTGAGATGACATAACTTTTGGTCTTTGTTGTGAAACTGTAACTCCTGACGAGCCAGCTACTCCAGATGTTGAGGCCCTTCTCTGCTGAGCAATGTCAATTTTATATTGTTTCCCAGACCTAAGCTTCTTTTCTTCCGTCTGTTCTATCTTGCCCTTCTCATCTGCCATATCACTCCCATACACAGTCCAAGGTCAGTCTCACGCTGGTCACTTTGTTTTGAAAAGGAATTTTCCAGGCTCAGTTGTTTTGTAGCTCAAAACTTGCTACAACAAGTCTCCTCTAGGGGGACACAGTACCAATTTCAGTAGCAACAAATATAGTCCTAGTAGCTCCCCTTTGTTCTTTAACTGTACACACTTTCAATCAAAAGTTACTTTTCTATCCAAAATCCCTTTATAAGCAATTGTTTCTTTCACAGAGTATCAATGTTCTTAACACTTAGCACTTTGACAGCTGTCAAAAGCAGTCCGTTCCAGGTTTTAGAGGCAGCCGGTAAAAATGCCTCTCGCTGTCTTTGCAGGGAAAATAATGCTCAAATTTCACCCCTCCACCCCTGCTAAGCGGAGGGGGATCCTTCTTTTTTGGTGGTGGATTCCGGATTTTTAAGTAACGTCTTTCAAAGCTTCTGCTTTATATTCTCTTTGCTTTGTTCTGTCTACAAGTCGGGAGAAGCAGACTTCCTGTTTATACTTCTCCCGTTTCGGTGCCAAATTGCTTTAATTTTTTTTTTTTAATTTTTCTCTTCTTACCCCTACTCACGGGTAGTTATTTTCGGCCCAAATTTCCAGAAAGGAATCGACGCTCTCCGACAACGGCTTGCGGCTTCGCCCCGCGAAGATGGTAAAAGATGGTAAACGACTCTCAGCTCCGCGCCGCTCACCCCCGCTCCGTTCAGAAGCCTTTAAAAAGGCTCCCTTGCAGTCGGGGGGGGCGCAAATGGAGCCCACCGAGTCTCCGCGTTCGCAGGCTTCACCACCTGCGATTTCTTCGGGTCTCCGCTTCGCCGCAGCGGCCAGACCCACACTTCACGGGGCCGGTTCCCTCCGGAGCTCAGAGGGAACCCGCCATTAATCGCTGGCGCCGACCGGAAGTCCTACTTATTAACAACTATAGGCCTATCGCGCTTCTAAATAACGATTATAAATTATATGCAAATATTTTAGCCGAAAGATCAAAAAAAGTCTTCCAGATGATGATACACAATGACCAAGCTGGCTTTTTGCCCGGGAGGCACATTTATAGCAACACTAGAAACATTATAAACTTATTAGCGTATTTAGACTTAAGAATAGAAAAGAAGGCAGTCTTAATGGCTATAGATGCAGAAAAAGCTTTCGACAGGGTATCCTGGAAATTTATGAAAGGTCTATTACACCATATGGATTTTGGTATACAGTATATAAAAGGGATTGAAGCAATATAATCAAAACAAAAAGCTAAAATCATAATCAATGGAAATTTATCACAGGAGTGTGAAATCAGTAAAGGGGTCAGACAAGGTTGCCCACTATCCCCCTTAATTTTCATATTAACATTGGAAGTTTTATGTAAAGAAATTAGGGAAGAAAAACAAATAAAAGGGATTATGCTGGGAAATAGAAGTTACAAAACGAGGGCATTTGCTGACGATTTAATTATAACTACGGAGCAACCAAAACAGAGTTTAAGAAAGGCGTTGGAAATAATATATGGCTACGGTAAAGTTGCGGGGTTCAAAATGAATTTCAACAAGACAAAACTATTAGTTAAAAATATGTCGCCAGCTGAAAAAGCAGAATTAGAACAAATAATACACATTGAAATCTACCCCAAAATCAAGTATTTAGGATTATGGATAACACCAAAGAATCTTAACTTATATGAAGATAATGATACCAATTGTTGGAAAGATATCAAAAGACAGTTGGAGACATGGACAAGGTTAAATTTCTCATTCCTGGGCCGTATTTCGGTAATTAAAATGATAGTTTTACCGAAGCTACTCTTTCTATTCCAAACGATTCCAATTACAGGAAAGACCAGCAGTATCAACAGGTGGCAAAAAGAAATTTCTAAATTTTGGTGGAAGGGTAAAAGACCAAGAGTAAAGCATAAGATATTAATAGATACTGTAGAAAGAGGTGGCTACGGGTTACCGGATTTGAAGCTATATTACGAAGCCTCATGTCTTCTCTGGTTGAAAGATTGGTATTTATTAAAAAATTGGGATATTTTAGAGCTAGAAGGTCATGACACCCGTTTTGGGTGGCATGGCTATCTTTATTATGGGAAAATAAAGACGCATAGGAGTTTTTCAAATCATATAATAAGAAATGCTATATATAAGGTATGGGGAAAATACAAAAGATATTTGGAACAGAAAACCCCAAGATGGAACTCTCCACTAGAAGCAATCGCTGTTAAAAAAAGCAACAACATCAAAGAGAACCGGATAACGTATAACACAATATTAAGGGGGGAGGAGGAGGGTCAACTAATATTGATAAGTTATGAGAAAATAAAAGATCACTTTTCTAGTTGGCTAGATTACTTCCAGGTGAATGAAGTGTTCAGACAGGATAAGCAGATGGTTTTGAAAAGGAGCCTTCAAGATTTGAAAAAAACTGCTGAATAGTAAAACCAAAATAATCGCAAAAATGTATAGACTTCTTTTAGACTACGAAGTAATGGATGAGGAGGTTAAGGCTTCAATGATAAAGTGGGCCCAAGATGTGGTCCGTCCAATTATGCTAAAAGATGGGGAAAACTGATGGAATGTAAATTTGAAATTTACAGCCAGCTATAATATAAGAGAGAACATGATGAAAATGGCTCATAGGTGGTACCTCACTCCTTCCAGATGATCAAGAATGTATAAAAATTTGGCGAATGCTTGTTGGAGATGTGGAGGAAATAACGGTGACATGAGCCACATGTGGTGGACGTGTGAAAAGATTAAGATTTTTTTGGGGGGGGGAATATACGATGAATTAAAAAAGATGATGGGGATAACTTTTACGAAAAAAACGGAGGCATTTCTATGAAGTATTTTAGATAAAGAGATCCCAAAAAATCTAAGAGAGGTATTCTTGTATGCAACCGCAGCAGCTCGTATACTTGTGGCCAAGGGATGGAAAGATCACGAGGCTCCAAAAATAACAGATTGGCAAATCAAATTACAGGAATTGGAGGAGACGGCTCAATTGACTAGCAAACTCAGAGGAATCTCAAAGCAAAAATTTGCAGAAAAATGGAATGGTTATACAAGATATGTTCAAAAATACAATAATAGTTTTGACTCCGTGCTAGCATTCGAGTGATAAAGGAACTAAAAGGAGGTGGACAACAATTAAGGATTTATTATGTTTTCAGAATGTATTGGAAAATTTATATAGAAAGGATTATTGTTTTGTGTACATTCCATTGTAAGAATGGAAACAGAGCCACAGCCACAGCCACAGCCTAAGTCTGAAACAGTCCTTGATAGAGTGCCAGAGCCAGAGCCAGAGCCAGAGCGAGACCCTGAATCAGTGCCAGAACCAAGCCCTCATTCAGAACAAAGAGCCCGAGAAAGAGCCAGAGCCAGAACCAGAGCAACAGCCACAGCCACAGCCTAGAGCCACAGCCTGAGTCTGCAACAGTACTTGATACAGTGCCGGAGCCTGAAACAGAGACATAGCCTCAAACAGAGCCTGAGCCTGAAACAGAGGCAGAACCACAGCCACAGCCTGAGTCTGAAACAGTCCTTGATAGAGTGCCAGAGCCAGAGCCAGAGCGAGACCCTGAATCAGAGTCAGAGTGAGACCATGAATCAGAGCCAGAGCCAGAGCCTCATTCAGAGCCACAGCTGAAAGAAAGCCAGAGCCAGAGCCAGAGCCAGAGCCAGAGCCAGAAATAGGGCTTGATACAGGGCCGGAGCGCAAAACATAGCTGCAGCCACAGCCTAGAGCCACAGCCTGAGTCTGCAACAGTACTTGATACAGTGCCGGAGCTGGAGCCAGAGCCAGAGCCAGAGACACAGCCAGAGCCAGAACAAAACCCTAATTCAGAACCAGAGCCTGAAAGAGAGCCAGACCCTGAAACATAGCTGGGTCAGAGGCAGAGGAAGAGCCATCATGAGACCCTGAATCAGAGTCAGAACCAGATCTTCATTCAGAACCAGACCCTGAAAGAGAGCCAGAGCCACAGACAGAGCCACAGACGGAGCCTAGAGCCACAGCCGAGATCCACAGCCACAGCCGAAATCCACAGCCTGAGTCTGAAATAGTGCTTGATAGAGTGCTGGATCCTGAAACAGAGACACTGTCTGAAACTGAGCCTGACGCTTAAACGTAGCCAGGGGCAGAGGGAGAGGCAGAGCCTGATACAGTGCTTGATACTGCATAGGAGCCTGAAGCAGAGACACAGCCAGATCCAGAGACACAGCCAGAGCCAGAACAAAACCCTACTTCAGAACCAGAGCCTGAAAGAGAGCCAGAGCCAGAAACAGTGCTTGATAGAGTGCCAGAGCCTGAAAGAGAGCCAGAGCCAGAAACAGTGCTTGATAGAGTGCCAGAGCCTGAAACAGAGGCAGAGGCAGATACAGGGCTTGAAACAGCGTCGGAGCCTGAAACAGAGAAACAGCGTGAAACAGAGACAAAGGCTGAGACACAGGCCGAACCTGAAATAGAGCTAGAATAAGTGCTAGAGCCAAAGACTGAGACAAAGCCTAATAAAGAGCAGAAGCCGGAGCCGGAGCCTGAGCCTGAGCCTGAAACAGGGCTTGATACAGTGTCAGAACCTGAAACAGAACCAGAGCCACAGCTACAGCCATAGTGCCACAGCCTGAGTCTGCAACAGTGTTTGATACAGCGCCGGAGCCTGAAACAGAGACACAGCCTGAAACAGAACCTGAGCCTGGTTATTAGCATGGCAATTAAAGAAGAGAGAGGCAGAAAGGCTTATAAATAGAGTTAAGTGCGAAGGCAAAATAATAAACAACCCTAAAGAAATAGAGAAACGATTTCTCGAATTCTTTAGAGAAATCTATAAGGAAGGAAATGAAACAACAGAAGAAGTTAAAGAACATTTAGAACAGAACTGTCTTCCGAAACTTAAAAGGTAAAGGTAAAGGTACCCCTGCCGGTACGGGCCAGTCTTGACAGACTCTAGGGTTGTGCGCTCATCTCACTCTATAGGCCGGGAGCCAGCGCTGTCCGCAGACACTTCCGGGTCACGTGGCCAGCGTGACGAAGCTACTCTGGTGAGCCAGAGCCGCACACGGAAACGCCATTTACCTTCCCGCTAGTAAGCGGTCCCTATTTATCTACTTGCACCCGGGGGTGCTTTCGAACTGCTAGGTTGGCAGGCGCTGGGACCGAGCAACAGGAGCGCACCCCGCCGCAGGGATTCGAACCGCCGACCATGCGATCGGCAATTCCTAGGCACTGAGGTTTTACCCACAGCGCCACCTGCGTCCGAAACTTACTAAAGAACAAAAAGAACTGTTGAATGCCCCTATTACATCGTACGAAATTCAAAGAGCAATTAAGGAAGCAAAGATAGGAAAGCCACCAGGGCCAGACGGCCTACCGGCAATATATTATAAAAAAATTGAGGACTTACTGTCTGACCCATTAAGAAGTATCATGAACAACATCTTCAAAGACGGAACCATGCCGGATTCTTGGAAAGACAGCCTTATTGCATTAATTCCAAAACAGGGAACGGACAATCTACTTATTAACAACTATAGGCCTATCGCGCTTCTAAATAACGATTATAAATTATATGCAAATATTTTAGCCGAAAGATCAAAAAAAGTCTTCCAGATGATGATACACAATGACCAAGCTGGCTTTTTGCCCGGGAGGCACATTTATAGCAACACTAGAAACATTATAAACTTATTAGCGTATTTAGACTTAAGAATAGAAAAGAAGGCAGTCTTAATGGCTATAGATGCAGAAAAAGCTTTCGACAGGGTATCCTGGAAATTTATGAAAGGTCTATTACACCATATGGATTTTGGTATACAGTATATAGAATCATAGAATCATAGAATCATAGAATCATAGAGTTGGAAGAGACCACAAGGGCCATCGAGTCCAACCCCCTGCCAAGCAGGAAACACCATCAGAGCACTCCTGACATATGGTTGTCAAGCCTTTGCTTAAAGACCTCCAAAGAAGGAGACTCCACCACACTCCTTGGCAGCAAATTCCACTGTCGAACAGCTCTTACTGTCAGGAAGTTCTTCCTAATGTTTAGGTGGAATCTTCTTTCTTGTAGTTTGGATCCATTGCTCTGTGTCCGCTTCTCTGGAGCAGCAGAAAACAACCTTTCTCCCTCCTCTATGTGACATCCTTTTATATATTTGAACATGGCTATCATATCACCCCTTAACCTCCTCTTCTCCAAGCTAAACATGCCCAGCTCCCTTAGCCGTTCCTCATAAGGCATCGTTTCCAGGCCTTTGACCATTTTGGTTTCCCTCCTCTGGACACGTTCCAGTTTGTCAGTGTCCTTCTTGAACTGTGGTGCCCAGAACTGGACACAGTACTCCAGGTGAGGTCTGACCAGAGCAGAATACACTGGCACTATTACTTCCCTTGATCTAGATGCTATACTCCTTTTTTGTATTTTAAATTTTTATTGATTTACAAATAAAAGATAAACAAAAAATAAGAAGAAAATAAAAAGAAAAAAGAATACACGTTACATATTTCACATCAGAAATTTCACATTTCCATCTCTTATAAGACTTCCTTCAGCTTGTCCGTAAATCATTCGTGGTAATAATTAAAATTACGCATTTCCTAGCTTATATTGACAATATATCTCTCTCTCTCTTCTATTCCCTTTAGTCAATAACTCTTCGTCTTTCACAATGCTTCTTTAAATCCCCTTAACGTTGTTTGTCCCTCACTTATATATTCCAGGTAATCTACATATTTTCCCCAATCCTTAATGAACTTTTGGTCTCTTAAATATCTAATCTTTCCTGTCAATTTATCCAACTCCGCGTAATCTAATAATTTTGCTCTCCACTCATCCACCGTTGGTATTTCCTGCTGTTTCCACTTCTGGGCTAGCATTACCCTTGCTGCTGTAACCGCGTAGTACACAAATTTACAATCCTTCTTTTGTATCTCGTTCCCTAGTATCCCCAATAGGAAGATTTCTGGTTTCTTTAAAAACGTATATTTTAGGATCTTCTTGAGTTCAATATATATTTTTTCCCAGAATTCTTTCACTTTTCTGCACTCCCACCACATGTGGTAAAAGGAGCCTTCCTTGTCTTTGCATTTCCAGCACTTATTACAAACCTTGTACATTTTCGATAATTTTATAGGTGTTATATACCACCTATAAAACATCTTCATGACATTTTCTTTTATTGTCGTACATGCTGTAAAGTTTAATCCATCTTTCCACAGTTTTTCCCAATCTTCAAATTGTATACTATGGCCCACATCTCTAGCCCAGTGAATCATAACGGACTTGACTTCCTCATCTACTAAATTCCAATCTAACAACATCTTATACATTTTAGATAAAATTTTCACATCATTGTCTATAATTTCCGTCTGAAATTTAGAGTCTTTATCCACATATCCTCTTTCTTTGCTGTCTTTTTTAAACATTGCATTTATTTGGAAATACTGTAGCCAATCAAATACTAGTTCTTTAACCTGCCCATAAGGTTTCAATCTCCATTTCCCACCTTCTTTAATTAATAATTGGCTGTATGTTACCCAGTTACTTCTCATATTAATCTTTTTCACACTTAACACTTCAAGAGGTGATAACCAGTGTGGAACTTTAGGCTCCAACAGGTTTTTGTACCTTTCCCATATTTCAATTAGTGGACCTCGAAAGATGTGGTTTTCGAATCCCTTATGTACTTTCCTTTTTCCGTGCCACAAGTAGGTGTGCCAACCGAACCTGTTGTCGAAACCCTCCAGATCTAGCAATTCATTGTTCACTAACTTGACCCAGTCTTTCAGCCAGCAAAGACATGATGCCTCATAGTATAATTTCAAATCTGGCAGGGCAAAACCTCCTCTTTCTCTTATATCTGTTAACAATTTAAATTGAATTCTCGGTTTTTTGCCCTGCCAAATATATCTTGAGAGCACCCTTTGCCACTCCTTAAAGACTCCATTCCCCTTAATTATTGGAATGGTCTGAAATAGAAACAACAACCTTGGTAGCACATTCATCTTAATTGTGTTAATCCTTCCCCAAAATGACAGTTTTAGTCTTCCCCACACTTCTAGGTCCTTTCTGATTTCTTTCCACACTGTTTCATAATTGTTCTTATATAAGTCTATATTTTTAGGGGTTACCCAAATTCCAAGATATTTAACTTTTTTAACCACCTCTATCTGTGACTGTTGTTGAATTGTTTCTATTACCCTCTGATCCATATTTTTAGCTATCATTTTCGTTTTCTTCTTATTTAGTTTGAAGCCTGCCACATCTCCGAACAGATCTATTTCCTTTAAGATTTCTTCAATTGTAGTTATGGGATCTTCAGTCATTATTACCAAGTCGTCTGCGAATGCTTTAATTTTGTACTCATTATGACCGATTGTTACTCCTTTTATTTTTTTGTTTTGCCTAATTGAATTCAGAAGGACTTCTAGCACCGTTATAAATAGAAGTGGGGAAAGTGGGCAACCCTGTCTCGTTCCTTTCTGTATCTTTATTTCTTCCGTTACTACATTATTTATGATCAATTTAGCTTTCTGCTCCCTATAAATTGCTTTTATCCCATTAAAAAAATCTTTGCCCACTTCCATATATTCCAAATTTTTCAACATAAAGTCCCATGCCACATTATCGAATGCTTTCTCTGCGTCCACAAACATCATTATAGCTTGTTTGTCGTACCTGGCAGACAGATATTCCAACATATTAATTATGTTCCTTATATTGTCTCTCATCTGCCTGCCAGGAAGAAAACCCGCTTGGTCTTTGTGGATAATTTCTGATAACAAAATCTTCATCCTCCTCGCCAGAACTCCTGCAAAGATTTTGTAATCTATATTCAGCAGTGAAATCGGTCTATAATTTTTGACTTGGGTTGGATCTGCATCTTGTTTTGGAATAAATGTAACATATGCCTCTTTCCATGTTTCTGGAATTTCTTCTTCTCTTAGGATGTTATTCATAACCTCCTTCAATGGGTTCACCAAGATAGATTTCATCTCTTTGTAATAACCCGCAGTGAATCCATCAGGTCCTGGGGCTTTTCCTCTCTTCAATTCTTTGATTACTTCTACTATCTCTTCTGTTTCAATAGGAGCGTTCAATTGTTGTTTTTTATCTGTTGGGATTTTCTGCACCCTTTTATCCTTCAGAAATCTCTCTATTCTCCTCAAATTGTTTCTCTCCTTGTTTTTGTAAAGGCTTCTATAGTAGTCCAAGAATTCTTTCCTGATTCCTTTTGGATCGCTTATTTCTTCTCCCTCTACTGTAATTTTATTTATTGTGCTCTGTTCTTTCGTTTTTTTAATTTGCCACGCAAGCCACTTGCCTGGTTTGTTTGAGAATTCAAAGTTCCTTTGTCTTAATCTTTTAATATTCCATTCCACCTCTCTATTTATTGTTGTGGCAAACTGGGCTTGTAAGATTTTGATCTTTTCTTTTATTTTCCGACAGTTAGGTTTCTTAATTAGTTTTTGTTCATTGTCCATTATCTGCTTTAAAATTTCCTCTTTTCCTCTCTCTCTATTCCTGTTTTTAATTGCATTCTGCTGGATAAAGTAACCTCTTATTACGGCCTTGCTCGCGTCCCAAACCACTTTACTCTTTGTTCCTTTATCACAATTATCAGCAAAATAATCTGTTAGCTTCTTCTGTGCATTTTCTACAATTTTTTGATCGTCTAAAAGATATTCTTTTAATCTCCATCTAAAAGTTCTTTTCTCAAAACTCTCCAACTCAAATTCAATCGGATTATGGTCTGAAATTACTTTGGGTCTAATTTCTATTTGTTTGGTTCTTGGTGTCAATTCACTTGAAATCCAGACCTGATCTAACCGTGACATCGACTGATTTGGTTCCGAATAGAAAGTGAATTGTTTATCCAACGGGTGTCTAAACCGCCAGATATCTATCAGGTTACAATTTTTTACCATTGAAAAAAAAGATTTTGGTAATTTCCCTTCTTTGCTTGCTCCTTCTCTCCGTCTATCCATTTCTAAGGAAACCACCCCGTTCATATCACCCATTAAAATAATTTTCTGATCCATGTACTCGAGTAATTTCTCTTCTAGGTTTTCGAAGAATTCAGTTTTGTTACCATTTGGTGCATAGACCCCCACTACGACCAGATTTTCTCCTTGCCAATTGATTCGAATCGCAATCATCCTTCCCTCATCATCCTTAAAGATTTGTTTGGCTTCAATCTTATTTTTAACATACAATACCACCCCTCTTTTCTTTTCTTTATCTGAAGATTCAAATTCATTCCCTAATCTTTTGTTAATTAGAATTTTTTTGTGTCTTCTAGCCACGTGTGTTTCTTGCAAACAAATAATATCCAAATTTTTCTTTTTCAAAAATTGTTCAATTTTATTCCTCTTTTTTTATTATTCATCCCATTAATATTCCAGTTCCAAATTTTTAACCCCATGGTGCCCACCATTTGCGTGAGTTTCCTTTTCTTTATAAATTCGCCGGATCTCCTTCTTCCTCCTCTTCTTCCTCCTCCGTCTGTCTTCCACTCCTTTCTTCTTCTTCCTCCGTTTTTGGTTCTCCTGGTGATCCTCCCTCCGCTCCCTTAGCTCCATTCACCTCTGATCTTAATTCCTTATATTTCCTCAAAAATTTCCCTGTTTCTTCTAAATTTGACAACCTGTGTCTCTTACTTCTATACACAAATGATATTCCTTCCGGGAACTCCCATCTAAATTCAATTTTGTTTTTCTTCAGTGTCTGTACCAGTGATTTATAAGAATCTCTTCGTTTAAGTAATCTAATTGGGATATCTTTAAAAATAATTATGTAGTTCCCATCTATGTTCAGCCTCTTTTCCCTGTTTTTTCCTAATATTCTGTTTCTCATTTCTTTATCCTTAAATGTAATCAGACAATCTCCTGTAAATTTCTTTGCTTTTGTTGTATTCACATGCATTCTAAATGCATTCTGCACATTTTTGGCCATTTCTTCTATTGGTATATCCATCCATTCCGCCAATTCTGCTATCAGCCTCTCTTTGATGTTTTCACCTTGTATCTCTGGCACAGCTCTGAGCCTCAAGTTCACTTCCCTCTGTCGGAGTTCATTCATCGCAATAACATCTTTCATCTCTTCCTGTGCTTTATTTAAGTCCATCATTTCTGCTTTGATCTTTTCTTCCTCCCGTTTAATACCTTTTAATTCCATTCTTGTCTTTTTTAACCCTTCCTCTGCATGTTGAGTTCTCCTAAATACTTCTTTTATTTGACCTTTCAACTCACTAACTGTTTCATCCATTTTTTATCCATTTTTTCAATTTTATTATCTACCTGCTCTAGTTTAGACTCTAAGTTTTTCTCACTCTGTTTAATTTCCGCAAACATCCTTAAGATATCTGCCTTAAAATCCGTCTCTTGTTTAGATCCTTTCCTCTCACCAGGAGTCCCTCCATTCGGTCCTTTCTTCACTGTATAAGACATCTTATACTCTTATAATTCCCCTTTCCCCATGCAGTACCCTCCTCCTGTTCCCCCCCGCCAGAATTATTCGCTTTAACCCTCTTAAATTATACAGTTTCCGTTTTACAAATTCTCCAATTCTAGTTCTTTTGCATTAGCCTTCTTATCTATATGTAATCATCAATAATAATATTTCTCCCCTTATATATATTTCAAACAGTCAGTACAAAGTTCTTATTGTAGAGTCTTCTTGCCTCCACACAAATTGCGCCACTGCAGGGGGTTCTTCTTGCCTCCAATCAGGCTAATCCACACAAATGGGTGGGGGGGGACACAAAAATAGCGAAGATAAAAGGTAACAAAAAAAAAGAAGGCGATGAGAAGGAAAGAAGGCTAAAAGCCAAGTTGTACAATCTCAGTCCCACCACTAGGTGTCACCAAGTCCCTTTAATATAGCATTGTTTCCAATAATGTAGCCGTGTCTTATTTCTCTGGCAATTTAGTTTCTCATACAAATCAAAAATTCCAAAAAGAAGAAGAAAGGAGGTAATATCTACAGGAAATCCAACGTACAGCTAATTTCCACAGCCAGTATTAAAGTAGTTAACCTTTTTTAAGCTTTCCTCAACGCGCCTCTATCCTCAGTTCTTAATGGCGTCGGAGCCTTCTCTTCCGGTTTCACTGTCCTTTACACTTTAAAGACAAGATGGAGAAGTACTCCTTTCTCACATTCAAACCCTCCGTTTCCTCAAGGACTCACAGTTCCAACCATTTGCCCCTGGTCCCCCTTCTCTTCCACAATCCTCTTGGTATAAAATATCTACATAAAAGGTTGCTTTTAAGGAAAATTCAGAAAGGGGAAACAGAGTATCGCTATGGCAACTCACTTTCACTTTCCCCAGCACTGGAGTCACGCTGCGTCAGAATTGATTTCGGATTCGGCTGAACCCCGGTTACTTCTCTTATTGCTCCATGACTTCCTTGTTGTTATAACCATAAAATTCCAAATTCTTTGAGGTCGGAGTCCTTTAATTTGGGAGCTATACTCCTATTGATGCAGCCCAGAATTGCATTGGCTTTTTTAGCTGCCGCGTTACACTGTTGGCTCATGTCTAGTTTGTGGTCAACCAAGACTCCTAGATCCTTCTCACATGTAGTGCTCTCAAGCCAGGTGTCACCCATCTTGTATTTGTGCCTCTCATTTTTTTTGCCCAAGTGCAATACTTTACATTTCTCCCTGTTAAAATTCATCTTGTTTGTTTTGGCCCAGTTCTCTAATCTGTCAAGGTCGTTTTGAAGTGTGATCCTGTCCTCTGGGGTGCTAGCCACCCCTCCCAGTTTGGTGTTGTCAGTGCCGCCCGAGGTCCCAGCTCACCAAGGACCAACGCTGCTTCGTTGTTTAGTATAAAAGTCTTCATTGAAGTTCAGTTTCACTTCCACAGCCGCAGCGTGCAGCACTACGTCTCAAACTCTAGACCGCCGAAGCTCCATCTGAATCTCCTCTCCCCTGACACCAGTTTAAGATTCTAGCCTTGCTCCACCTCCTCCTTTGTTCTTTCCGCCTCTGGGTCCGCCTGCCCGTCGGGGTCTCTCCCTTCCTAGACTCGTCTGACGCTGAGTCCCCTGACTCTTCCCCCTCCCTCCGTCGGGCTTTAGGACCTGGCTCCCAATCCGCTGTCCCGCGCGCCTGTACATTTGAACTTGGCGCGCGCGCCCAGCCTCCCACTTTCCTTCTGACCGTTACACTGCTGTCACTACTCCCTCCTTCGGGGAGGCTAGCTGGAACTGACCTCCCCTCCGTTTCCCCACTTTCCGATGGGGGCGTGGTCAGCCCTGACTCATCTTCTCTCCCTGCTGGAGGAGAGGCTGGCCCTGACACATGTGAATCTTCCCCCCCACTGCGCTCTGGTGGGGGAGCTGGTCCTGATCCCCCGCTGCTGCCTTGGGAGTCCCCGCTGGCCCCCTGCTTCTGGTGCGTCCCCCCTGGGACCCTCCTTGCCCTCACCATCGGCGCCCCCTTCTGGGAATCTTCTGATTCGCTGGAGAAGCTCATGGAATCTCTCGGGTCACTGTCATACTCCCCTACGCTCACCTCGGATTCCTCCACTTCGCTCTCCATTTCCTCTCTCCCCTGTGCTTCTGCTCCTGAGCCCCTGACAGGTGTCATCTGCAAATTTGATCAGGATGCCCTTGAGTCCATCATCCAAGTCGTTGATAAAGATGTTGAATAAGACCGGGCCCAAGACAGAACCCTGTGGCACCCCACTAGTCACTCTTCTCCAGGATGAAGAGGAACCATTGATGAGCACCCTTTGGGTTCGGTCAGTCAGCCAGTTACAAATCCACTGAGTGGTAGCATAGTCAAGACCGCATTTTACCAGCTTCTTTACAAGAATATCATGGGGCACCTTGTCAAATGCCTTGCTGAAATCAAGGTAGGCTACATCCACTGCGTTCCCTTCATCTACCAGGCTTGTAATTCTGTCAAAAAACGAGATCAGGTTAGTCTGACATGACTTATTTTTCAGAAATCCATGCTGACTATTGGTGATCACAGCATTCCTTTCTAGGTGCTCACAGACTGTTTGCTTAATGATCTGCTCCAGAATCTTCCCTGGTATTGATGTCAGACTGACTGGGCGGTAATTATTTGGGTCCTCTCTTTTCCCCTTTTTGAAAATAGGGACAACATTTGCCCTCCTCCAGTCTGCCGGGACTTCGTCTGTTCTCCAGGAATTCTCAAAGATGACTGCCAGTGGTTCTGAAATCACATCTGCCAGTTCTCTTAATACTCTTGGATGCAGTTCATCTGGCCCTGGAGACTTGAATACATCTAGACTAGCCAAGTATTCTTGTACTATCTCCTTAGTTATTCTGGGCTGTGTTTCCTCTGCTGAATCCTTTGCTCCAAATTCTTCAGGTCGGGCATTGTTTTCTTTATCGGAGAAGACTGAGGCAAAGAAGGCATTGAGGAGTTCAGCCCTTTCTGTGTCCCCTGTTTGCATTTCACCATCTTCTCCTCTGTTTCTTTGTTCTTCCTTTTGCTGCGAACATACCCATAAAAGCCTTTTTTGTTGCTTTTAACCTCTCTAGCAAGCCTGAGTTCATTCTGTGCTTCATTCTGTTCATTCAGTATATAAAAGGGATTGAAGCAATATAATCAAAACAAAAAGCTAAAATCATAATCAATGGAAATTTATCACAGGAGTGTGAAATCAGTAAAGGGGTCAGACAAGGTTGCCCACTATCCCCCTTAATTTTCATATTAACATTGGAAGTTTTATGTAAACAAATTAGGGAAGAAAAAGAAATAAAAGAAATAAAAGGGATTATGCTGGGAAATAGAAGTTACAAAACGAGGGCATTTGCTGACGATTTAATGATAACTACGGAGCAACCAAAACAGAGTTTAAGAAAGGCGTTGGAAATAATATATGGCTACGGTAAAGTTGCGGGGTTCAAAATGAATTTCAACAAGACAAAACTATTAGTTAAAAATATGTCGCCAGCTGAAAAAGCAGAATTAGAACAAATAATACACATTGAAATCTACCCTAAAATCAAGTATTTAGGATTTTGGATAACACCAAAGAATCTTAACTTATATGAAGATAATTATACCAATTGTTGGAAAGATATCAAAAGGCAGTTGGAGACATGGACAAGGTTAAATTTATCATTCCTGGGCCGTATTTCGGTAATTAAAATGATAGTTTTACCGAAGCTACTCTTTCTATTCCAAACGATTCCAATTACAGGAAAGACCAGCAGTATCAACAGATGGCAAAAAGAAATTTCTAAATTTTGGTGGAAGGGTAAAAGACCAAGAGTAAAGCATAAGATATTAATAGATACTGTAGAAAGAGGTGGCTACGGGTTACCGGATTTGAAGCTATATTACGAAGCCTCATGTCTTCTCTGGTTGAAAGATTGGTATTCATTAAAAAAATTGGGATATTTTAGAGCTAGAAGGTCATGACACCCGTTTTGGGTGGCATGGCTATCTTTATTATGGGAAAATAAAGACGCATAGGAGTTTTTCAAATCATATAATAAGAAATGCTACATATAAGGTATGGGGAAAATACAAAAGATATTTGGAACAGAAAACCCCAAAATGGAACTCTCCACTAGAAGCAATCGCTGTTAAAAAAAGCAACAACATCAAAGAGAACTGGATAACGTATAACACAATATTAAGGGTGGAGGAGGAGGGTCAACTAATATTGATAAGTTATGAGAAAATAAAAGATCACTTTTCTAGTTGGCTAGATTACTTCCAGGTGAATGAAGTGTTCAGACAGGATAAGCAGATGGGTTTTGAAAAGGAGCCTTCAAGATTTGAAAAAAACTGCTGAATAGTAAAACCAAAATAATCGCAAAAATGTATAGACTTCTTTTAGACTACGAAGTAATGGATGAGGAGGTTAAGGCTTCAATGATAAAGTGGGCCCAAGATGTGGGCCGTCCAATTATGCTAAAAGATGGGGAAAACTGATGGAATGTAAATTTGAAATTTACAGCCAGCTATAATATAAGAGAGAACATGATGAAAATGGCTCATAGGTGGTACCTCATTCCTTCCAGATGATCAAGAATGTATCAAAATTTGGCGAATGCTTGTTGGAGATGTGGAGGAAATAACGGTGACATGAGCCACATGTGGTGGACGTGTGAAAATATTAAGATTTTTTTTTGGGGGGGGGGGAATATACGATGAATTAAAAAAGATGATGGGGATAACTTTTACAAAAAAAACGGAGGCATTTCTATGAAGTATTTTAGATAAAGAGATCCCAAAAAATCTAAGAGAGGTATTCTTGTATGCAACCGCAGCAGCTCGTATACTTGTGGCCAAGGGATGGAAAGATTACGAGGCTCCAAAAATAACAGATTGGCAAATCAAATTACAGGAATTGGTGGAGACGGCTCAATTGACTAGCAAACTCAGAGGAATCTCAAAGCAAAAATTTGCAGAAAAGTGGAATGGTTATACAAGATATGTTCAAAAATACAATAATAGTTTTGACTCCGTGCTAGCATTCGAGTGATAAAGGAACTAAAAGGAGGTGGACAACAATTAAGGATTTATTATGTTTTCAGAATGTATTGGAAAATTTATATAGAAAGGATTATTGTTTTGTGTACATTCCATTGTAAGAATGGAAACAGAGCCAGAGCCACAGCCACAGCCTAAGTCTGAAACAGTCCTTGATAGAGTGCCAGAGCCAGAGCCAGAGCCAGAGCGAGACCCTGAATCAGTGCCAGAACCAAGCCCTCATTCAGAACCAGAGCCTGAGAAAGAGCCAGAGCCAGAACCAGAGCAACAGCCACAGCCACAGCCTAGAGCCACAGCCTGAGTCTGCAACAGTACTTGATACAGTGCCGGAGCCTGAAACAGAGACATAGCCTCAAACAGAGCCTGAGCCTGAAACAGAGGCAGAACCACAGCCACAGCCTGAGTCTGAAACAGTCCTTGATAGAGTGCCAGAGCCAGAGGCAGAGCGAGACCCTGAATCAGAGCCAGAGCCAGAGCCTCATTCAGAGCCACAGCTGAAAGAAAGCCAGAGCCAGAGCCAGAGCCAGAGCCAGAGCCAGAGCCAGAAATAGGGCTTGATACAGGGCCGGAGCGCAAAACATAGCTGCAGCCACAGCCTAGAGCCACAGCCTGAGTCTGCAACAGTACTTGATACAGTGCCGGAGCTGGAGCCAGAGCCAGAGCCAGAGACACAGCCAGAGCCAGAACAAAACCCTAATTCAGAACCAGAGCCTGAAAGAGAGCCAGACCCTGAAACATAGCTGGGTCAGAGGCAGAGGAAGAGCGAGACCCTGAATCAGAGTCAGAGTGAGACCATGAATCAGAGCCAGAGCCTCATTCAGAGCCACAGCTGAAAGAAAGCCAGAGCCAGAGCCAGAGCCAGAGCCAGAGCCAGAGCCAGAGCCAGAGCCAGAGCCAGAGCCAGAAATAGGGCTTGATACAGGGGCAGAGTGCAAAACATAGCTGCAGTAACAGCCTAGAGCCACAGCCTGAGTCTGCAACAGTACTTGATACAGTGCCGGAGCTGGAGCTGGAGCCAGAGCCAGAGACACAGCCAGAGCCAGAACAAAACCCTAATTCAGAACCAGAGCCTGAAAGAGAGCCAGACCCTGAAACATAGCTGGGTCAGAGGCAGAGGAAGAGCCATCATGAGACCCTGAATCAGAGTCAGAACCAGATCTTCATTCAGAACCAGACCCTGAAAGAGAGACAGAGCCACAGACAGAGCCACAGACAGAGCCTAGAGCCACAGCCGAAATCCACAGCCACAGCCGAGATCCACAGCCTGAGTCTGAAATAGTGCTTGATAGAGTGCTGGATCCTGAAACAGAGACACTGTCTGAAACTGAGCTTGACGCTTAAACGTAGCCAGGGGCAGAGGGAGAGGCAGAGCCTGATACAGTGCTTGATACGGCATAGGAGCCTGAAGCAGAGACACAGCCAGATCCAGAGACACAGCCAGAGCCAGAACAAAACCCTACTTCAGAACCAGAGCCTGAAAGAGAGGCAGAGCCAGAAACAGTGCTTGATAGAGTGCCAGAGCCTGAAACAGAGGCAGAGGCAGATACAGGGCTTGAAACAGCGTCGGAGCCTGAAACAGAGAAACAGCGTGAAACAGAGACAAAGGCTGAGACACAGGCCGACCCTGAAATAGAGCTAGAATAAGTGCTAGAGCCAAAGACTGAGACAAAGCCTAATAAAGAGCAGAAGCCGGAGCCTGAGCCTGAACCTGAGCCTGAAACAGTGCTTGATACAGTGCCAGAGCCTGAAACAGAACCAGAGCCACAGCTACAGCCATAGTGCCACAGCCTGAGTCTGCAATAGTGTTTGATACAGCGCCGGAGTCTGAAACCGAGACACAGCCTGAAACAGAACCTGAGCCTGATTATTAGCATGGCAATTAAAGAAGAGAGAGGCAGAAAGGCTTATAAATAGAGTTAAGTGTGAAGGCAAAATAATAAACAACCCTAAAGAAATAGAGAAACAATTTCTCGAATTCTTTAGAGAAATCTATAAGGAAGGAAATGAAACAACAGAAGAAGTTAAAGAACATTTAGAACAGAACTGTCTTCCGAAACTTACTAAAGAACAAAAAGAACTGTTGAATGCCCCTATTACATCGTACGAAATTCAAAGAGCAATTAAGGAAGCAAAGATAGGAAAGCCACCAGGGCCAGACGGCCTACCGGCAATATATTATAAAAAAATTGAGGACTTACTGTCTGACCCATTAAGAAGTATCATGAACAACATCTTAAAAGACGGAACCATGCCGGATTCTTGGAAAGACAGCCTTATTGCATTAATTCCAAAACAGGGAACGGACAATCTACTTATTAACAACTATAGGCCTATCGCGCTTCTAAATAACGATTATAAATTATATGCAAATATTTTAGCCGAAAGATCAAAAAAAGTCTTCCAGATGATGATACACAATGACCAAGCTGGCTTTTTGCCCGGGAGGCACATTTATAGCAACACTAGAAACATTATAAACTTATTAGCGTATTTAGACTTAAGAATAGAAAAGAAGGCAGTCTTAATGGCTATAGATGCAGAAAAAGCTTTCGACAGGGTATCCTGGAAATTTATGAAAGGTCTATTACACCATATGGATTTTGGTATACAGTATATAGAATCATAGAATCATAGAATCATAGAATCATAGAATCATAGAATCATAGAGTTGGAAGAGACCACAAGGGCCATCGAGTCCAACCCCCTGCCAAGCAGGAAACACCATCAGAGCACTCCTGACATATGGTTGTCAAGCCTTTGCTTAAAGACCTCCAAAGAAGGAGACTCCACCACACCCCTTGGCAGCAAATTCCACTGTCGAACAGCTCTTACTGTCAGGAAGTTCTTCCTAATGTTTAGGTGGAATCTTCTTTCTTGTAGTTTGGATCCATTGCTCCGTGTCCGCTTCTCTGGAGCAGCAGAAAACAACCTTTCTCCCTCCTCTATGTGACATCCTTTTATATATTTGAACATGGCTATCATATCACCCCTTAACCTCCTCTTCTCCAAGCTAAACATGCCCAGCTCCCTTAGCCGTTCCTCATAAGGCATCGTTTCCAGGCCTTTGACCATTTTGGTTGCCCTCCTCTGGACACGTTCCAGTTTGTCAGTGTCCTTCTTGAACTGTGGTGCCCAGAACTGGACACAGTACTCCAGGTGAGGTCTGACCAGAGCAGAATACAGTGGCACTATTACTTCCCTTGATCTAGATGCTATATTTCTTCACCGCCTCTATTGCATCTGCAGAAAACAGCAGCAGGAGACTTTTTCAGGTGGTTCACAATTTAGCGGAACCACCTGCAACATCGGGGCCCAGTATGGGCCACATGTTCTCCTGCAATGATTTTGCAAAGTTTTTTGCAGATAAAATCGCTCAGATTCGGGAAGAAGTAGACTCCACCGTGGGAGCAGGGCCGGGGCGGGAGAGTGCTAGAGTTCTGTCTAGTCAAGTTGAGTGGGATCAATTCCAATCTGTTACCTCCGAGGATGTGGACAGGCTGCTTGGACGAGTGAAACCAACCACCTGTCTCCTGGATCCTTGCCCATCCTGGCTTATAAAAGCTAGCCGGGAAGGACTGGGCGATGGGCTTCGTGGGGTGGTGAATGCTTCCCTCCGTGAGGGAGCCTTCCCAGACCCGCTGAAAGAGGCGGTTATTAAACCGCTTCTTAAAAAACCATCTTTAGATGCGGCCACGATGGCCAACTATCGCCCAGTCTCAAATCTTCCATTCTTGGGCAAGGTGATTGAGCGAGCGGTTGCTGAACAACTCCAGGCACGCCTGGAAGAAGCGGACCATTTGGATCCCTTCCAGTCGGGATTCAGGCCTCATCATGGGACTGAAACTGCCTTGGTCGCACTGGTTGATGATCTCCGGCGGGCTAGAGACAAAGGTGAGAGCTGTTTCCTAGTTCTGCTGGATCTCTCAGCGGCGTTTGATACCATCGACCATAACATCCTTCTGCACCGTCTTGAGGGGCTGGGAGCTGGGGGCACTGTCATACAGTGGTTCCGCTCCTTCCTCCTGGGCCGTGTTCAGAAAGTGGTGGTGGGGGATGAGTGTTCAGACCCCTGGGCTCTCACTTGTGGGGTGCCTCAGGGTTCTGTCCTCTCCCCCATGCTTTTCAACATTTACATGCAGCCGCTGGGAGAGATCATCAGGAGGTTTGGGCTGGGTGTTCATCAGTATGCGGATGATACCCAGCTCTACCTCTCTTTCAAATCGGAACCAGTGAAGGCGGTGAAGGTCCTGTGCGAGTGCCTGGAGGCGGTTGGAGGATGGATGGCGGCTAACAGATCGAGGTTGAATCCTGACAAGACAGAAGTACTGTTTTTGGGGGACAGGAGGCGGGCAGGTGTGGAGGATTCCCTGGTCCTGAATGGGGTAACTGTGCCCCTGAAGGACCAGGTGCGCAGCCTGGGAGTCATTTTGGACTCACAGCTGTCCATGGAGGCACAGGTCAAATCTGTGTCCAGGGCAGCTGTTTACCAGCTCCATCTGGCACGTAGGCTGAGACCCTATCTGCCTGCGGACTGTCTCGCCAGAGTGGTGCATGCTCTGGTTATCTCCCGCTTGGATTACTGCAATGCGCTCTACGTGGGGCTACCTTTGAAGGTGACTCGGAAACTACAACTAATCCAGAATGCAGCAGCTAGACTGGTGACTGGGGGCAGCCGCCGAGACCATATAACACCGGTCTTGAAAGACCTACATTGGCTCCCAGTACGTTTCCGAGCACAATTCAAAGTGTTGGTGCTGACCTTTAAAGCCCTAAACGGCCTCGGTCCAGTATACCTGAAGGAGCGTCTCCACCCCCATCATTCTGCCCGGACGCTGAGGTCCAGCGCCGAGGGCCTTCTGGCGGTTCCCTCATTGCGAGAAGCAAAGCTACAGGGAACCAGGCAGAGGGCCTTCTCGGTAGTGGCGCCCGCCCTGTGGAACGCCCTTCCAGCTGATGTCAAAGAGATAAACAACTACCTGACATTCAGAAGACATCTTAAGGCAGCCCTGTTCAGGGAAGTTTTTAACGTGTGATATTTTACTGTATTTTTGGTTTTTATGGAAGCCGCCCAGAGTGGCTGGGGAGGCCCAGCCAGATGGGCGGGGTATAAATAATAAATTATTATTATTATTATTATTATTATTATTATTATTATTATTATACTCCTATTGATGCAGCCCAGAATTGCATTGGCTGTTTTAGCTGCCGCGTCACACTGTTGGCTCATGTCTAGTTTGTGATCAACCAAGACTCCTAGATCCTTTTCACATGTAGTGCTCTCAAGCCAGGTGTCACCCATCTTGCATTTGTGCCTCTCATTTTTTTTGCCCAAGTGCAATACTTTACATTTCTCCCTGTTAAAATTCATCTTGTTTGTTTTGGCCCAGTTCTCTAATCTGTCAAGGTCGTTTTGAAGTGTGATCCTGTCCTCTGGGGTGTTAGCCACCCCTCCCAGTTTGGTGTCATCTGCAAATTTTATCAGGATGCCCTTGAGTCCATCATCCAAGTCGTTGATAAAGATGTTGAATAAGACCGGGCCCAAGACAGAACCCTGTGGCACCCCACTAGTCACTCTTCTCCAGGATGAAGAGGAACCATTGATGAGCACCCTTTGGGTTCGGTCAGTCAGCCAGTTACAAATCCACTGAGTGGTAGCATAGTCAAGACCGCATTTTACCAGCTTCTTTACAAGAATATCATGGGGCACCTTGTCAAATGCCTTGCTGAAATCAAGGTAGGCTACATCCACTGCGTTCCCTTCATCTACCAGGCTTGTAATTCTGTCAAAAAACGAGATCAGGTTAGTCTGACATGACTTATTTTTCAGAAATCCATGCTGACTATTGGTGATCACAGCATTCCTTTCTAGGTGCTCACAGACTGTTTGCTTAATGATCTGCTCCAGAATCTTCCCTGGTATTGATGTCAGACTGACTGGGCGGTAATTATTTGGGTCCTCTCTTTTCCCCTTTTTGAAAATAGGGACAACATTTGCCCTCCTCCAGTCTGCCGGGACTTCGCCTGTTCTCCAGGAATTCTCAAAGATGACTGCCAGTGGTTCTGAAATCACATCTGCCAGTTCTCTTAATACTCTTGGATGCAGTTCATCTGGCCCTGGAGACTTGAATACATCTAGACTAGCCAAGTATTCTTGTACTATCTCCTTAGTTATTCTGGGCTGTGTTTCCTCTGCTGAATCCTTTGCTCCAAATTCTTCAGGTCGGGCATTGTTTTCTTTATCGGAGAAGACTGAGGCAAAGAAGGCATTGAGGAGTTCAGCCCTTTCTGTGTCCCCTGTTTGCATTTCACCATCTTCTCCTCTGAGTGACCCCACTGTTTCTTTGTTCTTCCTTTTGCTACGAACATACCCATAAAAGCCTTTTTTGTTGCTTTTAACCTCTCTAGCAAGCCTGAGTTCATTCTGTGCTTCATTCTGTTCATTCAGTATATAAAAGGGATTGAAGCAATATAATCAAAACAAAAAGCTAAAATCATAATCAATGGAAATTTATCACAGGAGTGTGAAATCAGTAAAGGGGTCAGACAAGGTTGCCCACTATCCCCCTTAATTTTCATATTAACATTGGAAGTTTTATGTAAACAAATTAGGGAAGAAAAAGAAATAAAAGAAATAAAAGGGATTATGCTGGGAAATAGAAGTTACAAAACGAGGGCATTTGCTGACGATTTAATGATAACTACGGAGCAACCAAAACAGAGTTTAAGAAAGGCGTTGGAAATAATATATGGCTACGGTAAAGTTGCGGGGTTCAAAATGAATTTCAACAAGACAAAACTATTAGTTAAAAATATGTCGCCAGCTGAAAAAGCAGAATTAGAACAAATAATACACATTGAAATCTACCCCAAAATCAAGTATTTAGGATTATGGATAACACCAAAGAATCTTAACTTATAGGAAGATAATGATACCAATTGTTGGAAAGATATCAAAAGACAGTTGGAGACATGGACAAGGTTAAATTTATCATTCCTGGGCCGTATTTCGGTAATTAAAATGATAGTTTTACCGAAGCTACTCTTTCTATTCCAAACGATTCCAATTACAGGAAAGACCAGCAGTATCAACAGGTGGCAAAAAGAAATTTCTAAATTTTGGTGGAAGGGTAAAAGACCAAGAGTAAAGCATAAGATATTAATAGATACTGTAGAAAGAGGTGGCTACGGGTTACCGGATTTGAAGCTATATTACGAAGCCTCATGTCTTCTCTGGTTGAAAGATTGGTATTCATTAAAAAATTGGGATATTTTAGAGCTAGAAGGTCATGACACCCGTTTTGGGTGGCATGGCTATCTTAATTATGGGAAAATAAAGACGCATAGGAGTTTTTCAAATCATATAATAAGAAATGCTATATATAAGGTATGGGGAAAATACAAAACATATTTGGAACAGAAAACCCCAAGATGGAACTCTCCACTAGAAGCAATCGCTGTTAAAAAAAGCAACAACATCAAAGAGAACTGGATAACGTATAACACAATATTAAGGGGGGAGGAGGAGGGTCAACTAATATTGATAAGTTATGAGAAAATAAAAGATCACTTTTCTAGTTGGCTAGATTACTTCCAGGTGAATGAAGTGTTCAGACAGGATAAGCAGATGGGTTTTGAAAAGGAGCCTTCAAGATTTGAAAAAAACTGCTGAATAGTAAAACCAAAATAATCGCAAAAATGTATAGACTTCTTTTAGACTACGAAGTAATGGATGAGGAGGTTAAGGCTTCAATGATAAAGTGGGCCCAAGATGTGGGCCGTCCAATTATGCTAAAAGATGGGGAAAACTGATGGAATGTAAATTTGAAATTTACAGCCAGCTATAATATAAGAGAGAACATGATGAAAATGGCTCATAGGTGGTACCTCACTCCTTCCAGATGATCAAGAATGTATCAAAATTTGGCGAATGCTTGTTGGAGATGTGGAGGAAATAACGGTGACATGAGCCACATGTGGTGGACGTGTGAAAAGATTAAGATTTTTTAGGCGCCGGAGTCGTGGAAAGAAGCCTTCATCACACTTATACCTAAAACTGAGTCTGAGAAGACACAACTTAAGAACTATCGCCCCATATCTCTGCTCAATGTGGATTATAAAATTTTTGCTGATATTTTGGCTAAAAGACTTAAAAAAGTTTTAGCAGAAATGATACATAAAGATCAGGCTGGCTTTCTCCCTGGTAGGCATTTATCTGATAATATGAGAAATGTAATTAACATTTTGGAAAAGTTACAAGTGAATATCAATACAGAAGCGGTTTTGATATTCGTGGATGCGGAGAAAGCCTTTGACAACATTTCTTGGATTTTTATGAAGAGAAACCTGCAGGGGATGGGGGTTGGTCAAAATTTTGAAAATGGTATAGGTGCGATTTATTCTGAACAAAAGGCAAAACTTATAGTTAAGAACATAGTGACAGAAGAATTTAAAATTGAGAAAGGGACACGACAAGGCTGCCCAATTTCCCCATTGCTTTTTATTTCGGTCCTGGAGGTTTTGCTAAATATGATCAGAAGGGACCAGTTGATTCATGGTATTCAGGTCGGAGCTAAACAATATAAACTTAAAGCCTTTGCAGATGATCTTGTATTGACATTACAAGAGCCAGTACCTAGTACCAAGAGGGCTCTAGAATTAATCCAGGAGTTTGGTCATGTGGCAGGCTTCAAGTTAAATAAGTTTAAAACTAAGGTTTTGGAGAAAAACCTGACGCCAATGGAGAGAGAGAGGTTTCAGAAAGAGACAGATTTAACATTGGTAAAGAAGGTAAAATACTTGGGGGTGAACTTGACTGCTAAGAATGTAAATTTATTTAAAGATAATTATGAGAAATGTTGGTCAGAAGTGAAGAAAGATTTAGAAATTTGGTCGAATTTGAAGCTTTCCTTGCTTGGTCGAATTGCTGTTACTAAGATGAATGTATTGCCGAGAATGCTGTTTTTGTTTCAATCACTGCAAATTATTGACAAGATGGACTGTTTCAAGAGGTGGCAAAGAGATATCTCTAGATTTGTCTGGCAGGGCAAAAAGCCCAGAATAAAAATTAAGATACTTACGGATGCTAAAGACAGAGGGGGGTTTGCCCTGCCGGACCTTAGACTTTACTATGAATCAGCAGCTTTTTGCTGGTTGAAGAAATGGCTACTTCTTGAGAACACTGACATTCTAGATATTGAAGGCTATGATAATGTATTCGGGTGGCATGCATATTTGTGGTATGACAAGGTTAAAGCGCATAAAGCATTCAAAAACCATATTGTCAGGAAAGCACTATTTAATGTTTGGATAAGATATAAAGATTTTTTGGAGAATAAAACTCCAAGGTGGTTATCACCTATGGAAGCGAAAGCTATGAAAAAACTTAATATGGAGGCTAAATGGCCAAAGTACTGTGAAATTTTGGAACAGGAAGGTGACAAGCTGAAATTGCAGAGTTATGAGAAGCTTAAAGGGAAGGTGCGAGACTGGTTACATTATTTTCAAATAAGAGAGGTTTATAATCAAGACAGAAAAATTGGTTTCCAGGTGGAAAAATCAAAGTTGGAAACAGAATTGCTAGAACCCAGTGCTAAGATATTATCAAGAATGTATAATTTGCTGTTGAAATGGAGTACTGAGGAAGAAACGGTAAAATCTGCTATGATTAAATGGGCACAAGATATAGGACACAATATTATGTTTGCTGACTGGGAGCAGTTGTGGACCACTGGGATTAAATTTACGGCATGTAATGCCTTAAGAGAGAATATTATGAAAATGACGTACAGGTGGTACATGACTCCAGTCAAGCTTGCAAAAATTTACCATTTGCCCGATAATAAATGTTGGAAATGTAAAGAAATTGAAGGCACATTCTTTCACCTTTGGTGGACGTGCCCGAGGATCAAGGCTTTCTGGGAGATGATTTATAATGAATTGAAAAAGATATTCAAATACACTTTTGTGAAGAAACCAGAGGCCTTTCTCCTGGGCATAGTTGGCCAATTGGTGCCAAAGAAGGATAGAACTTTTTTTATGTACGCTACAGCAGCAGCAAGAATACTCATTGCAAAGCATTGGAAGACACAAGAACTACCCACATTGGAAGAATGGCAGATGCAAGTAATCGACTATATGGAAATGGCTGAGATGACTGGCAGAATCCGAGACCAGGGAGAAGAGTTGGTGGAAGAAGATTGGAGGAAATTTAAAATTTATTTACAGAAGCAGTGTAAAATGTATGAATGCTGATGACATTGAAATGAAATGAAGGGGTTTTAGTGACGAGAGTAAAAGTTTGAAATTATAAATTTGGGAGGTAGGATACTTAAGGACAAAGTGGTAGGATATGAATTTGCTGAACCAACTGTCAAAAAGGGATACAAAAAAGGGAGACGTGAGGAAGTCAGGAAAATAAGTTAATCAATGTTGAATAACTAGAAAAGAGTGATTTGTGTTTTTTCTTATTTTACTTTGGTGTCTTGACTGGTGTTCTTTTTCTCTCTCTCTTTTTCTTTTTTTCTTTTTTAGGTTAATTGTTTGTATTTTATGTATTTTATGTACTGTGAAATCTTGTTTTTGTGTTTTTATTGCTCTTTGTTTGGTGATGTCCTTCTCTATTGTTAAACTTAATAAAATATTATTATAAAAAAGAAAAGAAAAGATTAAGATTTTTTTGGGGGGGGGGAAATATTCGATGAATTAAAAAAGATGATGGGGATAACTTTTACGAAAAAAACGGAGGCATTTCTATGAAGTATTTTAGATAAAGAGATCCCAAAAAATCTAAGAGAGGTATTCTTGTATGCAACCCCAGCAGCTCGTATACTTGTGGCCAAGGGATGGAAAGATCACGAGGCTCCAAAAATAACAGATTGGCAAATCAAATTACAGGAATTGGTGGAGACGGCTCAATTGACTAGCAAACTCAGAGGAATCTCAAAGCAAAAATTTGCAGAAAAATGGAATGGTTATACAAGATATGTTCAAAAATACAATAATAGTTTTGACTCCGTGCTAGCATTCGAGTGATAAAGGAACTAAAAGGAGGTGGACAACAATTAAGGATTTATTATGTTTTCAGAATGTATTGGAAAATTTATATAGAAAGGATTATTGTTTTGTGTACATTCCATTGTAAGAATGGAAACAGAGCCAGAGCCACAGCCACAGCCTAAGTCTGAAACAGTCCTTGATAGAGTGCCAGAGCCAGAGCGAGACCCTGAATCAGTGCCAGAACCAAGCCCTCATTCAGAACCAGAGCCTGAGAAAGAGCCAGAGCCAGAGCCAGAACCAGAGCAACAGCCACAGCCACAGCCTAGAGCCACAGCCTGAGTCTGCAACAGTACTTGATACAGTGCCGGAGCCTGAAACAGAGACATAGCCTCAAACAGAGCCTGAGCCTGAAACAGAGGCAGAACCACAGCCACAGCCTGAGTCTGAAACAGTCCTTGATAGAGTGCCAGAGCCAGAGCGAGACCCTGAATCAGAGTCAGAGTGAGACCATGAATCAGAGCCAGAGCCATAGCCAGAGCCTCATTCAGAGCCACAGCTGAAAGAAAGCCAGAGCCAGAGCCAAAGCCTCATTCAGAGCCACAGCTGAAAGAAAGCCAGAGCCAGAGCCAGAGCCAGAGCCAGAGCCAGAGCCAGAGCCAGAGCCAGAGCCAGAGCCAGAGCCAGAGCCAGAAATAGGGCTTGATACAGGGCCGGAGCGCAAAACATAGCTGCAGCCACAGCCTAGAGCCACAGCCTGAGTCTGCAACAGTACTTGATACAGTGCCGGAGCTGGAGCCAGAGCCAGAGCCAGAGACACAGCCAGAGCCAGAACAAAACCCTCATTCAGAACCAGACCCTGAAAGAGAGCCAGACCCTGAAACATAGCTGGGTCAGAGGCAGAGGAAGAGCCATCATGAGACCCTGAATCAGAGTCAGAACCAGATCTTCATTCAGAACCAGACCCTGAAAGAGAGCCAGAGCCACAGACAGAGCCACAGACGGAGCCTAGAGCCACAGCTGAGATCCACAGCCACAGCCGAGATCCACAGCCTGAGTCTCAAATAGTGCTTGATAGAGTGCTGGATCCTGAAACAGAGACACTGTCTGAAACTGAGCCTGACGCTTAAACGTGCTAGCATTCGAGTGATAAAGGAACTAAAAGGAGGTGGACAACAATTAAGGATTTATTATGTTTTCAGACTGTATTGGGAAATTTATATAAAAAGGATTATTGTTTTGTGTACATTCCATTGTAAGAATGGAAACAGAGCCAGAGCCACAGCCACAGCCTAAGTCTGAAACAGTCCTTGATAGAGTGCCAGAGCCAGAGCCAGAGCGAGACCCTGAATCAGTGCCAGAACCAAGCCCTCATTCAGAACCAGAGCCTGAGAAAGAGCCAGAGCCAGAACCAGAGCAACAGCCACAGCCACAGCCTAGAGCCACAGCCTGAGTCTGCAACAGTACTTGATACAGTGCCGGAGCCTGAAACAGAGACATAGCCTCAAACAGAGCCTGAGCCTGAAACAGAGGCAGAACCACAGCCACAGCCTGAGTCTGAAACAGTCCTTGATAGAGTGCCAGAGCCAGAGCGAGACCCTGAATCAGAGTCAGAGTGAGACCATGAATCAGAGCCAGAGCCATAGCCAGAGCCTCATTCAGAGCCACAGCTGAAAGAAAGCCAGAGCCAGAGCCAAAGCCTCATTCAGAGCCACAGCTGAAAGAAAGCCAGAGCCAGAGCCAGAGCCAGAGCCAGAGCCAGAGCCAGAGCCAGAGCCAGAGCCAGAGCCAGAGCCAGAGCCAGAAATAGGGCTTGATACAGGGCCGGAGCGCAAAACATAGCTGCAGCCAAAGCCTAGAGCCACAGCCTGAGTCTGCAACAGTACTTGATACAGTGCCAGAGCTGGAGCCAGAGCCAGAGCCAGAGACACAGCCAGAGCCAGAACAAAACCCTAATTCAGAACCAGAGCCTGAAAGAGAGCCAGACCCTGAAACATAGCTGGGTCAGAGGCAGAGGAAGAGCCATCATGAGACCCTTGTAGGAATCAAGCCTAGTCAGAGGAATTGGCCACTCTCCAGGCACCCGGCTTGAGTTCCTTGTTGACCTCCCCGTCTGCGACTCCCGGCAAGAGCAGGCGAGATCTCAATCGGCGATCCTCCTCTAACGTGAGAAGAACACACCACTCCTCCCCTCTTCCCTGCCATCCCCAGGGAGGGGAAAGAGACAGACAGAAATGTATTTACATGCCTTTATTTCTGTCTTTCCAGCAGTACAGAGAAACGTGTCTGCACTCTCTTAACACCAACAGCAGAGAGAGAAAAAAACCTCCCCTGTACTTCCAGTACAGGTCAGATGACACTCTGAGCTAACATCCGGTGCTCAGTACAGTGAATAGACTGTTCCTTTGTTCCCACGGTACGGTCCCAAGCATCAACATCCTGTTTGGCTTTCCAGCCATCTGGAGCTCGCTGCTGCATTGCTCCTTTTTCGTAACATCCTCCCCCAAAAGAATCAATGCGTGTTGCGGCGAGCAAAGCGTGATCCAGAGAAGAAAACAAACAGTTGTTATACACATAACACTCCCCTGTTGTTACAGTTCCACCCTTGGAACTCCTCGCCACTGGTTTCCCCAGTGTACCTCTCTGGTTGTCTGGCTTCCAAGGAATGAGTGCATCTGCATTACCTTGGCTAGCAACTCTCTGTTGTGTCTTTGTCTCGGACTTAGACACAGCTCCAACCTGTCCTCGGTTGTGTACAACAGCAACACATGCAACACATGCAACAGTTAAGTTAGCAAACTCTTTTGAGTACCTCTTGGGTGGTACACCCTTTGTAACTCTCTCAGACCTTCGTATGAGGTGTTGATCTTCTCTGCTCACTGGTTTCGCCTCTGGACTCTGTTGAGAACCAGTACCAATGGTAAACAGTGGTTCATCCTTCACCTGTGAAGGTCTATCCATTGTGTGAGATTTCCTCTCAATGACTGTGTCAACTGAGCTCTTTGAGCTATCACTGTCATCACTCTCAGTACCAGTAAAATCATCATCATCATCATCTGAATTGTCCTCTGTGGGAAATGTGTGTACTATCACTCTCTCCTGTTCAGGAGCACTCTCTAGAAATTTTGTGAGAATCACCTGACCAGATTCAGACAAAATTACTCTGTAGAGACCCTTTTCATATCCCACAAAAATGCCTCTGGCATTCTTTACTCCACCTGGAGCTTCTGTCCTCACATGAGACCCAAAAACCTTGAAATGGGCAACAGAAGGTTTTCTATGGAACAGTTTCTCAAAAGGAGAACTTCCCAACTCTTTTGAAACCTTTCTCAACCACGTATAACAATACGACATTAGCGACTCCGCCCAGTACTCATGTGGCAGATGTGAACTAAGCAATTGCGCATTCACCCCCTTTTGCAATTCTTTGTTCACCCGTACACAGACATCCCTGTTCCACGCTTCCGCTGAAACAGCAACCTTGTGTCTTATCCCTTTCTTCTGCAGGAACTCCTGAAAATCCTGTAAAAGAAAAATTTGCTTCTCATCTGTGAAAAGACAATCAATGTTAGCATCATGCATATTTTCAACCTTGTCACAAAACTCCTGAAACCTTTCTAAGGCTTCTTGTGATTTCTCTAACACATAAATCCAGACAAAATTAGAGAAATGATCCACACACACAAGATAAAATCTTGCATTGCCTCTAGGTGGTGCTAGAGGACCAATCACATCAGCATACACCCGCTGAAATGCTCTGTTGACCCTGGTCACCTTCTTGGCGTCCGTTTTGGTCACACCTGCGAGAGAAATCAAGTTAGACTCAGATGAATTACATTCCATGTAATCACTTTGTTCATAAGTCAACAAATACAGTCCATCTTTCTCTCTGGCAGAAAGATACAACTCTCCATCTTTGAAGATCTTGCAGCTCTCAGCATCATAGGACAATTTCAGTCCTTTCTTTGCAATCTGCGAAACACTCAGCAGATTGAACTTCAATTCAGGAACCAAGTAAACATTGTTTATAGTCAAGTTCAGACTCTCAAGATACACAGTCCCTATTCCGGTCGCTTTCAGCTCCTGACCGTTGGCCTGTTTCACAGCGATGCTTTGCTTCTTAAACGTTGAAAACAGTTCTCTGTGTGGGGACATATGAACTGTGCAACCCGTGTCGATTACAAACGCGTTCTCAACATCTGGCGTGGTTCCTTTCGACATCAACGCCTTTGCAGGTTTCACCGTAGACTTGGCATGACTTTTGCCTGATGCCTCAGGCTTTGCTGAGCGGCCCTTAGCTCCTTTTGGCTGGCGTGGCTTCTTACAATTCCGCTGAAGATGCCCAGCCTGTCCACAATTGTAACATCAGACAATGTTCAAAGCTACAGCATTCTCTCCAGTAGCAACATCAGTGGGGGAATTAGAACTCCGTTCCTCCCTCCCCCTGTCCTTTACTTCCAGTGCAGCAAGCCGGTCGTGTTCATTCAGAACCACGGCACACACTCTCTCCGCGGTCAAATCCTGGGCCGGTAGGGAACCAAGCTGACTGGCAACCGTTTTGTAAGTCCGACTTTGGCTGTTTATCATCATGAAGCAAAACACTTCCTCCTGCAGACGGAAATTGCGTTCCACCATCTGTTGGCGCAGATATTTCATCTCCGTCAGGTGCGCTTGAACATCTCCATCAGGCGCAAGCCTCAGATTGGTCAGCTTCTCAAAATACAGCAACGCTGAAGAACCAGCATCCCTCTGATGTGTTCTACGCAGCTGTCAGCGCTGCCCAAGGTCCCAGCTCACACAAGACCAACGCTGCTTCTTCCTCAAGTAAAAAAGTCTTTATTGAAGTTCAGTTTCATTTCCAGACGCGCAGCGCGCAACGCTACGTCTATCCCCTAGACCGTAGAAGTCCCATCTGAATCTCCTCCCCCCTGACACCAGCTTAAGACTCTAGCCTTACTCCACCTCTTCCTCTGTTCCTTCTTTCTCTGGGTCCTCCTGCTAGTCGGAGTTTCAGCCCTCCTAGATTCTTCTGACGCTGAGTCCGCCGACTCTTCTCCCCCCCTCCTTCGGGCTTTAGGACCTGGCTCCCAATCCGGGTTTTCTGCTGTCCCGCGCTCCTCCACATTTGAACTTGGCGCGCGCGCGCAGCCTCCCACTTTCCTTCTGACCGTTACACTTGTGTCACTGCTCCCTCTTTCGGGGAGGCTAGCTGGACCTGACCTTCCCTCCGTTTCCCCACTCCCCGATGGGGGCGTGGTTACCCCTGACTCATCTTCTCCCCCCGCTGGAGGAGAAGCTGGTCCTGACTCATGTGACTCTTCCCCCCCCACTGTGCTCTGGTGGGGGAACTGGTCCTGATCCTCCGCTACTCCTTTGGGACTCCCCTCTGGTTCCTTGTTTATGGAACGTCCCCCCTGGGACTCCCCTCGCCCTTACCATAGGCGCCCTCTCCTGGGAATCTTCTGATTCGCTGGAGAAGCTCATGGAATCTCTCGGGCCACTGTCATATTCCCCTACGCTCCCCTCTGATTCCTCTCCTCCGCTCTCTATTTGCTCTCTCCCCTGCTCTTCTGCTCCTGAGCCTCTGACATCCATCCCCCCCTCGAAGCCCCCCCTTCCCCCCTCCCCCTCTTCGGGTGTGGGTTCCAGGTGCTCCAGCGCTGGGGGTGTGAGTGCTGGCTTCCGTTCTCTCCCCCTGGTGTGCAACCGGCCAGCGGGATCAGGCCCCCCCACGATGGGTTCGTCGACGTCGACTTCCTCTGCTTCCATTTCTCTGCTGTCGTGCTCGAAACCAAGATCCTCCCCCCACACGTCCATGTCCTCCTCTCCACCCGGTCCCTCGGGTGAGGCTGTGTGCAAGGGCCCCCTCAGCAATTCCCTGCTCCACCCCACTTCTGGTTGAGTGTCCCACCAATAGGAGCGGTCCGTGACAAACCCCGAGAGCGACCCCTCCGAGGAGCTCATCCCAGGCGTCGGCTCCTCATCTGAGGAGAAACCCTGGAACGTGCTGGCTGACAGTGTGAGTGTGAAAAGCCAGTCGTCGAAATACTCCGCCGGCATGGGTCTGTGTGGGAAGATCGAATGGAACTCGTCTTTGAGGTAGTGCTCCTCCACGGCATAGCACGGCACCCACTCGTTGGCGCTGGCCGGAGTACCCTCCCTGGCGAGGAGATATTCAACTCCCTCTTCCCCCCATCTGGAGTCCAAAATCTCCGTGACCTCGTTGAGTGGCGTCGCCCTCTGTGGTCCCTCCCCTGTTGGCGATGGGCTACGTGGGGCTGGTGCGGTCCCTGGCGCCTGAAACCTGTGGGGTGCCTTGTAAGGCGTGAGCACTGACCTGTGAAAGACTGGGTGCATTCTGGAGCCCTCCGGGAGTGTCAACCGGTAGGCCACTGGATTGATTTGTGCCGCGACCTGGTAAGGTCCCAGCTGCTTGTGTCCTAGCTTCTTCTTAGCTAGCGTTCTGGCCGGCACTGCCTGAGCTGCTAACCAGACCCAGTCCCCTACCTGTATGTCTTCCCCAACCCTCCTGTGCCTGTCTGCCTGCGTTTTGTAGGCGTGTTTCGCGAGCTCCAAGTGCCTTCGGAGTTGCTCATGGACCTCCTGTAACTCTGCGGCTAAGTGCTCTGCCCCCCGTGGCTCCCCCTCTGCCTCGGTCTCCAACCCCGGGAAGGTTCTGGGGTGGCGCCCATTGTTGGCGAAGAACGGTGTCACCCCTGTAGACCCGTGCTTCGTGTTGTTGTAGGCAAACTCGGCTAGCGGTAGGTAGTCCACCCAGGTCGAGGGCTGTTGATTGGCGTAGCATCGCAGGTACTGCTGCATGATGGCGTTGACCCTCTCCGCTTGTCCGTTGGTCTGCGGGTGTCGTGCCGACGCTAAGTTGATCTTGACGTTCAGGATGCCCAGCAGCTTCTGCCAGAAGTTCGAGATGAATTGGCGGCCCCGGTCGGACAGGATGGACCGCGGCAAGCCGTGAGCTTTGAACACGTGGTCTATGAACAGCTTGGCGGTCTGTTCCGCTGTGGCCACCTTCGCGCACGGAATGAAATGCGCCATCTTGGTGAAGAGGTCTACGACCACGAGTACCGCTGTTTTGCCGCGCGAACTGGGCAGATCTGTAACAAAGTCCAGGGCCACTTTCTCCCATGGTTCGAGAGGCGTCTGCAGCGGTTCCAGCAGACCCGCCAGCTCCTTGTGTACTGGCTTGGCCCTTTGGCAGGTGTCACACCTGGAAACGTAATCCGCAACTTCTCCCCGCACCTTGGGCCACCAAAAGTCCCTGGTGACTAATTCCGCCGTCTTGTCCTTGCCGAAGTGCCCAGCGCTGGGCGCGTCGTGCAGCTGCTGCAAGACTCTCGCGCGAAGGTCGTCTCCCGGTACGTAGAGAGCCCCTTTGCGGAGGAGTAGTCCGTCGCGTATCTGGAACTCGTCGTTCCTCGCTGTGCCGTTTCGCACCTCCTCCATCTTGGATTGCGCAAACGAATCCGCCTGTAGCGCGCGACGGACTGCGTCCAGGTCCACTGCGGCTGAAGCGCACGCCCACACCTCTGGTGCGAAAATGTGTTTGGCCGCTGCCGGTGCCGCTTCCTCGAGATACTGCGGCTTCCTGGATAGCGCATCCGCCATGACGTTGTTGTCTCCCGGGATGTATTCTATCCGAAAATCGAAATCTGCAAAGAACTCCGCCCAGCGGATGTGTCTCTGGTTCAGGAACTTCGCCGTGCGCCAGTACTCCAGGTTCTTATGGTCCGTGTGGACCTGCACTGTGTGTCTGGCTCCGACGATGAAGTGCCGCCACGCCTTGAAGGCTGCATGAATGGCCAGCAACTCCCTGTCCCAGATGGTGTAGTTCTGCTCCGACGCGCTGAGCTTCCTGGAGTAGAATGCGCACGGTCTCCAGTCCCCTTGCGGATCTTGCTGCAACAGGACCGCCCCCACCGCTCTGTCCGAGGCGTCCGTTTCAACCCTCATCGGTTTGCTGGGGTTTACGTGTAGCAGCTGTTCTTCGGACGCGAAGAGACGCTTGAGCCTCCGAAAGGACTGCTCCGCCTGGTCCGTCCAGGTGAACTTCTTCTTCTTGGAGCTGAGGGTGTCCGTGATGGCCGCCGTCTCCTTCGCGAACCCCTTGATGAACTTGCGATAAAAGTTGGCGAAACCGACGAACTTCTGGACCTCCTTCCGGTTGCGCGGGCTCTTCCAGTCCAACACTGAGCGGACCTTGGCGCTGTCCATGGCAAGTCCCTTGTCGGACAGCTTGTAGCCCAGGAAATCCACCTCTGTCGTGTCGAACTGGCACTTCTCCAGTTTGGCGTAAAGTCTGTGCTCCCGTAGTCTCTGCAGGACCTCCTTGACGTCCTCCTCGTGTGCCTCCTGCGATTCCGAAAAGATCAGGATGTCATCTAAGAAGCAGACGCACTTCTTGTAGAGGAGTCCCGCTAGCACGTGGTGCATGAAAGCTTGGAAACAATGGGAGCCATTTTGGAGACCAAATGGCATGACTCTGTATTCATAGGTTCCTAAAGGCGTAAACATGGCTGTCTTCCACTCGTCGCCCTCCCGCATGCGTATAAGGTTGTAGGCCCCTCGTAGATCCAACTTGGTGAAGATCCGTCCCTTCCTCACCGTCGCGAGCAGGTCGTCAATTTTGGGCATGGGGAATGCTGTGGGCTTTGTCCTGGAATTGATGATTCTATAATCCACTATGAGCCTCCGTTCGGGCGTGTCTCTCTTCTTCACGAGAAACACGGGACTGCCCCCCACTGCTTTGGATTCCCGGATGAATCCCCGCTTCAAATTGCGATCTATGAACTCCCTGAGTTCTTGCATTTCGTCTTCAGACATGGAGTACAGTCTCCCAGTCGGCAGCGTCGCCCCCGGCAGGAGGTCAATCTTGCAGTCGTAGGGTCTGTGGGGAGGCAGCTTGTCCGCTTCCTTCTCGCAGAAGACTTCCAAAAAGGCCTTGTACTTGTTGGGCACCGCTTGCACCATGCCTAGGTGTAGCTGCGGGGCATCCTCTTGCCCCTCTTCTTCCGAGGCCAACTCCCTCCGGCTTGGCTCCCAGCTGCCCCTCCTTTCCCCATCTGTCCCACCTGGCTTGCAGATCCTGGCAGAGCGCAGCTGTTTCTCCTTCCTTTTTCTTAGATGCAGCCAATTCTGCGTAGAGCGTTGAGACTGCCTCCTGCAGTTGCTTGACTTTCTCCTCTGTAGTCATCTTTGCCTATCTTCGTGAGCTTGCAGAGAGGAGATGGGACTTACTGTCAGCGCTGCCCAAGGTCCCAGCTCACACAAGACCAACGCTGCTTCTTCCTCAAGTAAAAAAGTCTTTGTTGAAGTTCAGTTTCATTTCCAGACGCGCAGCGCGCAACGCTACGTCTATCCCCTAGACCGTAGAAGTCCCATCTGAATCTCCTCCCCCCTGACACCAGCTTAAGACTCTAGCCTTACTCCACCTCTTCCTCTGTTCCTTCTTTCTCTGGGTCCTCCTGCTAGTCGGAGTTTCAGCCCTCCTAGATTCTTCTGACGCTGAGTCCGCCGACTCTTCTCCCCCCCTCCTTCGGGCTTTAGGACCTGGCTCCCAATCCGGGTTTTCTGCTGTCCCGCGCTCCTCCACATTTGAACTTGGCGCGCGCGCGCAGCCTCCCACTTTCCTTCTGACCGTTACACTTGTGTCACTGCTCCCTCTTTCGGGGAGGCTAGCTGGACCTGACCTTCCCTCCGTTTCCCCACTCCCCGATGGGGGCGTGGTTACCCCTGACTCATCTTCTCCCCCCGCTGGAGGAGAAGCTGGTCCTGACTCATGTGACTCTTCCCCCCCCCACTGTGCTCTGGTGGGGGAACTGGTCCTGATCCTCCGCTACTCCTTTGGGACTCCCCTCTGGTTCCTTGTTTATGGAACGTCCCCCCTGGGACTCCCCTCGCCCTTACCATAGGCGCCCTCTCCTGGGAATCTTCTGATTCGCTGGAGAAGCTCATGGAATCTCTCGGGCCACTGTCATATTCCCCTACGCTCCCCTCTGATTCCTCTCCTCCGCTCTCTATTTGCTCTCTCCCCTGCTCTTCTGCTCCTGAGCCTCTGACAGCAGCGTTTCCCAAATCTCTCGCGCATACTCTAAATTCTGAATATGCACCAATTGGCAATCTGAGACACACAGAATTATAGCCGTCCTGGCCTTTATATTCTGTGATTCCCAACCTCGCGTTGGTGCTGCAGGGATGGGGTTCTCAATCACCTCAAAGATCCTCTGATTCTGCAGCAGGGCCTTCACCTTTACAGACCAAGATGAATAATTGTCATTAGTCAGGGGAGGTGGATAAGGTAAACCTCCCCCCTTCTTGGCATCCATTTTTGAATCCAAGTCTCAGCTCTCACTCTCGAGCCTGTAAAATCCAAAAGTCTTTTCTGGGTTGTTTACTGCCTACTCTGGCAGGCAAACTGCAAGCTGTCTCAAAGTCCTTGCACAGCAGCGAAGATAGCCAAAACAACTTTCACTTCCCAGGCTCTCACTGAGCCAGCCCCTTTGTCAGTAACTTTCCACTTTACTGACGGTCGTTGCCTAGCAACTGTGCATACCTTTCTTCGAACAGGAAATCTTATCAACCACAAGAATTCCTGGTATGCAAGCCTTTGCATTCAGAGCTGTTTTTCCAAACGCAGCTCCCGTGAACCAGAAAATGAATCAATCTGCGTTCACACTTTTAGCCCGAAATTCAGCATACCTTTTGGGGCTCCGTTGCTTGGAAAACACCTCCTCTCGGTGTCCAGCCGTCTGTTCAGCTTCTGGCTGCACGCAGACGTTATCTTATTTTCTTTGTTGCAGAGGATGACAAACGATCCATCAACCTCTCATGCTGATTCCCATGGATCAGTAACCATCGGCGTTTGCTACCATGATGTAGGACTCAAGCCTAGTCAGAGGAATTGGCCACTCTCCAGGCACCCGGCTTGAGTTCCTTGTTGACCTCCCCGTCTGCGACTCCCGGCAAGAGCAGGCGAGATCTCAATCGGCGATCCTCCTCTAACGTGAGAAGAACACACCACTCCTCCCCTCTTCCCTGCCATCCCCAGGGAGGGGAAAGAGACAGACAGAAACAACCCTGAATCAGAGTCAGAACCAGATCTTCATTCAGAACCAGACCCTGAAAGAGAGCCAGAGCCACAGACAGAGCCACAGACGGAGCCTAGAGCCACAGCCGAGATTCACAGCCACAGCCGAAATCCACAGCCTGAGTCTGAAATAGTGCTTGATAGAGTGCTGGATCCTGAAACAGAGACACTGTCTGAAACTGAGCCTGATGCTTAAACGTAGCCAGGGGCAGAGGGAGAGGCAGAGCCTGATACAGTGCTTGATACAGCATAGGAGCCTGAGGCAGAGGCACAGCCAGATCCAGAGACACAGCCAGAGCCAGAACAAAACCCTACTTCAGAACCAGAGCCTGAAAGAGAGCCAGAGCCAGAAACAGTGCTTGATAGAGTGCCAGAGCCTGAAACAGAGGCAGAGGCAGATACAGGGCTTGAAACAGCGTCGGAGCCTGGAACAGAGAAACAGCGTGAAACAGAGACAAAGGCTGAGACACAGGCCGAGCCTGAAATAGAGCTAGAATAAGTGCTAGAGCCAAAGACTGAGACAAAGCCTAATAAAGAGCAGAAGCCGGAGCCGGAGCCGGAGACTGAAACAGTGCTTGATACAGTGCCAGAGCCTGAAACAGAACCAGAGCCACACCTACAGCCATAGTGCCACAGCCTGAGTCTGCAATAGTGTTTGATACAGCGCCGGAGCCTGAAACAGAGACACAGCCTGAAACAGAACCTGAGCCTGGTTATTAGCATGGCAATTAAAGAAGAGAGAGGCAGAAAGGCTTATAAATAGAGTTAAGTGCGAAGGCAAAATAATAAACAACCCTAAAGAAATAGAGAAACGATTTCTCGAATTCTTTAGAGAAATCTATAAGGAAGGAAATGAAACAACAGAAGAAGTTAAAGAACATTTAGAACAGAACTGTCTTCCGAAACTTACTAAAGAACAAAAAGAACTGTTGAATGCCCCTATTACATCGTACGAAATTCAAAGAGCAATTAAGGAAGCAAAGATAGGAAAGCCACCAGGGCCAGACGGCCTACCGGCAATATATTATAAAAAAATTGAGGACTTACTGTCTGACCCATTAAGAAGTATCATGAACAACATCTTCAAAGACGGAACCATGCCGGATTCTTGGAAAGACAGCCTTATTGCATTAATTCCAAAACAGGGAACGGACAATCTACTTATTAACAACTATAGGCCTATCGCGCTTCTAAATTACGATTATAAATTATATGCAAATATTTTAGCCGAAAGATCAAAAAAAGTCTTCCAGATGATGATACACAATGACCAAGCTGGCTTTTTGCCCGGGAGGCACATTTATAGCAACACTAGAAACATTATAAACTTATTAGCGTATTTAGACTTAAGAATAGAAAAGAAGGCAGTCTTAATGGCTATAGATGCAGAAAAAGCTTTCGACAGGGTATCCTGGAAATTTATGAAAGGTCTATTACACCATATGGATTTTGGTATACAGTATATAAAAGGGATTGAAGCAATATAATCAAAACAAAAAGCTAAAATCATAATCAATGGAAATTTATCACAGGAGTGTGAAATCAGTAAAGGGGTCAGACAAGGTTGCCCACTATCCCCCTTAATTTTCATATTAACATTGGAAGTTTTATGTAAACAAATTAGGGAAGAAAAAGAAATAAAAGGGATTATGCTGGGAAACAGAAGGTACAAAACGAGGGCATTTGCTGACGATTTAATTATAACTACGGAGCAACCAAAACAGAGTTTAAGAAAGGCGTTGGAAATAATATATGGCTACGGTAAAGTTGTGGGGTTCAAAATGAATTTCAACAAGTCAAAGATGTATAACTTGCTGTTAAAATGGAATACACAGGATGAAACGGTCAAATCAGCGATGATTAAATGGGCGCAGGACATAGGTCATAACATTATGTTTGCTGACTGGGAGCAGTTGTGGACCACCGGTATGAAGTTTACGGCATGTAATGCCTTAAAGGAGAATATTATGAAAATGATTTACAGGTGGTACATGACCCCAGTTAAGCTTTCAAAAATTTATCACCTGCCTGATAACAAGTGCTGGAAATGTAAAGAAGCTGAGGGAACATTCTTTCATCTTTGGTGGACGTGCCCAAGGGTTAAGGCTTACTGGGAAATGATATATAATGAACTGAAGAAGGTATTTAAATTTACCTTTCCTAAGAAACCAGAGGCCTTCCTTTTGGGCATAGTCGGCCAATTGGTGTCAAAGAAAGATAGAACATTTTTTATGTACGCAACAACAGCAGCAAGAATACTTCTCGCCAAGTATTGGAAGACACAAGATTTACCCACCGTGGAAGAGTGGCAGATGCAAATGATTGACTACATGGAGATGGCAGAAATGACTGGCAGAATCCGTGACCAGGGGGAAGAACTTATGGAAGAGGATTGGAAAAAGTTTAAGAACTATCTACAAAAATATTGTAAAATGTTTGAGTGTTAAAATGATGTGGGAGGTGAAGGCAACACGGCATTTGGGATATGGTTAAAAGAGTTCTGAAAAGAGGAATTTTAACAAGGAGGGGGTATGACTAGAAAAATATTATGTCTAAGTATATAAGGTGGTGTAAAGGTTCAAGATATGGGAAATTAGAGACATAATAATCGGAAATATATAATTTTAAACGAGTTTGGAAAAAGGTTTAGAATTTGCTGAATTGGACGGAATAAAGAGGAATACAGAGGGGGGGATGTGGGGAGGTCAGGAAAGAGGGATATGGATTTTTGAAATCTAAAAAGTGGAATTTTTCTTCTTTCTTCTTTCTTTTTTCTTTTCTTTTTTTGTTGTTAAGTGTGTATTTCTGTTCGTTGTTGATGTTTTCGTTTTGTTATATGTGATATATGTTTTGTAAAACCTCAATAAATATTTTATAAAAAAAACCACAAAATGAATTTCAACAAGACAAAACTATTAGTTAAAAATATGTTGCCAGCTGAAAAAGCAGAATTAGAACAAATAATACACATTGAAATCTACCCCAAAATCAAGTATTTAGGATTATGGATAACACCAAAGAATCTTAACTTATATGAAGATAATTATACCAATTGTTGGAAAGATATCAAAAGACAGTTGGAGACATGGACAAGGTTAAATTTATCATTCCTGGGCCGTATTTCGGTAATTAAAATGATAGTTTTACCGAAGCTACTCTTTCTATTCCAAACGATTCCAATTACAGGAAAGACCAGCAGTATCAACAGGTGGCAAAAAGAAATTTCTAAATTTTTGTGGAAGGGTAAAAGACCAAGAGTAAAGAGACTTCCGGGTTAGCGCCATCGGCGAATGGCGGAGTTCCTCCGATCGGAGGAACGGGCTCCGTGGAAATTGGGTCTTCCCGCCGCGGCGAAGGTGGGGGCCCGCTAGAAATCCCAGGCGGAGGAAGCCTGGGAATGCGGGGTTCGGCAGAGCACCAAGAGCGCCTCCCCTACTCACGAGGAAACCCATTTTTGGGGCTCTGGAGTGAAGTGGGGTGAGCAGCGCGGTGCATCGAACCGATCGCTATTTCCATGGAGGGAAGCCGCGCAGCCATCGCCGGAGAGCGCTGACTTTTTCCTGATGACATTTGGACTCTAAATCAAGTACCCGTGAGTAAAAACGGAGAATCGGATTAAGAACCTGCAAATTTATGAATTAGGCATGAAGCGGGAAGGTGTAAACAGGAAGTCCGCCTCCCGTTCTTGTATACAGATTGAAGCAAAGACCTTGCAACCTAATAGCCTAAAAAGTCTTTTTAAAGTTGGAAATTTCCTGCATCCATAATCAACAAAACCCCCCTTGGAAGCAGGAGAAAAGGGGGGGGGGAATTTGACTGTTTAATCCTGCAGGAAGTGAGAAAAGGAATATAAGTTTCCACTGTCCCAAACCTGGGGACGGGGTATCGGGACAGAAACTGTTTGAGACGTCCATTGATTGAAAGTGGAGTACTTTGACAGATAGAAAAAATAAAAGAAGAGAGAAACAAACTAACTTCAACACTGCCTTCTTCATTTTTGCTCTTTAAAGAAACAAAGTATTTGAAATCGAAAGGACTTTGAAATCGAAAGTAACTTTCTTTGTTTGATACTTTCCTAAAAAATGGATACAAATAGAAATTGTGTCCCCTAGAGGGAGCCTGTCAGTTTGCGGTTGCAGCTTACATATGTGAGGTTTGGACCGTGGGAACAGCCGTTTGACATTGTTTTTGAACAGAAATGTGTTGGCAGGAAGGTTTGGTGTCTGCCCTTGACAGGACTAATGCTTTGCTGGAGCAGCTGTCCGTGAAAATGAGCCTGATGAATGAAAAATTGGACTTCATGAGTGCTGTGGCCAGTGAATATGATTTAACAGGGAACAAGGATAAAGAAGCTACACAGCGATCAACTCAGGAATCCGGTTTGACAAGGCAAGTCCAAGGGCAGATGGAGAAGGAAGAGGTAGTAGCTATTCCCTATACAACACAAATGGTAAGATCCAAAGTTCTACAGGAACAAAAGCTACTGCGTTGGAATATTGAACTTGGAGAGTGCTGGGAAGCATTTGAAGTCAAGGAAGCTTTTTACTCTAGTGGGACTGTGAAACAGGTGAACAACTATTGGGAAAAATACTTTTTGGACTACAAAGATGAAGATTGGGAGTGGAACTGGGGGGAAGGGGACAATCGGATGAAGGAAAATGGAAATTATTACTGGATGGAACCCTCCGGAGACCCACTTCCCCAGAAACTAACAATAGGCAAAGAACTGCGTAAGTACAAACAAGAACAAAAAAATTTGCAGAAGGGGCCTAGAAGAGACTTAAGGGCCTCGGACATTAGAACACCAGATTGATGGACTAAGTAATGGACAGAAAGGACTGATGTGACCCGAAACCAGGAAGAAGGGACGTTGGATGAAAATCAGAAACATGAAGGGAATTTCTTATGTTAATTTTGGAATTAGTGTAATATTATTGAAATTTGAGGGATTATGCTGGAAAGGAACTAAATTGGCTTTAATAGAAATGCTTTTAAGGAGAAATGCATGAATGTGATGTGATTTTGAAATTTTAAGATTTTTAACATAAGATAAGGTTAAAGAGAGTAAGGTAAATTGAATAACAGATTATATTAAAAGAGGGAAAGGTTATGTTGATCAATAAATAAGATAGAGTGTGAAGATTAACTATTTAAACTAAAATTGAGAAATATGGGAAGAATTTGCTGAAATAACGAATTAAACTAGAATACAAAAAGGGAGGTGTGAGGAGGTTCAAGAATTAAGCAAATGAAAAACTGTAATTTGAGATTTGTATTTTTTCTTTTTCTTTTTCTATTTTTTCTGTTTTCCTTTTTGGGTTAGGGTTGGGGTTTTTTATATGTATTGACGAAACTCTGAATAAATATCATTTGGGGGGGGGGAAAGACCAAGAGTAAAGCATAAGATATTAATAGATACTGTAGAAAGAGGTGGCTACGGGTTACCGGATTTGAAGCTATATTACGAAGCCTCATGTCTTCTCTGGTTAAAAGATTGGTATTTATTAAAAAATTGGGATATTTTAGATCTAGAAGGTCATGACACCCGTTTTGGGTGGCATGGCTATCTTAATTATGGGAAAATAAAGACGCATAGGAGTTTTTCAAATCATATAATAAGAAATGCTATATATAAGGTATGGGGAAAATACAAAAGATATTTGGAACAGAAAACCCCAAGATGGAACTCTCCACTAGAAGCAATCGCTGTTAAAAAAAGCAACAACATCAAAGAGAACTGGATAACGTATAACACAATATTAAGGGGGGGGGAGGGTCAACTAATATTGATAAGTTATGAGAAAATAAAAGATAACTTTTCTAGTTGGCTAGATTACTTCCAGGTGAATGAAGTGTTCAGACAGGATAAGCAGATAGGTTTTGAAAAGGAGCCTTCAAGATTTGAAAGAGAACTACTGAATAGTAAAACCAAAATAATCGCAAAAAATGTATAGACTTCCTTTAGACTACAAAGTAATGGATGAGGAGGTTAAGGCTTCAATGATAAAGTGGGCCCAAGATGTGGGCCGTCCAATTATGCAAAAAGATGGGGAAAACTGATGGAATGTAAATTTGAAATTTACAGCCAGCTATAATATAAGAGAGAACATGATGAAAATGGCTCATAGGTGGTACCTCACTGCTTCCAGATGATCAAGAATGTATCAAAATTTGGCGAATGCTTGTTGGAGATGTGGAGGAAATAACGGTGACATGAGCCACATGTGGTGGATGTGTGAAAAGATTAAGATTTTTTTTGGGGGGGGGGAATATACGATGAATTAAAAAAGATGATGGGGATAACTTTTACGAAAAAAATGGAGGCATTTCTATGAAGTATTTTAGATAAAGAGATCCCAAAAAATCTAAGAGAGGTATTCTTGTATGCAACCCCAGCAGCTCGTATACTTGTGGCCAAGGGATGGAAAGATCACGAGGCTCCAAAAATAACAGATTGGCAAATCAAATTACAGGAATTGGTGGAGACGGCTCAATTGACTAGCAAACTCAGAGGAATCTCAAAGCAAAAATTTGCAGAAAAATGGAATGGTTATACAAGATATGTTCAAAAATACAATAATAGTTTTGACTCCGTGCTAGCATTCGAGTGATAAAGGAACTAAAAGGAGGTGGACAACAATTAAGGATTTATTATGTTTTCAGAATGTATTGGAAAATTTATATAGAAAGGATTATTGTTTTGTGTACATTCCATTGTACGAATGGAAACAGAGCCAGAGCCACAGCCACAGCCTAAGTCTGAAACAGTCCTTGATAGAGTGCCAGAGCCAGAGCCAGAGCCAGAGCGAGACCCTGAATCAGTGCCAGAACCAAGCCCTCATTCAGAACCAGAGCCTGAGAAAGAGCCAGAGCCAGAACCAGAGCAACAGCCACAGCCACAGCCTGAGTCTGAAACAGCCCTTGATAGAGAGCCAGAATCAGAGAATCAGAATCAGAGTCAGAACCAGATCTTCGGTAAAGACGTGGTCTGGTCTTAGTGCAACTGCTCCTCCCACCCGCGATAACAGAGATTGGGTGTTCCAATACATCCCCCCGTAGGGAACCTGCCCCAGCCATTCTGTTGGCTGAGGCCCCCTCCCAGGCAGCCCTGACCCTTTCCCCTTAAAAAGCAAAATACAAACTATACAATAACCTAAAAAAAAAGTAAAAGAAAAACAAAGCAAGAAACAATTATGCTAAATTATGCTAATCCCCGCCCCAACTAAACATTTGTCCCACCCCAGAAAGAAAATAACAACAACAACAGACCACCGTTTGAGGTGCAACAGAGACACAGCCAGAGACAGAGCGAGACCCTGAATCAGTGCCAGAACCAAGCCCTCATTCAGAACCAGAGCCTGAGAAAGAGCCAGAGCCAGAACCAGAGCAACAGCCACAGCCACAGCCTAGAGCCACAGCCTGAGTCTGCAACAGTACTTGATACAGTGCCGGAGCCTGAAACAAAGACATAGCCTCAAACAGAGCCTGAGCCTGAAACAGAGGCAGAGCCACAGCCACAGCCTGAGTCTGAAACAGTCCTTGATAGAGTGCCAGAGCCAGAGCCAAAGCGAGACCCTGAATCAGAGTCAGAGTGAGACCATGAATCAGAGCCAGAGCCAGAGCCTCATTCAGAGCCAGAACTGAAAGAAAGCCAGAGCCAGAGCCAGAGCCAGAAACAGAGACAAAGGCTGAGACACAGGCCGAGCCTGAAATAGAGCTAGAATAAGTGCTAGAGCCAAAGACTGAGACAAAGCCTAATAAAGAGCAGAAGCCAGAGCCAGAGCCAGAGCCAGAAATAGGGCTTGATACTGTTGGGATACTGCCAGGGAGGCAAAGTCCATCTGAGCCCCCAAGCCAGCTGCCGGACGATCCATCGATGTCCCGTAGACACACTGTATCAGCAATTAGCGACACGAAATAGTATTCCACATTCTTAGGCTGGTGCACACTCTGTCAGCAGAATTCACACAGCGAGAGATGCACAGCAGGAGAGCATATTTACAGTTTATTTAGCGTTGGTCAGAACAAAGAAAAACATGACCGCCTGCATCGGTATGCTCAGGCAACAAGAAGAAAACGAAAGCAACTGACACAACAGAAACATCCTGTGCAACAGGAAATACGCAGACTCTGTGACTCACAGCCTGCTCCCTTTTAAGGTGGAACGGAAATATCCTAACAGATACAGGGCTGGAGCACAAAACATAGCTGCAGCCACAGCCTAGAGCCACAGCCTGAGTCTGCAACAGTACTTGATACAGTGCCGGAGCTGGAGCTGGAGCTGGAGCCAGAGCCAGAGCCAGTGACAAAGGCAGAGCCAGAGCCAGAGCCAGACCCTGAATCAGTGCCAGTACAAAGTCCTCATTCAGAACCAGAGCCTGCGAAAGAGCCAGAGCTAGCTCTGTCTTCAGTGAGCTCTCACCTGCTTCTCCCTGAGCAGGGGTTCAACCTGGGCTTCTCCTTGTGGTCCCTTCTCACACACAGCAAACCGAACTTGGCTCCCATAACCTTTTGGAACTTCTGCCTCTCCAGTGCGTTTCCCTGCGCAGAAAACTCTGCTTTTCCTTCTGCACAATCTTCTGGGAAATCAGCACCTAAGGCAAGGTAGCAGAGTAGCAGGGGTTGCCTTCGTGTGGAAGGAGAAAGGAAAAGAGAGTCCAAACACTGTACTTCTATTCTACAGCGTTTATTTACAAGCAAAGCAGCAAACTCTGTCAGAGCTAGAGCACATTGTGTCTTTCTCCTCTAACTCACGGAGAAAAGTGAAATTAAAACACACAGAGAAAGGAATTGCGTGACTTCACGTAGAAGTCCCTCCCAGGCACAGGGCACACCAAAGGTTAACCCATTAACCACCAAACTCCACAGGCAGAGCCTGATACAGTGCTTGATACAGCGTAGGAGCCTGAAACAGAGACACAGCCAGAGCCAGAGGCAGAGCCACAGCCACAGCCATGAGCCACAGCCTGAGTCGGAAACAGTGCTTAATAGAGTGCCGTAGGTGAAAAAGAACCAGAACCAGAACCAGAGCCAGAGCCAGAGCCACAGCCACAGCCACAGCCACAGCCACAGCCACAGCCACAGCCACAGCCACAGCCTCGGTCTGAAACAGTGCTTGATAGAGTGCCAGAGCCTGAAACAGGGACACAGCCTGAAACAGAGCCAGAAGCAGAAGCAGAGGTAGAGGCAGAGGCAGAGCCTGAAACAGTGCTTGATACAGCGCCGGAGCCTGAAACAGAGACACAGTCTGAAACAGAGCCTGAGCCTGAAACAGAGGCAGAGCCACAGCCACATCCACAGTTGTTTTTTTTTTTCCCGCAGTCTGAGTCTGAAACAGTGCTTGATAGAGTGCCAGAGCCTGAAACATAGCCAGAGGCAGAAACATAGCCAGAGCCAGAGCCAGAAACAGTGCTGGATACAGGGCCGGAGCCAGAAGCAGAGAAACAGCTGAAAACAGAGCCAAAGCCTGAGACACAGGCAGAGCCTGAAGTAGAGCCAAAGGCTGAAACAGAGCCTGAAACAGAGCCTTAAAAAGAGCCAAAAATCATAGTCTGAAAGAAGGCCAAACCCAGAGCCAGAGCCAGAGCCTGAAACAGTGCTTGAGAAAGCTTCAGACCGTAAAATAGAGAAACAGCTGGAAACATTGCCAAAACCTAAAACACTGTCTGACTTCCTGTTGGTCGCCTGATTAATGGCGAATGGGAGCTCTTTCGGCTAAAAAAGCCCCGGCGCTGTGAAGATTGGGGTGACCTCGAGAGCGTCGCGGAACCCCAAATAAAACATCAGATCGAGCATTCTGAGGACCTGGTGTTCCGGCTCTAATAAGAGCCCCGAGAGCGAGTGGGGTTGGAGACATGGGCACTGTGGAATCGACTCGCTTTCTTCACAGCGCGAAGCTCCGAGTCCAGCGATTGTGAGCAACCAATTTCTCCGACCAAATTAAGACTTGAAAATTGTGAGTAAAAAGGGATTTAACTTTGGACCTTAAAATAGGATGGAAAGGGATTTAAATATGGAGGTTGATCCCTTTCTGCTGAAGCAAAAGTGAAAGCTGTTACAGCTGACTGAAGCCGTAACTTTAAAAGACTTGCTAAAAACTTCCAAGAAGCAATTTTAAGCCCCTCTTTTTGCAGAGGGAAGGGGGGGGATTTGATTGAATCGGGACCCTGCAGCAGATAGATTTAACAAGGAAAAAGACTCTTGCTTTCTGAGAGTGGACCTCCCAGAGCGGGAAGGCTAGACTCCATCGTGACGTCACAAAGGGAGAGGATACTTTCAACTTTCGTTTTCCTCTTTGGGGATTATAAAGTAACTGCAGCTGCCTGAACTTATAAAAATATTATACACTGTATCTTCTACCCTCCTGGAATTGGCTACAAGAGTTCAAGCAAATTCTGGAGGTTTTAAAACAAGACAAGAAGAGTTAAAAAAAAAAGGCTTTGAAGGGGAGGAGCTGCTGAACTGCCTGCATATTAAAAAACCTTGTGGATTTAGTTTCAGTGAGCTGACCTTGAAACTGCAGAATAGTTATGGCTAATGGAGATAAGACTGAGAAAAGCAAGCCTAGAGACAGAAGATGCTCCAGAGCACTGACCTTTGAAGAGACTGTTATGCAATTATTGTCTGAAATAAAATCAGAAGTAAGAGGCACTCAACAAAGTGTTGAAGAGCTGAAACAAGAATTTGTTGATTTGAAAAACGATATAAAAGAGGTGAAAGAAGAAGTCTCAGTTCATGAAACCAGATTGACGGAATTGGAAACAGTGAGAGTTCCTGATGTGGAAAGGACCCAGCAGGAAGCACTCAATGTGATCGCTTTTTTGCAGATGAAAGAACGTGAACATCAATTAAGAGTGAGAGGCGCACCTCAATTGGAACAAGATAACCTTAAGGATTGGTTAATTCATGAATTTGCTACGTGCTGGGATCTCCAAAAACATAAGCTAAATTCCTGGATTGAAAAGGCCTACAGATTTGGACCTAAGAAAGGCTCCAAAATCACACATGATTGCATTGTAGTTTTTATTTTTTATTTTTTTTAAAAATAATTTTTTATTGATTTTCCATACAGTTATACATTTTTATCCAAAATACAACAAATTGTCTCTTTTTTGAACTTCCTTCAGCGTCTCTGACAATCATCCGTATTTATAACTTTAGTTACACATTCCCTTCTTTCGTATTGCCATTATACTTCCCCCCCCCCTATTTCATGTTAACAATACTTCTCTATTTTTACAGTGCCTCTTGAAATCCCACTAGCGTTGTGTTCACGCCACATATGTTTTTCAGATAATCTACGAACTTTCCCCAGTCTTCGATGAACTTTTGGTCTTTGGTGTATCTGATTTTCCCAGTTAATTTATCCAATTCCGCATAGTCTGTCAATTTCAGTCTCCATTCTTCTATCGTCGGTATTTCCTCTTGCTTCCATTTCTGGGCCAACAATATTCTGGCTGCCGTTACTGCATATTGGAAGAGTTTACAGTCTTTTCTTCTTATATCCTTTCCTAAGATCCCTAAAAGAAAAGCCTCCGGTTTTTTTGCAAAAGTATATCTTAACATTTTTTTCATTTCATTGTATATCATTTCCCCAAAGCTTTTCACTTTCTTACATTCCCACCATACATGAAAGAACGTCCCTTCTTTTTCTTTACATTTCCAACATTTGTTGCACATCTTATACATCTTTGCTAACTTTACAGGTGTGATGTACCATCTGTAAAACATTTTCATAACATTTTCTTTCAGTGTCGTACATGCAGTAAATTTTATATTCTCTTTCCACAATTTTTCCCATTCATCAAATTGAATATTATACCCAAAATCTTTGGCCCACTGTATCATTACCGATTTAACCTCTTCACCTTTCGTATGCCATTCCAACAATATCTTATACATTTTTGACAGAGTTTTATATTCATTGTTTATTATGTCTATTTGAAAATTAGATTCTACATAACCCTTTTCTTTCAAATCTTTTTTGAACATTTCATTTACTTGAAAATAATGCAACCAATCATATACATGATCTTTAACTTGTTCAAATGGTTTCAATTTCCATTTTCCTCCTTCTTTAATTACCAATTCACCATATGTACTCCATTTACCTCTCATATTAATTTTCTTAACACTCATTACCTCCAGCGGAGACAACCAAGGTGGGACTTTTGGCTCCAATATATTTTTGTATCTATCCCATACTTCTATTAAAGAACTCTTGAAGATGTGGTTTCCAAAGCCTTTATGAACTTTCTTCTTATCACACCATAAATATGCGTGCCAACCAAATCTGTTATCAAAACCTTCGAGATCTAATAATTCCTTATTTTCTAATTTGATCCATTCTTTTAACCAACATAGGCATGCTGCCTCATAATATAGTTTCATATCTGGCAGGGCGAAGCCACCTCTTTTTTTTACATCCGTCAATAACTTAAATTTTATTCTTGGCTTCTTCCCCTGCCAGATATACCTTGAAATCACTCTTTGCCATTCTTTAAAGATTCCTATACCCTTTATAATGGGTATAGTCTGAAATAAAAATAACATCTTTGGCAGTACGCTCATCTTTACCGTGGATATTCTTCCCCAAAAGGATAATTTCATTCTGCCCCACACCTCCAGATCATTCTTTATTCCCTTCCAAACCGGAATATAATTATTTTGATACAAATCAATGTTCTTGGACGATAACCAAATTCCCAAGTATTTTACCTTTTTCACCACCTCTATCTCCGTTTGTTGCTGCATTATTTCAATCTTAGTTTGTTCCATATTTTTTACAATCATTTTGGTCTTTCTCTTATTCAGTCTAAATCCAGCTACCTTTCCAAATTGTTCCATCTCATCCAATACCTCTTTTACACTTTCTATTGGTTCTTCCATGGTCATTACCAAATCATCGGCAAAGGCTTTAACTTTATACTCATTTTGACCTACTGTCACCCCTTTTATTTGCTTGTTTTGTCTAATTGCATTTAAAAAGACCTCCAGAACCGTTATAAATAACAATGGTGAAAGTGGGCAACCTTGTCTTCTTCCTTTAGATATTTTTATATCTTCAGTAATAACATTGTTAACTATCAATTTTGCTCTCTGTTCTGTATAGATTGCCTTTATGCCATTGAAAAACTCTTTTTTAAAAAAAGATATTTATTAAAATTTTCCATTGTAATACATTAAAAAATCAAAAAAGAAAAAACAAAAAAGTTTAAAAACACATAGAATTCACAATCCTTATTTTCAATAACATATTTCCCTGACTTCCCCACACCTCCCCCTCTTGTATTCCAATTCAAATTGTTGGTTCAACAAGTTCTTATCCCTAATTTTTAACCTTTTTATATTTAGTTCATTTTAAAAAACCAATTTTGCCTTATAAACATCAATAGTGATACATCAGTGCTTATTCTTAAAACCTTTTTCTAAAGTCGGCCTAAATTCCCTTCCACGATTTCCTCAATTCTCAGACAGATAACAAAAGTAAAAACAAAACAGATTATAATTATACACCCTTTGGATTCCTAAACTCCACCCCCCCTTTCCCGGTTTCAATCCCCAACAAACGTCCATCAATCGATCTACTATCAGCCTGGAGATCTCACGTCCGAGGCTCTTAATTCTCTCTCAGTTCCTCTCTGCCGGTTTTTTTGATAGTCCTTGGTATTAAGCACCAAATCTCGGAGAAGCACTAGTCCAATAGGGTCCATGTTTCTTCCAGCCAGACCTCCATACTTAAAAGTGGAGCCTGAATCTTGTTTCTTACTCCTTTCAAGTCCAAATGTCCCCAAAGCTCCAACTTCCACCTTAATCAAATTTGTAATCCTTGGGTCTTCCGATCTCCACATAAGGAGATCTCTCCATTCTTCAGTCTCCAATTCAGACCAAAATTTCACCATCAAGTTCTTATTTTCCTTTGTAACCATCATGTCAGGCCTCTGGCCCTCCTTTATTTTCTGTAACATTACATCTCCTCCTTCCTTTTCCTCAGGAACAACATATATCTCTTTCTTCACACTCTCAGAACTCTCAAGTTTCTCTTCTTGTCCAGCTGCATGGGCTTCCTGAGTCAATTCCTTATCAAATTCAATGGATTTGTTTACTGTTAAGTCCAGAGTTGCAACATTTATAGCCAAAACATCAATTTGGCCTTGTAACTTTCCCAAGAGAAGAAACACTCTGTCCAATTCAGCCTGAATTTTCCCTCCTTCAGCCATTCTTGTAATGTCCCAAAATCCCCTCTAGAGGGATTTTGGTTACTTAGTATTCCTCCCAGTTCAAATCCGAAAGTCAAATTAGTTTGTATCAGTTCTTCCTTATTTTCAACAAAGTATAGTCAAATTATAACAAATATAGCCAGCAGAAGTAGCAGAAACAAAGTTCTCTTTTTCCGTCTTGACAGCTAATTTGACAGCTGTCAAACTCTTCAATGTCTTTTCAACAGGCTCTCTCGCGGATCACTCCCGGGTCCGGGGGGTGGCGGCACTTCAGCTCCCAAAATTAGCTCTTATCCTCCAGTAAAATTTCTTCTAGTGCCAAATCGTGAAATTAATGTCTTTTACCCAATAATAAAAGAAAGAATTCTCTCGACCTTAGTTAGCAGGTCCTTGCTTTAGATTGTTTACAAGACGGGGAGACGGACTTCCTGTTTACGCCTTCCCCGATCGTGCCTAATTCACAAAAGAAAAATTTCCTTAGAAATCCAATTTCCGTAGTACTCACGGGTTGTTATTTTAAAGTCCAAATCACAAGAAGAAGTCAGCGCTCTCCGGCCATGGCAGCGCGGCTTCACTCTGCAGGAGAAGCAGTCGACTCTCAGCACCGCGCCGCTCACCCCGTCCCCCGTTCCGAAGCCTTTAAAAAGGCTCCTTCGCAGGTCGGGTGGGGCGCAAATGGTGCCCACCGTGTCACCAGGTTCACAGGCTTCACCGCCTGTGATTTTTAAGGGTCCCCGCGTCGCCGCAGCGGTAAGACCCTAATCCTGTGGAGCCGATTCCCTCCGGAGCTCGGAGGGAATCCGCCATTAGCCGATGGCGCTAACCCGGAAGTCGATATGCCATTGAAAAACTCTTTCCCCACCTCCATATATTCTAAATTTTTCAACATAAACTCCCATATAATATTATCAAAGGCCTTTTCAGCGTCCACAAACATTAAAATTGCTTGTTTATGATTCCTAGCAGTCAGATATTCTAAGACATTAATTATATTTCTTATATTATCTTTCATTTGTCTGCCTGGTAGGAAACCTGCTTGATCCTTATGTATAAGTCTTGTTAATATCCTTTTCAATCTCTTCGCTAAGATTCTCGCAAATATCTTGTAGTCCGTATTCAATAGTGAAATAGGCCTATAATTTTTGACTTGAGTTAAATTCGAATCCTGTTTGGGCATCAGTGTAATATATGCTTCTTTCCACATTTCTGGAATGTCTCTTTCTTTTAAAATGTTATTCATAACTTCCATCAAAGGGAACATCAACACGTCTTTCATTTCTTTATAATAACTAGATGTAAATCCATCAGGACCCGGAGCTTTCCCTCTCTTCAGCTCTTTTATCACCTCTTTTACTTCCTCTTTTTCTATTGGGGCATTCAGCTGGTCTTTTTGATCTGTCGGGATCTTCTGCACCATTTTATCTCTTAGATATCTTTCTATTTTCTTCATATTGTTCCTTTCTTTATTTCTATATAGTTGCCTATAAAAGTCCAAGAATCCTTTCCTAATTTCTTTCGGGTTAGCTGTCTCTTCGCTGTTTATCCTAATTTTATTGATTGTGCTCTGCTCCTTTCTCTTTTTAAGTTGCCACGCAAGCCATTTTTCTGATTTGTTAGCGAACTCAAAGTTTTTCTGCCTTAACCTTTTAATGTTCCATTCGACTTCCTTCTTTATTATCATTGCAAATTGAGTTTGGAGAGTCTTGATTTCCTGCTTGATTTTCAAATTGTTTGGCTTTTTGATCAGTTTTTGCTCATTGTCCATAATCTGCCTTAGAATTTCTTTTTTCCTTTTTTCCTTGTTTTTATTCTTCAATGAGTTCTGCTGGATAAAAAATCCTCTCATAACTGCTTTGCTTGCGTCCCAAACTATATTCATCTTAGTACCTTTGTTGATATTGTCCATAAAATATTCGGATAATTTCTTTTGTGCTTTTTCTACAACCTTCTGATCATCCAATAAGTAGTCATTTATTCTCCATCTAAAAGTTCTTTCTTCAAAACCTTTTAACTCCATTTTTATTGGGTTGTGATCTGAAATTACTTTGGCTTGTATTTCGATTTGTTGGATTCTTGGAGTCAGTTCGTTCGATACCCATATTTGATCTATTCTTGAGATTGACTGATTCAGTTCTAAATAATACGTAAATTGTTTCTCCAATGGGTGTCTAAGTCTCCAAATATCGATCAGGTTACAATTCTTCGTCATCGTAAAAAATGTCTTAGGCAGTTTCCCTTCTTTGTTCTTTACATCCCTTAGTCTGTCCATTTCCAATGATACCACTCAATTCATGTCTCCCATTATTATAATTTTCTGATCCATATATTCAAATAGTTTTTCCTCCAATACTTTATAGAAATCAGTCTTATTTCCATTTGGTGCATAGATCCCGACAATTATTAATTTTTCGCCTTGCCATTTGATTTGAACTGCTATAACTCTTCCTTCTTCATCTTTGAATATTTGGTGAGATTCAATTTTGTTTTTGATATATAAGACAACTCCCCTTTTTTTCTCTTTATCCGAATATATAAATTCATTCCCAAGTCTTTTGTTGATCAGAATTTTCCTGTGTCTTTTTGCCTCATGAGTTTCTTGCAAACATATAATGTCCAAATTTTTCTTTTTTAGAAATTGTTCAATTTTGTTTCGTTTCCTCTTATCATTCATCCCATTAATATTCCAATTCCATAATTTTAACGCCACAATGCCTTCCAATTAAATAAATTTAGTTTGTTTCCTTATAATCTATCTACCTCTTCTTCTTCCTCTTCCTCTTCTTCTTCTTCCGGTTTCTTTCCATTCTGTTCATCTTCCTCTCCTGATTCGGACTCCTCCTTGGATCCTGCTCCTCCTTCTGCTCCCTTGGCCTCTTCTTCTCCCACCTGTAGTTCCTTGTACCTTCTCGTAAATTTCCCTATTTCCTCTGGGCTTGTCAATCTTCGTTTCTTGCCTTTATAGAAGAACGAGACTCCCTCCGGAAATTCCCATCTGAAATCAATCTTATTTTTCTTGAGGATCTGCACCAGTGGTTTGTATGGGTCTCTTCGTTTCAACAGCCTTATTGGTATATCTTTAAAGATGATTATGTAATTCCCGTCTATATATAACCTTTTTTCTCTGTTTCTCTGTAATATCAGATTTCTCATCTCTCTGTCCTTGAATGTAATCAAACAGTCTCCAGGAAATTTCTTTGCTCTACTTGTCCTTACTTTCATTCTGAATGCATTTTGTACTGTTTTGGCAACTTCTTCCTCTGGCATCTCCAACCACTGCGCAATTTCCGTTGTCAGTCTCTCTCTTATATTTTCATTCTGTGTTTCCGGCACTGATCTCAGCCTCAAATTCACTTCCCTCTGTCTCAGTTCGTTCATAGCAATCAAATCTTTTATTTCTTCCTGTGTTTTGTTTATTTCCACCATCTCACTCTTCATCCATTCCAATTTTGTCCTCTTTAACCCCTCGTCCACTCTTTTAGATACCTCTTTTATCTGCCCTTTCAGTTCATTAACTGTCTCATCAATTTTTTTGTCCATTTTTCCAATTTTATTATCCACCTGTTCTAGTTTTGTCTCCAGATTTTTCTCACTTTGTTTTATCTCTGCAAACATTTTCAATATTTCTGTTCTAAACTCCGTTTCTTGCTTTGAAGTTCTCCTATCTGTTGGCGTCCCCCCCCTGCCCCTTTTTTCGGCGGGTGTGACATTTCCTTCCTGAAATATCCCAATATATCCAATAACAAAACAAATTTCTCCTATTAATTATTTGGTTCAAAGTTAACCAATATTACTTAAACAATTTCACAATATAAAATCCCGAAAAGACAAAATACAATTTCTTAATATTGATCCAAAGTTTTTAGGGCAATATGGGGGGATTAATAAAAAATAATGACTTTATGAAAGGAAATACTTCCACAGCTGAACGTTATAAAGTAACCAATTTTCTGTACCAAAGTTTAAATAGCTGCTAAACTTCTTGCCCCCACTCGGGCTAATCCTCAAATAAGACAAAAAAAGAAAACCAAAAACAGTTTGCATAGAGATAGTTGAGTTATAATCCAAATTGTAATACAAATTGTAATACAAAAGACTTAGATTGTAATCCAACTGGAATATCCAAAAATGGTTATTTCCCGAAAAGGCACAAAAAATAATTTTTACAAGAAAGAAAAACAAAAATGACAAGAGTGTATTGTGATGCCAATATTTTTGATTTGTTTCCAAAAATTAGTTGTAACCAATGCTTAAACTGAATAATTTCTGTTTAATAATCCAAGAGGTTTTATAGAGGAATATAGCTGTCTGAGAGGATGAGGTGTTGTGATTTATAATTCCGAACAGGACATCCCATAGGAAATAAGGCAAAAAAGCAATTCCAGGAGAAGGGGGCCAAACAGGAAGCAGATATTCCTCCAGTCCAGAATTACACCATTAACAAAGAAAAATTCTGAAAAACAAGTTGTAATGTCTCATTCCATCCACTAGGGAACTCCAATCCACATTAATAGTTTTTCAATAAGGAATTGCCAAATAACCAAAGTTAAACTACTGAATTTAGCTTTTCCAATTTTAAACCCCCCCCCCAAAAAAGTGACCAAAATCCACAAAAGAGAAAAAGTGGGAAGATAGATTGGTTCTTCTTTCTCTGCCACTATACCCTTTTTATTGAGTTAAAATGGAGTCGGAAGCTCTTCTTTTGGCGTAACAGTTTAATCTTGAAAGTAAAAGTGGGAAGACAGTTCAATCCTTCTATATGCTCAGTTGCATCTAAGACCTCTATTTTGTCTCAATAGTTACCTTCTGTTCCCCCTTGACGTTTCACCCATTTAAGTCCTCAAAAATAGTTACTTTTAAACTTTTAACTTAGTTTGAAACAGTTTCTAATAGTTAGGGAGAAACAGAAAAATAGCCGCTAGCGGCAACTCACTTTCGCTTTCTGGCTCTGCTTACGGTGCTGCGTCTGTGCTGATTTCAGATGACAACTGAACTCGGAATCTTCTCCTTTTTTAATTCGGAACTCCCCTTAATACTTTTCAATCCAATTTTAGATGTTTCAAGTCTGAATTTCTTAGTTTCAAGAGTGGAGCGCTGTTCCTTGCAAGCTCGGGGCTTCGCTATTCAGCCGTAGCAATGGCTTCCCGATAGCCTGCTATCCCGTTCCGCCGCACTCTTCACCTCTTTTTCAGAGGCTACCTGATGGCCGGACGGGCAGCTTTTAGGCACTGCCGGGAACCTGAACCTCTGGACACCCACCAGAGGCTTGACAGGGGGGTTTTTTTGCCCTAAAACCCCCCTTTTATGGCCGAAATAGCCAGGGTTTCTCTCCCGGAGAGATCCCTCGCTCGTGTCAGGCTTGCGCTCCACCGGAAGTCCGATTGCATTGTAGTTTTTAAGACCAAAGAACAGAGAGGGAATATCCTGGGTCTACACTATAAAAAAAGTCTGAAGATCAAAGATAAACCAATTATTTTATTCAAAGAGATCCCAAAGCATTTTTTGAGCTTAAGGAATAATTACACAGATCTGGCTGGTGCCTTGAGACAGAAGAACATCTTTTTCAGGTGGGAATTTCCTGGTGGCCTTTCCTTTAACTTTTTAGGAAGAAAACAAAGAATCAGGACTGTTGAAGAAAAAGCAAGGTTTCTGGAAAAAAAACACCAAGGACTTTGGAGTGGATAGCCCACAGCCACTGGGGGCAGGTGCAGGAGCTCCCTAAAAATACAAGATGGCATTGAAAATTTACTCATGGAATGTAAATGGTTTGAACTCTTGGCCAAAAAGGAACCAAGTTTATCATGTGTTAGCAAAGCAGAACTTGGACATAATTTGTTTACAAGAAACCCATGTTACTAGATGACATAGAAAAGTCCTTCAGAATAAGAAACTCAGTCAGGAATTTATTTCATCTGATAAAGTGAAGAAAAGAGGAGTGGTTTTCTACGTTAAAGAAAAATGGAACCCTAAAATGTTGTTTAAGGATGAGGAGGGAAGATATATCGCAGTTGAAATTAAAGCACAAGGCGAAAAATATTTGTTGTTGGGAATTCATGCACCAAATGATGGCAAAGCAGAATTTTTTAAGAATCTGGAAACAAGACTTCTGGACTATTTGGATTACAAATTGATTTTGATGGGAGACTTGAATGGAGTGGCATCAACACTTATGGATAGAACACAGAGACAGAAAATAATGAATGCTGGCAGATTACCAAAGACTTTCTTTGAAATGGTAGATAAATTTGATCTGCCAGACATATGGAGAGTGAGAAATCCAACAGAAAAAGACTTCACATTTTATTCAGATACAAATCAATCATTTTCACGAATCGACTATTTATGGCTATCCAGAGACTTTGTTCCCAGGGTAACTAAAACTGAAATTTGCCCAAAGACTTGCTCGGACCATAATGCAGTGTTTTTGGAAACAAAATTGTTTCTGCAGGGATCTTATAGATGGAGAATGAATGGTGATTTGTTGAGGAATGAACAGATGATTAGGAAGGCCCAAAAGACTCTAAAGGACTATTTCGAGATAAATACGAATTCAGAGGTGGAAACAAGAGTCATTTGGGACGCAAGTAAGGCAGTAATGAGAGGATTCCTCATACAACAAAACTTGATTAAGAAAAAGATACAGAATGAGAAAAAAGATAATATTCTGTCGCAATTAAAAGATAAAGAGAAGAATTTGAAATGTAATCCAAAGAATCAGCAGATTCAAAAGGAAATTAAAGCTTTACAGATACAATATTCCCAGATTATAAATCAGGAAATAGAATGGAAATTAAAAATGATGAGACAGAGAAATTTTGAATCAGCAAATAAATGTGGAAAACTGCTGGCTTGGCAGTTAAAAAAAGAGACAGAAACAAAGTACTATTACAAATATTGTATCAGAAGGAAAGTCGGTAGAGAATCCCGCAGACATAAGAAGGTGTTTTCAGAAATATTATAAACAGCTGTATAAAAATGGAAAGGAAGATAAAGATAAAATTGAGCAATTTATTAAAGTAAATGGTTTGCAAAAAATTCCCGAAAATAAAAAGATCCTACTTAATGGATGGATTACAAGACAAGAGGTAGAGAAGGCCATAAACCAGATGCAACTTGGCAAAGCCCTAGGACCATATGGTCTGTCTGCAAAATATTACAAGACTTTGAAAGACTGGCTGATTCAGCCATTGGTTGAGGTATGCAACAAGATATTAAGAGGGGGCAAAGCACCTGAAACCTGGAAGGAAGCTTTTATAACTCTGATACCAAAACCAGATCAAGATAGACCCAATGTAAAAAACTACAGACCGATCTCATTACTTAATGTGGATTACAAAATTTTTACTAACATTTTGGCTAATAGGCTGAAGAAGGTACTAACAGATTATATCCATAAGGACCAGGCAGGATTCCTGCCTGGAAGACATATGAAAGATAATATTAGGAATATAATCGATGTGTTAGAAAGGTTGGAAGTTTAAAAAAATTGTAAAGCGGTGTTAATGTTTATCAATGCGGAGAAGGCCTTTGATAATGTGATGGGATGATGAGCTGCTTGTGCGTAAAATCCTAATCCCTCAGAGTTTGGCTAAGTCCCCAAACCTCTGTCTGTGATGGAGCTCCTTAAGCATGACTCCATCAATCGCTCGTTGAATCGGACAGTGGGCGTTTACGGAACTTCTTCCAGCATAAAAGCTCCTTAACGGAAACGCGTCTTCTGGACTCTCGGCGTGACAGTTTCCGCCGAGGAGTGGGTGTCCCTACAGGAGGTCCTGAAATCTCCCCGCTGCTCCCGCTTGAAGTGTCTCTGAGCCCTCCCTCCGACTCACTTTCCCTTGGAACTCCACTTCTCCCCCTGCTGGTCCCCTCCTCCGCTGAATGGTCTCTCTCACCCTCCATGAGCCCTTTCACCTCCTTAGTCTCAGATGGCAGTTCCCTGACAGATAATGTCTCTTGGAATTTTATGAAAAAGAATTTAGAAAGTATTGAGGTTGGACAAGAATTCTTAAATGGTATCAATGTGATCTATTTTGAACGAAAAGCAAAAATTATAGTTAATAATGTGGTTTCAGAATAAATTAGAATTGAAAAAGGAACCAGGCAAGGGTGCCCACTTTCCCCTCTACTTTTTATTTCAGTTCTGGAGGTTTTGCTAAATATGCTAAGGAAGGAAGAAGAGGTTAAAGGTATAACAGTAGGATCCAAGCAATATAAGTTAAAAGCCTTTGCTCATGCTTTGGTGTTAACTTTACAAGATCCAGACTCCAGTGCAGTGAAGGGACTGGAGTTGATTGAGGAGATTGGGCAGGTTGCAGGATTCAAGTTAAATAAAAGCAAAACCAAAGTGTTGGGGGAAAACTTAGATAATGAGGAGAGAAAAGTCCTTCAGGAGAAGACTGGCCTTGTCTTTGTGAAAAAAGTGAAATATTTGGGTGTGAATTTATTGGTGAAAAAATTGAATTTATATAAGGATAATTATGAAAAATTATGGAATGAAATTAAGAGAGATCTTGAGATATGGTCAAATTTAAAATTGTTGTTGATGGGCCGAATATCAGTGGTCAAGATGAATGTATTGCCAAAGATGTTGTTTTTATTTCAAGCTATCCCGATTATTGGCAATGTAAAATGTTTTAAAGAATGGCAGAAATGTCATTTAGACATTTAAAATGTCTAAATTTATCTGGCAAGGGAAAAAAACCAGAATTAAATATAAAATATTAACAGATTCAAAAGAAAGAGGGGGATTTCCCTTGCCAGATCTGAAGATATACTTTGAAGCTGCAGCTTTCTGCTGGATTAAGGCATGGATTCAATTAGAAAATGTGGATGTGTTAGACTTGGAGGGATTTGACAATGTATTTGGTTGGCATGCATACTTATGTTATGATAAGATATCAGCCCACAAAGGTTTTAAAACTAATGTAATTAGAAAATCTTTATACAATGTTTGGATAAGATATAAAGATCTCTTAGAAAGGAAAACACCCAGGTGGCTCTCACCAATGGAAGCAAAGGCCCAGAAAAAGTTAAATATGGAGAGTAAATGGTTGAAATATGCTGATTTATTGTTGGAAGACAACGAAGGATTTAAAGATAAATTGGATTGGCTACAATATTATCAGATCAATGAACTGTATAAGCTTGATAAGAAAAATGGTTTTGCAATGGAAAAATCCAAAGTGGAAATGGAGTTGTTAGATACCAATGTTAAAATCTATCCAAAATGTACAACTTATTGTTGGAATGGCATACAAAGGACGAACAAGTTAAATCTGCGATGATAGATTGGGCAAGAGATGTTGGACACAATATAATGTTGGAAGATTGGGAAAGGTTGTGGAAGAAAGGGGTTAAGTTTACTGCATGTACTGTATTAAAAGAAAATATTATGAAAATGATGTATAGATGGTACTTAACCTCTGTAAAGTTAGCAAAGATTTATCATACAGATGATAATTTATGTTGGAAATGCAAAGAAAAAGAAGGTACCATTTATCATATGTGGCGGACGTGTCCCAAGGTGAAAGACTTCTGGGAAAATATTTCAAATCAAATCAAATCAAAATCCATTTATTGTGAGGACCATGCCTGTGCACAAACATCAACACTACAATAGTTAAAAATATTAAAATTCATTACATACTATGCCAACAAAACCTTCTTCCCACAGAATAGAAAAGGAGGGAAAACGAGCAACGAGTTAAACAGACGATGAAGGGGTCTTTACATTGTTGTCCATAAATCTTTCCCTGGCTTTCATGGCCTTCATCACAAAAACCGCTACCACATGGGTAATGCGTGGGTTTGCATCAACTAACAAAAATTTTACTCTATCTTCAGGACTGGTTATAGAGTTGGGTATAATTTGCAGCAATGCGTCTCTAAAGCCCAAGTAAATGGGGCAATAGAGGAGGTAATGTGTAAGATCCTCTTTAATTTTCATAAGGCAAGGACATAAACGATGTTCTACTGGGGTTTTTGTGTATCTACCGGTCAAATAAGCAGTTGGCAATGTTTGAAACCGTGCCATAGTAAAAGCTCTCCGAAGTGTGAAATCAGTGATCTCCACCAAGTAGTTGGCACAGATTTTGACTGCTTTTACTCGAGGGAACCAGTAGGAAAACCCAGAGTTTTTTTATCTTAGTGGAGTCCAAAAAGGCGTCTTTTTCAAAGATCCATTCCCGAACTTTATCAGGGCTCCACAATTTGAGAGTATTAAACTCAGGTAGGTTGTATCTAGATAGAATGTCTAGTAGATTTTTATGCCAAGTGGTATTATTTTGTAATGATACAAAGGCTTGTTTAGCCAATAAGGTGTTCGGGGCATCTATGAGGTTGGTGAAAAAACGCAGGAATCTTAAGTGGGCGCTGGCAGACACAGAGGGTAATCCTACTTCCACTCTTAGGAAAGCTGCCGGAGTGCTCTGAGGGAGGCCTAGAATTCTTCTGAGATAAAAATTTTGGAAGATTTCAAGCCGTTCTAACAGCTTCTGATTCCATCCCCAGAGTTCTACTCCGTATAACATCTGGGGAATCACTTTTCCAACAAAGGTTTTTAGTGCCGGGGTCACCAGTTGCCCTCCCCTCGAATAAAAAAAGCTGAGCAGAGCACCAATTGTCCTACGTGCTAGAAGGGCTACAGTCTTGAAGTGGGCAAGCCAGCTAGATGTAGCTTGGAAAGTGATACCAAGATATTTAAAGAGAAGACATTGTTCAATTTTGTGTTCATCTAAAGACCATCTAAATGTGTGGCGAGCTCTAGTAAATACCACAATTTTTGTTTTATCATAATTTATCTTTAGAGAGGTTTGGGAACAATAAGCTGCGAGCCCCTCCAGCATGCTATGTAGGCCCCTTCGAGTGAGTGCCATGACCGCCATGTCATCAGCATATAGCAGTATATTCAGGTGTTTGCCTTCCAGGGCAGGAGCTGATGACTTATACTTTGCCATATGTTGAACAATGTCGTTTATATAGAAATTAAAGAGGAACGGCGCTAACAAACAGCCCTGTTTAACCCCTTTCCCCACTGGCAGTGGGTCAGTATAGTTGCCTGACATCCCAGTTCTAATTTTAACTGTGATGTCTGTATGTAACTCTCTAAGTATTTTGAAAAGTCGTCTATCTATATCTGTGTCATATAGTTTTTGCCATAATTTGTCCCTACAGATTGAGTCAAAAGCGGATGTGAGAGCTACAAAAGCCACAAAAAGTTTGCTCTTGTGTGTCTTTGTATACTTATCTATCATTGTCTGTAATACCAAACAATGGCCTATTGTACTATGGCCCTTTCTAAATCCTGCCTGTTCCGGATTAAGCAAGTTAGAGTGGTCAGCCCAGTCAACCAATTTATTTAGCAGGTGGCGAGTATAAAGTTTATACACAATGTCCAGGAGACTTATGGGGCGATAGTTTGAGGGGTCTTGGGGGTCGCCCTTCTTATAGATGGGGGCTACCAGGCTCAGTTTCCAGTTTTCTGGGATTTTGCATGTATCATTTATTACCGTAAAAAGTTGGGCCAAAAAAGCAGCCCACCACTGGGCATTTAGTTTAAGCACCTCAGGAGGAATCATATCTTCACCGGGAGCTTTGCCATTCTTGAGTGTTTTAATTAGCTGTAAACATTCTAATTCGGTAACAGGATCCCAGCCCATTAATAGATCGTTTTTAAGAGGAGGAAACTGGCTCGGTTTAGCAATGTTTGGAGCTGTATATAGCCGGGGAAAATGTTGGTACCATAAGTTAGATGAAATACTGTTGGTTACAGTTATCCCTTTGGGTGAAATTCCCTGAGCAATTATTTCCCAGAACTTTTTGTCGTCCCACAATTTGATCGCCTTGTCGAGTGCCTCCCATTGTTCCTTTCTATAGAGGGATTTCTTAAGTTTTAGAGTATTTTTATAATGAGAGCACCACCTGTGCAGGTTTTCCACTGAGGACAGGGTCCCTTCCTGTTTTACCTTATTTTGTAATTTCCTGAGCAAAGATCTTAGATTCCTACAGTCTTTATCGAACCAGGCCCTCGAATTATTTTGTTGTTTGGGAGGGTTGGGGTTCGTGAGTAGTGGGAAGAGCGACTCTGAGACCTGCTGAAATGTTAGAAAGGGGTCAGAATTAGATAAAATACACTGGTCTCTCAAGGCCAGTAAATCTGATGAATGCAGGTGTAGTTTGATTTTGAATTCCAGGTCGCTGTTCCATTTACGCCTGCGAAGGGCCAGAGTTGGAGGTGGGTCTGCACAGTGATTGCGATATTGCGGATCCTCCAAACCACGGGGAATTAGTGAAATTGATATAGGGAGGTGATCACTCTCAGTTCTGTTGAAAGTCCTAAAGCCCTATGACCTCTCCAAGAGTTTTGGGGAGACCAAGATATAATCAATAACGCTCGCACCTCTAGGCCCAAGGAAAGAAAAGAAACCCCCTGACCTGTCCATATGGGTACCATGCAAATTATACAGATTATGTTTGAAGGCAGTCTCCATTAATGTAATACCTGCCTTATTCAAGACCTTATCATCAGAGGACCAGGGAATAAACCAATCTGCCTCTGGCAGTAACTGAGATTTAGAGCAGTACGTATTAATGTCGTTTCCTATCCTGGCGTTGAAATCACCTGCCAGCAGGATATCCATGCCAGGGAATTCTAGTTCAGCCTTTTCCAAACATAGCTCTAAATCTTCCCAGGTTTGTGACGACTGGGAAGGGGTGCCTATAGGAGGGATATATATATTAAAGCAAAGGAAATCTCCTCCTTCACTGCTAGAAATAAGTAGGATTTGTAGATTGTTACTCTTCGCCCACTGCTGTTGCCGGACCTTGCACTTTAGCTTGGTGGAAACAAAAGTGACTAAGCCACCACTAGGTCGGCCTCAAAAATTTGTTTTTATCGCAGGGGGAGCAAAAGCTTCGTATCCCTGTAGAGAAGGGACATGGAGATCTAGACACCATGTCTCCTGTAGGCATATAATCTGAAATTTTGTGAGGAAATCCAGAAGGTTGACGTCACCCTGCTTAGATAGCCATCCTGCCACATTCCAAGATAGGATGTGGAAATAGGTCGTCGATGAAGAAAGATCTAGATGTCTTCTGGACCTTTGGAGTGAGGCGTGAGACCATTGACTTGTGTTGCGTCGTCCTGGACTTCGGACCTTTGCCTTTGCCTTTCCACGCGTTGAGCTTTCGCTGCGCTGCTCTGTTGCCTTGGCCTTGGGATGTTTACATTCCCTCTTCACGTGGCCTAGATGTCCACACGCGTAGCATTTCACTGCCTTCAAAGCTTTGGCGCCATCTAGTGGTTCCACTGCATTCTGGGATGACGTCTGTGAGGACTTGCCCTTGGTGATGCAGCTAGCACTATGACGATCCGCTTCATTCAACACCACAGCAGTTACGTGCACTACCGTTAGCTGAGCAGTAGGCAAAACAGCAAGCTGGCTGGCAATCGCTTCCCAACTTGAACCCAAAGAATATAGAATCATGAAGGAATACACAGCCTCTCAAAAGGTGATTCCACACTGTTGCAACTCATGCCTGAGATTCTGCATTTCCATGAGGTGAGCACGTACGTCTGCTCCTTCAGCAAGTGCCATATCATGCAACTTGGCATAAAAGTACAAAGAAGCTCCCACCTCCATTCTCAAATGTGACTGTTGCAGACTGTTCCACATCAATCTGGCTGAGGTCTTGTCACGCAAAAGACATAACTCCTTAGGGGACACAATAAGTGTCTGAGTTCCCCTTGCTTTGGAATCCTTAGCCTCCCATTCTTAGTTACTGGAGCTGGGGACGACGACGTCCGTTATCACATTAAACAGACCCTCTTTTCTTAGCAGAGCCTCTGCATACTACACCCAGTCCAAATAATTCCCTTTTGAGTGCTTAGGAATTGCCATGGTATTTCGAAGGGCCTCCATTATTCTGGCATTAGCCTTCTGTGTCTTTAAAGCAAGCTGCGTCTATTTACAAGCAGCTGCATTCCAAAAGCACCCTTCTTGAGGCCTTTGCATGCTCCTGAGCTTCTGCAGCAACCGGTCAGAGCTTTGGCTAGAAGTTCAAAGACCACCCTTAATTAGGGACTGGCAGGCTTCCTGGGGCTCGAGCACATACCTCTCATCAATCTTCTTGACACACAGAGAAGATAACCTACAGTCTGTTCTTCTGGGCCCAGACCCCAAAATGTCGGCATCTCCATTCGGCCAAACTGATAAAGCTCATCTTCCGGCCTAGTCGCCCCTGACGATAATTAACGACCTGAGCCTTTGATGAGGCCTCAGGCACATTCCCATTAAGCAGAGTTTCCAGCAGCATGCGGAAGTGATGAGATTTATGGCTACATTGTAAAGAGTTTATTTTCTAGGTACGCAGACAGCAAAGAAATATACATCCTCTCTCTATGAAAGCAGAGAGCAACTGAACAAAGGAACAAAGGAACAGGAAACCACTAACGTCACATCCGTCTCCCGTGAGACTTCCAACAGTATGGAATGTGTGGAATGTAAACAGAGTTTGTGACTCCAAAGCACTGCTCAGTGGCAAACAGAAACTAACATTGAGTTGCGTTGTCCTGGACTTCTGACCTTTGCCTTTACCTTTGCCTTTTCCACACGTTGAACTTTCGCTGTGCTGCTCTGTTGCCTTGGCATTGGGATAGTTACATTCCCTCTTCACGTGGCCTAGACATCCACACGAGTAGCATTTCACTGCCTTCAAAGCTTTGGCGCCATCTAGTGGTTCCACTGCATTCTGGGATGACATCTGTGAGGACTCCCCCTTAGTGATGCAGTTAGCACTACGCCGATCCGCTTCATTTAACACCACAGCAGTAACATGCGCTACCGTTAGCAGAGCAGTAGGCAAAACAGCAAGCTGGCTGGCAATCGCTTCCCAACTTGAACCCAAAGAATGTAGAATCATGAAGGAATACACAGCCTCTGGAAAGGTGATTCAACGCTGTTGCAACTCATGCCTGAGATTCTGCATTTCCATGAGGTGAGCACGTACGTCTGCTCCATCAGCAAGTGCCATATCATGCAACTTGGCCTAAAAGAGCAAAGAAGCACCAGCCTCTGTTCTTAAATGTGACCGTTGGAGACTGTCCCACATCTCTTTGGGCTGAGTCCTTGTCACACAAAAGACATAACTCTTCAGGGGACACAATAAGCGTCAGAGTCCCCCTTGCTTTGGAATCCTTAGCCTCCCATGCTTCGGTCACCGGAGCTTGGGGGGCATCTGTTATCACATTAAACAGACCCTCTTTTCTTAGCAGAGCCTCTGCATACTGCACCCAGTCCTGATAATTACCTTTTGAGAGCTTTGGAATTCCCATCGCATTTTGAAGAGCCTCCTGTACTTTTGGATTAGCCATGTCTGAGTCTTTAAGGCAGACTCTGTCTGTTTACAAGCAGCTGCATTCCAAAAGCACCCTTCTGCCGCAGCCGGTTAGTGTTTTGGCTTGAAGTTCAAAGTCCACCCTTGACACACAGAGAAGATAACCTACATTCCGTTCTTTCTGATGTTCTTCTGGGCCCGAAACAAAAAATGTTGAAATCTCCGTTCGACCGAGCTGATAAAGCTCATTTTCCTCCGGCTGAGTCCTTCGATGTGATTAACGATCTGAGCCTTTGATGAGACCTCCAGGCACATTCCCATTATGCAGAGAATCAAAGCAGCACACGGAAGTGATGAGATTTATGGCCACATCTCTATGAGTTTTATTACTAAGCTACGCAGACAGAAAACACATTCTCTCTCTGTGAGAGCAGAGAGCAACTGAAACAAACAAAGGAACAGGAAACCAGTACATCACATCCATCTTCCGTGAGACTTCCAACAGCCTGGATTGTCTCTTGAATGTAAACAGAGTCTTGTGACTCTAAGCAGCTGCACAGTGGCACAAACAGAAACTAACACATAGAGCCTGTTGCAGTAGTCCAAGTGGGAGAAAACTAGAGCATGCAGCACTTTGGCAAGACAGTCTGCAGGCAGGTAGGGTCTCAGCCTGCGTACCAGATGGAGCTGGTAGACAGCTGCCCTGGACACAGAATTCACCTGCACCTCCATGGAGAGCTGTGAGTCCAAAGTGACTCCCAAGCTGCACACCTGGTCCTTCAGGGGCACAGTTGCTCCATTCAGGACCAGGGAGTCCCCCACACCTGCCCGCCCCCTGCTCCCCGAAAAGAGTAGTTCTGTCTTGTCAGGATTCAACCGCAATCTGTTAGCCACCATCCATCCTCCAACCGCCTCCAGGCACTCGCACAGGACCTTCACCGCCTTCACTGGTTCCGATTTGAAAGAGAGGTAGAGCTTGGAATTGTTCAACAACCACACGCTCAATCACTTTGCCCAAGAATGGAAGATTGGAGACTGGGCGATAGTTGGCCATTGTAATGGCTTGGCTCTCCCACAGAAGCGAGACACCGGCAGTAATTATCTCAGGTTTATTGCTCAAACACATAAATCACTCTGGAGCTCCTTCACTCTGTGTCTGACTCCAAGTTAGCAGTTGCCGAGTCTAAACTCCGCCCCTTCCTCTTCTTCCAACAGTGGAAAAAAACCTTTCGCTTCCGCTCTTTTTCCCTCCTCTCACTGACCTTTTTGCGCCTTCAAGTTTTTGGGCTAGCTATTCCCGGCCTCTCCCCTTCTGTCTCTGAACTAAGATTGGTGTTTAGAGCTTTGCTATCTTCTGCTTGCTCTCTGCTCTCTGAAACTCTGCCACTCGGCTGCCCCTCCTCCCTCTCACATTCCAGTCCACATTCCAGTGTCCTTATCTCCCTTGGCTTGCTTAGATTCCCAGCCTCTGTCAGCTACGGAACGAAGCTGACAGCCATATTGGCTGGGTCTAAAGATGTTTTTTTAAGAAGCGGTTTAATGACCGCCTCTTTCAGTGGGTCTGAGATCAAGGAGACGGTTGGTTTCAGGGTTCCCATCAATGGTGGTGACTTGCAAGGGAAAGTCTAGTGGTAACAGGTGCAACTGGTGCTCCAAGGCAAAGTCTCTGCTGAAAAAATTCTCACTCGCCCCAGAATCGATTAACACCTGCACTTCCATTGGGTGGCCCTCTTTTGCAAGTCCAGGGCGTATTTAATCTCAGTCTTAAATGCCAGGTATTCTTGGGGGTTCCCTCCAAACTTGCTCAGCAGCAATGGTACTTTTCTCCCAACTGGAGTGGTTCTGACCTGCTGGTCCTGCACTCTGCGCTCCTCAAGCCTCACTACAAGCTCGATGACGTGTGGCTCCAACTCCACGTTCCTCTGTACCATGGCTGCTACGTTCCACGCCTCCTCTCCCTCAGTGCCTCCGCCTGCAGCTCCCTTTTTGAGGTGACTCATCGTGTGTGTCTCTGCTGTTACACTTGAGCAACCGCAATGACTCCCGGATTGCTGTCAGATGGCAATGGTGGTTGCTTGTGAGTAACCAGTCAGGACTCCAACCTGTCTTTTACAGGTTTTATTTTGGTGCAAAACTATTTACAGTGTAGAACCACAAGTTCATGTCTGCCTCAATCGCTAGCAGAATCCGGGAGTGGTCATTTCCGGGTCCTCCCCCAACATAATAGCTTAGTCACCCCCAGCCTTTTCCTTCCTTCTTTGCGTTTTACACCTCTGCGCAGGGTGGGTGACGGAAGAGGCGTGCTTCCCTACTGGCTGGCTTGCCCAGGAGCGGTGCTGAGGCTCCCAGCAGCATCCTCTGGTCCCTTCCCCTCTTCCCCACTGGAGGTGTGGCTTTCCCCACCACAGGAAGGGGAACTGCTTCACAAGATTTTCGGAGGTTCCCTGTAACCTAACTGCCCCTCTCCTTCCCTTCCCTGTTCCGATGGCAGTCCCCTGACAGTAATGATTAGATTAGAATGATGATATGGTATTATTTGTAGATGTGTGGTGGTTTTTTTGTTTTTTTGTTTGTGTGTGTGTGTGTGTGTGTGTTTTCCCTCTCTTGTGTTTTGGGGTTTTCTTCCTTGTTTGTACTGTTTCATTTTGGATTCAATGTTTGTAATTTTTGTTGTAATTTTGCATTGAAAATAAAATAAAATAGATTGCCATTGGCCTGTTCCAGCAGGCTGTTCTGATGTGGATGTTTATCTTCCCACCCTTGCCTTATCAATTGCTTTGCAAGAGAAGGGCTTACTTCCACTCTTAAACTTCATACTGCAAATTCCCTTGGGTGGAGGACCTCTCTCTTTGCATTTGCTGATGCTGTAAAAACCAGATGTTGGGAAACTTGTCTCCCACCCCCACCAATGTTGAAGAACTACAACTCCCATCAGCCTCAGTAAATACGGCCCTATGGCAAGCCAAACGTTCCCTCTCGTGGGCCAAAGGTTCCACTGCATTGATGCTGCTGTGTGATTACTGTCATTGGGTTTCTGTTGGGATACTGCCAGGGAGATAAAGTCCATCTGAGCCCCCAAGCTCGGTGCCGGACGATCCATCGACCTCCCATAGTCACGCAGTACCAGCAATTTAGCGACACTAAGCCTCAGGCTTAGTGCACACTCTAACAGCAGAATTCACACAGCAAAAGTTGCACAGCATGAGAGCAGAACAGCATATTTACAGTTTATTCAGCGTAGGTCAGAACATGAGAAGACATGACCGTCTGCTCCGACTGCTCAGGCAAAACAGCAGAAAACGAAAGGAACAGACAACATAAACATCCTGTGAGACAGGAAACGCGCAGGCTGTTATACAAACATCCTGCTCCCTTTTAAGGTGGAACGGAAATATCCTAACATCCTCCCCCTTTCCGTGTAACCTGTAGTACCTGTGGTTCAACCCAATTGCAACCTTTGTGCGTAAACCTTAAGTTGTTCTCTGTTAACAACCTTAGACAACAGATCAGCAGGAATTTCATTTCCTGGCATGTAGGACACCTGAATGAGTCCTTTCTGAATACACTCTCTTGCACGATGTAGCTTAATCTGCAAGTACTTGGTCCTTTGCTTGCAACTCTCTGAGTTCAGCAAAGCCAAACAAGATCTATTGTCTTGATACACTTGTATAGGACATTTCACAGAAACCCCAATGTCCTTAAACAGTTGCATCAACCATTCACAATCCATGAGTGAAAATGACAGAGCATTGAGTTCTGCTTCACAGGAACTTAGGCTAACTGTTGTCTGCTTTTTGCACAACCAGTCAAACAGGCAGTGGTTGTACATGTAGCATACTCCAGAAGTGCTTGTACCATCCGTGGTGTCACTTCCAAAACTTGCATCTGCAAAGATTTCAAGACCTCCAGTCTTCTGACTGGTGAACCTCAGCCTGTAGTGCATAGTCCCTTTCAAATACCGGGTTATGCCCTTCAGAGCTTTCCAATCCTGAACAGTAGGATTGTTAGCATGTCTGCTCAGCAGGTTAGTGCTTACAGCAATGTCAGGTCTCGAACATCTAGCAATGAAATTCAACTTGCCTAGAATGCATCTGTACAGCGTTGTGTCAGAAAACGCTTCAGCAGTACTATCTACCTGGTAACCTGTCACCATCGGTGTGTCTGCTGGGTTTGCATCAACCAAATTCAACCTGGTTAATACATCAGTAATTTTCTGTGTTTGGTGTACCAGAAAATTACCTGCTTGGTCCCTCTCCACCTGCAGAGAAAGATAGTTGGATACCTCACCAAGATCCTTCATGTCAAAGTGCTCCTTCAGCTGAGCTAGGGTGCTTTGGTAAAAAGCCTGATTCTTCCAAAACATCAGAAGATCATCAACAAAACATAAACAATACAGTTTGTTTTGCCCCTCCTCCTTGACAAACACACATGGATCAGCTTTGCCCTGGTGAAAACCTAGAGAGAGCAATGTCTCAGTGAGTTTTGTGTTCCAACACCTGGCACTCTGCTTGAGACCATATAAGGATTTCCGCAGTTTACAGACCATTCCCTTCTGTATCTGCATTCCATCAGGTGGAAGCATGTACAGCTGCTCATTCAAAATCCCGTACAAAAAAGCTGTATTAATGTCATGATGGGAAACATGCAGTTTCTCCTCCGCAGCGATCTTGAGCATCAGCCGAATGCTCTCATATTCGACCGTGGGTGAGTAGGTCTCGTGGTAATCCTGCCCTGGTACCTGTGAAAAACCTCTGGCAACCAATCTGGCTTTGTGTCTGACAACCTTGCCATTCTGGTCTGTCTTGGCCTTGAAGACCCATTTGCTGCCAACCAGTCTCATACCTGGGACTACTGGTACCAGCTCCCAAGTTTGGTTCCTGTTCAAGGAATCTGTTGGGACACTGCCAGGGAGATAAAGTCCATCTGAGCCCCCAAGCTCGGTGCCGGACGATCCATCAACCTCCCGTAGTCAGGCAATATCAGCAATTCAGCGACACTAAGCCTCAGGCTTAGTGCACACTATAACAGCAGAATTCACACAGCAAAAAGTTGCACAAGCATGAGAGCAGGACATGCATATTTACAGTTTTATTCAGCGTTGGTCAGAACAAAGAAGGCATGACCGTCTGCTCCGACTGCTCAGGCAAAACAGACAGAAAACGAAAGGAAACATACAACATAAACATCCTGTGAGACAGGAACTTACACAGGCTGTTATACAAACATCCTGCTCCCTTTTTTTTTTTTTTAAATGAATATTTATTGAATTTTCCAATTTTATATAAACACAAAAAGAGAAAGGAAAAGAAAAATATTAAAAACAATTCGGTTTCAATAACAGTTTTTCATTCACATGTTTCTTTGACTTCCTCATACCTCCCCTTCTTGTTCTCTAGTTCAATTTATTAATTCAGCAAATCCTAATCTCTTAACATTCCTTTTAAAATAAAACCTTATTTTCCATTCAACTTTTTTAAATTTAATAACATAAACAATTATAATCCCCATTATCTTTATCATAACAGCTAGAGACCACCAAAATTCAAACCAACATCTTTTCAAAGTTCATTAATTTTATAATATTTCTGTAGATAATCCTTGAATTTCTTCCAATCTTCTTCTGCTGCCTTTTCTCCCTGGTCGCGGATCCTGCCGGTCATTTCTGCCAGTCCCATACAGTCAATCAACTTCATCTGCCATTCTTCCAGAGTGGGTAGATCTTGAGTCTTCCAGTGCTTTGCTATAAGTATTCTTGCTGCTGTTGTAGCATACATAAAAAAAGTTCTGTCCTTCTTTGGCACCAAATGGCCGACTATGCCCAAGAGAAAAGCCTCTGGTTTTTTCAGGAAGGTATACTTAAGTACCTTTTTCATTTCATTATAAATCATTTCCCAGAAGGCCTTAATCTTTGGGCACGTCCACCAAAGGTGAAAGAATGTACCTTCAACATCCTTACATTTCCAGCATTTATTATCGGGCAAGTGATATATTTTTGCGAGCTTGACTGGGGTTATGTACCACCTGTATATCATTTTCATAATATTCTCTCTTAAGGCATTACATGCCGTAAATTTCATACCTGTGGTCCATAACTGTTCCCAGTCAGCAAACATGATGTTATGTCCAAGATCTTGTGCCCATTTAATCATAGCTGACTTAACCGTTTCATCCTGTGTATTCCATTTCAGCAGCAAGTTATACATTTTTGACATGATTTTAGTTTTAGATTCTAGCACTTCTGTTTCTAATTTAGATTTTTCCACCTGGAAGCCAATTTTCCTGTCCAAATTGTATGCCTCCCTTATCTGAAAATAATGTAACCAGTCTCGGACTCTATTTTTTAATTTCTCAAAACTCTGCAGTTTCAGTCTATCTCCTTCTTGCTCCAAAATTTCCCAATATTTTGGCCAACTGGCCTCCATATTGAGTTTTTTCTGAGCTTTCGCTTCCATTGGTGACAACCACCTTGGGGTTTTATTTTCAAGTAAATCCTTGTATCTGATCCAGACATTAAACAAAGATCTCCTGACAATATGATTTTTAAATGCTTTGTGAGCTTTAACCTTGTCATACCACAAATATGCATGCCATCCAAAAACATTGTTAAAACCTTCTAAATCCAAAATGTCCGTGTTTTCAAGAAGCAGCCAATCTTTCAGCCAGCAGAATGCTGCTGACTCATAGTACAGTCTGAAGTCTGGCAGGGCAAAGCCACCCCTTTCTTTTGCATCAGTTAAAATCTTATATTTTATCCTGGGCTTCTTGCCCTGCCAGATAAATTTAGAGATATCTTTCTGCCACTTCTTAAAACAGTCCATCTTGTCCACAATTTGTAGTGTTTGGAACAGAAACAACATTTTAGGCAATACATTCATCTTAATAGCTGCTATTCGACCCATCAAGGAAAGCTTCAGATTTGACCATATTTCGAGATCTTTTTTCACTTCTGACCAGCATTTCTCATAATTATTTTTAAATAAGTTCCCATTTTTAGATGTCATATTAATCCCCAGATATTTCACCTTCCTCACCACAGACAGACCTGTTTCATTCTGGAATTTCTCTTTTTCAAACAATGTCATATTTTTCTCTAAAACCTTGGTTTTGGTCTTATTCAATTTAAATCCTGCCACCTGACCAAATTCTTGGATTATTTCTAAAACTCTTTTTGTACTAGATTCTGGCTCCTGTAATGTCAAAACTAGATCATCTGCAAATGCTCTCAATTTATATTGTTTGGCTCCGACCTGTATACCTTTAACCAACCGGTCCCTTCTAATCATGTTCAGCAAGACCTCCAGGACCGATATGAAAAGTAAAGGGGAAATTGGGCATCCTTGTCGTGTCCCTTTTTCAATCTTAAATTGTTCCGTAACCACATTATTTACAATTAATTTAGCCTTTTGTTCGGAATATATTGCACCTATACCATTTTCAAACCCTTGGCCTACCCCCATACCCTGTAGGTTCTTTTTCATAAAACTCCAAGAAATGTTATCAAAGGCTTTCTCCGCATCCACAAATATCAGAACAGCTTTAGTATTTATATCCACATCTAGCTTTTCCAAGATGTCAATTACGTTCCTCAAATTGTCAGATATATGTCTTCCCGGCAGAAAGCCCGCCTGGTCCTTATGTATCTCTTCAATCAATACTCTTTTCAATCTCTTAGCCAAAATGTCAGCAAAAATTTTGTAATCCACATTTAATAAGGATATGGGACGGTAGTTTTTAAGTTGGGTCTTTTCAGTCTCTGTTTTCGGTATAAGTGTAATGTAAGCCTCTTTCCACGATTCCGGTGCCTTTTTCCCTTCCAAAATCTCGTTACAGACTTCCTTCAGAGGTTGTACTATCCAATCCTTCAAGGATCTATAATATCTGGAAGTCAGTCCATCCGGTCCCGGAGATTTGCCCAATTGCATATTTAAGATGGCACCTTCTATCTCCTGATCTGTTATTTTACAGTTCAACAATGCTTTACTTTCCTGTGAGATTTTTTGTAATCCATTTGTTTTCAAAAATCCATCAATGTCCCTTTCATTCTGTGGCCCTTGTGCATATAATTGCTTAAAATACTTCTGAAAACAATTTCTTATCTCATTTGGGTTATTTATGTCTTTTCCCTCTACTTCCAGATTTGTGATTGTATTTAGTTTTTGTCTTTTTTTCAGTTGCCATGCCAGTAATTTCCCACATTTATCCGCCGATTCAAATGTCTTCTGTCTCATTTGTTTAATTTTCCATTCTATTTCCTGGTTCATCAGTTCCATATATTGTGTTTGGTAGATCTTTATTTCTCTCAAAATCTCTTGTGACTTCGGCTTGGCTCTCAGTTTTTTCTCACCTTCTTTAATTTTCTCCAAAATTTTATCTTTTTTCTCATTTTGCCTTCTCTTTTTTAATGCATTCTGTTGTATCAAAAACCCTCTCATCACGGCTTTACTTGCATCCCAGATTACTCTTTTCTCCACATTTGTTGGCAAGTTTAATTCAAAATAGTCTTTTAAAGTCTTTTGGGCCTTGTTGTATACTTCTTCATCTCTAAATAGGGTGTCATTCATCCTCCATCTAAAGGTACCGGTTGTTGTTGACTTCATCTCCATCTTTACAGCGTTATGGTCGGAGCATGTTTTAGGGCAGATTTCCACTTTTTTTATCTTTGGAGCCATTCCTCTAGTAATCCAAATTTGGTCAATTCTGGTCCATGTCATCTTGGCTTCAGAGAAGAATGTTCCTTCTCTCTCCAAGGGGTTCTTAGTTCTCCAAATATCAATCAAGTCCATGTTATCAGTCATTTCAAAAAAAGTTTTTGGTAGTCTACCATCTTTGGTAACTACCTGTTTTTGGGCCTTGTCCATATTAGTTGATACCACTCCATTCATGTCCCCCATCAAGATTATGTTGTAGTCCATAAAGTCCATCAAAGTCTCATGCAGCTTCTTGAAAAATTCCGACTTCCCCTCATTTGGTGCATACACACCTACTATCAAAAAATTTTCCCCTTGAAACTGAATTTCAATAGCCAAATATCTTCCTTGTTCATCTTTGAGGATGAATTTCGGTGAAAATTTCTCCTTAGCGTAAATCACCACTCCTCTTTTTTTGACTTTGTCAGACGAAATAAATTCTTGCCCTAATCTTTTATTTACCAATATTTTCCTGTGTAGCCTCATAACATGAGTCTCTTGTAAGCAAATCAAGTCCAAATGTTCTTTCTTTAATATATAAAATATCTCTTTTCTCCTTCTAGGGGAGTTCAATCCATTACAGTTCCAGCTTAAAAGTTGCAGAGACATGGTTAGTTAATTGGTTTTCCCTCCTACTGCACCAAGTTGTTGTTCTTCTTCTGTCGGTGGCTTGTCTCTCCTTGGGCCGGAGCGTCCAGATAACAGATTTGCAATCTCCAAAAGTCCTTGTCCTGGCGTCAATACGTCCTCAGCAGAGTCCACTTCCTTCTGCAGGTCCTCTTCGTGGTCTTTCAAAAACTTGTCCTTGTCATTCACTGTCCTTATTCTTATTTTCTTTCCTCTATATTTAAAAGATAGACCTTGGGGGAATTCCCACCTAAAAATTATTCTGTTTTTCCTCAGCAACGCAACCAAATCTCTATAGTGGGTCCTTACCTCCAAGATATGTTTAGGTATATCTTTGAAGATTTCCACATAAGTGTCCCCAATTTCCAGGGTTCTTTGATAGTGTAGGTTCAGTATCTTATCTCTTTCTTCCTTAGTTTTCAAAATTATCAGACAGTCTCTTGCTTTGTTCTTTCCTTGCCTTCTGCCAAGTCTGAAAGCACTCACAATAGTAAATTCTTCCTCCCCCAGGTCTTTTTGCCAAAATTGTGTAAATTCTTTTGTAAGAAATTCTACCAAATTATCTTTCTCAGCTTCTGGCACGCCTCTTATTCTTAAGTTTTTCGCTTTTCTTTCAAGATCTATCATCGACAACGTCAAATCATACTCTTCAAATTTCTTATGTACCGGTGGAATCTGTTCCTGGGCAGCAGTTGCAATTTCCTTGGCTTCCTCAGCAAGTTTCCTGGTTGACGCCGATTCTTCCAATAATTTTTCAATAGACTGCGTATTAGAATTCACCTTTTTCCCTAGTTCATTTATACTTGAGGTATTCAAATTAATGCTGGCGGTGTTCGCCTCAATTTTTGCACAGGCCTCTGCCACTTGTTTATTTGTCTCTTCAACTCTGTTTGCCAATTTCTCCAGAGATGCATCAATTTTACCCAATGCTTGGGCTAACAGTTCATCAGTTGACATAGCCTTTACTTTTGCCTGTGGGGCAACAGCTCCTGCTGTGCCCGCTACACCCCCCGTTGAGGGCCTTCTAGTAGTATCTACTTTATATTGTTTTCCGGACCTGGTAGTTTTGTCCTGTGTCAACTCTGCTTTGTCTGCCATAACACTCACATGCACTCCCAAGGTCAGTCACACACTTAAGGAATTTGTTTTGGTAGAATAGAAATTTTCCCACAGCAAAACTTGCAGTCTAAAGTGTCTTTGCAACGTAGTTGCCACTAGGGGTCTCAGGCCAGCTTCTTATTGCAACTTTATAACCAATAATGTTCAAAAGGCCCCCATTTCTTAGTATCAAATTAGTATCAAATTTTTAGTCCCAAAATGTTGCTTTCCTTTCCCAGCTACTGTATCCTTTGCAGAGCTAAATCAAACTTTTAACTCCATTCTCCGTTGACAGTTCCCTCTGATCGGCTTCTCTGTCATAGGCAGTCCGTTCCCAAGTTTTAAAGTCAGCAGATGTATTTTAAAAAATTCCTCTCTTTGCAGGTCTAAGATCTTTCAATATCTCTCCACTGTTCCTGCTAACAGTGGGGTGAGTTTTCTCTTCAGATATTGGGTTTTAATCCTCCCAAAAATTCTCCCGAAAAAGTCTCAGCTTTGAAGTCTCTTTACTTTGATCTGTTAACAGTCCGGGAAGACAGACTTCCTGTTTTTTGCCTTTCCCGTTTTCGGCCGAATTCTTTAAAAATTTTCTTTCAAATAGTGTCAAATTCCTACTCACGGGTAGTTGTTTTCGAGTCCGATTAACCAGAGAAGAAATCAGCGCTCTCCGATCCTGGCTGTGCGGCTTCACTTCGCGGAGACGGATAGACGGCTCTCAGCTCCGCACCCTTTTCCCCCGGTCCGTTCCGGAGCCTTTAAAAAGGCTCCTTTCATCCTGCTCCCTTTTAAGGTGGAACGGAAATATCCTAACATCCTCCCCCTTTCCGTGTAACCTGTAGTACCTGTGGTTCAACCCAATTGCAACCTTTGTGCGTAAACTTTCAGTTGTTCTCTGTTAACAACCTTAGACAACAGATCAGCAGGAATTTCATTTCCTGGCATGTAGGACACCTGAATGAGTCCTTTCTGAATACACTCTCTTGCACGATGTAGCTTAATCTGCAAGTACTTGGTCCTTTGCTTGCAACTCTCCGAGTTCAGCAAAGCCAAACAAGATCTATTGTCTTGATCCACTTGTATAGGACATTTCACAGAAACCCCAATGTCCTTAAACAGTTGCATCAACCATTCACAATCCATGAGTGAAAATGACAGAGCATTGAGTTCTGCTTCACAGGAACTTAGGCTTACTGTTGTCTGCTTTTTGCACAACCAGTCAAACAGGCAGTGGTTGTACATGTAGCATACTCCAGAAGTGCTTGTACCATCCGTGGTGTCACTTCCAAAACTTGCATCTGCAAAGATTTCAAGACCTCCAGTCTTCTGACTGGTGAACCTCAGCCTGTAGTGCATAGTCCCTTTCAAATACCGGGCTATGCGCTTCAGAGCTTTCCAATCCTGAACAGTAGGATTGTTAGCATGTCTGCTCAGCAGGTTAGTGCTTACAGCAATGTCAGGTCTCGAACATCTAGCAATGAAATTCAACTTGCCTAGAATGCATCTGTACAGCGTTGTGTCAGAAAACGCTTCAGCAGTACTATCTACCTGGTAACCTGTCACCATCGGTGTGTCTGCTGGGTTTGCATCAACCAAATTCAACCTGGTTAATACATCAGTAATTTTCTGTGTTTGGTGTACCAGAAAATTACCTGCTTGGTCCCTCTCCACCTGCAGAGAAAGATAGTTGGATACCTCACCAAGATCCTTCATGTCAAAGTGCTCCTTCAGTTGAGCTAGGGTGCTTTGGTAAAAAGCCTGATTCTTCCAAAACATCAGAAGATCATCAACAAAACATAAACAATACAGTTTGTTTTGCCCCTCCTCCTTGACAAACACACATGGATCAGCTTTGCCCTGGTGAAAACCTAGAGAAAGCAACGTTTCAGTGAGTTTTGTGTTCCAACACCTGGCACTCTGCTTGAGACCATATAAGGATTTCCGCAGTTTACAGACCATTCCCTTCTGTATCTGCATCCCGTCAGGTGGAAGCATATACAGCTCCTCCCCCAAAATCCCGTACAAAAAAGCTGTATTTACGTCATGATGGGAAACATGCAGTTTCTCCTCCGCAGCGATCTTGAGCATCAGCCGAATGCTCTCATATTTGACCGTGGGTGAGTAGGTCTCGTGGTAATCCTGTCCTGGTACCTGTGAAAAACCTCTGGCAACCAATCTGGCTTTGTGTCTGACAACCTTGCCATTCTGGTCTGTCTTGGCTTTGAAGACCCATTTGCTGCCAACCAGTCTCATCCCTGGGACTACCGGTACCAGCTCCCAAGTTTGTTGCTTTGTGGGGTGTGTACCCACATGTCAGAACCAAAGATTCTCAAGTGCTTGGTGTTAGGTTTCTTACCAAACATCTTCTCATAGGGAGTGCAGCCAATAGGTGATGACAGTCTCCTGTTAAAAGTATAAACAAAATTTGCCAAAGCCTCCCCCCAAAACTTCTCAGGGAGATTGGCATCATGCAACAAGGTTTTTATCCCTTGCAGCAACGTTTGATTTGCTCTCTCCGCAAGCCCATTCATCCATGGCGATCTAGGCGTTGACATGTCATGCTGGATTCCCTTCTCAGTCAGGAAAGCTTCAAACTGCTGAGAAGTGAATTCCCCGCCTCGATCAGTAAACAGACAACCAATACGTTTACCGTGAGCATTCTCCAACCAAGCACAGAATGCCTTGAACCTAGGAAATGCTTGCGATTTCTGCTCGAGCATAAACACATGAATGTACCTGGAAAAAGAATCAATTAGAACCATGAAGTACCTTGCTCTACCCAAAGAGGGCGCTAGAGGACCTACCAGGTCTGCGTGAACTAGCTGGTAGGGTTTGGAAGCCTGCCTGCTAGACTCCTTGCCTTTTGGAGCAACCTTCACCTTGTTCTCTGCACAAGATACACATTTCATGTGAAATTTGCAAGGTTTGATGTCCAAACCTTCAACCAACCCAGGCATCTTGGCTAGCGCTTGCCAAGAGAGGTGACAAAATCTTCGATGTGCATCATGAATGCATCCTGCATGAAGAACCTTGTTAGTTTGTGCAACACAACAAGTATCAGCATTAGACACAGCAACATCATCATAAGTTAGACTGAACAAACCATCCATCAACTTTGCATGCAAAATGTCCTCTTTGCCTTTTCTGATGACACAGACAGTCCTCTTGAAGGAAACCTCAAAACCACGCCCAGTCAGCTGTGGTACACTAATCAAATTGTCCACAGCTCCTGGAACAAAAAGTACATCTTTAATGGTAGTATGCAGACTTTCAAGTTTCACAGTTCCAACTCCTGTAGCTTGCAAAGTCCTTCCATCAGCCAGCTGGACCTCTCCATCTTGAGGTGTGAAGGAGATAAACAGATGGCGGTCTTTGGTGAGATGGTGCGAGCACCCAGAGTCAATAACAAACCTGGCCTTGGCCTTGTTTCCCACCGGCGTGGGCTTTTGCAGCTTGCCTTTAGCCTTTGGTGAAGCTGTGCCAGCAAACATAGCCTTGTTTTCCACCAGCGTGGGCTTTTGCAGCTTGCCCCCCCGCTCCTGGCCATCAGACGTGCCTTTAGCCTTTGGTGGAGCTGTGCCAGCAAACATAGCCTTGTTTTCCACTGGCGTGGGCTTTTGCAACTTGCCCCCCTGCTCCTGGCCATCAGACGTGCCTTTAGCCTTTGGTGGAGCTGTGCCAGCAAACATAGCCTTGTTTTCCACTGGCATGGGCTTTTGCAACTTGCCCCCCCACTCCTGGCCACCTGCAAGCATCTTGCTCTGTTTACATCTGGTCTTCCGGCCTCTGCAAAGGCTCTGACCTTGGTTCTCACGAGAAACAGAGCTCTCAGCTGCCGACTCCTTGGCTCCCCCTGGAGGCTGGAATGCTGCCTGGGATGACGTTATAGTCTGCTCCCCCTGCAGCTTGCAACCGGTGCCCTCAGCATCCCTGCATTCACTAGCATTCTGGGAAACAGCCAGGACCTCCGATGCATTCAAACACTGGGCTGGGGTGATTGGCAGGTGGGCCTTTTTCAAAGCATCCCACATGTCACGTGCCGTGAGATTTCCAGCAAGCGTCTTTATTTCCTCCAGAGAGACGGATAAGACTATTATATCAACGGCCCTCGAATGCTGGGCCTCCCATTTTTCTGTCCGAGGAACTGGAGTGGCTTCAAACACAGTATGCCAGACTCCAAACTGACGCAGCAAACTCTCACACCATTCTGCCCAGGTCTGATAATTGTGCCGATTTAACTTTGGGCACTCAGTGGCCTCCGAAGCTTGGAAAACATCCATTCCAGCTTTTTGCTTTAGCCGTGAGCCTTTATGCCTTCAAAAACGGCTTATCTCGGCAGCCCATAAATCACGATGCCTCTGGCTCGGCTCCCAGGCCAATTAGTTTTGCCGGACATCAAAAGCCTTTTCCGCGGCATCCAGAAAAGCCTCTGCTTTCGCTTTTCCAACATACCTTTCAGCAGTCTGTCGCTGTCATACTCTCCTGCAAGTGCCGTGAATCTGGGCCCGAAACCTGTTGTTGGGATACTGCCAGGGAGATAAAGTCCATCTGAGCCCCCAAGCTCGGTGCCGGACGATCCATCGACCTCCCGTAGTCACGCAGTACCAGCAATTTAGCGACACTAAGCCTCAGGCTTAGTGCACACTCTAACAGCAGAATTCACACAGCAAAAGTTGCACAGCATGAGAGCAGAACAGCATATTTACAGTTTATTCAGCGTAGGTCAGAACATGAGAAGACATGACCGTCTGCTCCGACTGCTCAGGCAAAACAGCAGAAAACGAAAGGAACAGACAACATAAACATCCTGTGAGACAGGAAACGCGCAGGCTGTTATACAAACATCCTGCTCCCTTTTAAGGTGGAACGGAAATATCCTAACAGTTTCCACCTGCCCTTGTTTTTTAGTCTCCTAGGTAGCAAAGAAGGCTGTGCTGTTGACTGGGTTTCCCCATGGCTGAGAAGCAGGTCCAGGGGCTGGAGGCTGAATGCCCCATCTGCTGAAACCCTTACGACAACACTTTTTGCACCCCAAGGTCCTTTAGTGCCAATATTCCTTCTGCATCAAGTGCCTGGCTCTTCTCAGCTTGGTGTCCCCAGCCCAGAACCGCTTGCAGTGCTCACTCTGCCGCCACCCTACTGTCCTCCCCTCCGACCAGCCTGTCACTGAGCTGCCCACCAATGAAGCCCTCCTGCGCCTGCTGTGCCTGGAGCCCAACCACATCATCCTGTAGGGTTGGCAGCTGTGCTTGAAGGAGCAGCGCAAGAGCAGGTACTTCCTCTGCCAGCCCAGGGTTTACACCCTGGACCTGGGCCCAGTGAGAGATCCAAGCATTGAGAGCTACTGTGAGCCAAGCCGCCCGGCTAGTGCTACCACTGCCACCACAATCATGCCCAACCACCACCGCTCCCCAATGTGGGCGTGTGCCTGCAACCCCCAGCTCCAGATTTTCACCTACCTGATGGCTCTCATCTTAAGCATGACTTTACTACTCATCTTCTCCATCTTTTGGATGAGGCAGCTCTTTGGGGGCTGGGGGTGAGAGGGACCAGCAGCCTCCTCAGGCGGAAGATGCTGAGGGCAGGGTAGAGGTGGTTGGCGAGCAGCAGCAAAGTGTTGGGAGGACTAGCTTGTGTGTGTCACACAGCCTGCCTTGAGTTCTCCAAGTCAGCTCAAGTGTGCTGGAAGACATTGCCCAGTTATGATTTAAGATTCAAAGCCTGGTCAGATTCTGCCTATAGAACAAGAGAGAGACTGCCATCTTGTCTTTCGCCCCAGACAGCAAAACGGTTTGGACTGCCACTGGGTCCCAGGATTTGACCTTGAGGGTTACTTGTGAGCTTTTAAATAGGGATGGGGATGAGGACATGACAGGGCAATGGGAGCATTTCAACTAACAAACTCGCTGCTTCTTAAGTTGGCTAAAGAGGGTGAAAATGGATAATGGGAATATAGCAGGTGTGGAGATGAGAGCTTTTCTCATTCCAGGTGTTGCTGAACTACAACTCCCATAATCTCTGGTCATGATGGGAGCTGTAACACAACCACATCTGGAGGGCCCAAGTTTCCCCATACTTGGAGTAAAGGGACATAGGAATCTGCCTTACAGCCAGGCCATTGGTCCATCTAGCTCCATATTGTCTATGCTGAGTGGCAGCTCTCAAGGGTTTCAGGCAGTGGTCTGTCTTTCTTATTCCTACTTGGAGATTCTGAGGATTGAACCTGGAAACTTCTGCATGTAAGGCTCTACCACTGAGCTATGCTGACCCTCCAAACCAGCCTCTTCCCCTGTGCCAAATGCCTCTGCTGCAGCCAATGAAGAGTTCCCAACATCTAGAGAACATTGACTGCACTGCTGAATGTGGAACCACCAAGGCTGCAGATCTTAACTGTCCTCTGTCCAGGCTTGAAGATGGTCCTCTGTGTACTCACATCATGCAGGCATGCAATGAAGGCAGGTGCTCAAGGGTTTCTTTCTCCTAGTGTGCGCACTACTGGTTAGAAGGGGGCCAAACGGCAGTGGCATTAAAACTTTTTTATCTACACTGCAGTGTTTTGTTTCAAATTGCATCAGCTTGTAAGAGTGGGGGCTGATAACAGGATCAAAGCAATCTCTTGGATCTTGCAAAAAGGTAGGTTTAGTGTGGACAGGGTGGATTGGGAAAGGGACACACAAAATGAACTTGGGGGGGGGGCTGCATTGCCTTTCCCTACAAGGAAATGCCAATTCAGGGGTGGAAAATCTTTTCCCCCAACCCAATTACCTCATTCCGTTCTGGGCAACCTTCTGAGCACCACATGCTGGTGGTAGGTGGGGGCAGAGGCAAAAGTGAGTAGGGCAGCTAATGTAAATGTTACCTCTGTACAGCAGGCCAGTTTCTACACACGCCCTTCCATATCCTCCATCTAGGCAAGTGAAATATACTCGGAGTTGAGTGTGGATTTCATGCTCTTTATTCAGCTCATATTAGCGAGGAATGAAAGTTCCCCCACAATATCTGCTTTATATACATTATTTACACAATGGGCCACACGTGATTGGCTAATTCCGGGATTCTCCTGTAGGCCAATCAGGTTGTGGATTCACTTCCACCTGGAGCTGGATTGGGTGGCTCCTGCGGACCAATCATACTGCTGCATTGTTCTAGGACCAATGTGAGAGATAGTAAGTCTGCAGGCTTGAGTTTGCTAGCTGATGCAACTGGCTTATGCAATCAGCCTGCAATACTTTCTATGGAAGTGCTGGGTCAGAAAGACTCAGCAGTAATGTGCTGTCAGTTGATTGGCTGTCATCGGTTTCAGCTGGACTAAAATTTCATTCTAGAGGTAAAGGCTGCGCACTCACTCAACAGCAAGATCTGACGGAGTTGAGGCACGTAGTGAAGAAAAGAAGATACAGCACTCAAACTGAAAATTCCTCTCTGCTGGCAGAACATTAGCTTTTTGTCGCTCTCTTAAAACTTTTTCCTTTTTGTCTTCCTCTTTCTTTCTCTTTTCCCTCTCTCTCTTTCTCTCTTTTTCCTGTCTTTTTCCCCACTTTGTCCCTTTTAATTTTTCTTTATTTTTCTTATCACCCCATTTTTTTCTCTTCTCTTATAGTATCTGTTTCGCATTAGTACTTATTTAAAGGTACCCCTGCCCGTACGGGCCAGTCGTGACCGACTCTAGGGTTGCGCGCTCATCTCGCTCAAGAGGCCGGGAGCCGGCGCCGTCTGAAGACACTTCCGGGTCTCGTGGCCAGCGTGACGAAGCTGCAGCTGGCGAGCCAGCACCAGTGCCGCACACGGAAACACTGTTTAGGTTCCCGCTATAAAGCGGTACCTATTTATCTACTTGCACTTAGGGGTGCTTTCGAACTGCTAGGTGGGCAGGAGCTGGGACTGAACGACGGGAGCTCACCCCGCCGCGGGGATTCGAACCGCCGGCCTTACGATCAGCAAGTCCTAGGCACTGAGGTTTTACCCACAACACCACCCGTGTCCCTATTTATTTATGTTCATTTATTTCCCAGCCCCCCTACTTCTTTTTTCTTTTTATTATCAATATGGTTTCATTTAATTAATCAATTATTGGAATTATATTATTATTTGACTGGATAAACTGCACAATATAATTCAGTCTTAAATTAGTGAGTTTTTAAATTTATCAGGTAAAAATTGTAAATGAATTTGGAAGTTATAATTATTAACCTTGCTACTCAGAATTTATGTGAATGAATTTGAAGTATCTTATTATAGACTGAACCACGTATAAATTTGAGAATAAGAAAGTGTATGGTAGGAGCTACATATTTAAAGAGACTAAAGAAATTCCCAGCAATGGCTGGTAAAAAACCTCCTACTGCATCGTTGGCTACACAAGGCACACAAGCAAGGAGAAGCTCTGCTTATGATCTGGATGCAACAGTGGATATCAAGGAATTATTATTGGAATTATGAAAAGACATTGCAGATCTTAACTGTAAATGAAAATGCTAAAATAGTAGAGGATAATTTTATGTCAATGAAGGTTAAATTAGATGAAAATGTTAAAATTACAGCGGATTTATCAGATCAGGTACACAATTTGGTACAAAAAAATTCCGAATTAATAAAAACCGTGCATGACCTTAAAGAGAAATCTCAGAATTTAGAAGAAGGGCAGAAAAAAATACAGCGATACAGTGCATGCGATAAAATACGAGAGGAAACAGTGGATTTGAGGAAACAACAAGAAGCAATCTGGGACTCTCTGGCAATTTTACAAATGCAGAGAAGATAAAATACATTGAGATTCAGTGGATTATTGGAGGAGACAGAGGAAGTTATAGAGAGAAAAATAGCCAAAGAACTCGCTGTCTGGTTAGAACTTGAGGAATCAGAGGTAACACAAAAAATAGAAAAAGCCTGTAGAGTAAACTCTAAGGTAGCCAAACAAAATAGCTGGCCGGCAGACTGTCTCGTATCTTTCAAGTCCTTAGACTTAAAAAACAAAATTCTTCAGACAAGTAACAAAAAAAAACCCCCTGAGAGTTGAAGGAAAAGATATAATCATACATAAAATTATTTCAAATCAACTGATAAGGAAAAGAGATAAATATAAGGCTCTGACGGATGCTCTAAAAACCAAAACAATTGATTATAGATGGGAGTTCCCCGAAGGGATCTCCTTTTTTAAGGGCAAATGTAGAAAAATTTTGTCTGTACCAGAAGCAGAAAATTTTTGGAGAACCTACTGCCACTTTGGGGACATTCAGAGGAACCGGAACAGTAACGTTTGATATTAACTGAAGTTGTTTCTTCTTCTTCTTTTTTATGTTGAATAATTTCTGCAGAGAGAAGTATGTTGTGAAATGAAAAAAATGGTATGGGATGCGAGCAAAGTGATGTTAAGAGGATTCTTTATCAAGCAGAATGCAATCCAAAAGAAAATGGAAAAGAAAATGGAAAAGAAAGAAATGGAAATTTGGGAGGAAATTTGGTTAAATGAAAAAAAAAATTCTTCCAAAAACCAGATGATGAACAGATTAAACTAACCATAAAAACTTTACAGACTCAATTTTCCATGTTAATAAATGAGGAAATAGAATGGAAAATAAAGTTGATGAGACATAGAAACTTTGAGTATGCAAATAAATCAGGTAAATTATTGGCCTGGCAGATAAAAAAGGAGCAAGATGACAGAATTATTAGTAAAATTAAAGTTGAGGAAGCTTGGATTCAAAACCTGAAAGAGATCAGGAAAAGTTTTGCCAACTTCTATTCAAAACTATATAAAGAAGGCCCGGAGAAGAATGAAAAAATTAAGGAATTCTTAAAGACATGTAAATTACCAATGATTTCTAAGGAAAAAATTAATAACTTTGAATTTCCCCATTACAGCGATGGAAGTACAGCATTCTATTCAAAGATCAAAATCAGGGTCCTGACAGTCTTCCAGCTGTTTATTATAAAAAAATTAGAAGATGCTTTATCCCTACCCCTAAAAGCTACCGGACTCTTGGAAGGAGAGCTATACCTCGGTCATCCACAAACAAGGAACAGGACTATCAAATATTGCTAACTATAGACCTTTTGCTCTGCTAAACAATGACTATAAGATCTATGCTGATATCATCGCGAACAGATTAAAGATATTGTTGAAGGAGACAATTCACAAAGATCAAACAGATTTTCTCCCTGGAACATATATGCAGTCCAATATAAGAACACTGATAAATGAATACATTTATATTTATAAATGTATAAATATATAAATTTATATATGAATACTTGGATCTTAAAATTGATAAACCAGCAGTCATCATGTTTGTCGATTGTCACGGTCCAGTTCACGGGCAATTGAAGTCCCAGCAGGGGACGTCAGGACTGGGGGCAAGATGGCAGGGTGGGAGCAGGAATGGGGGTCCAGAAGCCAGGAGGCCAATCATCCTGATGGTAGCTCAGGAAGCAGCAGCGGAGATATTGCTCCAGGACTTGGAATGTTTGATTTGTTGCAGAGTTATGAGAAATTGAAATCTAAAGTAAGAGACTGGCTTCATTATTACCAGATAAATGAAGTTTTTAAACAGGACAGGAAAATTGGCTTTCAGGTGGAGAGGTCGAAATTAGAAACAGAGCTTTTGGAAACCAGTACTAAGAATTTGTCAAGAATGCATAACTTGCTGTTGAAATGGAACACACAGGATGAGATGGTTAAATCAGCTATGATTAAATGGGCACAAGACATTGGACATGACATTATGTTTGCTGACTGGGAACAGTTATGGACCACCAGTATAAAGTTCACAGCATGTAATGCCTTAAGAGAGAATATTATGAAAATGATTTATAGGTGGTACATGACCCCAGTCAAGCTTGCAAAAATTTATCATTTGCCCAATAACAAATGCTGGAAATGCAATGAAACTGAAGGTACTTTTTATCACCTTTGGTGGACGTGCCCAAAGATTAAGGCTTTCTGGGAAAGGATTTATAATGAAATGAAAAAGGTGCTTAAATGCACTTTTGTGAAGAAACCAGAAGCCTTTCTCCTGGGTATGGTAGGCCAATTGGTGTCAAAGAAAGATAGGACGTTTTTTATGTATGCGACAACAGCAGCAAGAGTACTTTTAGCAAAGTACTGGAAGACACAAGAACTACCCACACTGGAAGAATGGCAGACGAAGGTGATTGACTACATGGGACTGGCTGAGATGACCGGCAGAATCCGCGACCAAGGGAAAGAGACGGTGGAAGAAGATTGGAAGAAATTTAAAGTTTATCTTAAGAACTGTTGTAAAATTAATGAGTGTTAAAATGTTTTGAGTAATGCAAAATAGAATTGCAGCGATAAACAACTGGACATGAGAAAAAGGATTTAAAGGAAGTGTTATAAGTAATTAAAATCAGGGGTTGCTGGAAAGATTTAAAACAGGGATGCAGAAAAAGGAGGTATGGGGAAGTCGCTGAAAGAAGGCTTAAGGAAAAGAAGGTTAAGAAATTATACGTGTTTATATGTTTGTTTGTTTATGTATTGTTTTGTATTGTCTTTTAATATGTGTTGAAAAATCAATAAAAAATTTATTAAAAAAAAAGGAATGTTTGATTTGTAGCTTTTCTTTCTGGAGCCCACACGCTTCCGCTCAGCGCTCTGCTTCCAGGACTTCCCACAGCTACTTGTAGCAGAGTGTACGCAGCGTAGAAACTGTTGCTGTGTGTGTGCGTGTAATAAATCAGGCTTAACGCACGGTGCCTTCCTTATCTTCTAATAGTCTTTATTCGTGTAGAAAACCAACTCAGAACCCTCCTGGTGACAGAGCACTCATTTTTGCCCGTCTCTCCTCCAGTAACGGAACAACACACTGAGACACAGGAAAACACTCCCCTCAGTATACTAAACCACGCCTCAGAATGTGAGACGTCACTCAGAACTTCTTAACCCTGTGAGTTCTGATTCTCTCCACAGATTAACCCTCTCCATCTGGCCATCTGTTTGAGGGTGGTACACGGAAGAGAGGCACCTCTCAATACCCAGTCCCTTAAGGAAGGCTGCCCAGAACCGGGACGTGAACTGGGGACCCCTATCGGAGATCACTGCATCCGGGAGCCCCAGGGGTCTCTGCCACGGCACCTTGGTCTGAGCATAAGTCTCACAGGACTGCATGTACTTCTTAATGTCCACCCAAACCCCTGGCCACCAGAAAGCTCAGGCCAGTAGCTGCAGTGTCTTCGCGTATCCCCCATGTCCGGCGGTTCACGTGTCATGGCACTGCTCAAGGACCTAGGTCCGGAGCGGCCCCTCCGGAATGTAGAGCCGGCTGTGATGGTACACACACCCATCCCAGACATCAAGTGGCGCACCCCCTGGTCCCAAAGGCACCGGGACAGTATCCAACCAGTCCTTGGTGAACAGATCCTGTCGAACAACCAGGCGAATCTGTGCCTGAAAGTCCTGCTCCCAGGTTCCCTGGAGAAAATTGGTCGAGGTCAACATGGGTGCTGGCTCTGAACCGTCATCCCCAGAGTCCGAGTCCCTCCAGGAAAGAGCGTTGGCTTTCTGTTCTGGGTGCCAGGGCAATAGGCGATCTGGAAATTAAAACATGTGAAGAACAAAGCCCACCGTGCTTAAGGCATTTAATGGCTTGGAAATATTCGAGGTTCCGATGATCCGTGAGGACCTGAACCGGGTGCACCTGAAGCAGGTGGCACCATTCCTCGAACGCCACTTTAATGACAAGGAGTTCACTATCCCAAATATCATCATTCCGCTCCGCATAAGTAAGCTGGCGGGAAAAGAAGGCACAGGGGTGAAGCGACTGCTGTGGCCCCTGTCTTTGAGACAGCACTGTTGGGATACTGCCAGGGAGATGGGGGCATCAGGCAGGCCCCCAACTGGCTCCGGACAATCACCGGTCTCCCGTGGAACAGCATCAGTCAATTAGCGACACGAGCCTCAGATACGTTCTGAGACTCGTGCACACTCTTCGTCAGAATATGTAAATCATCCACAACGGAAGAGGCAGACAGAGAGAGCATATTTACAGCTTTTTTCAGCGTAGTCAGGAACAAAGGAAAAACATGACTGCTTGCCTTCGTCTCCAGGAAAAACAGCAGTAATACAAAAGCAACATGCAATGAAAGTTCCCAGAGAGAGCTGGAAGTAAACAGGCATGTGATACACAAACCGTTGGTGTGTCTGCTGGGTTTGCATCAACCAAATTCAGCCTGGTTAATACATCAGCAATGTTCTGTGTTTGGTGTACCAGAAAATTACCTGCTTGGTCCTTCTCCACCTGCAGAGAAAGATAGTTGGATACCTCACCAAGTTCCTTCATGTCAAAGTGCTCCTTCAGCTGAGCTACGGTGCTTTGGTACAAAGCCTGATTCTTCCAAAACAAAAGAAGATCATCAACAAAACATAAACAATACAGTTTGTTTTGCCCCTCCTCTTTGACAAACACACATGGATCAGCTTTACCTTGGTGAAAACCTAGAGAAAGCAATGTCTCAGTGAGTTTCATGTTCCAACACCTGGCACTCTGCTTGAGACCATATAGGGATTTCCGTAGTTTACAGACTATTCCCTTCTGTACCTCCACTCCATCAGGTGGAAGCATATACAGCTCCCCCCCCCAAATCCCGTACAAAAAAGCTGTGTTCACATTGTGTTGAGAAATGTGCAGTTTATCTTCTGCAGCAATCTTGAGCATTAGCCTAATGCTCTCATACTTGATGGTGGGTGAGTAGGTCTCATAGAAATCCTGTCCTGGTGCCTGTGAAAAACCTCTTGCGACCAATCTGGCTTTGTGCCTGGCAACCTTGCCAGTCTGGTCTGTCTTGGCCTTGAAGACCCATTTGCTGCCAACCAGACTCATTCCTGGCACTACTGGGACTAGCTCCCAGGTTTGGTTCCTATTCAAGGAATCAACTTCAGCCTTCATGGCATTAAGCCAGGGCTCATCATCTTTAGAGGTTAACTCCTGTACATCTTTGAAGCTTGCAGGTTCCCACACCTTCTCTGAGCTACCAAGAACAGCAGTTGCTGTCTTAGCAAACTCATCAGCAAATCTCTTTGGAGGTTTGCCATTTGTGGCCATTTCAGATCTGCGTACTAGATGCAAGTCTTCTGCACTCATCTCCTCTTTCTTAGGAGAAAAGTAGCCAATGGTGAACAGTGGTTCTTCCAGTTCAGTGTCAGACGCATCAGATGGTCTGATTGAGGCCTTTGCGCTCTTGTAGTCTGCTGTGTCATCACTGTCGCTGACCACAGCAGCAGCGCCGCCCACTGAGCAGGAATCCGAACTCTGATCAGCTTCCCCTTCTTCCTCATCATCTTCATTCTCCTGTGAGTGACTCTGGAAAATTCCCACATTCCCCCCCCCCCCCACTTAGGATTGTACTCGACACTCTTTGTGAAGCTAATGGACTTTGAGTCAGTCATGAATACCCTGTATGCACCCCATGAACAAACCATGTGCCCCATGCTTCCCAGGCTTGCTGCTCTGTGGAGTGTGTACCCACATGTCAGAACCAAAGATTCTCATGTGCTTGATGTAAGGTTTCTTACCAAACATTTTCTCATAGGGAGTACAACCAATAGGTGATGACAGTCTCCTGTTGTATGAATAAACAAAAGTATTCAAAGACTCCGCCCAATAGTTCTCAGGGAGATTGGCATCATGCAACAAGGTTTTTAGTCCTTGCAGCAAAGTTTGACTTGCCCGCTCACAAAGTCCATTCTCCCACGGAGGTCTGGGACTTGAGAGGTCGTGCTGGATTCCCTTCTCAGTCAGGAAAGCTTCAAACTGTTGAGAAGTGAATTCACCGCCTTGATCTGTAAACAAACAGCTAATGCATTTACTGTGGGCATTTTCCAACCAAGCACAGAACGCCTTGAACCTAGGAAATGCTTCTGACTTCTGCTGGAACATAAACACATGAATGTACCTGGAAAAATAATCAATTAAAACCATTAAGTACCTCGCTCCACCCAAAGAGGGCGCAAGTGTACCAACCAGGTCTGCGTAGACTAGCTGATAGGGTTTGGAAGCCTGTCGGCTAGACACTTTGCCTTTCGGAGCAAACTTCACCTTGTTTTCTGCGCAAGATACACATTTTATGTGAAACTTACAGGGCTTGATGTCCAAACCTGAACCAACCCAGGCATCTTGGCCAGTGCCTGCCAAGATAAATGACCAAATTTTCGATGCACTTCAAATTTTGTGGCACTTCAGGAGAGAGGCTGTAATCTTCCAGAGGAGGAAAAGGTCTGCAATATTCTAAGTTCTCTCCCTGATAGCTGGGACAATCTCGTTCTCATGCTGGAAGCTATGCGTGAAGAAGATCTGACTCTGGATTATGTTACTGGCAGGCTGCTGGAGGAATGGCAGAGGCGTGACAGAAAGGAGTTGTCAGCTTCAAGTGCTTCGTCAGGCAATCAGGTTGTGAGGAGTGCAGGCAGCATGTCTGAGGAGAAGCAGCCAAAACAACGTACCCGAGCTACGGCTGGCAAAGAGGCTGCGTTTGCTGTTCAGCGTTGTTACCAGTGTGGTTCTACTCGGCATCTGAGGAAGCAGTGTCCGGAGGAGCCCAAAGCAGCGCAAGCAGCAGAAGAAGTTTGCAAAGAAGAAGCAGACGGCGCAACTTGTGATGGCCGTGGTCGAGTGTCCTGATGAGCGGCGAAACACCTGGATTATTGATTCAGGGAGTTCCCGGCATATTGTTGTTTCAGAGGCGTTTTTTGCCAAGAAAGTTGCTACACCACGGAGCCTGGTGGTGTTGGGATATTTCCGTTCCACCTTAAAAGGGAGCAGGCTTTGTGAGTCACAGAGTCTGCGTATTTCCTGTTCACAGGATGTTTATGTTTTCAGTTGCTTTCGTTTCCTTCTTCTTGCCTGAACATACCGATGCAGGCGGTCATGGTTTCTTTGTTCTGACCAACGCTGAATAAACTGTAAATATGCTCTCCTGCTGTGCATCTTTTGCTGTGTGAATTCTGCTGATAGAGTGTGCACCAGCCTAAGAATGCGGCAATCTATTCTTGAGGCTTTGTGTCGCTAATTGCTGATATTGCCTGTCTATGGGAGATTGATGGATCGTCCGGCAACCGAGCTTGGGGGCTCAGATGGACTTTGTCTCCCTGCAGTATCCCAACAACAGGTTTCGGGCCCAGATTCACGGCACTTACAGGAGAGTAAGACTGCGACAGACTGCTGAAAGGTATGTGTTGGAAAAGCGAAAGCAGAGGCTTTTCTGTTTGCCGCGGAAAAGGTCTTTGAACTCCGGCAGACTAATGGGTCTGGGAGCCGAGCCAGAGAATTCGTGATTAATGGGCTGCCGAGATAAGACGTCTTTGAAGGCATAAAGCCTCACGGCTAAAGGAAAAAGCTGGAATGGAGTTTTTCCAAGCTTCTGAGGCCACTGAGTGCCCAAAGTTAAATCGGCACAATTATCAGACCTGGGCAAAATGGTGTGAGAGTTTGCTGCGTCAGTTTGGAGTCTGGCATACTGTGTCTGAAGCCCCTCCAGTTCCTCTGCCAGAGAAATGGAGAGCCCAGAATTCAAGGGCCATAGACGTAATAGTCTTGTCCGTCTCTCTGGAGGAATTAAAGACGCTAGCTGAAAATACGATGGCATGTAAGATGTGGAATGCTTTGAAAAAAGCCCATCTGCCAATCATCCCAGCCCAGAGTTTGAATGCATCGGAGGTCCTGGCTGTTTCCCAGAATGCGAGTGAATGCAGGGATGCTGAGGGCACCGGTTGCAAGCTGCAAGGGGAGCAGACTGTCACGTCATCCCAGGCAGCATTCCAGCCTCCAGGGGGAGCCAAGAAGTCGGCAGCTGTTAGCTCTGTTTCTCGTGAGAAGCAAGGTCATCGCCTTAGCAGAGGCCGGAAGGCCAGAGGTAAACAGAGCAAGATGCCTGCAGATGGCCAGAAGCAGAGGGAGGGTGAAGAGCCCATGCCAGTGGAAAACAAGGCTTTGTTTGCTGGCACAGCTTCACCAAAGGCTAAAGGCACGTCTGATGGCCAGGAGCAGGGGGGTGGAAAGCCCAAGCCAGGGAAAAACAAGGCTTTGTTTGCTGGCACAGCTTCACCAAAGGCTAAAGGCAAGCTGCAAAAGCCCACGCCGGTGGGAAACAAGGTTTTGCTTGCTGGAAAACCTGCTCCAAAGGCCAAGGCCAGGTTTGTTGTTGACTCTGGTGCCAGGTGCCATCTTTCAAAGGACCGCCATCTGTTTATCTCCTTCACACCTCAAGATGGTGAGATCCACCTGGCTGATGGAAGGACTTTGCAAGTTGCAGGAGTTGGGACTGTGAAACTTGCAAGTCTGCAAACTACCATCAGAGATGTACTTTTTGTTCCAGGAGCTGCGGGCAATTTGCTTAGTGTCCCACAGCTTACTGGGCATGGTTTTGAGATATCCTTCAAGAGGAGCGTCTGTGTCATCAGGAAAGGCAAAGAGGACATTTTGCATGCAAAGTTTATGGATGGCTTATTCTGTATAACTTATGATAACAATGCTGTTGCTGTCTCAAATGTTGATTCTTGTTGTGTTGCACAAACTAACAAGGTTCTTAATGCAGGATGTATTCACGATGCACATCGAAGATTTTGTCACACGTCTTGGCAAGCGCTGGCCAAGATGCCTGGGTTGGTTGAAGGTTTGAACATCAAACCCTGTAAATTTCACATGAAATGTGTATCTTGTGCAGAGAACAAGGTGAAGGTTGCTCCAAAAGGCAAGGAGTCTAGCAGGCAGGCTTCCAAACCCTACCAGTTAGTGCACGCAGACCTGGTTGGTCCTCTTGCGCCCTCTTTGGGAGGAGCAAGGTACTTCATGGTTCTAATTGATTCTTTTTCTAGGTACATTCATGTGTTTATGCTCGAGCAGAAATCGCAAGCATTTCCTAGGTTCAAGGCATTCTGTGCTTGGTTGGAGAATGCTCACGGTAAACGTATCGGGTGTTTGTTTACTGATCGAGGCGAGGAGTTCACTTCTCAGCAGTTTGAAGCTTTCCTGACTGAGAAGGGAATCCAGCATGACTTGTCAACGCCTAGATCGCCATGGATGAATGGGCTTGCGGAGCGAGCAAATCAAACGTTGTTGCAAGGACTAAAAGCCTTGTTGCATGATGCCAACCTCCCTGAGAAGTTTTGGGGGGAGGCTCTCTCGTATTTTGTTTATTCTTTTAACAGGAGACTGTCATCACCTATTGGTTGTACTCCCTATGAGAAGATGTTTGGTAAGAAACCTAACGTCAAACACATGAGAATCTTTGGTTCTGACATGTGGGTACACACCCCACAAAGCAACAAGCTTGGGAAGCGTGGGGCACATGGTTTGTTCATGGGGTACGAAAAAGGTGCATACAGGGTATGGATGACTAACTCTAAGTCCATTAAGTTCACAAGGAGTGTTGAGTACAATCCTAAGTGGGGGGGAAATGTGGGAATTTTCCAGAGTTACCCAGAGGAAGATGTAGGTGATGTGAAAAAAGCAGATCATGCTGAGGAAGCTGAGAAAGCTGAGGATGAGGATGATGATGATGATGATCAGAGTTCGGATTCCAGTTCAGTGGGCGGCGCTGCTGCTGCTGTCAGTGACAGTGATGACACAGCAGACTACAAGAGCGCAAAGGCCTCAGTCAGACCATCTGATGCGTCTGACACTGAACTGGAAGAACCACTGTTCACCATTGGTCATTTTTCTCCTAAGAAGGAGGAGATTAGCCCAGAAGACTTGCGTCTGGTTCGCAGGTCTGATAGGGCGACCAAAGGCAGACCTCCGAAGAGATTTGCTGATGAGTTCGCTAAGACGGCAACTGCTGTTCTTAGTAGCTCAGAGAAGGTGTGGGAACCTTCAAGCTTCAAAGAGGTTCAAGAGTTAACCTCTAAAGATGCTGAGCCTTGGCTAAATGCCATGAAGGCTGAAGTTGATTCCTTGAACAGGAACCAAACTTGGGAGCTGGTACCGGCAGTCCCAGGGATGAGACTGGTTGGCAGCAAATGGGTCTTCAAGGCCAAGACAGACCAGAATGGCAAGGTTGTCAGACACAAAGCCAGGTTGGTTGCCAGAGGTTTTTCACAGGTACCAGGACAGGATTACCACGAGACCTACTCGCCCACCGTCAAATATGAGAGCGTTCGGCTGATGCTCAAGATCGCTGTGGAGGAGAAACTCCATGTTACCCATCATGACATTAATACAGCTTTTTTGTACGGGATTTTGGGGGAGGAGCTGTACATGCTTCCACCTGACGGGATGCAGATACAGAAGGGAATGGTCTGTAAACTGCGGAAAGCCTTATATGGTCTCAAGCAGAGTGCCAGGTGTTGGAACACAAAACTCACTGAAACGTTGCTTTCTCTAGGTTTTCACCAGGGCAAAGCTGATCCGTGTGTGTTTGTCAAGGAGGAGGGGCAAAACAAACTGTATTGTTTATGTTTTGTTGATGATCTTCTGATGTTTTGGAAGAATCAGGCTTTTTACCAAAGCACCCTAGCTCAACTGAAGGAGCACTTTGACATGAAGGATCTTGGTGAGGTATCCAACTATCTTTCTCTGCAGGTGGAGAGGGACCAAGCAGGTAATTTTCTGGTACACCAAACACAGAGAATTGCTGATGTATTAACCAGGTTGAATTTGGTTGATGCAAACCCAGCAGACACACCGATGGTGACAGGTTACCAGGTAGATAGTACTGCTGAAGCGTTTTCTGACACTACGCTGTACAGATGCATTCTAGGCAAGTTGAATTTCATTGCTAGATGTTCAAGACCTGACATTGCTGTAAGCACTAACCTGCTGAGCAGACATGCTAACAATCCTACTGTTCAGGATTGGAAAGCTCTGAAGCACACTACAGGCTGAGGTTCACCAGTCAGAAGACTGGAGGTCTTGAAATCTTTGCAGATGCGAGTTTTGGAAGTGACACCACGGATGGTACAAGCACTTCTGGAGTATGCTACATGTACAACCACTGCCTGTTTGACTGGTTGTGCAAAAAGCAGACGACAGTTAGCCTAAGTTCCTGTGAAGCAGAACTCAATGCTCTGTCTAAGGTTGTTAACAGAGAACAACTTAAGGTTTACGTACAAAGGTTGCAATTGGGTTGAACCACAGGTACTACAGGTTACACGGAAAGGGGGAGGATGTTGGGATATTTCCGTTCCACCTTAAAAGGGAGCAGGCTTTGTGAGTCACAGAGTCTGCGTATTTCCTGTTCACAGGATGTTTATGTTTTCAGTTGCTTTCGTTTCCTTCTTCTTGCCTGAACATACCGATGCAGGCGGTCATGGTTTCTTTGTTCTGACCATCGCTGAATAAACTGTAAATATGCTCTCCTGCTGTGCATCTTTTGCTGTGTGAATTCTGCTGATAGAGTGTGCACCAGCCTAAGAATGCGGCAATCTATTCTTGAGGCTTCGTGTCGCTAATTGCTGATATTGCCTGTCTATGGGAGATTGATGGATCGTCCGGCAACCGAGCTTGGGGGCTCAGATGGACTTTGTCTCCCTGGCAGTATCCCAACAGGTGGAAGGGCTTCAGACACTGTGCCACACTCCAAACTTTCTCAATTGGCCCTCGCAGTACCTTGCCCAGGTCTGATACTTGTGGCCATTAAGCTTTGGGCACAGAACCCCACCTGAGGCTTGTAAAAGCTCCATTTCAGCTCTTTACTTCAGCAGTGAGCCTCATTCCCTTCAAAGGCTCTTTATCTCTGGCAGGTCGTAAATTAAGAGGCCTGCTTCTCTCTTGGGCCTAATTACTTGGCTTGGAGTTCAAAGACTCTCTGCCGCAACACAGAAAAGCCTTGCTTTTCTCCACATACCTCTGTCGCTGCCAGGATCTCACAGGCATCAGCAGTCTTACTCTCCTGTAAGCACCGTGATTCTGGGCCCGAAACCATGTTGTTGGGATACTGCCGGGGAGACGGGGGCATCAGGCAGACCCCCAGCTGGCTCTGGATGATCACTGGTCTCCCGTCAGTCAGCGACACGAGCCTCAGATATGTTCCGAGACTTGTGTACACTCTGTCAGCAGAGTATGTAAATCATCCACAACGGAAGAGGCAGACAGAGAGAGCATATTTACAGCTTTATTCAGCGTAGTCAGGAACAGAGGAAAAACATGACTGCTTGCCTTAGTCTCCGGGAAAAACAGCAGTAATACAAAAGCAACATGCAACAGAAGTTCCCAGCGAGAGCTGGAAGTAAACAGGCATGTGATACACAAATGTCGTGCCTGTACCCTTTTAAGGTGGAATTGAACTATATCCTAACATCCACGGCCCCAATCGCCTGGTCCGAGGCGTCCACCTCGAGTATGAAAGGGAGTTGTGAGTCCAGATGGGCCAGGATGGGGGCAGAGGTAAATGCCTCCTTCAGGAACTCAAACACCTCTTGCGCTGCCGGTGTCCACTGAAACGTGGCATCCTTCCGGACGAGGGCGCAAATGGGAGCAACCACATGTGAAAATCCCTGAATGAAGTGGCGGTAGAAGTTGGCAAACCCAATGAACTGTTGTACCCCCTTTACATCCTTGGGGGGGGGCTCCAATCCAGCACCGTCTGCACCTTTCGGGGGTCCATCTGGAGACCTGCAGGGGAGATGATGTATCCCAGGAATTCCATGCGCTCCTGGTGAAAAGCACACTTTTCCAGCTTGGCGTATGTCATGGTATTGCCAGAGAATGAAGGGGAGGAGCAGAGACAGGCAGAGGAAGGGGGGCAGGAAGTGGCGATGGAGGAAAGAAGGGAATGCCAGGAGGAAGGACAGCTCACAGATGTTGGACCAGAGCCTCAACACCACACAGGAAGTTCTGGCACAGACAGCGAAACAATGCCTATTCCGTCTGCCAAAGAAAGGAGAGTGTTAAAGAGGAGGGGACAGAGACATCACATGAAAATTCCACACCTTTTCTGTTGGAGACGGGGCGGGCGTAAGGCACTCCCAGAATCTGAGCCGGAGGATTCAGATGCATGGTTGTAACGTGCTGCTTGTACATATGTAAAATAAAGACTGTATATATGTATCTCTGAGTGAGCAGAGGCATTTCTTGCAGAGAGCGTTCACAAGCCATCTCAGCATTCTGGGAGTCTCAGTTCTCTTCGCAAGGAGAGGGAAGCTGAGCCATGCAAAACCCATCGAAAGACAAAAAAGGTACTGTCAGCGCTGCCCGAGGTCCCAGCTCACAGAAGACCAACGCTGCTTCGTTCTTTAGTATAAAAGTCTTTATTGAAGTTCAGTTTCACTTCCACACGCGCAGCGTGCAACGCTACGTCTCTGACTTTAGACCGCCGAAGCTCCGTCTGAATCTCCTCCCCCCTGACACCAGTTTAAGACTCTAGCCTTACTCCACCTCTTCCTCTGTTCCTTCCTCCTCTGGGTCCGCCTGCCCGTCGGGGTCTCACCCTTCCTAGACTCTTCTGACGCTGAGTCCCCTGACTCTTCCCCCTCCCTCCTTCGGGCTTTAGGACCTGGCTCCCAATCCGGGTTTTCTGCTGTCCCGCGCTCCTGCACATTTGAACTTGGCGCGCGCGCGCAGCCTCCCACTTTCCTTCTGACCGTTACACTTGTGTCACTGCTCCCTCCTTCGGGGAGGCTAGCTGGACCTGACCTCCCCTCCGTTTCCCCACTTTCCGACGGGGGCGTGGTCAGCCCTGACTCATCTTCTCTCCCCGCTGGAGGAGAGGCTGGTCCTGACTCATGTGACTCTGAGTGGGGGAGCTGGTCCTGATCCTCCACTGCTCCCTTGGGAGTCCCCGCTGGCCCCTTGCTTCTGGTGCGTCCCCCCTGGGACCCCCCTTGTCCTTACCATAGGCGCCCCCTTCTGGGAATCTTCTGATTCGCTGGAGAAGCTCATGGAATCTCTCGGGTCACTGTCATACTCCCCTACGCTCCCCTCGGATTCCTCTCCTTCGCTCTCTATTTGCTCTCTCCCCTGTGCTTCTGCTCCTGAGCCCCTGACAGGTACGTCCGAACAGCCGAAGGGAGCAGCTGGGGGAGCCAGAGGAGGGTTATCGATGGAGGCGGTCTGGCAGCAGAATGTTTTGTTGCAGTCACAAGTTGCGGAACTTGCCAGCAAACTTGACTTGCAAGTTAAATTGTTGGAATCAGAGAGAGCCTCTTCAAAAGAAGGATTCTGGTTTTTCCAATTGCAAACATCCGCGCTTTTAAACGGCACATGTTGCATAGTAAAGGTGCGTGGGGGCCGGTTGCCCTCGGCGTTGAGCGGCTCCAAGGGGTCATACACCTGGCGGAGTGGGGCCACTAAAAAGTGGGGTTAGGCAATGCAGGGTATAATCCCACAGGAATGGGGTTTCCCCGCACAAGTTTTTCCCCAAATACTTTTATTCATGCCTGAAAAATATTTTATATAACTTGCCCCCTTTCCATCAGCATGATCTTCACTGACACAAAGATGAAGTACGTTAACCAGGTAACACAGGTGATAATCTGGCATCTGAACTCATTCACACAAACAGAAAGCTTAAAAGCACATAAGTATTTGTTTGAGCTATTGTTGTCATCACAGCAAGTGTAAAGTCAGACGTAGTTTTTCTCATTTAACAGTATAAGGTCTCCCTGCTGAAAACATGTACAAGATGCTGGCTTTTCTCAAGGTTAAATGTGATTACAGCATATACACACACAAATTGCAGGCAGAGATTAAATCACAAAATAATGAGATCCTCTGGGAAGGTAGCATACTACTGTGATTATCCTACCTTTGCCTCTAAGATATGCTTCTGTTTTAAATTCTTTCTGCAGAATATTCACTGCAAAAGGGAGTTTTGTTGGGCTGCACTTGAAAGTTGATTGACTTTTTAAATAAACTGTAGGACAGTCTGACAGTTTCCCCCTATTATTATTTATCTGCAAGTAATTTTAATCTTGATATACATATTCATGTACTTAATTGACTTGGGACAGTGGTTCAGTTAAAATTAGGGCACTACAATAGGTTAAGTGCTACCTGCTGTATGGCTGAATTTTCTTATAAGAAAACATCTGATAACAGTTTGAAACGGTATTCCTATTAAACAGGAGGAATAAGCATCTAATGTTGACTTTCAGATAAGTGACATCAGAACTCAAAGAAACAGCAAAGAAAGAGCGCACACTGTATTCAGAATGTTTAAGAACCCACAATAGACACTGACTTGATGACCATGCTGAGTAAGTATAAACTCATTTCTGCATCTGAATGGCACACAGAAGGAAACAGAGTGCAACTCAACTTTTAACACCAACTTTTTGCATATTTACCGTATTTTTCGTTCCATAGGACGCTCCGTCCCATAGGACGCACCTAGTTTTTTGGGGGGGAAATAAAGGAAATCTCCCCCCCCCTTTATTTCCCCCCCCAAAGCAGGTCAGGGAAACCGAACCAGGTCGAGGAACAGTGGGATGGCGGCGCTGCGCCTCCCTGCTGTCCCCCGAGCTTGTGGGGCTGGCCGATGTCTGCCTGGCGCGAGGGGCGCTCTGCTTCAGGGTGCCCCGTCTGCCCGGCGGCAGGCTGCTATCCGCAGCGTGGGGAGCCCTGCGGGGAACTCCTGCAGGGCTCCCCACGCTGCAGATGTCTGTGAATTTAAATGTGAGCAAAATGATGCCAGCACATACAATAAGTTGCACCTGGCACCACAACTGGGTGCAGGTGGACGTCAACTCAGGCCCAATAACTACTACTGAACCATTAGGGCCCAACTGAATGCTTTGGTAAAGGTGTGGCAGAAGATTCTTTGCTTTCTGTCAGCGCCCTCGGCTGCTGAACAAACAAACCCCTGGTGCAGTTGGTGCATGGAGGGGGCCAAATTACTCCTCCCTCCTCTTCTTCTGGAGCTGGCAGGACCGGCGGCTTACTGCTCCAGTAACAGCCAAAGTTTTAAAAACAATAAACGGCACATTTTTCCAAGAGAACATATGTCTTGGAGTTGCATATAATCCCCACCAAGTGTCAGCAACTAGCAGATATTACTCAGAAATTTCAAAATTAATGCCCAAATAGTTCAAAGGGAAAGGGGAATGGTTGCTGCTCACAATTCCTAAAGTTACTCCAAACCAATATATTTTCCTCCCCTGGGTGGCCGCAAATATAAACTTGAAAGTCTTTTGATACATTAATATAAAGGTTCGAATTGCACACCCATTTCTTTGATTTCATTTACACCTTACATACTTCAGATAAAAATAGTTCTGGGGAAAATGCAGTTACAGTCAAAACACAAAATTCTTCCTCTTCCAATTATTCACCATGGTTCAGCAGCATACAGAATCCTAGCCAGTTTTTCAAAACTTGTATAGTTTAAATACAGAAACCAAACCAGAGATAGCTTGCATTTTGAGCATTGCAACAGCTGTGGATTAATTCTTTTAAAAGCTGTTTTTACTCATGAAAACCTCAACCAAGGATCTGAGTGTATTTTAACAGCACATGCAAGACAGTGACTAAGTGTGCTGCTGGTCACACACAGCCTCTATGCAATTCAGCTTTTACTATATTTAGTAAATTCTCTCAATAATAGCATCTGAATATATTAATTTCATTAATACTAATCAGCATAAACACTCAACCGTCTTTACAACACACTAAGCAACTTTTCTCCTGTTCCAACATTCTCACTTCTCTCCTGATCTGCATGATCATGGGATTTAAAATCCCCAATCATCTCCCTTTGTAGCATTCTTCCAATTATCCAGAAAACACACACACACTGCAAGGGGGTCGATTTACTGCTTTGTCCCCCCATGATTTGGGAAACTCCGTTCACCTAATGTAATTTCTCACTCAGTCACCTTTCTCCATGTCCTGTTGGTGGCCTGGACGGACTCGCGTTGCCAGGAACTGCACTTCAAGGACCACACTTCGCTTTGCCAGTGGCCCTGAGCCCCAACGTCTCATGCACTCAAACATTCATTGGAGTGTCCCCATGCACATACAAACCCCATGCACCTCCCCCAATCACCTTTACCCACCAACTTCCCAGAACCGGCGGCACTTTACTGCTCTCTACCGGAAACCGGTGGCACTTTACTGCCCTACCAGTTGGGGCTGATCAGATCCCTGGCTCCCACAAAATAAGCGGTGGAGCTTACCTTTCCCTTGGGTACCCTTTTCCCGTGCGGCCGCTGTCTCTTTCTCTCGCCGCTGCAGCGTCTCCACTCAGGAACGGGGTGGCCAATTCCTCCTGTGAACTGGTAGGATGGAGCCGCCGACGCCGATCCGAACTGTTCGCCTGCAGTGATGCCTCGGACCTTCATCCCTCATCCTCGGGGAACACGGATTCCCGGCCAATGCACCAAGAAATGTAGCTTTTTTAGACTCTACCGATTGGTGGGGTCTGCATTGCTCCTGGGAGGGAGAAAGGAAGTCAAATGACACCGAGGTGGATTCAGAGAAAGAGTTTATTCTGCTCTCCGGGTAGCAGAAGGCACTGCATGATAGGTTCACAGCAAGAGCACTTAAAGAGCAGTTACACACAGCTTATATACCCTTTCTGGTACCCTTGCCCCCTCCCCAGGAATCCAGCCACGTCAGCTTATACACGTAAGTTGACATCCATGACCATAAACAGATGTTCCTGTTCCTGTACTCTTGACCGTAAAAGGATGTTCCTGTATTCCTTATCTTGGGGTAAGAAGGTCACCAACTCTAAGAGCACTCCTGGCGCCATCCCTGAGTGCGGGGGTGTCTTGCAAGGTCTGTGCGTCAGTGTGTCAGGATATTTACAACCCACAAAATAAGATAAGCCCCAGTTCTGCCATCCTGTCTCCACTTCGGAACTGACAAGGCCATCCATTAAGCGTCACGGAATGATAAAGGAGAGGGCTTTGTTTATACAGCTGGGTTCCTGTTTATACATTTGCTCAAGTGCTCAAGTTAATGGTTTTTAGCTAATGCACCTGTCAGGGAACTGCCATCAGTGCCGGAGGGAGAGAGCAAGCTCCAGGGGGATCCCAGAGAGCGTCCCGGGATTGGGAGAGGCAGCCCATCTTCTGGGGAAGGGAATCAGCTTTTTTTTTTTAATATGATATTTTCTTAGGTTTAACAATAGAAAAATAGAACAATAAAAACACAGAGAAACACAGAGAAACACAGAAAAAATATGAAAGACAACAATACAAACTTTCACAATACATAAAATACAAACATTTAGCAAGAGAAATAAAGCAATTGTCACACATAAAATAAAATAAGAAAAACACAAATCACTCTTTTCTAAATATTCATTTTTACTTAACTTATTTTCCTGACTTCCTCACACCTCATTGCATGTCGTAAATTTAATCCCAGTGGTCCACAACTGTTCCCAGTCAGCAAACATAATATTATGACCCATATCTTGTGCCCATTTAATCATAGCAGATTTTACCGTTTCTTCCTCAGTACTCCATTTCAACAGCAAATTATACATTCTTGATAATATCTTAGCATTGGGTTCTAACAATTCTGTTTCCAACTTTGATTTTTCCACCTGAAAACCAATTTTTTTATCTTGGTTATAAACCTCTCTTATTTGAAAATAATGTAACCAGTCTCGCACCTTCCCTTTGAGCTTCTCATAACTCTGCAATTTCAACTTGTCACCTTCCTGTTCCAAAATTTCACAGTACTTTGGCCATTTTGCCTCCATATTAAGTTTTTTCATAGCTTTCGCTTCCATAGGTGATAACCACCTTGGAGTTTTATTCTCCAAAAAAATCTTTATATCTTGTCCAGACATTAAATAGTGCTTTCCTGACAATATGGTTTTTGAATGCTTTATGCGCTTTAACCTTGTCATACCACAAATATGCATGCCACCCAAATACATTATCATAACCTTCAAGATCTAGGATGTCAGTGTTCTCAAGAAGTAGCCATTCCTTCAACCAGCAAAAAGCTGCTGATTCATAATAGAGTTTAAAGTCCGGCAGGGCAAACCCCCCTCTATCTTTAGCATCAGTAAGTATCTTAAATTTTATTCTGGGCTTTTTGCCCTGCCAGACAAATCTAGAGATATCTCTTTGCCACCTCTTGAAACAATCCATCTTGTCAATAATTTGTAATGATTGAAACAAAAACAACATTCTCGGCAGTACATTCATCTTAGTGACAGCAATCCGACCCAACAAGGAAAGCTTCAAATTCGACCAAATCTCTAAATCCTTCTTCACTTCTGACCAACATTTCTCATAGTTATCTTTAAATAAATTTGCATTCTTAGCAGTCATATTCACCCCCAAGTATTTTACCTTCTTTACTAGTGTCAGATCTGTCTCTTTCTGAAACCTCTCTCTCTCCATCGGCGTCAAGTTTTTCTCCAAAACCTTAGTTTTTAACTTGTTTAACTTAAAGCCTGCCACATGACCAAACTCCTGGATTAATTCTAAAGCCCTCTTGGTACTAGGTACTGGCTCTTGTAATGTCAATACAAGATCATCTGCAAAGGCTTTAAGTTTATATTGTTTTGCTCCGACCTGAATACCATGAATCAGCTGGTCCCTTCTTATCATATTTAGCAAGACCTCCAGGACCGAAATAAAAAGCAATGGGGAAATTGGGCAGCCTTGTCGTGTCCCTTTCTCAATTTTAAATTCTTCTGTCACTATGTTATTAACTATAAGTTTAGCCTTTTGTTCAGAATAAATCGCACCTATACCATTTTCAAAATTTTGCCCAACCCCCATCCCCTGCAGATTTTTCTTCATAAAACTCCAAGAAATGTTGTCAAAGGCTTTCTCCGCATCTACGAATATCAAAACCGCTTTTGTATTAATATTCACTTGTAACTTTTCCAAAATGTTAATTAAATTTCTCATATTATCAGACAAATGTCTACCAGGGAGAAAGCCAGCCTGGTCTTTATGTATCATTTCTGCTAAAACTTTTTAAAGTCTTTTAGCCAAAATATCAGCAAAAATTTTGTAATTCACATTAAGCAGGGATATGGGACGATAGTTCTTGAGATGTGTCTTCTCAGACTCAGTTTTAGGTATAAGTGTGATGAAAGCTTCTTTCCACGACTCCGGCGCCTTTTTCCCCTCCATGATTTCGTTGCAAACCTCCTTTAGTGGTTGAATCAAATAGTCCTTCAAAGATCTGTAATATTTGGAGGTTAATTCATCAGGCCCTGGAGATTTTCCCAATTGCATAGTCTGTATGGCACCTTCAACCTCTTGTTCTGATATTTTAGAGTTCAACAATAGTTTATTTTCTTGAGAAATTTTTTGTAATCCATTGGTTTTCAGAAATTGATCAATTTTAGTCTCTGTCTGTGGCCCTTGTGTATAAAGTTGTTTGAAATATCTCTGGAAGCAGTTTCTAATCTCCAGTGGGATTTGTATGTTCTTTCCATTCACTTCAAGGTTAGTCACAGTATTTAACTTATGTCTTTTCTTCAATTGCCATGCTAGCAATTTCCCACATTTGTTAGCAGATTCAAAAGTCTTCTGTCTCATATGTTTAATTTTCCATTCTATCTCCTGATTTGTCATTTTCATATATTGTGCTTGGTAAAATTTGATCTCTCTCAAAATTTCCTGCGACTTTGGTTTAACTCTAAGCTTCTTCTCTCCTTCTTTTATTTTTTCCAAGATCTTTCCCTTTTTCTCTTCTTGATATCTCTTTTTTATTGCATACTGCTGAATCAAGAATCCTCTCATAACAGCTTTACTTGCGTCCCAGATTACCCTTTTTTCCACTGATGTCTTCAAATTTATCTCAAAATAGTCTTTCACCATTTTTTGGGCCTTCCTAGTAATTTCTGGATCTCTAAACAAGGTGTCATTCATCCTCCATCTGAAGGAGCCAGTCATTGTTAGTTTCATTTCCAGTTTCACAGGGTTATGGTCAGAGCAGGTTTTGGGGCAAATTTCCACCTTTCGAATCTTTGGAGCCATTCCTCTGGTTATCCAGATTTGGTCAATTCTTGTCCAGGTCTTCTTGGCTTCAGAAAAGAAAGTCCCTTCTTTACTTAGGGGGTTCTTAGTTCTCCACGTATCAATTAGATCCATATTGTCTGTCATTTCAAAAAAAGATTTCGGTAGTCTTCCATCTTTTGTTATTATTTGTCTGTCTGACTTGTCCATGTTTGTCGATACCACTCCATTCATATCTCCAAGCATAATGATGTTATAATCCATAAAGTCCAACAACGTCTCATGCAGTTTCTTAAAGAATTCTGATTTCCCCTCATTTGGTGCATAAACACCTACTATCAAAAATTTCTCTCCTTGGGCCTGTATTTCAATTGCCACAAATCTTCCTTGTTCATCTTTAAGGACAAATTTTGGGGTAAACTTTCTTTCGCATAGATCACCACTCCTCTCTTCTTAACTTTGTCTGATGAAATAAATTCTTGGCCCAGTCTTTTGTTAATCAATACTTTCCTATGTGTTCTAATCACGTGGGTTTCTTGCAGGCAAATCAAGTCCAAATTTTCTTTTTTCAACAAATGAAAGATTGTTTTCCTCTTGTCAGGGGAATTCAGACCCCGGATGTTCCAACTTAGTGCTTGCAGAGACATTGTGTTATTATTCTGTAGTCCCTCCAACTGCTCCCGTCAGTTGTTCTTGATCAGTGGGTGGTGTAATGGGAAATGGTGTTGCTCATGCGTAAAACTCCAAACTGCTCCAAGCAGGTTATATAGCTCAAACTTTCCCTGGTTTGACAGCGCCTTGCAAACGCGACTGTCTTAATCACTGCCAGAATCCGTCAGTGGGCGTTTCCTGAACTTCTACCAACATAAAAATTCCTTCACCCCCAATCTCCGCCTAGCTTCTCTGCGCGGAAGCCTTCTGCGCAGAGTAGGCGTGCCAAGCGGAGGTCCTGCGCTCTCCCCACTGATCTCACTGGAAGAGTCTCGGAGCCTTCCCTCCGAAGTACTCTCAGCCTCCCCTTTCTTCCTGGTGTCACCTTGGTTTCCTTCCCCAGCGGAAGCTCTCCCTCTCTCCTTGCTGGTTCCCTCCCCTGCATCCTCGGAGCGACTTCCCTCTCCGTTGATCTTTGATGTCAGTTCCCTGACATCCACCTCCCTCCCAGGCCCCTCCCCCTCCCCCTCCCGTCCCGGGGACGGTGAAGCGGGAAAGCCCCGGAAAGAGCTATCCTCCTCCTCAGATGATTCCAACACCACTCTCCACCTGCTGTTCTCTCTTTCCTCAGCCCAATCTCCCCAGTCAGATTCCTCTTCCTTGGATCTCTCCCCTTCCTCCTCTTCTGAGACGGGAAATCCCACAAACTCTTCTTCATCCTCCGTGTCACCAAATTCCTCCTCCCAGAACCTCCCTAAGGGTTTAGGCTTCCTTGGAAACCTGCGGTGAAATTCCTCCTGCAGATACTTATCCCTGATCTCTTCTGCCGGAACCCACGTGTTCTCTGATTCGGGTTCCCCTTCCCACGCCACCAAATATTCCACCCTCCTCCCTTTCCACCTGGAATCGAGAATTTCAGCTGCATGACCACTGAGTTCCCTTTCCTCTACCCGGGGATGCCTGGGAGCTTCTCTTTCTTGTCCCATCAATCCCTCCCTGTACGGTGAGAGTAAGGACCGGTGGAACACCGGGTGCAGTTTCATGTTGGTGGGCAATTTGAGTCTAAAGGTCACAGGATTAACCTGTTGTGTGACCTCGAAAGATCCCAAACGCCTTGGTCGTAGTTTCTTACACCCCCCTTTGAACGGTAACCCTTGGGTAGACAACCACACCTGGTCCCCCACTCTTATAGTTTCCCCTTCTCTGCGGTGCTTGTCTGCCTGCCTCTTGTACGCTTCCTTCGCCCGCTCCAGGTTAACCTTAAGTTGTTGGTGTAAAGCCTGCATTTCTTCCACAAATTGTTCGGCTGCCGGTACACTCCACCTACCCCCCTCCTCCCCTGGGAAGGCCCTGGGATGACACCCGTAATTGGCCATGAATGGACTCATCCCCGTGGACACATGTTCCGCGTTATTGTATGCAAATTCAGCCAGCGCTAGTTTGTCCACCCAATCGTTCTCCCTTTCGTTGACGTAGCAGCGTAGATACTGTTGAAGTATGCTATTAGCTCTTTCTGCTTGTCCGTTGGTCTCTGGGTGCCTGGCCGTCGAGAAACTAACTTCATCTTCCAGCAGACTCATAAGCTTCCTCCAGAATCTGGAAGTAAATTGGTGCCCTCTGTCGGATAAAATCCTCAAGGGGGCGCCATGCAACCTGAAGACGTGATCCACGAACAGCCTAGCTGTTTCCTTTGCAGTCAATGCATGCGAGCAAGCAATAAAATGGCACATTTTGGTCATCAAGTCAACTACCACCATGACTGCTGTTTTCCCCCTGGACTTGGGTAAATCAGTCATAAAATCAATTGAAAACCCTTCCCATGGTCTTTCTGGTGTGGGTAAGGGTTCCAGTAACCCCGCGGGTGCTGCTCTCTCCGCTTTAGCTCGCTGGCAGCACTCGCACCCCCGTACGTATTCCCGCACATCCTCCCTTACCCTTGGCCACCAGAACTGCCTGGTGACAAGCAACATGGTTTTGTGTTGACCGAAATGTCCCGCCGTGGGGTTGTCATGCAGTTGTTTGAGTATTCTTCTCCTCAAGTCTCCTTCCGGTATGTACAACGCACCCTTATAGTACAAAGCCCCCTCCTTGACCTCAAAACCCCCCTGATTTTCGGCATCTCGAATCTCCCTGATTTTGTTTTGGGCATACTGTGTTAGGATATTTCCGTTCCACCTTAAAAGGGAGCAGGATGTTTGTATAACAGCCTGCGCGTTTCCTGTCTCACAGGATGTTTATGTTGTCTGTTCCTTTCGTTTTCTGCTGTTTTGCCTGAGCAGTCGGAGCAGACGGTCATGTCTTCTCATGTTCAGACCTACGCTGAATAAACTGTAAATATGTATGTTCTGCTCTCATGCTGTGCAACTTTTGCTGTGTGAATTCTGCTGTTAGAGTGTGCACTAAGCCTGAGGCTTAGTGTCGCTAAATTGCTGGTACTGCGTGACTACGGGAGGTCGATGGATCGTCCGGCACCGAGCTTGGGGGCTCAGATGGACTTTATCTCCCTGGCAGTATCCCAACAACAGGTTTCGGACCCAGATTCACGGCACTTGCAGGAGAGTAAGACAGCGACAGACTGCTGTGAGGTATGTGCTGGGAAAGTGAAAGCAGAGGCTTTTCTGGATGCCGCGGAAAAGGTCTTTGATGTCCGGCAAAACTAATTGGCCTGGGAGCCGAGCCAGAGGCATCGTGATTTATGGGCTGATGAGATAAGCCATTTTTGAAGGCATAAAGGCTCACGGCTAAAGCAAAAAGCTGGAATGGATGTTTTCCAAGCTTCGGAGGCCACTGAGTGCCCAAAGTTAAATCGGCACAATTATCAGACCTGGGCAAAATGGTGTGAGAGTTTGCTGCGTCAGTTTGGAGTCTGGCATACTGTATCTGAAGCCACTCCAGTTCCTCGGACAGAGAAATGGCAGGGCCAGAATTTGAGGGCCGTTGATATAATAGTCTTATCCGTCTCTCTGGAGGAAATAAAGACGCTTGCTGGAAATCTCACGGCACGTGACATGTGGGATGCTTTGAAAAAGGCCCACCTGCCAATCACCCCAGCCCAGGGTTTGGATGCATCGGAGGTCCTGGCTGTTTCCCAGAATGCTAGTGAATGCAGGGATGCTGAGGGCACCGGTTGCAAGCTGCAGGGGGAGAAGACTGCCACGTCATCCCAGGCAGCATTCCAGCCTCCAGGGGGAGCCAAAGAGTCGGCTGCTGAGAGCTCTGTTTCTCGTGAGAACCAAGGTCAGAGCGTTTGCAGAGGCCGGAAGGCCAGATGTAAACAAAGGATAAAGCCTGCAGATGGCCAGGAGCGGGGGGGCAAGTTGCAAAAGCCCACGCCAGTGGAAAACAAGGCTATGTTTGCTGGCACAGCTCCACCAAAGGCTAAAGGCATGTCTGATGGCCAGGAGCAGGGGGGCAAGTTGCAAAAGCCCACGCCAGTGGAAAACAAGGCTATGTTTGCTGGCACAGCTCCACCAAAGGCTAAAGGCACCTCTGATGGCCAGGAGCAGGGGGGCAAGTTGCAAAAGCCCTCGCCAGTGGAAAACAAGGCTATGTTTGCTGGCACAGCTTCACCAAAGGCTAAAGGCAAGCTGTAAAAGCCCACGCCGGTGGGAAACAAGGCCAAGGCCAGGTTTGTTGTGGATTCAGGTTGCACGCGCCATCTCACCAAAGACCGCCATCTGTTCATCTCCTTCACACCTCAAGATGGAGAGGTCCAGCTGGCTGATGGAAGGACTTTGCAAGCTGCAGGAGTTGGGACTGTGAAACTTGCTAGTCTGCATACTACCATCAGAGATGTACTTTTTGTTCCAGGAGCTGCGGACAATTTGATTAGTGTACCACAGCTGACTGGGCGTGGTTTTGAGGTTTCCTTCAAGAGGACTGTCTGTGTCATCAGAAAAGGCAAAGAGGACATGTGGCATGCAAAGTTGATGGATGGTTTGTTCTGTCTAACTTATGATGACAATGCTGTTATATCTAATGCTGATACTTGTTGTGTTGCACAAACTAACAAGGTTCTTCATGCAGGATGCATTCACGATGCACATAGAAGATTTTGTCACCTCTCTTGGCAAGCGCTAGCCAAGATGCCTGAGTTGGTTGAAGGTTTGGACATCAAACCTTGTAAATTTCACATGAAATGTGTATCTTGTGCAGAGAACAAGGTGAAGGTTGCTCCAAAAGGCAAGGAGTCTAGCAGGCAGGCTTCCAAACCCTACCAGCTAGTGCATGCAGACCTGGTTGGGCCTCTAGCGCCCTCTTTGGGAGGAGCAAGGTACTTCATGGTTCTAATTGATTCTTTTTCCAGGTACATTCATGTGTTTATGCTCGAGCAGAAATCGCAAGCATTTCCTAGGTTCAAGGCATTCTGTGCTTGGTTGGAGAATGCTCACGATAAACGTATCGGTTGTCTGTTTACTGATCGAGGCGGGGAGTTCACTTCTCAGCAGTTTGAAGCTTTCCTGACTGAGAAGGGAATCCAGCATGACTTGTCAACGCCTAGATCGCCATGGATGAATGGGCTTGCGGAGAGAGCAAATCAAACGTTGCTGCAAGGGATAAAAACCTTGTTGCATGACGCAAACCTCCCTGAGAAGTTCTGGGGGGAGGCTCTGGCGAATTTTGTTTATTCTTTTAACAGGAGACTGTCATCACCTATTGGCTGCACTCCCTATGAGAAAATGTTTGGTAAGAAACCTAACACCAAGCACATGAGAATCTTTGGTTCTGACATGTGGGTGCACACCCCACAAAGCAACAAGCTTGGGAAGCGTGGGGCACATGGTTTGTTCATGGGGTACGAAAAAGGTGCATACAGGGTATGGATGACTAACTCTAAATCCATAAAGTTCACAAGGAGTGTTGAGTACAATCCTAAGTGGGGGGGAAATGTGGGAATTTTCCAGAGTTACCCAGAGGAGGATGAAGGTGATGTGAAGAAAGCAGATCATGCTGAGAAAGCTGAGGAAACTGAGGATGATGATGATGATGATGATGATGATGATCAGAGTTCGGATTCCAGTTCAGTGGGCGGCGCTGCTGCTGGTGTCAGTGACAGTGATGACACAGCAGACTACAAGAGCGCAAAAGCCTCAGTCAGACCGTCTGATGAGTCTGACAATGAACTGGAAGAACCACTGTTCACCATTGGTCACTTTTCTCCTAAGAAGGAGGAGATGAGTCCAGAAGACTTGCGTCTGGTTCGCAGGTCTGAAAGGGCGACCAAAGGCAGACCTCCAAAGAGATTTGCTGATGAGTTTGCTAAGACGGCAACTGCTGTTCTTAGTAGCTCAGAGAAGGTATGGGAACCTTCTAGCTTCAAAGAGGTTCAGGAGTTAACCTCTAAAGATGCTGAGCCTTGGCTTAATGCCATGAAGGCTGAAGTTGATACCTTGAACTGGAACCAAACTTGGGAACTGGTACCGGTAGTCCCAGGGATGAGACTGGTTGGCAGCAAATGGGTCTTCAAGGCCAAGACAGACCAGAATGGCAAGGTTGTCAGACACAAAGCCAGATTAGTTGCCAGAGGTTTTTCACAGGTACCGGGACAGGATTACCACGAGACCTACTCACCCACGGTCAAATATGAGAGCATTCGGCTGATGCTCAAGATAGCTGCAGAGGAGAAACTGCATGTTTCCCATCATAACATTAATACAGCTTTTTTGTACGGAATTTTGAACGAGCAGCTGTACATGCTTCCACCTGACGGGGTGCAGATACAGAAGGGAATGGTCTGTAAACTGCGGAAATCCTTGTATGGTCTCAAGCAGAGTGCCAGGTGTTGGAACACTAAACTCACTGAGACGTTGCTTTCTCTAGGTTTTCACCAGGGCAAAGCTGATCCGTGTGTGTTTGTCAAGGAGGAGGGGCAAAACAAACTGTATTGTTTATGTTTTGTTGATGATCTTCTGATGTTTTTGAAGAATCAGGCTTTTTACCAAAGCACCCTAGCTCAGCTGAAGGAGCACTTTGACATGAAGGATCTTGGTGAGGTATCCAACTATCTTTCTCTGCAGGTGGAGAGGGACCAAGCAGGTAATTTTCTGGTACACCAAACACAGAAAATTACTGATGTATTAACCAGGTTGAATTTGGTTGATGCAAACCCAGCAGACACACCGATGGTGACAGGTTACCAGGTAGATAGTACTGCTGAAGCGTTTTCTGACACAACGCAGTACAGATGCATTCTAGGCAAATTGAATTTCATTGCTAGATGTCCGAGACCTGACATTGCTGTAAGCACTAACCTGCTGAGCAGACATGCTAACAATCCTACTGTTCAGGATTGGAAAGCTCTGAAGCGCATAGCCCGCTATTTGAAAGGGACTATGCACTACAGGCTGAGGTTCACCAGTCAGAAGACTGGAGGTCTTGAAATCTTTGCAGATGCAAGTTTTGGAAGTGACACCACGGATGGTACAAGCACTTCTGGAGTATGCTACATGTACAACCACTGCCTGTTTGACTGGTTGTGCAAAAAGCAGACAACAGTTAGCCTAAGTTCCTGTGAAGCAGAACTCAATGCTCTGTCATTTTCACTCATGGATTGTGAATGGTTGATGCAACTGTTTAAGGACATTGGGGTTTCTGTGAAATGTCCTATACAAGTGTATCAAGACAATAGATCTTGTTTGGCTTTGCTGAACTCAGAGAGTTGCAAGCAAAGAACCAAGTACTTGCAGATTAAGCTACATCGTGCAAGAGAGTGTATTCAGAAAGGACTCATTCAGGTGTCCTACATGCCAGGAAATGAAATTCCTGCTGATCTGTTGTCTAAGGTTGTTAACAGAGAACAACTGAAGGTTTACGCACAAAGGTTGCAATTGGGTTGAACCACAGGTACTACAGGTTACACGGAAAGGGGGAGGATGTTAGGATATTTCCGTTCCACCTTAAAAGGGAGCAGGATGTTTGTATAACAGCCTGCGCGTTTCCTGTCTCACAGGATGTTTATGTTGTCTGTTCCTTTCGTTTTCTGCTGTTTTGCCTGAGCAGTCGGAGCAGACGGTCATGTCTTCTCATGTTCAGACCTACGCTGAATAAACTGTAAATATGTATGTTCTGCTCTCATGCTGTGCAACTTTTGCTGTGTGAATTCTGCTGTTAGAGTGTGCACTAAGCCTGAGGCTTAGTGTCGCTAAATTGCTGGTACTGCGTGACTACGGGAGGTCGATGGATCGTCCGGCACCGAGCTTGGGGGCTCAGATGGACTTTATCTCCCTGGCAGTATCCCAACATACTGGTCATCCCTCGTTAAACCGGCTAGTTCTTGTTTCCCTACCAACACTCCCCCACACACCCACCGGTCCTCGGGTATGACATGACGTACTTCTGGTACTTCCTCTCCTTCCAAGTACTCCGGTTTGCGAGAGAGAGCGTCTGCTCTGACGTTTTCCCTCCCCGGCACGTACCTAATTTCAAAACAAAACTTGGAAAACTCCTGTGCCCACCGCACCTGTCTTTGGTTCAGGGCTCGCGCAGTCCTCCAATATTCCAGGTTCTTATGATCCGTGCACACCTGGATTTTGTGCTGTGCACCTATTAGAAAATGTCTCCAGCGGCGAAAAGCCTCATGAATGGCCAGCAGTTCCCTGTCGTACACCGTGTAGTTTTGTTCTGACTTGTTCAGCTTCCTTGAGAAAAAGGCGCACGGCTTCCACTCTCCCCGCTTTCCCTGCTGGAGCAATACCGCTCCCACCGCTCTGTCTGACGCGTCTGTCTCCAGCCTCATTGGTTTCTGCAGATCCACGTGTAAGAGTTGCTCTTCCGAAGCGAACGCCCTCTTTAGCTTTTCGAAGGATTGCTGAGCCTCTTCCGTCCACTCAAATTTCTTCTTGCTGCTGAGGCAATCGGTTATGGGTGCTGTTAAGTGGGCGAAGTTCTTGATGAACTTCCTATAGAAGTTGCCAAACCCCAGGAACCACTGCACGTCCTTCCTGTTCTTGGGGGTCCTCCATTCAAGCACCGCTTGCACCTTGCCTGGGTCCATGGCTAAGCCTTTGTCAGACAACCTGTAACCCAGGAACTCCACCTCTCGGGCATGGAATTGGCATTTCTCCAATTTGACCCACAACTGGTGCTCCTGCAGCCTTTTCAGGACTTCCCTGACGTCCTTTATATGCTGCTCTTCGTCCTCCGAGTAGATTAGCACGTCGTCCAAGAAAGCTACGCAATTCTTGTACAGTAGGGACCCCAGCACGTGGTGCATGAAGGCTTGAAATGTGCTTGAGCCTGATTGTAATCCGAAGGGCATAACTAAGTACTCAAAGGCCCCCAGAGGGGTGAACATGGTGGTTTTCCATTCATCCCCCTCCCTCATCCTTATCAAATTGTATGCCCCCCGAAGGTCCAACTTGGTAAAGACCTTCCCTTTCCTTACTCTGGCCAAAATGTCGTCAATTCTGGGCATTGGAAATGTCACTGGTTCCGACACCAGGTTCAACCGCCGATAGTCTACGACCAACCTGGGCTCTTTAGAGTCCTTCTTGTCCACAAAGAACACTGGACTGCCCCCCACCGCCCTTGATTCTCGTATGAAACCCCTCTTCAGGTTCTTGTCAATAAAGTTCCGCAACTCCTGCATCTCCCTGTCCGACATGGCGTACAGCTTACCCACAGGCAGCTGAGCTCCTGGGAGTAGGTTGATTTGACAGTCAAAGGGCCTGTGAGGGGGTAGTTTATCAGCCTCCTTCTCACTGAAGACTTCTTCCAGATCTGCGTACTGAACTGGTATTCTACCCTTTTCTCCTACCGCCATCCCTGCCACCCTTGCTACTGCCATCCTTTGGGTCTCTCCCCCATGGCAGTGCTCCACGCAGTAAGCAGATCCAAAGGTGACTGTCCGCTGGTGCCATCCCACCACTGGGTCGTGCAGTGCCAGCCAACTCATTCCCAGTATGATTGGTGGTCCTGCTAGTGTGGCTACATGAAAGGCAATTGTCTCAGTGTGTCTGGCAACCCTCATTTTCATGGGGGGGGGGTCTGGTGGGTCACTTCCCCCCCCCAGAAGTTCTCTACCATCAATGGTCGTTACTTGCAGGGGGTGTTCTAGAGGCACTACTTGGAGTTGGTGCTCTAGTGCAAAATCCCTGCTAAAAAAGTTACAAGAGCTGCCAGAATCCAGCAACGCCTTCACCTTCATAGGATGTCCGTTAGGGAGTTCTAGTATCACCTCTATGGCTATGGCAGCTCGGGGAGGGTCTGGTTTGGGCACCTTTACTGGTTGCTCGCCTGGCTGCTGTGCCCACTCTCGGGCAGACAGGCATTCCCGTTTCCCTGCTCTTTATTTCTTTCCTCCTCCCCATCCACTGCCCCCACCATTCCTTGCCACGCCTTCTTCTGAGGGCAGACTCTGGCAAAATGTCCCGGCTGCTGGCAGAGAAAGCATTTCTTAGTCGTTTTCCCCTCCTTCTTGCGAGCCTCGCTGGAGTTTGAAACCCCGCGCGCGCACGCTCCTCCAATCTCCATTGGTTCCGCGGGCGGCGCGGGTTGCTCAGGCACGTCCGGAATGCGGTTGTCATACCAACGCTCTGCTCTCCCTTCCCGCCCTTCTAGAGCGCGCGCCTCTTGGTGTACTCCCACCGCCAACGCCATCTTGGTCAGCTGGTCCATCGATTCCGGACGGGGCGCGCGGGAGAGTTCATCTTTAACCCAAGGGGATAATCCTTCCTCAAATAGCATTTGCACTGGTGCAGAACTAAGTTCCCACCCAAGTCTATGAATCAGCATCGCAAATCGTGACCAGTACTCTCTCACTGATTGGTTCCCTTGTTTGCACCCCATCAGTTCTTTGCGGGTCACGCTCTGCTCCACATCACTCGAGAACATATGGTCCATGGCGCTAAAAAACCTTCTCAAATCCTTCAAGGCAGCATTCTCCGACGCCATCAAGGGTCTGACCCAATCTCTGGCGCGCCCTTCCAGATGCCCCACCACGAAGGCTACCCTCTCTGCATCGTCTACAAAGTCCCCGTATTGCAGGTCCAGCGCATACTGCACTTCTGTCTTAAATGCGTTATAGTCTCTGGGATTGCCCCCAAACTTCTGCACTAGTCCCGGTACCTTCCTTGTGATGGGTGTGGGCTTCCCCTGAGCATCCTGAGTGCGCCTTTCATCCAGCTGCGCCGCTAGTAGGGCGAGTTGCTGCTCCAACTCTCTGTTTCTCTCCTCGAGAGTAGGTCCTCCTCTGCCCCCCTGTTCTCCGGCCCCGGCTCCTCCAGTTTGACTCATGATGCTGCCCCTGTTTCTCTGTGCACGAGCAACTCAGAGGACTGACGGATTGCTGTAATGGGAAATGGTATTGCTCATGCGTAAAACTCCAAACTGCTCCAAGCAGGTTATATAGCTCAAACTTTCCCTGGTTTGACAGCGCCTTGCAAACGCGACTGTCTTAATCACTGCCAGAATCCGTCAGTGGGCGTTTCCTGAACTTCTTCCAACATAAAAATTCTTTCACCCCCAATCTCCGCCTAGCTTCTCTGCGCGGAAGCCTTCTGCGCAGAGTAGGCGTGCCAAGCGGAGGTCCTGCGCTCTCCCCACTGATCTCACTGGAAGAGTCTCGGAGCCTTCCCTCCAAAGTACTCTCAGCCTCCCCTTTCTTCCTGGTGTCACCTTGGTTTCCTTCCCCAGCGGAAGCTCTCCCTCTCTCCTTGCTGGTTCCCTCCCCTGCATCCTCGGAGCGACTTCCCTCTCCGTTGATCTTTGATGTCAGTTCCCTGACAGGTGGTAATGCTTTCTCTGTTTTTTTCCAAGCCTGATGTTAAGTTCCCGATGTCCAGGTCTCCTGGTCTTAATGTCTTCAGCTCTTTTTCCGTCTCTTTCTGTAGATCTTCCTCGTGATGGTTCAAGAATCTCACTTTGTCCTCCTCTGATCTTATCTTCATTTTTTTCCCTTTGTAATTAAAGGACAGACCCTGGGGGAACTCCCACCTGAAAATGATGTTGTTTCTTCTTAACAGTTGGACTAGGTCACCGTAGTTAGCTCTCAAATCCAGTAAATACTTTGGAATGTCTTTGAAGATTTCAATTCTCAAATCTTGTATCTCCAATGGATTCTTGTAATGGAGGCTCAATATTTTATCTCTCTCTTCTTTGGATCTAAGTGAAATCAAGCAGTCTCTCACTTTGTTCTTTCTTCCCCCTTTGCCAATTCTGAAGGCACTCACTATCTTGAAATCTTTATCTGACTCAAGGTCCCAAAGTTCCTCAAACTCCTGTGTGAGAAAATCACACAAGTTGCCACCTTCCACGTCCGGTACTGCCCTAATTCTTAAATTGTTCTGTTTGTCTCTAAGTTCAGTTAGAGATAGTTGGGCCTTGTGGTCTTCCAATTGCTTATTAATCGGAGATATCTTTCCCTCTATCTCCGTCACCTTCTCTTTCACTTCTTCAGCAATTTTCCTTGTCTCTTTAGATTCCTGAAGCAGCCGGTCAATAGCCTGTGTATTGGAGCTGATGGTTGTAGTGTTTAAATCAATTTTAGCTGACAATTTTTCCAAGGCTCCAAATATTTTGTCAAGTGATGCATTTAATGTCTCATCAGGGCCTACTCCCTTTGTTCCTGTCTGCCCAGTATCCTCTTTTTCTGGGAGAGATGGAACTACTATCGACTTTCTTCGTTGCTGCTGCCTAGTTTTTATCCTTGTAGATTTTTCCTGGGGTTTATCTTGATCCATAACTCTATCTTAAGGTCCCAAGGTCGTTCTCACAACTTAACTTGTTTTGTTATGAGAAAGTCTCCAAGCCAGCTGCAGTGGAAATTCCCCAGTTATATCCCAGTCCTCATCTAGGGGAGCACAATGGCAACAGTATTCTTTTCAAAGCAACTTTTGTCTAAAGGCAGCAGTATCTCTTACTTTCTAATTCTCCCATAGAATGGCAACAGTTGCAAAAGGGGGTCCTTCAAATTCAGTTCAAATGCAGGTTAAACACATAAAGTTACAATGTCACTAAACGGTGCAATACTTTCCACTTTCCTGGCAGACCAAAATCAGGGATTAAGTGGTGGTCTCTTCTTTCCTTCCACTTTTCCCTTCAAAAATACTTTCTTCTCCCCCCCCCCCCCCACTTTGAAGGGGGTTCTTAAATCTGGCATTAAAATTAAATCTTTTTAGTTCAACTTTCACAGTTCTTAGTTCCAATAGTCTTTGCTTTAATACTGTCTATAAAACCGGAAGACGGACTTCCTTTTTACGTCTTCCCCGCTTCAGAGCCTGTGGAGTTTGGAACTGACAGGGTTAAAACTCCGTGGTGTCCTGTATCTGGGAGGAGCTTGACGCAGAGAAGTGCGTCACAGTGTGTGTCTGCATTCAGACTTGCTTTCGATTCTGACTGAGACGCAGCCCAAGCTCAGAGGCTGCGTGTGTGCTTTTGGAGCACGGAGAGATGTCGGAAAGTTCTGATGGAATTACTGCTTTGTAAATAAACGCTTCTAGAGATAAGAACCGAACTGTCTCTGGACTTGATTTATCCCTCATCTCACACGGACGCATACCGCTGCTACTCTGCTCTCCTGCCAGGTCAGCTCCCAAGCAGAGCCACGCAGGGAAGCCTGACTGGACGCAGGATTTATTTTCCCAAAGAGCCAAGTTCAAGTTCTTTATTCCGATTAAAGGAACAAATCCTTTGATCTTGCCAACTTTAGAAGATCTTACGCACGGGTTGTAGTTTAAAAGCCGAATTTCAAAGAAGAAAGGACAGCGCTCTCCTGCAACAGCTGCAGCGGCTTCACTCCACAGAAGTAGCGATCGACTCTCAGTGCCGCACCACCCCCGTTCCGCTCCGGGGCCCCTCGCGGGGTCCCTTTGCCACTTGGGAGGGCGCTTTTGGCACCCGCCGAGTCCCACGGCCGCAGGCTTCCCCCGCCTGCGGTTTTTTAAAGGGTCTCCGCTGCGCCGTAGCGGATAGACCCGATTTCTGCGGAGCTTCTCCCTCGTAGTTAGAAGGAGACCGCCATTGCCGTTGGCGCCGCCTCCGGAAGTCCGCCGCCTCTGGAATCAGCTTAGCTCCAGTGGAGAAGGGGGGCAGATGGGGGAATCTGAGAGGGGGTCACATGACTCCTTGCCGGGGACCAGCGGGGGAGGAAGGGTCCTCCGCTGCCTACGCCCTCCTTGCGCAGAAGGCTTCCGCGCAGGGAGAGTAAGAGGAGAATGGGCGTGAAAGAACTTCTTTGTTGGAAGTTTAAGAAACGCCCACTGACGGATTCTGCCAGCGATTGAGACAGCCACGGGTGAGTGGCTGTCCGGACAGGAAAGGTTCACTTAGGCAACCCAGCCAGGTGTTGGCACCGGCTTACGCACGAGTAACCCCTAGAACCATTACATCAATCCGTCAGTCCCTGACATTGCTTGTGCGCAGTCCCGGAGAGGCAGCACGATGAGCCACACAGAGCCGGCCGGAGGAACAGAGCAAGAAGCCTTGGTGCGAGGTCTGGTCGAGAAGAACCGAGACCTGGAGGTGCATGTAGCTACCTTGACGGCGCGGCTGGAGGAGAGACGGGCTCAGGATGCACAGGTCAGAGCCACCCTGATTGGGAGGAAGGTTCAGGGGCTGGTACACAAATTTGGTGGAAAGCCCCAGGACTACAATGCATTCCGAACGGAAATCCAGTACGCTTTGGAACTGCAGAAAGATGACTTTGCCGATGACGGGGAGAGGGTGGCTTACATTGTGAGACATCTGCAGGATGGGGCGCGTGAATGGATCAGGTCCCTAATGGCGACCCAGAATGATGCATTGAAAGATCTCAAGAAATTCTACCAGGCGATGGACGCGATGTTCTCCAGCGAGGTTGAGCAAAGCGTGACACGACGGGAACTGATGGGGTGCAAGCAGGGGAGCCTGTCCGTCAGAAACTACTGGTCGCGGTTCGCGATGTTAGTCCACAAGCTCGGGTGGGATCTGGGCTCTGAACCAATGCAAATGTTGTTCGAAAGGGGTTTGTCCCCTGAAGTGAAAGACGAATTGTCCCGAGCGCCCCGCCCGCGGTCGATGGATGAACTCACAAAGACTGTGCTTGCGATCAGGGTACGCCAGGAAGCGCGGGCTCAGGAGAAGCGGGAGATAAGGGCAGAACGTTTCCATGACAACCGCATTCCTGAGATGCTGAGGGAGCCTTCCCAGGCGGCGGAGCCGATGGAAATTGATGCAGCGCGCGTGCGCGAAGTTTCAAACGCCGGTGAAGGTCAGAAAAGGGAGGGAAAGGAGTGGAAAACTACCAAGAAGTGTTTCCTCTGTCAGCAACCGGGACATTTTGCAAAGGTCTGCCCTCAACGAAAGGCCTGGCAAGGCATGATGGGGGCTGCAGGCCACGACGAGAAGGGGGAGGAGGGGCAGGCGCAGGGAAACGCCAACGCCTGGCTGCCAACCAGCGGGGCCGGCAGCCAGGTCAGCAACCAATAAAAGTGCCCCAGCCTGACCCCCCCCCAAGGCAGCGGTAGCCATAGAAGGGCACCCCGTCAAGGTGGAGGGACTGCTAGATTCTGGCAGCTCGTGTAATTTCTTCAGCAGAGACTTCGCTCTGGAGCACCAACTCCACCTGTTGCCACTAGATTTTCCATTGCTGGTGACCACCATCGATGGCAGGGAGCTCCTGGGAGGGGAAGTGACACACCAGACACCACCAATGCGAATGAGGGTCGCCAGGCACACGGAAACCATTGCCTTTCACGTGGCCACACTGGCAGGACCCCCAATAATAATAGGAATGAGCTGGCTGGCACTACATGACCCGGTGGTGTCATGGCATCAGCGGTTGCTCACCTTTGGGTCAGCTTACTGCTCAGAACACTGTCTGGGAGGAAAGGAACCCAGAATGACTGTAGCCAGGGTGGCGGGGTTGGCCCTGGAGCAAAAAGGGCAGGTGCTACCACAATATGCTGATTTGAAGGAGGTCTTCAGTGAAAGGGAGGCAGACAAACTGCCCCCCCACAGGCCCTTTGACTGCCAAATCAACCTGCTTCCAGGGGCTCAGTTACCAGTGGGTAAGCTGTATGCCATGTCCGACCGGGAGATGCAGGAGCTGCGGCAGTTTATTGACAAGAATCTGAAGAGAGGTTTCATAAGGGAATCTAAGGCGGTGGGGGGCAGTCCAGTGTTCTTTGTGGACAAAAAAGAGACTAATCAGCCCAGATTAGTCGTGGATTACAGGGCCCTGAACCTGGTATCAGAACCAGTGACTTTCCCAATGCCCAGGATTGACGATATTTTGACACGTGTGAGGCAGGGGAAGATTTTTACCAAGCTGGACCTCAGGGGAGCATACAATCTGATTAGGATAAGGGAGGGGGACGAATGGAAAACGACCATGTTCACCCCCCTGGGGGCTTTTGAGTACTTAGTCATGCCATTTGGATTACAATCGGGATCGGCCTGCTTTCAAGCCTTCATGCACCATGTGTTGGGGCCCCTGCTGTACAAGAATTGCATAGCCTTTTTGGATGACGTCTTAATCTATTCGGACGATGAAAGGCAACACGCCAGAGACATCAGGGAGGTGCTACAGAGATTGAAGAAGCATCAGTTGTGGGTCAAGCTGGAAAAATGCCAATTCCACGCCAGGGAGGTCGAGTTCCTGGGATACAGGTTGTCAGACAAAGGACTGGCCATGGATCCAGGCAAGGTGAAGGCAGTGCTGGAATTGAATGCCCCCCAAAACAGAAAGGATGTGCAGAGGTTCCTAGGCTTCAGCAACTTCTACAGGAAGTTCATAAAGAACTTCGCTCACTTGACAGCGCCCATAACGGATTGTCTTAGTAGCAAAAAGAAGTTCGCGTGGACAGAGGATGCGCAGCAATCCTTTGAAAAACTGAAGAAGGCGTTCGTCTCGGAAGAGCAGCTCCTGCACGTGGATCCGGAGAAGCCCATGAGACTGGAGACGGACGCGTCCGACCGCGCGATTTGAGCGGTACTTTTGCAACCCGGGTCTAAGGAGAACTGGAGACCGTGTGCCTTTTTCTCTAGGAAGCTAAGCAAGTCGGAACAAAACTACACGGTGTATGACCGAGAACTGCTTGCGATCTATGCGGCATTTCGGCAATGGAGACATCTTTTGATAGGGGCGCGGCACAAGATCCAGGTCCGAACTGACCACAAGAACTTGGAATACTGGCGGACCGCACGAGTGCTGAACCAGAGACAGATCAGATGGTCCCAGGAGTTCGCCAAGTTTTTCTTCGAGATATGATACGTGCCAGGAGGGGAAAACGTGAGGGCAGATGCACTCTCCAGGAAACCGGAGTACATGGAAGGAGAGGGGCCACCAGAGACCAGGCACGTGTTCCCCGAGGACCGGTGGGTGTGTGGGGGAGCGTTGGTAGGGAAACGAGAACTAGCAGGGCTCACCAGAGACGATGAGTTTGCTCAGACAAAAATCAGGGAGCTCAGGGACGGAAAGGAAGACAATGGATGGTTTGAGGAAAAGGAAGGGCTACTGTATGTACCGGGAGAGACTTTGAGGCGGAAGGTACTTAGACAGCTCCATGACAACCCAACAGCTGGGCACTTTGGACAGCACAAGACCATGCTACTTGTCACCAGGCAGTTCTGGTGGCCAAAGGTGAGGGAAGACGTACGAGAATATGTTCGTGGCCAATTACGGGTGTCACCACAGGGCCTTCCCGGGGCGGGGGGAGGAAGGATGGAGTGTACCTGCGGCTGAGCAATTTGTGGAGGAAATGGAGGCCTTACACCAGCAACTCAGGCTGAACTTGGAGCGGGCCAAGGAAGTTTACAAGAGGCAGGCAGACAGGCACCGTCTATATAAAGTTCTGTTCTAAATGTTCTTGAACTTCTTCTGTTGTTTCATTTCCTTCCTTATAGATTTCTCTAAAGAATTCGAGAAATCGTTTCTCTATTTCTTTAGGGTTGTTTATTATTTTGCCTTCACACTTAACTCTATTTATAAGCCTTTCTGCCTCTCTCTTCTTTAATTGCCATGCTAATAACCAGGCTCAGGTTCTGTTTCAGGCTGTGTCTCTGTTTCAGGCTCCGGCGCTGTATCAAACACTGTTGCAGACTCAGGCTGTGGCACTATGGCTGTAGCTGTGGCTCTGGTTCTGTTTCAGGCTCTGGCACTGTATCAAGCACTCTTTCAGGCTCAGGCTCAGGCTCCGGATCCGGCTTCTGCTCTTTATTAGGCTTTGTCTCAGTCTTTGGCTCTAGCACTTATTCTAGCTCTATTTCAGGTTCGGCCTGTGTCTCAGCCTTTGTCTCTGTTTCACGCTGTTTCTCTGTTTCAGGCTCCGACGCTGTTTCAAGCCCTGTATCTGCCTCTGCCTCTGTTTCAGGCTCTGGCACTCTATCAAGCACTGTTTCTGGCTCTGGCTCTCTTTCAGGCTCTGGTTCTGAAGTAGGGTTTTGTTCTGGCTCTGGCTGTGTCTCTGGCTCTGGCTGTGTCTCTGCTTCAGGCTCCTATGCCGTATCAAGCACTGTATCAGGCTCTGCCTCTCCCTCTGCCCCTGGCTACGTTTAAGCGTCAGGCTCAGTTTCAGACAGTGTCTCTGTTTCAGGATCCAGCACTCTATCAAGCACTATTTCAGACTCAGGCTGTGGATTTCGGCTGTGGCTGTGGATCTCGGCTGTGGCTCTAGGCTCCGTCTGTGGCTCTGCCTGTGGCTCTGGCTCTCTTTCAGGGTCTGGTTCTGAATGAAGATCTGGTTCTGACTCTGATTCAGGGTCTCATGATGGCTCTTCCTCTGCCTCTGACCCAGCTATGTTTCAGGGTCTGGCTCTCTTTCAGGCTCTGGTTCTGAATTAGGGTTTTGTTCTGGCTCTGGCTGTGTCTCTGGCTCTGGCTCTGGCTCCAGCTCCGGCACTGTATCAAGTACTGTTGCAGACTCAGGCTGTGGCTCTAGGCTGTTACTGCAGCAATGTTTTGCGCTCCGGCCCTGTATCAAGCCCTATTTATGGCTCTGGCTCTGGCTTTCTTTCAGCTGTGGCTCTGAATGAGGCTCTGGCTCTGGCTCTGATTCATGGTCTCACTCTGACTCTGATTCAGGGTCTCGCTCTGGCTCTGGCTCTGGCACTCTATCAAGGACTGTTTCAGACTCAGGCTGTGGCTGTGGTTCTGCCTCTGTTTCAGGCTCAGGCTCTGTTTGAGGCTATGTCTCTGTTTCAGGCTCCGGCACTGTATCAAGTACTGTTGCAGACTCAGGCTGTGGCTCTAGGCTGTGGCTGTGGCTGTTGCTCTGGTTCTGGCTCTGGCTCTTTCTCAGGCTCTGGTTCTGAATGAGGGCTTGGTTCTGGCACTGATTCAGGGTCTCGCTCTGGCTCTGGCTCTGGCTCTGGCACTCTATCAAGGACTGTTTCAGACTTAGGCTGTGGCTGTGGCTCTGGCTCTGTTTCCATTCTTACAATGGAATGTACACAAAACAATAATCCTTTCTATATAAATTTTCCAATACATTCTGAAAACATAATAAATCCTTAATTGTTGTCCACCTCCTTTTAGTTCCTTTATCACTCGAATGCTAGCACGGAGTCAAAACTATTATTGTATTTTTGAACATATCTTGTATAACCATTCCATTTTTCTGCAAATTTTTGCTTTGAGATTCCTCTGAGTTTGCTAGTCAATTGAGCCGTCTCCACCAATTCCTGTAATTTGATTTGCCAATCTGTTATTTTTGGAGCCTCGTGATCTTTCCATCCCTTGGCCACAAGTATACGAGCTGCTGCAGTTGCATACAAGAATACCTCTCTTAGATTTTTTGGGATCTCTTTATCTAAAATACTTCATAGAAATGCCTCCGTTTTTTTCGTAAAAGTTATCCCCATCATCTTTTTTAATTCATCGTATATTCCCTCCCCCCCAAAAAAAATCTTAATCTTTTCACACGTCCACCACATGTGGCTCATGTCACCGTTATTTCCTCCACATCTCCAACAAGCATTCGCCAAATTTTTATACATTCTTGATCATCTGGAAGGAATGAGGTACCACCTATGAGCCATTTTCATCATGTTCTCTCTTATATTATAGCTGGCTGTAAATTTCAAATTTACATTCCATCAGTTTTCCCCATCTTTTAGCATAATTGGACGGCCCACATCTTGGGCCCACTTTATCATTGAAGCCTTAACCTCCTCATCCATTACTTCGTAGTCTAAAAGAAGTCTATACATTTTTGCGATTATTTTGGTTTTACTATTCAGCAGTTTTTTTCAAATCTTGAAGGCTCCTTTTCAAAACCCATCTGCTTATCCTGTCTGAACACTTCATTCACCTGGAAGTGATCTAGCCAACTAGAAAAGTGATCTTTTATTTTCTCATAACTTATCAATATTAGTTGACCCTCCTCCTCCCCCCTTAATATTGTGTTATACGTTATCCGGTTCTCTTTGATGTTGTTGCTTTTTTTAACAGCGATTGCTTCTAGTGGAGAGTTCCATCTTGGGGTTTTCTGTTCCAAATATCTTTTGTATTTTCCCCATACCTTATATATAGCATTTCTTATTATATGATTTGAAAAACTCCTATGCGTCTTTATTTTCCCATAATAAAGATAGCCATGCCACCCAAAACGGGTGTCATGACCTTCTAGCTCTAAAATATCCCAATTTTTAAATAAATACCAATCTTTCAACCAGAGAAGACATGAGGCTTCGTAATATAGCTTCAAATCCGGTAACCCGTAGCCACCTCTTTCTACAGTATCTATTAATATCTTATGCTTTACTCTTGGTCTTTTACCCTTCCACCAAAATGTAGAAATTTCTTTTTGCCACCTGTTGATACTGCTGGTCTTTCCTGTAATTGGAATCGTTTGGAATAGAAAGAGTAGCTTCGGTAAAACTATCATTTTAATTACCGAAATACGGCCCAGGAAAGATAAATTTAACCTTGTCCATGTCTCCAACTGTCTTTTGATATCTTTCCAACAATTGGAATAATTATCTTCCTATAAGTTAAGATTCTTTGGTGTTATCCATAATCCTAAATACTTGATTTTGGGGTAGATTTCAATGTGTATTATTTGTTCTAATTCTGCTTTTTCAGCTGGCGACATATTTTTAACTAATAGTTTTGTCTTGTTGAAATTCATTTTGAACCCCGCAACTTTACCGTAGCCATATATTATTTCCAACGCCTTTCTTAAACTCTGTTTTGGTTGCTCCGTAGTTATAATTAAATCGTCAGCAAATGCCCTCGTTTTGTAACTTCTATTTCCCAGCATAATCCCTTTTATTTCTTTTTCTTCCCTAATTTGTTTACATAAAACTTCCAATGTTAATATGAAAATTAAGGGGGATAGTGGGCAACCTTGTCTGACCCCTTTACTGATTTCACACTCCTGTGATAAATTTCCATTGATTATGATTTTAGCTTTTTGTTTTGATTATATTGCTTCAATCCCTTTTATATACTGAATGAACAGAATGAAGCACAGAATGAACTCAGGCTTGCTAGAGAGGTTAAAAGCAACAAAAAAGGCTTTTATGGGTATGTTCATAGCAAAAGGAAGAACAAAGAAACAGTGGGGTCACTCAGAGGAGAAGATGGTGAAATGTAAACAGGGGACACAGAAAGGGCTGAACTCCTCAATGCCTTCTTTGCCTCAGTCTTCTCCGATAAAGAAAACAATGCCCGACCTGAAGAATTTGGAGCAAAGGATTCAGCAGAGGAAACACAGCCCAGAATAACTAAGGAGATAGTACAAGAATACTTGGCTAGTCTAGATGTATTCAAGTCTCCAGGGCCAGATGAACTGCATCCAAGAGTATTAAGAGAACTGGCAGATGTGATTTCAGAACCACTGGCAGTCATCTTTGAGAATTCCTGGAGAACAGACGAAGTCCCGGCAGACTGGAGGAGGGCAAATGTTGTCCCTATTTTCAAAAAGGGGAAAAGAGAGGACCCAAATAATTACCGCCCAGTCAGTCTGACATCAATACCAGGGAAGATTCTGGAGCAGATCATTAAGCAAACAGTCTGTGAGCACCTAGAAAGGAATGCTGTGATCACCAATAGTCAGCATGGATTTCTGAAAAATAAGTCATGTCAGACTAACCTGATCTCATTTTTTGACAGAATTACAAGCCTGGTAGATGAAGGGAACGCAGTGGATGTAGCCTACCTTGATTTCAGCAAGGCATTTGACAAGGTGCCCCATGATATTCTTGTAAAGAAGCTGGTAAAATGCGGTCTTGACTATGCTACCACTCAGTGGATTTGTAACTGGCTGACTGACCGAACCCAAAGGGTGCTCATCAATGGTTCCTCTTCATCCTGGAGAAGAGTGACTAGTGGGGTGCCACAGGGTTCTGTCTTGGGCCCGGTCTTATTCAACATCTTTATCAACGACTTGGATGATGGACTCAAGGGCATCCTGATCAAATTTGCAGATGACACCAAACTGGGAGGGGTGGCTAACACCCCAGAGGACAGGATCACACTTCAAAACGACCTTGACAGATTAGAGAACTGGGCCAAAACAAACAAGATGAATTTTAACAGGGAGAGAGGCACAAATACAAGATGGGTGGCACCTGGCTTGAGAGCACTACATGTGAAAAGGATCTAGGAGTCTTGGTTGACCACAAACTAGACATGAGCCAACAGTGTGACGCGGCAGCTAAAAAAGCCAATGCAATTCTGGGCTGCATCAATAGGAGTATAGCATCTAGATCAAAGGAAGTAATAGTGCCACTGTATTCTGCTCTGGTCAGACCTCACTATGGGGCCAAATGGCGTCCGGCACTCTTCTTAGCTGCGTTACTGCTGTCCGTGCCGGTAATAATCTCTTCCAGCCTCTTTGGCCCTCTTAGCAGAGTTTACACAGCGGGGAAAGCTGTTGCTTGCGTGGGTAATAACTCAGACTGCAACGCAGGCTTTTCTCTTATCTCCAACAGCCTTTAATGAGTAGAATAACATCGTAAATTCAGCCCGGCGAAATGGCAGGCATCCTCTCCGCTTCTCGGCAAAAGCGAAAGAGAAAAGACACACAGAGAAACACTCCCCTCTGTGAACATAGCCACGCCTCAGAATGTGAGACCTCACTCAGAACTGTTTAACCCTGTAAGTTCTGATTCTCCTCACACCCCCTCTCGTCTCGCATCCTGAGGGAAATTGTGAGGACACATCTACAGACCTCTTTGAGTTCAACTCCTTTCCCATTGCCTCTTGCCCCTTCCTGGCTTTTGTCTCAGGCAACTGTTGAACCTCCTCAAAACTCCCAGGTTCGCACTGTGCGAAACCAACCCATGCGCTGGTGACCTGAAACCTCTCAGGTGGTACCCCCTTCGTGGTGCGTGCGGACCGTCTGAGCACAGTCTCAGGTGCTCCTTCTGTCCCACTGGGTCCAGCAAGTGTTTCACTGGTACCAGAAGACTCCCCCTCTGACTTACTGCGTCTTCGGGCCTTCTGAACTTTGCTAACGGGAGACGAAGGCTCACTCTTGGGCTCTCTTTTAACAACCTGTGGAGATGCCCAACCCTGTTCTTGACCTTGGTCAGCGACCTGGTCCTCATCAACAGGTTCAGCTTCTGCCTCTCCCTCCTCCTCAGAATCAGATAGACATTCTGAGAGAACGTCAGGATTCGCATGGATCCTTGACCAACCATTCTGCTCACAGAACTCAGCATTTCTGCTAACTAGAATCCTGGACTGATCACCATCTGGATATGCAAACTTCCACCCCTTTGTCCCAGGCTCATACCCACAAAAGATCATTTTCCGGAACCTCGGGTCACCTTCCTTTCGTTGAACCTTTGGCACCAGCACCCAGGCTTGGCAACCAAACACACGGAAGAAATGCAGCTTCGGCTTCTTTCCGTGGAGGAAGAAATACGGGGTGTCACCTACCACTGAATTGTAGGACCTGTTCATCGTGAAATTGGCCATCTTTATCGCCTCCCCCCAAAAACTTTGAGGCAAACCAGAGTCACACAGTAGAATGTCAGTAGCTTCAGCTAGTGCTCTACTTCTGTGCTCCGCCACACCAATCTCATGAGGAGAAGTAGCACCCGTCAACCAGTGACGTATTCCCTTCTGGCGGAAGAAACTCTTCAGAGCAGACCCAGTGACCTCTGCGCCTCGGTCACTCTGAAACCCCTGCACCTTGGTGGAAAACTGTAGTTCCACTGCCGCAACCCAATCTTTGATCAGTTGCGCTGCCTCGCCTTTGCGTTTCAGCGAGAAGACCCATGCATTTGTTGGGATACTGCCAGGGAGATAAAGTCCATCTGAGCCCCCAAGCTCGGCGCCGGACGATCCATCGACCTCCCGTAGTCACGCAGTATCAGCAATTTGGCGACACGAAGCCTCAGGCTTGTGCACACTCTATCAGCAGAATTCACACAGCAAAAGTTGCACAGCAGGACAGCATATTTACAGTTTATTCAGCGTAGGTCAGAACAAAAGAAGACATGACCGTCTGCTCCGACTGCTCAGGCAAACAGCAGAAAACGAAAGGAACAGACAACAGAAACATCCTGTGAGACAGGAAATGCGCAGGCTGTGACACAAACATCCTGCTCCCTTTTAAGGTGGAACGGAAATATCCTAACATCCTCCCCCTTTCCGTGTAACCTGTAGTACCTGTGGTTCAACCCAATTGCAACCTTTGTGCGTAAACCTTCAGTTGTTCTCTGTTAACAACCTTAGACAACAGATCAGCAGGAATTTCATTTCCTGGCATGTAGGACACCTGAATGAGTCCTTTCTGAATACACTCTCTTGCACGATGTAGCTTAATCTGCAAGTACTTGGTCCTTTGCTTGCAACTCTCCGAGTTCAGCAAAGCCAAACAAGATCTATTGTCTTGATACACTTGTATAGGACATTTCACAGAAACCCCAATGTCCTTAAACAGTTGCATCAACCATTCACAATCCATGAGTGAAAATGACAGAGCATTGAGTTCTGCTTCACAGGAACTTAGGCTAACTGTCGTCTGCTTTTTGCACAACCAGTCAAAGAGGCAGTGGTTGTACATGTAGCATACTCCAGAAGTGCTTGTACCATCCGTGGTGTCACTTCCAAAACTTGCATCTGCAAAGATTTCAAGACCTCCAGTCTTCTGACTGGTGAACCTCAGCCTGTAGTGCATAGTCCCTTTCAAATAGCGGGCTATGCGCTTCAGAGCTTTCCAATCCTGAACAGTAGGATTGTTAGCATGTCTGCTAAGCAGGTTAGTGCTTACAGCTATATCAGGTCTTGAGCATCTAGCAATGAAATTCAACTTGCCTAGAATGCATCTGTACAGCGTTGTGTCTGAAAACGCTTCAGCAGTACTATCTGTTACGAAAAAGGAGCAATGCAGAAGCAAGCACCAGGTGGCTGGAATGGTAAACAGGATGTGGGTGTTATTGGATTGTACCGTGGGAACCAGGAACAGTCTGTAAAGTGCTCTGAGAGCCGGATGTTACCTCAGAGCAGCACATGACCCTGTACTGGAAGTACATGGGTGGAGTTTACTTTCTCTCTCTGCAGTGGGGAAGCAGAGTGTGCAGACATGTTTTCTATGTACTGCTGAAAGACAGAAATAAAGACATGTAGATATATTTCTGTCTGTCTCATTCCCCCTCCCTGGGGGAGGAGTGGTGTGTTCTCCTTCACGTTGAGGAGAATCGCCGATTGGAGACCTCCTTTTATCTTGCCGGGAGTCGCAGACGGGAGGTCATAAGGATTCAAGCCGGGCACCTGGAGGGTGGCCAAATTCCTCTGGACTAAGAGCTAAGCTGGAGGCTCTGACTTTTGGCTTGAATTACGACACTATCTACCTGGTAACCTGTCACCATCGGTGTGTCTGCTGGGTTTGCATCAACCAAATTCAACCTGGTTAATACATCAGCAATTTTCTGTGTTTGGTGTACCAGAAAATTACCTGCTTGGTCCCTCTCCACCTGCAGAGAAAGATAGTTGGATACCTCACCAAGATCCTTCATGTCAAAGTGCTCCTTCACCTGAGCTAGGGTGCTTTGGTAAAAAGCCTGATTCTTCCAAAACATCAGAAGATCATCAACAAAACATAAACAATACAGTTTGTTTTGCCCCTCCTCCTTGACAAACACACACGGATCAGCTTTGCCCTGGTGAAAACCTAGAGAAAGCAACGTCTCAGTGAGTTTTGTGTTCCAACACCTGGCACTCTGCTTGAGACCATATAAGGATTTCCGCAGTTTACAGACCATTCCCTTCTGTATCTGCATCCCGTCAGGTGGAAGCATGTACAGCTGCTCATTCAAAATCCCGTACAAAAAAGCTGTATTAATGTCATGATGGGAAACATGCAGTTTCTCCTCCGCAGCGATCTTGAGCATCAGCCGAATGCTCTCATATTTGACCGTGGGCGAGTAGGTCTCGTGGTAATCCTGTCCTGGTACCTGTGAAAAACCTCTGGCAACCAATCTGGCTTTGTGTCTGACAACCTTGCCATTCTGGTCTGTCTTGGCCTTGAAGACCCATTTGCTGCCAACCAGTCTCATACCTGGGACTACCGGTACCAGCTCCCAAGTTTGGTTCCTGTTTAAGGAATCAACTTCAGCCTTCATGGCATTTAGCCAAGGCTCAGCATCTTTAGAGGTTAACTCTTGAACCTCTTTGAAGCTTGAAGGTTCCCACACCTTCTCTGAGCTATTAAGAACAGCAGTTGCCGTCTTAGCAAACTCATCTGCAAATCTCTTTGGAGGTTTGCCTTTGGTTGCCCTTTCAGACCTGCGAACCAGACGCAAGTCTTCTGGACTCATCTCCTCTTTCTTAGGAGAAAAATGACCAATGGTGAACAGTGGTTCTTCCAGTTCATTGTCAGACTCATCAGATGGTCTGACTGAGGCCTTTGCGCTCTTGTAGTCTGCTGTGTCATCACTGTCACTGACAGCAGCAGCAGCGCCACCCACTGAACTGGAATCCGAACTCTGATCATCATCATCATCATCATCCTCAGTTTCCTCAGCTTTCTCAGCATGATCTGCTTTCTTCACATCACCTTCATCCTCCTCTGGGTAACTCTGGAAAATTCCCACATTTTCCCCCCCACTTAGGATTGTACTCAACACTCCTTGTGAACTTTATGGATTTAGAGTTAGTCATCCATACCCTGTATGCACCTTTTTCGTACCCCATGAACAAACCATGTGCCCCACGCTTCCCAAGCTTGTTGCTTTGTGGGGTGTGCACCCACATGTCAGAACCAAAGATTCTCAAGTGCTTGACATTTGGTTTGTTACCAAACATCTTCTCGTAGGGAGTGCAGCCAATAGGTGATGACAATCTCCTGTTAAAAGTGTAAACAAAATTCGAGAGAGCCTCCCCCCAAAACTTCTCAGGGAGGTTGGCATCATGCAACAAGGTTTTTAGTCCTTGCAGCAACGTTTGATTTGCTCTCTCCGCAAGCCCATTCATCCATGGCGATCTAGGCGTTGACAAGTCATGCTGGATTCCCTTCTCAGTCAGGAAAGCTTCAAACTGCTGAGAAGTGAACTCCCCGCCTCGATCAGTAAACAGACAACCGATACGTTTACCGTGAGCATTCTCCAACCAAGCACAGAATGCCTTGAACCTAGGAAATGCTTGCGATTTCTGCTCGAGCATAAACACATGAATGTACCTAGAAAAAGAATCAATTAGAACCATGAAGTACCTTGCTCCTCCCAAAGAGGGCGCAAGAGGCCCAACCAGGTCGGCATGCACTAGCTGGTAGGGTTTGTTAGCCTGCCTGCTAGACTCCTTGCCTTTTGGAGCAACCTTCACCTTGTTCTCTGCACAAGATACACATTTCATGTGAAATTTACAGGGTTTGATGTTCAAACCTTCAACCAACCCAGGCATCTTGGCTAGCGCTTGCCAAGATAAGTGAGCAAATCTTCTATGTGCATCATGAATACATCCTGCATGAAGAACCTTGTTAGTTTGTGCAACACAACAAGTATCAACATTTGATATGACAGCATTGTCATCATAAGTTAGACAGAACAAACCATCCATCAACTTTGCATGCCACATTGCCTCTTTGCCTTTCCTGATGACACAGACAGTCCTCTTGAAGGAAACCTCAAAACCACGCCCAGTCAGCTGTGGGACACTAATCAAATTGTCCGCAGCTCCTGGAACAAAAAGTACATCTCTGATGGTAGTATGCAGACTTGCAAGTTTCACAGTCCCAACTCCTGCAATTTGCAAAGTCCTTCCATCAGCCAGGTGGATCTCTCCATCTTGAGGTGTGAAGGAGACAAACAGATGGCGGTCCTTGGCAAGATGGCGACTGGCCCCAGAGTCAATTACAAACCTGGCCTTAGCTTTTAGAGCAGGTGTGCTGGCAAACATAACCTTGTTTTCCACCAGCGTGGGCTTTTGCAGCTTGCCCCCCTGCTCCTGGCCATCAGACGTGCCTTTAGCCTTTGGTGGAGCTGTGCCAGCAAACATAGCCTTGTTTTTCCCTGGCTTTCCACTCCCCTTCTGCTTCGGGCCATCTGCAGGCATCTTGCTCTGTTTACATCTGGCCTTCCGGCCTCTGCTAAGGCTCTGACCTTAGTTCTCACGAGAAACAGAGCTCTCAGCTGCCGACTCCTTGACTCCCCCTGGAGGCTGGAATGCTGCCTGGGATGACGTGGCAGTCTGCTCCCCCTGCAGCTTGCAACCGGTGCCCTCAGCATCCCTGCATTCACTCGCATTCTGGGAAACAGCCAGGACCTCCGATGCATTCAAACACTGGGCTGGGATTATTGGCAGGTGGGCCTTTTTCAAAGCATCCCACATGTCACGTGCCGTGAGATTTCCAGCAAGCGTCTTTATTTCCTCCAGAGAGACGGATAAGACTATTATATCAATGGCCCTCGAATTCTGGCCCTCCCATTTCTCTGTCCGAGGAACTGGAGTGGCTTCAGACACAGTATGCCAGACTCCAAACTGACGCAGCAAACTCTCACACCATTTTGCCCAGGTCTGATAATTGTGCCGATTTAACTTTGGGCACTCAGTGGCCTCAGAAGCTTGGAAAAAATCCATTCCAGCTTTTTACGTGAGCCGTGAGCCTTTATGCCTTCAAAGACGTCTTATCTCGGCAGCACATAAATCACGATGCCTCTGGCTCGGCTCCCAGGCCAATTAGACTTGCCGGACATCAAAGGCCTTTTCCGCAGCATCCAGAAAAGCCTCTGCTTTCACTTTTCCAGCACATACCTCAGCAGTCTGTCGCTGTCTTACTCTCCTGCAAGTGCCGTGAATCTGGGCCCGAAACCTGTTGTTGGGATACTGCCAGGGAGATAAAGTCCATCTGAGCCCCCAAGCTCGGCGCCGGACGATCCATTGACCTCCTGTAGTCACGCAGTATCAGCAATTTGGCGACACGAAGCCTCAGGCTTGTGCACACTCTATCAGCAGAATTCACACAGCAAAAGTTGCACAGCAGGACAGCATATTTACAGTTTATTCAGTGTAGGTCAGAACAAAAGAAGACATGACCGTCTGCTCCGACTGCTCAGGCAAACAGCAGAAAACGAAAGGAACAGACAACAGAAACATCCTGTGAGACAGGAAATGCGCAGGCTGTGACACAAACATCCTGCTCCCTTTTAAGGTGGAACGGAAATATCCTAACAGCGTTCTGGGTAAAATCATCTGTCAGCGTCAGTGCAAATCTGGCCCCGCCCAGACTCTCTGGAATTGGAGTTGTCCCGTAGCGTTGCCATGGAGGCAGCTAGGTGATAAGAACTGTCCTTCTCACTCTCTGTGTCACGTCCTCCCTGCGCATTCCCACGCTGGCCTCCTTTCCTGGACTGGCTGCCATGGAAACCTGGCTGACTGCCATGGGAAGCGACCTTGGAGACATCCTGCCCAGCATCTCTGGCTCTCCGGGGGCAGGAACGACGCAGATGGTCAACTGATCCACAGACAAAACAACGACGAGTGGAAAAAGCCTGAACTGTGCCTTCTGCTGGCCTGGCCCCCCCCCCTCTGCAACCGGATGGGCTCACTGTGCCAGCTCGGCCCTCTCTTAGGCGGCGTTCCTGTTCGTCACACAAACAACCGGTGGAAAACTTTGCAAACTTGCCTTTGGTCTTCTCTGCCCCCCCAACCTTGCCAGCAGCTCTCCTTGAGGCTGTACTGCATCTGGGGACGTGGCTTTTGGCTTCCGCTGTGGTTTCTCGGCAAACCCTCTCCAGCTCCTGCCAAACAGCCTGGGCACTGTCAAGACCCTCCACCAAAGGTAGCTGTGAGCACTCCAAACTGAGCACTATAGCTCCCAGGGCTTTGTGATTTTTTCTCTGCGAAGCATGTGCAACTGCAATATCTGCTGCCGAAGCATCGGCTGCAGCTTGCTGTGGAGGCCCTTGGAACGCCTCCCACAGACCCTTGGCTACCAGCCATGCCTTCAGCTTCCTGCTCCACTCCTCCCAATTTCTGCCATTTAATTTTTCGAAAGGGACGGAGTATGATTCCTGGCTGTCTGCCATCTTCTCCCCGGGGGTCAGCTTACTCACGTAACAGCAGCTCCTCCGGCACCCGGTTCAGCAAACCAGATCCTCCCCAGCGAGCTCCTCTCTGCCTCAAACGTTAGGCACAGCTCCAACTGGCTACAGCTTCTCCTCAGCTGGCTTCTCCCACACGCAGGCACAACGCAGCAACAGCTCCAAAGCTTGGCTGACTTCCATAACCTATGGGGCCAAATGGCGTCCGGCAATCTTCTTAGCTGCGTCACTGCTGTCCGTGCCGGTAATAATCTCTTCCAGCCTCTTTGGCCCTCTTAGCAGAGTTTACACAGCGGGGAAAGCTGTTGCTTGCGTGGGTAATAACTCAGACTGCAACGCAGGCTTTTCTCTTATCTCCAACAGCCTTTAATGAGTAGAATAACATCGTAAATTCAGCCCGGCGAAATGGCAGGCATCCTCTCCGCTTCTCGGCAAAAGCGAAAGAGAAAAGACACACAGAGAAACACTCCCCTCTGTGAACATAGCCACGCCTCAGAATGTGAGTTCTGGGCACCACAGTTCAAGAAGGACACTGACAAACTGGAACGTGTCCAGAGGAGGGCAACCAAAATGGTCAAAGGCCTGGAAACGATGCCTTATGAGGAACGGCTAAGGGAGCTGGGCATGTTTAGCTTGGAGAAGAGGAGGTTAAGGGGTGATATGATAGCCATGTTCAAATATATAAAAGGATGTCACATAGAGGAGGGAGAAAGGTTGTTTTCTGCTGCTCCAGACAAGCGGACACGGAGCAATGGATCCAAACTACAAGAAAGAAGATTCCACCTAAACATTAGGAAGAACTTCCTGACAGTAAGAGCTGTTCGACAGTGGAATTTGCTGCCAAGGAGTGTGGTGGAGTCTCCTTCTTTGGAGGTCTTTAAGCAAAGGCTTGACAACCATATGTCAGGAGTGCTCTGATGGTGTTTCCTGCTTGGCAGGGGGTTGGACTCGATGGCCCTTGTGGTCTCTTCCAACTCTATGATTCTATGATTCTATGATTCTATGATTCTATGATTCTATATACTGTATACCAAAATCCATATGGTGTAATAGACCTTTCATAAATTTCCAGGATACCCTGTCGAAAGCTTTTTCTGCATCTATAGCCATTAAGACTGCCTTCTTTTCTATTCTTAAGTCTAAATACGCTAATAAGTTTATAATGTTTCTAGTGTTGCTATAAATGTGCCTCCCGGGCAAAAAGCCAGCTTGGTCATTGTGTATCATCATCTGGAAGACTTTTTTTGATCTTTCGGCTAAAATATTTGCATATAATTTATAATCGTAATTTAGAAGCGCGATAGGCCTATAGTTGTTAATAAGTAGATTGTCCGTTCCCTGTTTTGGAATTAATGCAATAAGGCTGTCTTTCCAAGAATCCGGCATGGTTCCGTCTTTGAAGATGTTGTTCATGATACTTCTTAATGGGTCAGACAGTAAGTCCTCAATTTTTTTATAATATATTGCCGGTAGGCCGTCTGGCCCTGGTGGCTTTCCTATCTTTGCTTCCTTAATGGCTCTTTGAATTTCGTACGATGTAATAGGGGCATTCAACAGTTCTTTTTGTTCTTTAGTAAGTTTCAGAAGACAGTTCTGTTCTAAATGTTCTTTAACTTCTTCTGTTGTTTCATTTCCTTCCTTATAGATTTCTCTAAAGAATTCGAGAAATCGTTTCTCTATTTCTTTAGGGTTGTTTATTATTTTGCCTTCGCACTTAACTCTATTTATAAGACTTTCTGCCTCTCTCTTCTTTAATTGCCATGCTAATAACCAGGCTCAGGTTCTGTTTCAGGCTGTGTCTCTGTTTCAGGCTCCGGCGCTGTATCAAACACTGTTGCAGACTCAGGCTGTGGCACTATGGCTGTAGCTGTGGCTCTGGTTCTGTTTCAGGCTCTGGCACTGTATCAAGCACTGTTTCAGGCTGAGGTTCAGGCTCAGGCTCCGACTTCTGTTCTTTATTAGGCTTTGGCTCTAGCACTTATTCTAGCTCTATTTCAGGGTCGGCCTGTGTCTCAGCCTTTGTCTCTGTTTCACGCTGTTTCTCTGTTTCAGGCTCTGGCACTCTATCAAGCACTGTTTCTGGCTCTGGCTCTCTTTCAGGCTCTGGTTCTGAAGTAGGGTTTTGTTCTGGCTCTGGCTGTGTCTCTGGATCTGGCTGTGTCTCTGCTTCAGGCTCCTATGCCGTATCAAGCACTGTATCAGGCTCTGCCTCTCCCTCTGGCCCTGGCTACGTTTAAGCGTCAGGCTCAGTTTCAGACAGTGTCTCTGTTTCAGGATCCAGCACTCTATCAAGCACTATTTCAGACTCAGGCTGTGGATCTCGGCTGTGGCTGTGGATCTCGGCTGTGGCTCTAGGCTCCGTCTGTGGCTCTGTCTGTGGCTCTGGCTCTCTTTCAGGGTCTGGTTCTGAATGAAGATCTGGTTCTGACTCTGATTCAGGGTCTCATGATGGCTCTTCCTCTGCCTCTGACCCAGCTATGTTTCAGGGTCTGGCTCTCTTTCAGGCTCTGGTTCTGAATTAGGGTTTTGTTCTGGCTCTGGCTGTGTCTCTGGCTCTGGCTCTGGCTCCAGCTCTGGCACTGTATCAAGTACTGTTGCAGACTCAGGCTGTGGCTCTAGGCTTTGGCTGCAGCTATGTTTTGTGCTCCGGCCCTGTATCAAGCCCTATTTCTGGCTCTGGCTCTGGCTCTGGCTCTGGCTCTGGCTTTCTTTCAGCTGTGGCTCTGAATGAGGCTCTGGCTCTGGCTCTGATTCAGAGTCTCGCTCTGGCTCTGGCACTCTATCAAGGACTGTTTCAGACTCAGGCTGTGGCTGTGGTTCTGCCTCTGTTTCAGGCTCAGGCTCTGTTTGAGGCTATGTCTCTGTTTCAGGCTCCGGCACTGTATCAAGTACTGTTGCAGACTCAGGCTGTGGCTCTAGGCTGTGGCTGTGGCTGTTGCTCTGGTTCTGGCTCTGGCTCTTTCTCAGGCTCTGGTTCTGAATGAGGGCTTGGTTCTGGCACTGATTCAGGGTCTCGCTCTGGCTCTGGCTCTGGCTCTGGCACTCTATCAAGGACTGTTTCAGACTTAGGCTGTGGCTGTGGCTCTGGCTCTGTTTCCATTCTTACAATGGAATGTACACAAAACAATAATCCTTTCTATATAAATTTTCCCATACATTCTGAAAACATAATAAATCCTTAATTGTTGTCCACCTCCTTTTAGTTCCTTTATCACTCGAATGCTAGCACGGAGTCAAAACTATTATTGTATTTTTGAACATATCTTGTATAACCATTCCATTTTTCTGCAAATTTTTGCTTTGAGATTCCTCTGAGTTTGAGAAAGAGGGGGGTTTGCCCTGCCGGACTTAAAACTGTACTATGAAGCAGCAGCTTTCTGCTGGCTGAAAGATTGGCTACTTCTTGAGAACACGGACATTTTGGACTTAGAAGGGTTCAATAATAGGTATGGTTGGCATGCATATATATGGTATGACAAGGTAAAAATTCATAAAAGTTTCAAAAAGCATATTGTTAGGAAAGCATTATATAATGTTTGGATTCGTTATAAAGATCTGTTGGAAAATAAAACCCCTAGGTGGTTGTCACCAATGGAGGCCAAGGAAGTTAAAAAACTTAATATGGAATCTAATTGGCCAAAATATTGGGAAATTGTAGAACAAGAAGGTGGAAATGTGAAATTACAGAGCTATGAGAAATTGAAGTTTAAAGTAAGAGATTGGCTTCATTATTATCAGATAAATGAAGTTTTTAAACAGGACAGGAAAATCGGCTTCCAAGTGGAGAAGTCGAAGCTAGAAACAGAGTTGTTAGAACGCAATACTAATAATCTTTCTAGAATGTACAATTTGCTGCTGAAATGGAATACACAGGATGAAACGGTCAAATCAGCTATGATTAAATGGGCACAAGACATTGGTCATGACATTATGTTTGCTGACTGGGAACAGTTATGGACCACTGGTATAAAATTTACGGCATGTAATGCCTTAAGAGAGAATATTATGAAAATGATTTATAGGTGGTACATGACCCCAGTCAAGCTTGCAAAAATCTATCATCTGCCCAATAACAAATGCTGGAAATGTAAAGAAACTGAAGGTACTTTCTATCACCTTTGGTGGACGTGCCCAAGGATTAAGGCCTTCTGGGAAACGATATATAATGAAATTAAGAAGGTGCTTAAGTGTACCTTTCATAAAAAACCAGAGGCTTTTCTCCTGGGCATAGTAGGCCAATTGGTGTCAAAGAAAGATAGGACGTTCTTTATGTATGCAACAACAGCAGCAAGAGTTTTACTAGCAAAGTATTGGAAGACACAAGAACTACCCACGTTGGAAGAGTGGCAGACGAAGGTGATTGAATATATGGGACTAGCAGAGATGACGAGCAGAATCCGTGACCAAGGGAAAGAGACGGTGGAGGAAGATTGGAAGAAATTTAAACTTTATCTTAAAAATTCTTGTAAAATTATTGAGTGTTAAAATGTCATGGGTAAAGAATAGCAGATTTGCAGCGATATGATTGGAAAAGAGGAAAGAAAAGGGTTATAGAAAGGAACTTATAAGTAATTCAGACCAGGGGTTGCTGAAAAAAGTTTAAAACAGGGATGCAGAAAAGGGAGGCATGGGGAAGTCGCTGAAATTGGGTATATGAAAAAATTTATGAAATTATACATGTTTATATGTTTGTTTGTTAGTGTCTGTTGTTTGTATTGTCTTATATTATATGTTGAAAAACCAATAAAAATTTTTATTAAAAAAAAAAAAAGAGATTCCTCTGAGTTTGCTAGTCAATTGAGCCGTCTCCACCAATTCCTGTAATTTGATTTGCCAATCTGTTATTTTTGGAGCCTCGTGATCTTTCCATCCCTTGGCCACAAGTATACGAGCTGCTGCGGTTGCATACAAGAATACCCCTCTTAGATTTTTTGGGATCTCTTTATCTAAAATACTTCATAGAAATGCCTCCGTTTTTTTCGTAAAAGTTATCCCCATCATCTTTTTTAATTCATCGTATATTCCCCCCCAAAAAAATCTTAATCTTTTCACACGTCCACCACATGTGGCTCACGTCACCGTTATTTCCTCCACATCTCCAACAAGTATTCGCCAAATTTTGATACATTCTTGATCATCTGGAAGGAGTGAGGTACCACCTATGAGCCATTTTCATCATGTTCTCTCTTATATTATAGCTGGCTGTAAATTTCAAATTTACATTCCATCAGTTTTCCCCATCTTTTAGCATAATTGGACGGACCACATCTTGGGCCCACTTTATCATTGAAGCCTTAACCTCCTCATCCATTACTTCGTAGTCTAAAAGAAGTCTATACATTTTTGCGATTATTTTGGTTTTACTATTCAGCAGTTTTTTTCAAATCTTGAAGGCTCCTTTTCAAAACCCATCTGCTTATCCTGTCTGAACACTTCATTCACCTGGAAGTAATCTAGCCAACTAGAAAAGTGATCTTTTATTTTCTCATAACTTATCAATATTAGTTGACCCTCCTCCTCCCCCCTTAATATTGTGTTATACGTTATCCGGTTCTCTTTGATGTTGTTGCTTTTTTTAACAGCGATTGCTTCTAGTGGAGAGTTCCTGTCGGAATGCAAGCCAAAAGAGCACAGCCTCCAGCTTAGCTCTTAGTCCAGAGGAATTTGGCCACCCTCCAGGTGCCCGGCTTGATTCCTTATGACCTCCCGTCTGTGTCTCCCGGCAAGATCAAAGGAGGTCTCCAATCGGCGATTCTCCTCAACGTGAAGGAGAACACACCACTCCTCCCCCACCTCCATTCCCAGGGGAGGGGGAAAGAGACAGACAGAAATATATCTACATGTCTTTATTCCTGTCGTTCACCAGTACAGAGAAAACATGTCTGCACACTCTGCTTCCCCACTGCAGAGAGAGAACAAACTCCACCCATGTACTTCCAGTACAGGGTCATGTGCTGCTCTGAGGTAACATCCGGCTCTCAGAGCACTTTACAAACTGTTCCTGGTTCCCACGGTACAATCCAACATCCTGTTTACCATTCCAGCCACCTGGTGCTTGCTTCTGCATTGCTCCTTTTTCGTAACATCCTCCCCCAAAAGAATCAATGCGTGTTGCAGCAAGCAAAGCATGATCCAGAGAAGAAAACAAACAGTTGTTATACACATAACACTCCCCTGTTGTTTCAGTTCCACTCTTGGAACTCCCCGCCACTGGTTTCCCCAGTGTACCTCTCTGGTTGTCTGGTTTCCAAGGAATGAGTGCATCTGCATTACCTTGGCTAGCATCTCTCTGTTGTGTCTTTGTCTCTGACTTAGACACAGCTCCAACCTGTCCTCGGTTGTTTACAACAGCAACACATGCAACAGCTAAGTTAGCAAACTCTTTTGAGTACCTCTTGGGTGGTTGACCCTTTGTAACTCTCTCAGACCTACGTATGAGGTGCTGATCCTCTCTGCTCACTGGTCCAGTCTCAGGACTCTTTGGAGAACTAGTTCCAATGGTAAACAGTGGTTCATCCTTCAGTTGTGAAGGCCTATCTATTGTGTGAGACTTCCTCTCAATGACTGTGACAACTGAGCTCTCCGAGCTATCAGTGTCATCACTTTCTGTACAGCTGAAATCAGTAAAATCATCATCATCTGAATCGTCCTCAGTGGGAAATGTGTGTACTATCACTCTCTCCTGTTCAGGAGCACTCTCTAGAAATTTTGTGAGAATCACCTGACCAGATTCAGACAAAATTACTCTGTAGAGACCCTTTTCATACCCCACAAAAATGCCTCTGGCATTCTTTACTCCACCTGGAGCTTCTGTTCTCACATGAGACCCAAAAACCTTGAAATGGGCAACAGAAGGTTTTCTGTGGAACAGTTTCTCAAAAGGAGAACTTCCCAACTCTTTTGAAACCTTTCTCACTTTCGTATAACAGAACGACATTAGAGACTCGGCCCAGTACTCATGTGGCAGATGTGAACTAAGCAATTGCGCTTCCATCTCCTTTTGCAATTCTTTGTTCACCCGTACACAGACACCCCTGTTCCACGCTTCCGCTGAAACAGCAATCTTGTGTCTGATCCCCTTCTTCTGCAGGAACCTTTGGAAATCCTGTAAAAGAAAAATCTGCTTCTCATCTGTAAATAGACAATCAATGTTAGCATCATGCATACTCTTAACTTTGTCACAAAATTCCTGAAACCTCTCCAAGGCTTCCTGTGGCTTTCTCAACATATAAACCCAGACATAGTTAGAGAAATGATCCACACACACAAGATAATATCTTGCATTGCCTCTAGATGGTTCTAGAGGACCAATCACATCAGCATACACCCGCTGAAATGCTCTGTTGACTCCGGTCTTCTTCTTGCTCACACCTGCAAGAGAAACTAGGTTAGACACAGATGAATTACATTCCATGTAATCACTTTGTGCAAAAGTCAACAAATATAGTCCATCCTTCTCCCTGGCTGAAAGAAATAACTCTCCATCTTTGTAGATCTTGCAGCTCTCAGCATCGTAGGACAGTTTCAGTCCTCTCTTTGCAATCTGCGAAACACTCAGCAGATTGAACTTCAATTCAGGAACCAGGTAAACATTGTTTATTGTCAAGTTCAGACTCTTAAGATAGACAGTCCCCACGCCGGCCGCTTCTAGCTCCTGACCATTGGCCTGTGTCACAGTGAAGCTTTGCTTCTTAAACGTTGAAAAGAGTCCTTTGTGTGGGGACATATGAACCGTCGCTGCAGTGTCGATAATAAACGCGTTCCCAACATCTGGCGTGGTTCCTTTCGCCATCAAAGCCTTTGCAGGTTCCACCATAGGCTTGGTATGACCTTTGCCTGACGCCTCAGGCTTTGCTGAGCGGCCCTTCGCTCCTTTTGGCTGACGTGGCTTCTTGCAGTTCCGCTGAAGATGCCCAGCCTGTCCGCAATTGTAACATTGGACAACATTCAAAGCTACAGCATCCTTTCCAGTAGCCTCATCGGTGGGGGAATTAGAACTCCGTTCTTCCCTCCCCCTGTCCTTTTCTTCCTGTGCAGCAAGCCGGCTGTGTTCTTCTAGAACCACGGCACTCAGGGGCACTCCCCCCTTCTTGGCATCCATGCTGAATCCAAGGGTCAGTTTGCACTCAATCTCAAGCCAGCTTTCACTTTCCAAGCCAGTAAACTCCAAAAGTTTCTGTTTACTGCTTCACTGGCAGGCTTGCCTTTGGGCTGTTTTTTCAAAACCCTTGCACAGCTGCGCAGATACACTTTCGATTTCCCAGGCTCTTTTTTAGGCCACTCAGTAACTGGCAGACGTTGCCTAGCAACCTGCTCAGGACGGAACTCCTTATCTAAACCACAGGAATTCCTGGTATGCAAGCTTGCTCTTTCAGAGCTGTTTTTCTTACGCAGCTTGTGAACCAGAAAATAAATCTTTCTGCGTTCATTCTCTCTTGCCCGAAATGCAGCATACCTTTTTTTCAGGCTCCGTTGCCTTGAAACACACTCCTCTCGGTGTCCAGCTGTCTGTTTCAGCTTTCTGGCTGCAGGCAGACGCTTTTCTTTATCTCCTTAGGTGCAGAGGATGGCAACGATTCATCGACCTCTCACCTCCCATGCAGATTCTCATAGATCAGATATCCATCGGCCTGCTACCAGTTGTCGGAATGCAAGCCAAAAGAGCACAGCCTCCAGCTTAGCTCTTAGTCCAGAGGAATTTGGCCACCCTCCAGGTGCCCGGCTTGATTCCTTATGACCTCCCGTCTGTGTCTCCCGGCAAGATCAAAGGAGGTCTCCAATCGGCGATTCTCCTCAACGTGAAGGAGAACACACCACTCCTCCCCCACCTCCATTCCCAGGGGAGGGGGAAAGAGACAGACAGAAATATATCTACATGTCTTTATTCCTGTCGTTCACCAGTACAGAGAAAACATGTCTGCACACTCTGCTTCCCCACTGCAGAGAGAGAACAAACTCCACCCATGTACTTCCAGTACAGGGTCATGTGCTGCTCTGAGGTAACATCCGGCTCTCAGAGCACTTTACAAACTGTTCCTGGTTCCCACGGTACAATCCAACATCCTGTTTACCATTCCAGCCACCTGGTGCTTGCTTCTGCATTGCTCCTTTTTCGTAACAGTTCCATCTTGGGGTTTTCTGTTCCAAATATATTTTGTATTTTCCCCATACCTTATATATAGCATTTCTTATTATATGATTTGAAAAACTCCTATGCGTCTTTATTTTCCCATAATAAAGATAGCCATGCCACCCAAAACGGGTGTCATGACCTTCTAGCTCTAAAATATCCCAATTTTTTAATAAATACCAATCTTTCAACCAGAGAAGACATGAGGCTTCGTAATATAGCTTCAAATCCGGTAACCCGTAGCCACCTCTTTCTACAGTATCTATTAATATCTTATGCTTTACTCTTGGTCTTTTACCCTTCCACCAAAATTTAGAAATTTCTTTTTGCCACCTGTTGATACTGCTGGTCTTTCCTGTAATTGGAATCGTTTGGAATAGAAAGAGTAGCTTCGGTAAAACTATCATTTTAATTACCGAAATACGGCCCAGGAATGATAAATTTAACCTTGTCCATGTCTCCAACTGTCTTTTGATATCTTTCCAACAATTGGAATAATTATCTTCCTATAAGTTAAGATTCTTTGGTGTTATCCATAATCCTAAATACTTGATTTTGGGGTAGATTTCAATGTGTATTATTTGTTCTAATTCTGCTTTTTCAGCTGGCGACATATTTTTAACTAATAGTTTTGTCTTGTTGAAATTCATTTTGAACCCCGCAACTTTACCGTAGCCATATATTATTTCCAACGCCTTTCTTAAACTCTGTTTTGGTTGCTCCGTAGTTATAATTAAATCGTCAGCAAATGCCCTCGTTTTGTAACTTCTATTTCCCAGCATAATCCCTTTTATTTCTTTTTCTTCCCTAATTTGTTTACATAAAACTTCCAATGTTAATATGAAAATTAAGGGGGATAGTGGGCAACCTTGTCTGACCCCTTTACTGATTTCACACTCCTGTGATAAATTTCCATTGATTATGATTTTAGCTTTTTGTTTTGATTATATTGCTTCAATCCCTTTTATATACTGAATGAACAGAATGAAGCACAGAATGAACTCAGGCTTGCTAGAGAGGTTAAAAGCAACAAAAAAGGCTTTTATGGGTATGTTCGTAGCAAAAGGAAGAACAAAGAAACAGTGGGGTCACTCAGAGGAGAAGATGGTGAAATGTAAACAGGGGACACAGAAAGGGCTGAACTCCTCAATGCCTTCTTTGCCTCAGTCTTCTCCGATAAAGAAAACAATGCCCGACCTGAAGAATTTGGAGCAAAGGATTCAGCAGAGGAAACACAGCCCAGAATAACTAAGGAGATAGTACAAGAATACTTGGCTAGTCTAGATGTATTCAAGTCTCCAGGGCCAGATGAACTGCATCCAAGAGTATTAAGAGAACTGGCAGATGTGATTTCAGAACCACTGGCAGTCATCTTTGAGAATTCCTGGAGAACAGACGAAGTCCCGGCAGACTGGAGGAGGGCAAATGTTGTCCCTATTTTCAAAAAGGGGAAAAGAGAGGACCCAAATAATTACCGCCCAGTCAGTCTGACATCAATACCAGGGAAGATTCTGGAGCAGATCATTAAGCAAACAGTCTGTGAGCACCTAGAAAGGAATGCTGTGATCACCAATAGTCAGCATGGATTTCTGAAAAATAAGTCATGTCAGACTAACCTGATCTCGTTTTTTGACAGAATTACAAGCCTGGTAGATGAAGGGAACGCAGTGGATGTAGCCTACCTTGATTTCAGCAAGGCATTTGACAAGGTGCCCCATGATATTCTTGTAAAGAAGCTGGTAAAATGCGGTCTTGACTATGCTACCACTCAGTGGATTTGTAACTGGCTGACTGACCGAACCCAAAGGGTGCTCATCAATGGTTCCTCTTCATCCTGGAGAAGAGTGACTAGTGGGGTGCCACAGGGTTCTGTCTTGGGCCCGGTCTTATTCAACATCTTTATCAATGACTTGGATGATGGACTCAAGGGCATCCTGATCAAATTTGCAGATGACACCAAACTGGGAGGGGTGGCTAACACCCCAGAGGACAGGATCACACTTCAAAATGACCTTGACAGATTAGAGAACTGGGCCAAAACAAACAAGATGAATTTTAACAGGGAGAAATGTAAAGTATTGCACTTGGGCAAAAAAAATGAGAGGCACAAATACAAGATGGGTGACACCTGGCTTGAGAGCACTACATGTGAGAAGGATCTAGGAGTCTTGGTTGACCACAAACTAGACATGAGCCAACAGTGTGACGCGGCAGCTAAAAAAGCCAATGCAATTCTGGGCTGCATCAATAGGAGTATAGCATCTAGATCAAGGGAAGTAATAGTGCCACTGTATTCTGCTCTGGTCAGACCTCACCTGGAGTACTGTGTCCAGTTCTGGGCACCACAGTTCAAGAAGGACACTGACAAACTGGAACGTGTCCAGAGGAGGGCAACCAAAATGGTCAAAGGCCTGGAAACGATGCCTTATGAGGAACGGCTAAGGGAGCTGGGCATGTTTAGCTTGGAGAAGAGGAGGTTAAGGGGTGATATGATAGCCATGTTCAAATATATAAAAGGATGTCACATAGAGGAGGGAGAAAGGTTGTTTTCTGCTGCTCCAGACAAGCGGACACGGAGCAATGGATCCAAACTACAAGAAAGAAGATTCCACCTAAACATTAGGAAGAACTTCCTGACAGTAAGAGCTGTTCGACAGTGGAATTTGCTGCCAAGGAGTGTGGTGGAGTCTCCTTCTTTGGAGGTCTTTAAGCAAAGGCTTGACAACCATATGTCAGGAGTGCTCTGATGGTGTTTCCTGCTTGGCAGGGGGTTGGACTCGATGGCCCTTGTGGTCTCTTCCAACTCTATGATTCTATGATTCTATATACTGTATACCAAAATCCATATGGTGTAATAGACCTTTCATAAATTTCCAGGATACCCTGTCGAAAGCTTTTTCTGCATCTATAGCCATTAAGACTGCCTTCTTTTCTATTCTTAAGTCTAAATACGCTAATAAGTTTATAATGTTTCTAGTGTTGCTATAAATGTGCCTCCCGGGCAAAAAGCCAGCTTGGTCATTGTGTATCATCATCTGGAAGACTTTTTTTGATCTTTCGGCTAAAATATTTGCATATAATTTATAATCGTAATTTAGAAGCGCGATAGGCCTATAGTTGTTAATAAGTAGATTGTCCGTTCCCTGTTTTGGAATTAATGCAATAAGGCTGTCTTTCCAAGAATCCGGCATGGTTCCGTCTTTGAAGATGTTGTTCATGATACTTCTTAATGGGTCAGACAGTAAGTCCTCAATTTTTTTATAATATATTGCCGGTAGGCCGTCTGGCCCTGGTGGCTTTCCTATCTTTGCTTCCTTAATTGCTCTTTGAATTTCGTACGATGTAATAGGGGCATTCAACAGTTCTTTTTGTTCTTTAGTAAGTTTCGGAAGACAGTTCTGTTCTAAATGTTCTTTAACTTCTTCTGTTGTTTCATTTCCTTCCTTATAGATTTCTCTAAAGAATTCGAGAAATCGTTTCTCTATTTCTTTAGGGTTGTTTATTATTTTGCCTTCGCACTTAACTCTATTTATAAGACTTTCTGCCTCTCTCTTCTTTAATTGCCATGCTAATAACCAGGCTCAGGTTCTGTTTCAGACTGTGTCTCTGTTTCAGGCTCCGGCGCTGTATCAAACACTGTTGCAGACTCAGGCTGTGGCACTATGGCTGTAGCTGTGGCTCTGGTTCTGTTTCAGGCTCTGGCACTGTATCAAGCACTGTTTCAGGCTGAGGTTCAGGCTCAGGCTCCAACTTCTGTTCTTTATTAGGCTTTGGCTCTAGCACTTATTCTAGCTCTATTTCAGGGTCGGCCTGTGTCTCAGCCTTTGTCTCTGTTTCACGCTGTTTCTCTGTTTCAGGCTCTGGCACTCTATCAAGCACTGTTTCTGGCTCTGGCTCTCTTTCAGGCTCTGGTTCTGAAGTAGGGTTTTGTTCTGGCTCTGGCTGTGTCTCTGGATATGGCTGTGTCTCTGCTTCAGGCTCCTATGCCGTATCAAGCACTGTATCAGGCTCTGCCTCTCCCTCTGGCCCTGGCTACGTTTAAGCGTCAGGCTCAGTTTCAGACAGTGTCTCTGTTTCAGGATCCAGCACTCTATCAAGCACTATTTCAGACTCAGGCTGTGGATCTCGGCTGTGGCTGTGGATCTCGGCTGTGGCTCTAGGCTCCGTCTGTGGCTCTGTCTGTGGCTCTGGCTCTCTTTCAGGGTCTGGTTCTGAATGAAGATCTGGTTCTGACTCTGATTCAGGGTCTCATGATGGCTCTTCCTCTGCCTCTGACCCAGCTATGTTTCAGGGTCTGGCTCTCTTTCAGGCTCTGGTTCTGAATTAGGGTTTTGTTCTGGCTCTGGCTGTGTCTCTGGCTCTGGCTCTGGCTCCAGCTCTGGCACTGTATCAAGTACTGTTGCAGACTCAGGCTGTGGCTCTAGGCTTTGGCTGCAGCTATGTTTTGCGCTCCGGCCCTGTATCAAGCCCTATTTCTGGCTCTGGCTCTGGCTCTGGCTCTGGCTCTGGCTCTGGCTCTGGCTCTGGCTCTGGCTTTCTTTCAGCTGTGGCTCTGAATGAGGCTCTGGCTCTGGCTCTGATTCAGAGTCTCGCTCTGGCTCTGGCACTCTATCAAGGACTGTTTCAGACTCAGGCTGTGGCTGTGGTTCTGCCTCTGTTTCAGGCTCAGGCTCTGTTTGAGGCTATGTCTCTGTTTCAGGCTCCGGCACTGTATCAAGTACTGTTGCAGACTCAGGCTGTGGCTCTAGGCTGTGGCTGTGGCTGTTGCTCTGGTTCTGGCTCTGGCTCTTTCTCAGGCTCTGGTTCTGAATGAGGGCTTGGTTCTGGCACTGATTCAGGGTCTCGCTCTGGCTCTGGCTCTGGCTCTGGCACTCTATCAAGGACTGTTTCAGACTTAGGCTGTGGCTGTGGCTCTGGCTCTGTTTCCATTCTTACAATGGAATGTACACAAAACAATAATCCTTTCTATATAAATTTTCCCATACATTCTGAAAACATAATAAATCCTTAATTGTTGTCCACCTCCTTTTAGTTCCTTTATCACTCGAATGCTAGCACGGAGTCAAAACTATTATTGTATTTTTGAACATATCTTGTATAACCATTCCATTTTTCTGCAAATTTTTGCTTTGAGATTCCTCTGAGTTTGAGAAAGAGGGGGGTTTGCCCTGCCGGACTTAAAACTGTACTATGAAGCAGCAGCTTTCTGCTGGCTGAAAGATTGGCTACTTCTTGAGAACACGGACATTTTGGACTTAGAAGGGTTCAATAATAGGTTTGGTTGGCATGCATATATATGGTATGACAAGGTAAAAATTCATAAAAGTTTCAAAAAGCATATTGTTAGGAAAGCATTATATAATGTTTGGATTCGTTATAAAGATCTGTTGGAAAATAAAACCCCTAGGTGGTTGTCACCAATGGAGGCCAAGGAAGTTAAAAAACTTAATATGGAATCTAATTGGCCAAAATATTGGGAAATTGTAGAACAAGAAGGTGGAAATGTGAAATTACAGAGCTATGAGAAATTGAAGTTTAAAGTAAGAGATTGGCTTCATTATTATCAGATAAATGAAGTTTTTAAACAGGACAGGAAAATCGGCTTCCAAGTGGAGAAGTCGAAGCTAGAAACAGAGTTGTTAGAACGCAATACTAATAATCTTTCTAGAATGTACAATTTGCTGCTGAAATGGAATACACAGGATGAAACGGTCAAATCAGCTATGATTAAATGGGCACAAGACATTGGTCATGACATTATGTTTGCTGACTGGGAACAGTTATGGACCACTGGTATAAAATTTACGGCATGTAATGCCTTAGGAGAGAATATTATGAAAATGATTTATAGGTGGTACATGACCCCAGTCAAGCTTGCAAAAATCTATCATCTGCCCAATAACAAATGCTGGAAATGTAAAGAAACTGAAGGTACTTTCTATCACCTTTGGTGGACGTGCCCAAGGATTAAGGCCTTCTGGGAAACGATATATAATGAAATTAAGAAGGTGCTTAAGTGTACCTTTCATAAAAAACCAGAGGCTTTTCTCCTGGGCATAGTAGGCCAATTGGTGTCAAAGAAAGATAGGACGTTCTTTATGTATGCAACAACAGCAGCAAGAGTTTTACTAGCAAAGTATTGGAAGACACAAGAACTACCCACGTTGGAAGAGTGGCAGGCGAAGGTGATTGAATATATGGGACTAGCAGAGATGACGAGCAGAATCCGTGACCAAGGGAAAGAGACGGTGGAGGAAGATTGGAAGAAATTTAAACTTTATCTTAAAAATTCTTGTAAAATTATTGAGTGTTAAAATGTCATGGGTAAAGAATAGCAGATTTGCAGCGATATGATTGGAAAAGAGGAAAGAAAAGGGTTATAGAAAGGAACTTATAAGTAATTCAGACCAGGGGTTGCTGAAAAAAGTTTAAAACAGGGATGCAGAAAAGGGAGGCATGGGGAAGTCGCTGAAATTGGGTATATGAAAAAATTTATGAAATTATACATGTTTATATGTTTGTTTGTTAGTGTCTGTTGTTTGTATTGTCTTATATTATATGTTGAAAAACCAATAAAAAATTTTATTAAAAAAAAAAAGAGATTCCTCTGAGTTTGCTAGTCAATTGAGCCGTCTCCACCAATTCCTGTAATTTGATTTGCCAATCTGTTATTTTTGGAGCCTCGTGATCTTTCCATCCCTTGGCCACAAGTATACGAGCTGCTGCGGTTGCATACAAGAATACCCCTCTTAGATTTTTTGGGATCTCTTTATCTAAAATACTTCATAGAAATGCCTCCGTTTTTTCCGTAAAAGTTATCCCCATCATCTTTTTTAATTCATCGTATATTTCCCCCCCCAAAAAAATCTTAATCTTTTCACACGTCCACCACATGTGGCTCACGTCACCGTTATTTCCTCCACATCTCCAACAAGTATTCGCCAAATTTTGATACATTCTTGATCATCTGGAAGGAGTGAGGTACCACCTATGAGCCATTTTCATCATGTTCTCTCTTATATTATAGCTGGCTGTAAATTTCAAATTTACATTCCATCAGTTTTCCCCATCTTTTAGCATAATTGGACGGACCACATCTTGGGCCCACTTTATCATTGAAGCCTTAACCTCCTCATCCATTACTTCGTAGTCTAAAAGAAGTCTATACATTTTTGCGATTATTTTGGTTTTACTATTCAGCAGTTTTTTTTCAAATCTTGAAGGCTCCTTTTCAAAACCCATCTGCTTATCCTGTCTGAACACTTCATTCACCTGGAAGTAATCTAGCCAACTAGAAAAGTGATCTTTTATTTTCTCATAACTTATCAATATTAGTTGACCCTCCTCCTCCCCCCTTAATATTGTGTTATACGTTATCCGGTTCTCTTTGATGTTGTTGCTTTTTTTAACAGCGATTGCTTCTAGTGGAGAGTTCCATCTTGGGGTTTTCTGTTCCAAATATCTTTTGTATTTTCCCCATACCTTATATATAGCATTTCTTATTATATGATTTGAAAAACTCCTATGCGTCTTTATTTTCCCATAATAAAGATAGCCATGCCACCCAAAACGGGTGTCATGACCTTCTAGCTCTAAAATATCCCAATTTTTTAATAAATACCAATCTTTCAACCAGAGAAGACATGAGGCTTCGTAATATAGCTTCAAATCCGGTAACCCGTAGCCACCTCTTTCTACAGTATCTATTAATATCTTATGCTTTACTCTTGGTCTTTTACCCTTCCACCAAAATTTAGAAATTTCTTTTTGCCACCTGTTGATACTGCTGGTCTTTCCTGTAATTGGAATCGTTTGGAATAGAAAGAGTAGCTTCGGTAAAACTATCATTTTAATTACCGAAATACGGCCCAGGAATGATAAATTTAACCTTGTCCATGTCTCCAACTGTCTTTTGATATCTTTCCAACAATTGGAATAATTATCTTCCTATAAGTTAAGATTCTTTGGTGTTATCCATAATCCTAAATACTTGATTTTGGGGTAGATTTCAATGTGTATTATTTGTTCTAATTCTGCTTTTTCAGCTGGCGACATATTTTTAACTAATAGTTTTGTCTTGTTGAAATTCATTTTGAACCCCGCAACTTTACCGTAGCCATATATTATTTCCAACGCCTTTCTTAAACTCTGTTTTGGTTGCTCCGTAGTTATAATTAAATCGTCAGCAAATGCCCTCGTTTTGTAACTTCTATTTCCCAGCATAATCCCTTTTATTTCTTTTTCTTCCCTAATTTGTTTACATAAAACTTCCAATGTTAATATGAAAATTAAGGGGGATAGTGGGCAACCTTGTCTGACCCCTTTACTGATTTCACACTCCTGTGATAAATTTCCATTGATTATGATTTTAGCTTTTTGTTTTGATTATATTGCTTCAATCCCTTTTATATACTGAATGAACAGAATGAAGCACAGAATGAACTCAGGCTTGCTAGAGAGGTTAAAAGCAACAAAAAAGGCTTTTATGGGTATGTTCGTAGCAAAAGGAAGAACAAAGAAACAGTGGGGTCACTCAGAGGAGAAGATGGTGAAATGTAAACAGGGGACACAGAAAGGGCTGAACTCCTCAATGCCTTCTTTGCCTCAGTCTTCTCCGATAAAGAAAACAATGCCCGACCTGAAGAATTTGGAGCAAAGGATTCAGCAGAGGAAACACAGCCCAGAATAACTAAGGAGATAGTACAAGAATACTTGGCTAGTCTAGATGTATTCAAGTCTCCAGGGCCAGATGAACTGCATCCAAGAGTATTAAGAGAACTGGCAGATGTGATTTCAGAACCACTGGCAGTCATCTTTGAGAATTCCTGGAGAACAGACGAAGTCCTGGCAGACTGGAGGAGGGCAAATGTTGTCCCTATTTTCAAAAAGGGGAAAAGAGAGGACCCAAATAATTACCGCCCAGTCAGTCTGACATCAATACCAGGGAAGATTCTGGAGCAGACCATTAAGCAAACAGTCTGTGAGCACCTAGAAAGGAATGCTGTGATCACCAATAGTCAGCATGGATTTCTGAAAAATAAGTCATGTCAGACTAACCTGATCTCGTTTTTTGACAGAATTACAAGCCTGGTAGATGAAGGGAACGCAGTGGATGTAGCCTACCTTGATTTCAGCAAGGCATTTGACAAGGTGCCCCATGATATTCTTGTAAAGAAGCTGGTAAAATGCGGTCTTGACTATGCTACCACTCAGTGGATTTGTAACTGGCTGACTGACCGAACCCAAAGGGTGCTCATCAATGGTTCCTCTTCATCCTGGAGAAGAGTGACTAGTGGGGTGCCACAGGGTTCTGTCTTGGGCCCGGTCTTATTCAACATCTTTATCAACGACTTGGATGATGGACTCAAGGGCATCCTGATCAAATTTGCAGATGACACCAAACTGGGAGGGGTGGCTAACACCCCAGAGGACAGGATCACACTTCAAAACGACCTTGACAGATTAGAGAACTGGGCCAAAACAAACAAGATGAATTTTAACAGGGAGAAATGTAAAGTATTGCACTTGGGCAAAAAAAATGAGAGGCACAAATACAAGATGGGTGACACCTGGCTTGAGAGCACTACATGTGAGAAGGATCTAGGAGTCTTGGTTGACCACAAACTAGACATGAGCCAACAGTGTGACGCGGCAGCTAAAAAAGCCAATGCAATTCTGGGCTGCATCAATAGGAGTATAGCATCTAGGTCAAGGGAAGTAATAGTGCCACTGTATTCTGCTCTGGTCAGACCTCACCTGGAGTACTGTGTCCAGTTCTGGGCACCACAGTTCAAGAAGGACACTGACAAACTGGAACGTGTCCAGAGGAGGGCAACCAAAATGGTCAAAGGCCTGGAAACGATGCCTTATGAGGAACGGCTAAGGGAGCTGGGCATGTTTAGCTTGGAGAAGAGGAGGTTAAGGGGTGATATGATAGCCATGTTCAAATATATAAAAGGATGTCACATAGAGGAGGGAGAAAGGTTGTTTTCTGCTGCTCCAGACAAGCGGACACGGAGCAATGGATCCAAACTACAAGAAAGAAGATTCCACCTAAACATTAGGAAGAACTTCCTGACAGTAAGAGCTGTTCGACAGTGGAATTTGCTGCCAAGGAGTGTGGTGGAGTCTCCTTCTTTGGAGGTCTTTAAGCAAAGGCTTGACAACCATATGTCAGGAGTGCTCTGATGGTGTTTCCTGCTTGGCAGGGGGTTGGACTCGATGGCCCTTGTGGTCTCTTCCAACTCTATGATTCTATGATTCTATATACTGTATACCAAAATCCATATGGTGTAATAGACCTTTCATAAATTTCCAGGATACCCTGTCGAAAGCTTTTTCTGCATCTATAGCCATTAAGACTGCCTTCTTTTCTATTCTTAAGTCTAAATACGCTAATAAGTTTATAATGTTTCTAGTGTTGCTATAAATGTGCCTCCCGGGCAAAAAGCCAGCTTGGTCATTGTGTATCATCATCTGGAAGACTTTTTTTGATCTTTCGGCTAAAATATTTGCATATAATTTATAATCGTAATTTAGAAGCGCGATAGGCCTATAGTTGTTAATAAGTAGATTGTCCGTTCCCTGTTTTGGAATTAATGCAATAAGGCTGTCTTTCCAAGAATCCGGCATGGTTCCGTCTTTGAAGATGTTGTTCATGATACTTCTTAATGGGTCAGACAGTAAGTCCTCAATTTTTTTATAATATATTGCCGGTAGGCCGTCTGGCCCTGGTGGCTTTCCTATCTTTGCTTCCTTAATTGCTCTTTGAATTTCGTACGATGTAATAGGGGCATTCAACAGTTCTTTTTGTTCTTTAGTAAGTTTCGGAAGACAGTTCTGTTCTAAATGTTCTTTAACTTCTTCTGTTGTTTCATTTCCTTCCTTATAGATTTCTCTAAAGAATTCGAGAAATCGTTTCTCTATTTCTTTAGGGTTGTTTATTATTTTGCCTTCGCACTTAACTCTATTTATAAGACTTTCTGCCTCTCTCTTCTTTAATTGCCATGCTAATAACCAGGCTCAGGTTCTGTTTCAGACTGTGTCTCTGTTTCAGGCTCCGGCGCTGTATCAAACACTGTTGCAGACTCAGGCTGTGGCACTATGGCTGTAGCTGTGGCTCTGGTTCTGTTTCAGGCTCTGGCACTGTATCAAGCACTGTTTCAGGCTGAGGTTCAGGCTCAGGCTCCAACTTCTGTTCTTTATTAGGCTTTGGCTCTAGCACTTATTCTAGCTCTATTTCAGGGTCGGCCTGTGTCTCAGCCTTTGTCTCTGTTTCACGCTGTTTCTCTGTTTCAGGCTCTGGCACTCTATCAAGCACTGTTTCTGGCTCTGGCTCTCTTTCAGGCTCTGGTTCTGAAGTAGGGTTTTGTTCTGGCTCTGGCTGTGTCTCTGGATATGGCTGTGTCTCTGCTTCAGGCTCCTATGCCGTATCAAGCACTGTATCAGGCTCTGCCTCTCCCTCTGGCCCTGGCTACGTTTAAGCGTCAGGCTCAGTTTCAGACAGTGTCTCTGTTTCAGGATCCAGCACTCTATCAAGCACTATTTCAGACTCAGGCTGTGGATCTCGGCTGTGGCTGTGGATCTCGGCTGTGGCTCTAGGCTCCGTCTGTGGCTCTGTCTGTGGCTCTGGCTCTCTTTCAGGGTCTGGTTCTGAATGAAGATCTGGTTCTGACTCTGATTCAGGGTCTCATGATGGCTCTTCCTCTGCCTCTGACCCAGCTATGTTTCAGGGTCTGGCTCTCTTTCAGGCTCTGGTTCTGAATTAGGGTTTTGTTCTGGCTCTGGCTGTGTCTCTGGCTCTGGCTCTGGCTCCAGCTCTGGCACTGTATCAAGTACTGTTGCAGACTCAGGCTGTGGCTCTAGGCTTTGGCTGCAGCTATGTTTTGCGCTCCGGCCCTGTATCAAGCCCTATTTCTGGCTCTGGCTCTGGCTCTGGCTCTGGCTCTGGCTCTGGCTCTGGCTCTGGCTCTGGCTTTCTTTCAGCTGTGGCTCTGAATGAGGCTCTGGCTCTGGCTCTGATTCAGAGTCTCGCTCTGGCTCTGGCACTCTATCAAGGACTGTTTCAGACTCAGGCTGTGGCTGTGGTTCTGCCTCTGTTTCAGGCTCAGGCTCTGTTTGAGGCTATGTCTCTGTTTCAGGCTCCGGCACTGTATCAAGTACTGTTGCAGACTCAGGCTGTGGCTCTAGGCTGTGGCTGTGGCTGTTGCTCTGGTTCTGGCTCTGGCTCTTTCTCAGGCTCTGGTTCTGAATGAGGGCTTGGTTCTGGCACTGATTCAGGGTCTCGCTCTGGCTCTGGCTCTGGCTCTGGCACTCTATCAAGGACTGTTTCAGACTTAGGCTGTGGCTGTGGCTCTGGCTCTGTTTCCATTCTTACAATGGAATGTACACAAAACAATAATCCTTTCTATATAAAATTTCCCATACATTCTGACAACATAATAAATCCTTAATTGTTGTCCACCTCCTTTTAGTTCCTTTATCACTCGAATGCTAGCACGGAGTCAAAACTATTATTGTATTTTTGAACATATCTTGTATAACCATTCCATTTTTCTGCAAATTTTTGCTTTGAGATTCCTCTGAGTTTGAGAAAGAGGGGGGTTTGCCCTGCCGGACTTAAAACTGTACTATGAAGCAGCAGCTTTCTGCTGGCTGAAAGATTGGCTACTTCTTGAGAACACGGACATTTTGGACTTAGAAGGGTTCAATAATAGGTTTGGTTGGCATGCATATATATGGTATGACAAGGTAAAAATTCATAAAAGTTTCAAAAAGCATATTGTTAGGAAAGCATTATATAATGTTTGGATTCGTTATAAAGATCTGTTGGAAAATAAAACCCCTAGGTGGTTGTCACCAATGGAGGCCAAGGAAGTTAAAAAACTTAATATGGAATCTAATTGGCCAAAATATTGGGAAATTGTAGAACAAGAAGGTGGAAATGTGAAATTACAGAGCTATGAGAAATTGAAGTTTAAAGTAAGAGATTGGCTTCATTATTATCAGATAAATGAAGTTTTTAAACAGGACAGGAAAATCGGCTTCCAAGTGGAGAAGTCGAAGCTAGAAACAGAGTTGTTAGAACGCAATACTAATAATCTTTCTAGAATGTACAATTTGCTGCTGAAATGGAATACACAGGATGAAACGGTCAAATCAGCTATGATTAAATGGGCACAAGACATTGGTCATGACATTATGTTTGCTGACTGGGAACAGTTATGGACCACTGGTATAAAATTTACGGCATGTAATGCCTTAGGAGAGAATATTATGAAAATGATTTATAGGTGGTACATGACCCCAGTCAAGCTTGCAAAAATCTATCATCTGCCCAATAACAAATGCTGGAAATGTAAAGAAACTGAAGGTACTTTCTATCACCTTTGGTGGACGTGCCCAAGGATTAAGGCCTTCTGGGAAACGATATATAATGAAATTAAGAAGGTGCTTAAGTGTACCTTTCATAAAAAACCAGAGGCTTTTCTCCTGGGCATAGTAGGCCAATTGGTGTCAAAGAAAGATAGGACGTTCTTTATGTATGCAACAACAGCAGCAAGAGTTTTACTAGCAAAGTATTGGAAGACACAAGAACTACCCACGTTGGAAGAGTGGCAGGCGAAGGTGATTGAATATATGGGACTAGCAGAGATGACGAGCAGAATCCGTGACCAAGGGAAAGAGACGGTGGAGGAAGATTGGAAGAAATTTAAACTTTATCTTAAAAATTCTTGTAAAATTATTGAGTGTTAAAATGTCATGGGTAAAGAATAGCAGATTTGCAGCGATATGATTGGAAAAGAGGAAAGAAAAGGGTTATAGAAAGGAACTTATAAGTAATTCAGACCAGGGGTTGCTGAAAAAAGTTTAAAACAGGGATGCAGAAAAGGGAGGCATGGGGAAGTCGCTGAAATTGGGTATATGAAAAAATTTATGAAATTATACATGTTTATATGTTTGTTTGTTAGTGTCTGTTGTTTGTATTGTCTTATATTATATGTTGAAAAACCAATAAAAAATTTTATTAAAAAAAAAAAGAGATTCCTCTGAGTTTGCTAGTCAATTGAGCCGTCTCCACCAATTCCTGTAATTTGATTTGCCAATCTGTTATTTTTGGAGCCTCGTGATCTTTCCATCCCTTGGCCACAAGTATACGAGCTGCTGCGGTTGCATACAAGAATACCCCTCTTAGATTTTTTGGGATCTCTTTATCTAAAATACTTCATAGAAATGCCTCCGTTTTTTCCGTAAAAGTTATCCCCATCATCTTTTTTAATTCATCGTATATTTCCCCCCCCAAAAAAATCTTAATCTTTTCACACGTCCACCACATGTGGCTCACGTCACCGTTATTTCCTCCACATCTCCAACAAGTATTCGCCAAATTTTGATACATTCTTGATCATCTGGAAGGAGTGAGGTACCACCTATGAGCCATTTTCATCATGTTCTCTCTTATATTATAGCTGGCTGTAAATTTCAAATTTACATTCCATCAGTTTTCCCCATCTTTTAGCATAATTGGACGGACCACATCTTGGGCCCACTTTATCATTGAAGCCTTAACCTCCTCATCCATTACTTCGTAGTCTAAAAGAAGTCTATACATTTTTGCGATTATTTTGGTTTTACTATTCAGCAGTTTTTTTTCAAATCTTGAAGGCTCCTTTTCAAAACCCATCTGCTTATCCTGTCTGAACACTTCATTCACCTGGAAGTAATCTAGCCAACTAGAAAAGTGATCTTTTATTTTCTCATAACTTATCAATATTAGTTGACCCTCCTCCTCCCCCCTTAATATTGTGTTATACGTTATCCGGTTCTCTTTGATGTTGTTGCTTTTTTTAACAGCGATTGCTTCTAGTGGAGAGTTCCATCTTGGGGTTTTCTGTTCCAAATATCTTTTGTATTTTCCCCATACCTTATATATAGCATTTCTTATTATATGATTTGAAAAACTCCTATGCGTCTTTATTTTCCCATAATAAAGATAGCCATGCCACCCAAAACGGGTGTCATGACCTTCTAGCTCTAAAATATCCCAATTTTTTAATAAATACCAATCTTTCAACCAGAGAAGACATGAGGCTTCGTAATATAGCTTCAAATCCGGTAACCCGTAGCCACCTCTTTCTACAGTATCTATTAATATCTTATGCTTTACTCTTGGTCTTTTACCCTTCCACCAAAATTTAGAAATTTCTTTTTGCCACCTGTTGATACTGCTGGTCTTTCCTGTAATTGGAATCGTTTGGAATAGAAAGAGTAGCTTCGGTAAAACTATCATTTTAATTACCGAAATACGGCCCAGGAATGATAAATTTAACCTTGTCCATGTCTCCAACTGTCTTTTGATATCTTTCCAACAATTGGAATAATTATCTTCCTATAAGTTAAGATTCTTTGGTGTTATCCATAATCCTAAATACTTGATTTTGGGGTAGATTTCAATGTGTATTATTTGTTCTAATTCTGCTTTTTCAGCTGGCGACATATTTTTAACTAATAGTTTTGTCTTGTTGAAATTCATTTTGAACCCCGCAACTTTACCGTAGCCATATATTATTTCCAACGCCTTTCTTAAACTCTGTTTTGGTTGCTCCGTAGTTATAATTAAATCGTCAGCAAATGCCCTCGTTTTGTAACTTCTATTTCCCAGCATAATCCCTTTTATTTCTTTTTCTTCCCTAATTTGTTTACATAAAACTTCCAATGTTAATATGAAAATTAAGGGGGATAGTGGGCAACCTTGTCTGACCCCTTTACTGATTTCACACTCCTGTGATAAATTTCCATTGATTATGATTTTAGCTTTTTGTTTTGATTATATTGCTTCAATCCCTTTTATATACTGAATGAACAGAATGAAGCACAGAATGAACTCAGGCTTGCTAGAGAGGTTAAAAGCAACAAAAAAGGCTTTTATGGGTATGTTCGTAGCAAAAGGAAGAACAAAGAAACAGTGGGGTCACTCAGAGGAGAAGATGGTGAAATGTAAACAGGGGACACAGAAAGGGCTGAACTCCTCAATGCCTTCTTTGCCTCAGTCTTCTCCGATAAAGAAAACAATGCCCGACCTGAAGAATTTGGAGCAAAGGATTCAGCAGAGGAAACACAGCCCAGAATAACTAAGGAGATAGTACAAGAATACTTGGCTAGTCTAGATGTATTCAAGTCTCCAGGGCCAGATGAACTGCATCCAAGAGTATTAAGAGAACTGGCAGATGTGATTTCAGAACCACTGGCAGTCATCTTTGAGAATTCCTGGAGAACAGACGAAGTCCTGGCAGACTGGAGGAGGGCAAATGTTGTCCCTATTTTCAAAAAGGGGAAAAGAGAGGACCCAAATAATTACCGCCCAGTCAGTCTGACATCAATACCAGGGAAGATTCTGGAGCAGACCATTAAGCAAACAGTCTGTGAGCACCTAGAAAGGAATGCTGTGATCACCAATAGTCAGCATGGATTTCTGAAAAATAAGTCATGTCAGACTAACCTGATCTCGTTTTTTGACAGAATTACAAGCCTGGTAGATGAAGGGAACGCAGTGGATGTAGCCTACCTTGATTTCAGCAAGGCATTTGACAAGGTGCCCCATGATATTCTTGTAAAGAAGCTGGTAAAATGCGGTCTTGACTATGCTACCACTCAGTGGATTTGTAACTGGCTGACTGACCGAACCCAAAGGGTGCTCATCAATGGTTCCTCTTCATCCTGGAGAAGAGTGACTAGTGGGGTGCCACAGGGTTCTGTCTTGGGCCCGGTCTTATTCAACATCTTTATCAACGACTTGGATGATGGACTCAAGGGCATCCTGATCAAATTTGCAGATGACACCAAACTGGGAGGGGTGGCTAACACCCCAGAGGACAGGATCACACTTCAAAACGACCTTGACAGATTAGAGAACTGGGCCAAAACAAACAAGATGAATTTTAACAGGGAGAAATGTAAAGTATTGCACTTGGGCAAAAAAAATGAGAGGCACAAATACAAGATGGGTGACACCTGGCTTGAGAGCACTACATGTGAGAAGGATCTAGGAGTCTTGGTTGACCACAAACTAGACATGAGCCAACAGTGTGACGCGGCAGCTAAAAAAGCCAATGCAATTCTGGGCTGCATCAATAGGAGTATAGCATCTAGGTCAAGGGAAGTAATAGTGCCACTGTATTCTGCTCTGGTCAGACCTCACCTGGAGTACTGTGTCCAGTTCTGGGCACCACAGTTCAAGAAGGACACTGACAAACTGGAACGTGTCCAGAGGAGGGCAACCAAAATGGTCAAAGGCCTGGAAACGATGCCTTATGAGGAACGGCTAAGGGAGCTGGGCATGTTTAGCTTGGAGAAGAGGAGGTTAAGGGGTGATATGATAGCCATGTTCAAATATATAAAAGGATGTCACATAGAGGAGGGAGAAAGGTTGTTTTCTGCTGCTCCAGACAAGCGGACACGGAGCAATGGATCCAAACTACAAGAAAGAAGATTCCACCTAAACATTAGGAAGAACTTCCTGACAGTAAGAGCTGTTCGACAGTGGAATTTGCTGCCAAGGAGTGTGGTGGAGTCTCCTTCTTTGGAGGTCTTTAAGCAAAGGCTTGACAACCATATGTCAGGAGTGCTCTGATGGTGTTTCCTGCTTGGCAGGGGGTTGGACTCGATGGCCCTTGTGGTCTCTTCCAACTCTATGATTCTATGATTCTATATACTGTATACCAAAATCCATATGGTGTAATAGACCTTTCATAAATTTCCAGGATACCCTGTCGAAAGCTTTTTCTGCATCTATAGCCATTAAGACTGCCTTCTTTTCTATTCTTAAGTCTAAATACGCTAATAAGTTTATAATGTTTCTAGTGTTGCTATAAATGTGCCTCCCGGGCAAAAAGCCAGCTTGGTCATTGTGTATCATCATCTGGAAGACTTTTTTTGATCTTTCGGCTAAAATATTTGCATATAATTTATAATCGTAATTTAGAAGCGCGATAGGCCTATAGTTGTTAATAAGTAGATTGTCCGTTCCCTGTTTTGGAATTAATGCAATAAGGCTGTCTTTCCAAGAATCCGGCATGGTTCCGTCTTTGAAGATGTTGTTCATGATACTTCTTAATGGGTCAGACAGTAAGTCCTCAATTTTTTTATAATATATTGCCGGTAGGCCGTCTGGCCCTGGTGGCTTTCCTATCTTTGCTTCCTTAATTGCTCTTTGAATTTCGTACGATGTAATAGGGGCATTCAACATTTCTTTTTGTTCTTTAGTAAGTTTCGGAAGACAGTTCTGTTCTAAATGTTCTTTAACTTCTTCTGTTGTTTCATTTCCTTCCTTATAGATTTCTCTAAAGAATTCGAGAAATCGTTTCTCTATTTCTTTAGGGTTGTTTATTATTTTGCCTTCGCACTTAACTCTATTTATAAGACTTTCTGCCTCTCTCTTCTTTAATTGCCATGCTAATAACCAGGCTCAGGTTCTGTTTCAGGCTGTGTCTCTGTTTCAGGCTCCGGCGCTGTATCAAACACTGTTGCAGACTCAGGCTGTGGCACTATGGCTGTAGCTGTGGCTCTGGTTCTGTTTCAGGCTCTGGCACTGTATCAAGCACTGTTTCAGGCTGAGGTTCAGGCTCAGGCTCCAACTTCTGTTCTTTATTAGGCTTTGGCTCTAGCACTTATTCTAGCTCTATTTCAGGGTCGGCCTGTGTCTCAGCCTTTGTCTCTGTTTCACGCTGTTTCTCTGTTTCAGGCTCTGGCACTCTATCAAGCACTGTTTCTGGCTCTGGCTCTCTTTCAGGCTCTGGTTCTGAAGTAGGGTTTTGTTCTGGCTCTGGCTGTGTCTCTGGATATGGCTGTGTCTCTGCTTCAGGCTCCTATGCCGTATCAAGCACTGTATCAGGCTCTGCCTCTCCCTCTGGCCCTGGCTACGTTTAAGCGTCAGGCTCAGTTTCAGACAGTGTCTCTGTTTCAGGATCCAGCACTCTATCAAGCACTATTTCAGACTCAGGCTGTGGATCTCGGCTGTGGCTGTGGATCTCGGCTGTGGCTCTAGGCTCCGTCTGTGGCTCTGTCTGTGGCTCTGGCTCTCTTTCAGGGTCTGGTTCTGAATGAAGATCTGGTTCTGACTCTGATTCAGGGTCTCATGATGGCTCTTCCTCTGCCTCTGACCCAGCTATGTTTCAGGGTCTGGCTCTCTTTCAGGCTCTGGTTCTGAATTAGGGTTTTGTTCTGGCTCTGGCTGTGTCTCTGGCTCTGGCTCTGGCTCCAGCTCTGGCACTGTATCAAGTACTGTTGCAGACTCAGGCTGTGGCTCTAGGCTTTGGCTGCAGCTATGTTTTGCGCTCCGGCCCTGTATCAAGCCCTATTTCTGGCTCTGGCTCTGGCTCTGGCTCTGGCTCTGGCTCTGGCTTTCTTTCAGCTGTGGCTCTGAATGAGGCTCTGGCTCTGGCTCTGATTCAGAGTCTCGCTCTGGCTCTGGCACTCTATCAAGGACTGTTTCAGACTCAGGCTGTGGCTGTGGTTCTGCCTCTGTTTCAGGCTCAGGCTCTGTTTGAGGCTATGTCTCTGTTTCAGGCTCCGGCACTGTATCAAGTACTGTTGCAGACTCAGGCTGTGGCTCTAGGCTGTGGCTGTGGCTGTTGCTCTGGTTCTGGCTCTGGCTCTTTCTCAGGCTCTGGTTCTGAATGAGGGCTTGGTTCTGGCACTGATTCAGGGTCTCGCTCTGGCTCTGGCTCTGGCTCTGGCACTCTATCAAGGACTGTTTCAGACTTAGGCTGTGGCTGTGGCTCTGGCTCTGTTTCCATTCTTACAATGGAATGTACACAAAACAATAATCCTTTCTATATAAATTTTCCCATACATTCTGAAAACATAATAAATCCTTAATTGTTGTCCACCTCCTTTTAGTTCCTTTATCACTCGAATGCTAGCACGGAGTCAAAACTATTATTGTATTTTTGAACATATCTTGTATAACCATTCCATTTTTCTGCAAATTTTTGCTTTGAGATTCCTCTGAGTTTGAGAAAGAGGGGGGTTTGCCCTGCCGGACTTAAAACTGTACTATGAAGCAGCAGCTTTCTGCTGGCTGAAAGATTGGCTACTTCTTGAGAACACGGACATTTTGGACTTAGAAGGGTTCAATAATAGGTTTGGTTGGCATGCATATATATGGTATGACAAGGTAAAAATTCATAAAAGTTTCAAAAAGCATATTGTTAGGAAAGCATTATATAATGTTTGGATTCGTTATAAAGATCTGTTGGAAAATAAAACCCCTAGGTGGTTGTCACCAATGGAGGCCAAGGAAGTTAAAAAACTTAATATGGAATCTAATTGGCCAAAATATTGGGAAATTGTAGAACAAGAAGGTGGAAATGTGAAATTACAGAGCTATGAGAAATTGAAGTTTAAAGTAAGAGATTGGCTTCATTATTATCAGATAAATGAAGTTTTTAAACAGGACAGGAAAATCGGCTTCCAAGTGGAGAAGTCGAAGCTAGAAACAGAGTTGTTAGAACGCAATACTAATAATCTTTCTAGAATGTACAATTTGCTGCTGAAATGGAATACACAGGATGAAACGGTCAAATCAATTGAAATTCAATCTCAAGGAGAAAAGTTTTTGATAGTGGGAATCTATGCACCAAATGAGGGGAAAGCTGAATTTTTTAAGAAGTTGCATGAGACTTTGATGGACTACATGGATTACAACTTAATTGTGATGGGAGACATGAATGGAGTAGTTTCAACAAATATGGACAAAGCACAAAGACAGGTAGTTACAAAAGACGGAAGACTGCCAAAAACTTTCTTTGAAATGACTGACAATATGGTCTTGATTGACATTTGGAGAACAAAACACCCATTAGAAAGAGAGGGAACCTTCTTTTCTGAATCCAAAATGACATGGACACGGATTGACCAAATTTGGGTGACTAGCAGTATGGCGTCGAACATAAAGAAAGTGGAAATCTGCCCAAAAACCTTCTCCGACCATAACGCAGTAAAGATGGTGATGAAGCAAACAACAACTGGTTCCTTCAGATGGAGAATGAATGACACCTTACTTGGAGATGAGGAGATCTGTAAGAGGGCCCAAAAAACTTTGAAAGATTATTTTGAAATCAACTTGAGGACTAAAGTAGAAAAAAGAATAGTATGGGACGCAAGTAAAGCCGTGATGAGAGGATTTTTGATACAACAAAATACACTAAAGAAAAGAAGTCAAAATGAGAGGAAAGAGAAAATCTTGGAAAAGATAAAAGAAGGGGAAAGGAAACTAAGATCGAAACCAAAATCGCAAGAGATTTTAAGAGAAATCAAATTATATCAAACACAATTTATGGAATTGATGAATCAAGAAATAGAATGGAAAATTAAACAAATGAGACAAAAGACTTTTGAATCTGCAGATAAATGTGGCAAGTTATTGGCTTGGCAAATAAAGAAGAGACAAAAACTCAACACGGTAACAAACTTAGAAGTGGATGGAAAGAACATATTCAACCCAGTGGAGATTAGGAACTGTTTTCAGACCTACTTTAGACAATTGTATACACAAGGGCCGCAGAAAGAAAGGGATATACAACAATTCCTCGAGAAAAATGGGCTGAAAAAGATTTCTCAGGAAAGTAAGACAATTTTGAATCAGGAGATATCAGCACAAGAAATAGAAGGTGCCATCCAAAGTATGACGCTGGGCAAATCTCCCGGACCGGACGGACTGACTTCCAAATATTACAAAGTTTTGAAGGAAGGGTTAATACAACCCTTGAAGGAAGTCTGTAATGAGATTGTGGAGGGGAGAAGGGCACCCGACACGTGGAGGGAGGCCTACATTACACTTATACCAAAGACAGAGACTGAAAAGACCCAACTTAAGAACTACCGACCCATCTCGTTACTAAATGTGGATTACAAAATCTTTGCTGATATTTTAGCAAAGAGATTGAAAAGAGTTTTCATGGAGGAGATTCATGGGGACCAAGCGGGCTTTCTCCCGAAAAGACATTTGTCGGATAACGTAAGGAATATAATTGACATTTTGGAAAAGTTGGAAGTGAATATAAACACTAAGGCAGTTTTGATATTTGTGGATGCCGAGAAAGCCTTTGACAATATATCTTGGAGTTTTATGCTGAAGAACCTCCGGGGGATGGGGGTAGGCCAAGGGTTTGAAAATGGTATAGGTGCAATATACTCTGAACAGAAAGCAAAATTAATTGTAAATAATGTGGTTACAGAAGAGTTCAAGATTGAAAAAGGGACACGTCAGGGGTGCCCTATCTCCCCACTACTTTTTATATCGGTCCTGGAGGTTTTGCTTAACATGATTAGGAAGGACCAGTTGGTTAAGGGGGTTCAGGTCGGAGCTAAACAATATAAATTGAGAGCATTTGCAGATGACCTGGTACTTACATTACAAGAGCCAGAAGCTAGCACGAAAAGAGTGTTGGAAATAATTCAAGAGTTTGGTCAAGTGGCAGGATTTAAATTGAATAAGTTAAAGACTAAGGTATTGGAGAAAAATCTAACACAGTTTGAAAAAGAAAGGTTTCAGAATGAGACAGGGTTGACTGTGGTTAAAAAAGTGAAATATTTGGGAATAAATATGACAGCTAAGAATGTGAACTTATTCAAAGATAATTATGAAAAAACTTGGACAGAAGTGAAAAAAGATTTGGAGATTTGGTCAAACTTGAAGCTTTCCTTGTTAGGTCGAATTGCAGTTATAAAAATGAATGTATTGCCAAGAATGTTGTTTTTGTTCCAAGCATTACAAATAATGGATAAGACGGATTGTTTCAAGAAGTGGCAGAAAGATATATCTAAATTTGTCTGGCAGGGCAAGAAGCCCAGAATTAAATTTAAGATACTAACGGATTCAAAGGAAAGAGGGGGATTTGCCCTGCCAGACTTTAAATTGTACTATGAAGCGGCAGCTTTCTGCTGGCTAAGAGATTGGCTACTTCTTGAAAATACAGATATTTTGGATTTGGAAGGTTTTAATAATATTTTTGGGTGGCATGCATATTTGTGGTATGACAAGGTTAAAGCACATAAAGGTTTTAAAAACCATATTGTCAGAAAAGCACTATTAAATGTCTGGATTAGATATAAAGATTTGCTGGAAAGTAAAACCCCAAGGTGGCTGTCGCCAATGGAAGCTAAGGCAGTTAAAAAGTTAAATATGGAGTCTAAATGGCCAAGATACTGGGAAATTTTGGAAAAGGAAGGGGACAGATTGAGACTGCAGAGTTTTGAGAAATTAAAAGGGAAGGTGAGAGATTGGTTGCACTATCATCAAATAAATGAAGTGTTTAAAATGGACAGTAAAATTGGCTTCCAGGTGGAAAAATCAAAATTGGAGACTGAACTGTTAGAATCCAGCACTAGAAATTTGTCAAAAATGTATAACTTGCTGCTGAAATGGAATACACAAGATGAAACGGTTAAATCAAGTATGATAAAATGGGCTCAGGACATTGGTCATAACATTTTGTTTGCTGATTGGGAGAAGTTGTGGACCACCGGGATGAAATTTACGGCATGTAATGCCTTAAGAGAAAATATTATGAAAATGATCTATAGGTGGTACATAACCCCAGTCAAGCTTGCAAAGATTTACCATTTGCCTGATAATAAATGTTGGAAATGTAAGGAAAAGGAAGGTTCATTCTTTCACCTCTGGTGGACGTGCCCGAAGATTAAGGCATTCTGGGAAATGATCTATAATGAACTGAAAAAGGTATCTAAATATACCTTCCCTAAGAAACCAGAGGCCTTTCTCTTGGGTATTGTCGGCCAAGGGGTGTTAAAGACGGATATAACTTTTTTTATGTATGCTACAACAGCAGCAAGAATGCTCATTGCGAAGTACTGGAAGACACAAGATCTACCCACTCTGGAAGAATGGCAGATGAAGGTGATTGACTACATGGGCCTGGCAGAAATGACGAGCAGAATCCGAAACCAGGGAAGAGAAGCAGCGGAAGAAGAATGGAAAAAATTTAAGGACTATTTAAAGAAATATTACAAAATTAATGAGAGTTAGAATGATGTTGGACCAGAAAATAAACGGTTACTATTAGTAACGGTTAAGACAAGGAGAATAAGGAAGATTAAATTAAACTAAATTAAGGGAAGATTTGCTGAAAAATTGATTAGAAATTGGAATACAGAAAAGGGAGGCATGAGGAAGTCGGAGAAGAAAGGTATAAGAAACTAGGATATGAAATTGTACTTGTTTCTTTGTTTTTGTTTTTGTTTGTTTGTGTATTTGTTGTGTTTATTGTACTGTAATGTTTATGTTTTTGTGGTTATAAAAATTCTTCAATAAAAAATATTAAAAAAAAAAAAAGAAACGGTCAAATCAGCTATGATTAAATGGGCACAAGACATTGGTCATGACATTATGTTTGCTGACTGGGAACAGTTATGGACCACTGGTATAAAATTTACGGCATGTAATGCCTTAAGAGAGAATATTATGAAAATGATTTATAGGTGGTACATGACCCCAGTCAAGCTGGCAAAAATCTATCATCTGCCCAATAACAAATGCTGGAAATGTAAAGAAACTGAAGGTACTTTCTATCACCTTTGGTGGACGTGCCCAAGGATTAAGGCCTTCTGGGAAACGATATATAATGAAATTAAGAAGGTGCTTAAGTGTACCTTTCATAAAAAACCAGAGGCTTTTCTCCTGGGCATAGTAGGCCAATTGGTGTCAAAGAAAGATAGGACGTTCTTTATGTATGCAACAACAGCAGCAAGAGTTTTACTAGCAAAGTATTGGAAGACACAAGAACTACCCACGTTGGAAGAGTGGCAGACGAAGGTGATTGAATATATGGGACTAGCAGAGATGACGAGCAGAATCCGTGACCAAGGGAAAGAGACGGTGGAGGAAGATTGGAAGAAATTTAAACTTTATCTTAAAAATTCTTGTAAAATTATTGAGTGTTAAAATGTCATGGGTAAAGAATAGCAGATTTGCAGCGATATGATTGGAAAAGAGGAAAGAAAAGGGTTATAGAAAGGAACTTATAAGTAATTCAGACCAGGGGTTGCTGAAAAAAGTTTAAAACAGGGATGCAGAAAAGGGAGGCATGGGGAAGTCGCTGAAATTGGGTATATGAAAAAATTTATGAAATTATACATGTTTATATGTTTGTTTGTTAGTGTCTGTTGTTTGTATTGTCTTATATTATATGTTGAAAAACCAATAAAAATTTTATAAAAAAAAAAAAGAGATTCCTCTGAGTTTGCTAGTCAATTGAGCCGTCTCCACCAATTCCTGTAATTTGATTTGCCAATCTGTTATTTTTGGAGCCTCGTGATCTTTCCATCCCTTGGCCACAAGTATACGAGCTGCTGCGGTTGCATACAAGAATACCTCTCTTAGATTTTTTGGGATCTCTTTATCTAAAATACTTCATAGAAATGCCTCCGTTTTCTTCGTAAAAGTTATCCCCATCATCTTTTTTAATTCATCCTATATTCCCCCCCCAAAAAAATCTTAATCTTTTCACACGTCCACCACATGTGGCTCACGTCACCGTTATTTCCTCCACATCTCCAACAAGCATTCGCCAAATTTTGATACATTCTTGATCATCTGGAAGGAGTGAGGTACCACCTATGAGCCATTTTCATCATGTTCTCTCTTATATTATAGCTGGCTGTAAATTTCAAATTTACATTCCATCAGTTTTCCCCATCTTTTAGCATAATTGGACGGACCACATCTTGGGCCCACTTTATCATTGAAGCCTTAACCTCCTCATCCATTACTTCGTAGTCTAAAAGAAGTCTATACATTTTTGCGATTATTTTGGTTTTACTATTCAGCAGTTTTTTTCAAATCTTGAAGGCTCCTTTTCAAAACCCATCTGCTTATCCTGTCTGAACACTTCATTCACCTGGAAGTAATCTAGCCAACTAGAAAAGTGATCTTTTATTTTCTCATAACTTATCAATATTAGTTGACCCTCCTCCTCCCCCCTTAATATTGTGTTATACGTTATCCGGTTCTCTTTGATGTTGTTGCTTTTTTTAACAGCGATTGCTTCTAGTGGAGAGTTCCATCTTGGGGTTTTCTGTTCCAAATATCTTTTGTATTTTCCCCATACCTTATATATAGCATTTCTTATTATATGATTTGAAAAACTCCTATGCGTCTTTATTTTCCCATAATAAAGATAGCCATGCCACCCAAAACGGGTGTCATGACCTTCTAGCTCTAAAATATCCCAATTTTTTAATAAATACCAATCTTTCAACCAGAGAAGACATGAGGCTTCGTAATATAGCTTCAAATCCGGTAACCCGTAGCCACCTCTTTCTACAGTATCTCTTAATATCTTATGCTTTACTCTTGGTCTTTTACCCTTCCACCAAAATTTAGAAATTTCTTTTTGCCACCTGTTGATACTGCTGGTCTTTCCTGTAATTGGAATCGTTTGGAATAGAAAGAGTAGCTTCGGTAAAACTATCATTTTAATTACCGAAATATGGCCCAGGAAAGATAAATTTAACCTTGTCCATGTCTCCAACTGTCTTTTGATATCTTTCCAACAATTGGAATAATTATCTTCCTATAAGTTAAGATTCTTTGGTGTTATCCATAATCCTAAATACTTGATTTTGGGGTAGATTTCAATGTGTATTATTTGTTCTAATTCTGCTTTTTCAGCTGGCGACATATTTTTAACTAATAGTTTTGTCTTGTTGAAATTCATTTTGAACCCCGCAACTTTACCGTAGCCATATATTATTTCCAACGCCTTTCTTAAACTCTGTTTTGGTTGCTCCGTAGTTATAATTAAATCGTCAGCAAATGCCCTCGTTTTGTAACTTCTATTTCCCAGCATAATCCCTTTTATTTCTTTTTCTTCCCTAATTTGTTTACATAAAACTTCCAATGTTAATATGAAAATTAAGGGGGATAGTGGGCAACCTTGTCTGACCCCTTTACTGATTTCACACTCCTGTGATAAATTTCCATTGATTATGATTTTAGCTTTTTGTTTTGATTATATTGCTTCAATCCCTTTTATATACTGAATGAACAGAATGAAGCACAGAATGAACTCAGGCTTGCTAGAGAGGTTAAAAGCAACAAAAAAGGCTTTTATGGGTATGTTCGTAGCAAAAGGAAGAACAAAGAAACAGTGGGGTCACTCAGAGGAGAAGATGGTGAAATGTAAACAGGGGACACAGAAAAGGCTGAACTCCTCAATGCCTTCTTTGCCTCAGTCTTCTCCGATAAAGAAAACAATGCCCGACCTGAAGAATTTGGAGCAAAGGATTCAGCAGAGGAAACACAGCCCAGAATAACTAAGGAGATAGTACAAGAATACTTGGCTAGTCTAGATGTATTCAAGTCTCCAGGGCCAGATGAACTGCATCCAAGAGTATTAAGAGAACTGGCAGATGTGATTTCAGAACCACTGGCAGTCATCTTTGAGAATTCCTGGAGAACAGACGAAGTCCCGGCAGACTGGAGGAGGGCAAATGTTGTCCCTATTTTCAAAAAGGGGAAAAGAGAGGACCCAAATAATTACCGCCCAGTCAGTCTGACATCAATACCAGGGAAGATTCTGGAGCAGATCATTAAGCAAACAGTCTGTGAGCACCTAGAAAGGAATGCTGTGATCACCAATAGTCAGCATGGATTTCTGAAAAATAAGTCATGTCAGACTAACCTGATCTCATTTTTTGACAGAATTACAAGCCTGGTAGATGAAGGGAACGCAGTGGATGTAGCCTACCTTGATTTCAGCAAGGCATTTGACAAGGTGCCCCATGATATTCTTGTAAAGAAGCTGGTAAAATGCGGTCTTGACTATGCTACCACTCAGTGGATTTGTAACTGGCTGACTGACCGAACCCAAAGGGTGCTCATCAATGGTTCCTCTTCATCCTGGAGAAGAGTGACTAGTGGGGTGCCACAGGGTTCTGTCTTGGGCCCGGTCTTATTCAACATCTTTATCAACGACTTGGATGATGGACTCAAGGGCATCCTGATCAAATTTGCAGATGACACCAAACTGGGAGGGGTGGCTAACACCCCAGAGGACAGGATCACACTTCAAAACGACCTTGACAGATTAGAGAACTGGGCCAAAACAAACAAGATGAATTTTAACAGGGAGAGAGGCACAAATACAAGATGGGTGGCACCTGGCTTGAGAGCACTACATGTGAAAAGGATCTAGGAGTCTTGGTTGACCACAAACTAGACATGAGCCAACAGTGTGACGCGGCAGCTAAAAAAGCCAATGCAATTCTGGGCTGCATCAATAGGAGTATAGCATCTAGATCAAGGGAAGTAATAGTGCCACTGTATTCTGCTCTGGTCAGACCTCACTATGGGGCCAAATGGCGTCCGGCACTCTTCTTAGCTGCGTTACTGCTGTCCGTGCCGGTAATAATCTCTTCCAGCCTCTTTGGCCCTCTTAGCAGAGTTTACACAGCGGGGAAAGCTGTTGCTTGCGTGGGTAATAACTCAGACTGCAACGCAGGCTTTTCTCTTATCTCCAACAGCCTTTAATGAGTAGAATAACATCGTAAATTCAGCCCGGCGAAATGGCAGGCATCCTCTCCGCTTCTCGGCAAAAGCGAAAGAGAAAAGACACACAGAGAAACACTCCCCTCTGTGAACATAGCCACGCCTCAGAATGTGAGACCTCACTCAGAACTGTTTAACCCTGTAAGTTCTGATTCTCCTCACACCCCCTCTCGTCTCGCATCCTGAGGGAAATTGTGAGGACACATCTACAGACCTCTTTGAGTTCAACTCCTTTCCCATTGCCTCTTGCCCCTTCCTGGCTTTTGTCTCAGGCAACTGTTGAACCTCCTCAAAACTCCCAGGTTCGCACTGTGCGAAACCAACCCATGCGCTGGTGACCTGAAACCTCTCAGGTGGTACCCCCTTCGTGGTGCGTGCGGACCGTCTGAGCACAGTCTCAGGTGCTCCTTCTGTCCCACTGGGTCCAGCAAGTGTTTCACTGGTACCAGAAGACTCCCCCTCTGACTTACTGCGTCTTCGGGCCTTCTGAACTTTGCTAACGGGAGACGAAGGCTCACTCTTGGGCTCTCTTTTAACAACCTGTGGAGATGCCCAACCCTGTTCTTGACCTTGGTCAGCGACCTGGTCCTCATCAACAGGTTCAGCTTCTGCCTCTCCCTCCTCCTCAGAATCAGATAGACATTCTGAGAGAACGTCAGGATTCGCATGGATCCTTGACCAACCATTCTGCTCACAGAACTCAGCATTTCTGCTAACTAGAATCCTGGACTGATCACCATCTGGATATGCAAACTTCCACCCCTTTGTCCCAGGCTCATACCCACAAAAGATCATTTTCCGGAACCTCGGGTCACCTTCCTTTCGTTGAACCTTTGGCACCAGCACCCAGGCTTGGCAACCAAACACACGGAAGAAATGCAGCTTCGGCTTCTTTCCATGGAGCAAGAAATACGGGGTGTCACCTACCACTGAATTGTAGGACCTGTTCATCGTGAAATTGGCCGTCTTTATCGCCTCCCCCCAAAAACTTTGAGGCAAACCAGAGTCACACAGTAGAATGTCAGTAGCTTCAGCTAGTGCTCTACTTCTGTGCTCCGCCACACCAATCTCATGAGGAGAAGTAGCACCCGTCAACCAGTGACGTATTCCCTTCTGGCGGAAGAAACTCTTCAGAGCAGACCCAGTGACCTCTGCGCCTCGGTCACTCTGAAACCCCTGCACCTTGGTGGAAAACTGTAGTTCCACTGCCGCAACCCAATCTTTGATCAGTTGCGCTGCCTCGCCTTTGCGTTTCAGCGAGAAGACCCATGCATTTGTTGGGATACTGCCAGGGAGATAAAGTCCATCTGAGCCCCCAAGCTCGGCGCCGGACGATCCATCGACCTCCCGTAGTCACGCAGTATCAGCAATTTGGCGACACGAAGCCTCAGGCTTGTGCACACTCTATCAGCAGAATTCACACAGCAAAAGTTGCACAGCAGGACAGCATATTTACAGTTTATTCAGCGTAGGTCAGAACAAAAGAAGACATGACCGTCTGCTCCGACTGCTCAGGCAAACAGCAGAAAACGAAAGGAACAGACAACAGAAACATCCTGTGAGACAGGAAATGCGCAGGCTGTAACACAAACATCCTGCTCCCTTTTAAGGTGGAACGGAAATATCCTAACATCCTCCCCCTTTCCGTGTAACCTGTAGTACCTGTGGTTCAACCCAATTGCAACCTTTGTGCGTAAACCTTAAGTTGTTCTCTGTTAACAACCTTAGACAACAGATCAGCAGGAATTTCATTTCCTGGCATGTAGGACACCTGAATGAGTCCTTTCTGAATACACTCTCTTGCACGATGTAGCTTAATCTGCAAGTACTTGGTCCTTTGCTTGCAACTCTCCGAGTTCAGCAAAGCCAAACAAGATCTATTGTCTTGATACACTTGTATAGGACATTTCACAGAAACCCCAATGTCCTTAAACAGTTGCATCAACCATTCACAATCCATGAGTGAAAATGACAGAGCATTGAGTTCTGCTTCACAGGAACTTAGGCTAACTGTCGTCTGCTTTTTGCACAACCAGTCAAAGAGGCAGTGGTTGTACATGTAGCATACTCCAGAAGTGCTTGTACCATCCGTGGTGTCACTTCCAAAACTTGCATCTGCAAAGATTTCAAGACCTCCAGTCTTCTGACTGGTGAACCTCAGCCTGTAGTGCATAGTCCCTTTCAAATAGCGGGCTATGCGCTTCAGAGCTTTCCAATCCTGAACAGTAGGATTGTTAGCATGTCTGCTAAGCAGGTTAGTGCTTACAGCTATATCAGGTCTTGAGCATCTAGCAATGAAATTCAACTTGCCTAGAATGCATCTGTACAGCGTTGTGTCTGAAAACGCTTCAGCAGTACTATCTACCTGGTAACCTGTCACCATCGGTGTGTCTGCTGGGTTTGCATCAACCAAATTCAACCTGGTTAATACATCAGCAATTTTCTGTGTTTGGTGTACCAGAAAATTACCTGCTTGGTCCCTCTCCACCTGCAGAGAAAGATAGTTGGATACCTCACCAAGATCCTTCATGTCAAAGTGCTCCTTCACCTGAGCTAGGGTGCTTTGGTAAAAAGCCTGATTCTTCCAAAACATCAGAAGATCATCAACAAAACATAAACAATACAGTTTGTTTTGCCCCTCCTCCTTGACAAACACACACGGATCAGCTTTGCCCTGGTGAAAACCTAGAGAAAGCAACGTCTCAGTGAGTTTTGTGTTCCAACACCTGGCACTCTGCTTGAGACCATATAAGGATTTCCGCAGTTTACAGACCATTCCCTTCTGTACCTCCACTCCATCAGGTGGAAGCATGTACAGCTGCTCATTCAAAATCCCGTACAAAAAAGCTGTATTAATGTCATGATGGGAAACATGCAGTTTCTCCTCCGCAGCGATCTTGAGCATCAGCCGAATGCTCTCATATTTGACCGTGGGCGAGTAGGTCTCGTGGTAATCCTGTCCTGGTACCTGTGAAAAACCTCTGGCAACCAATCTGGCTTTGTGTCTGACAACCTTGCCATTCTGGTCTGTCTTGGCCTTGAAGACCCATTTGCTGCCAACCAGTCTCATACCTGGGACTACCGGTACCAGCTCCCAAGTTTGGTTCCTGTTTAAGGAATCAACTTCAGCCTTCATGGCATTTAGCCAAGGCTCAGCATCTTTAGAGGTTAACTCTTGAACCTCTTTGAAGCTTGAAGGTTCCCACACCTTCTCTGAGCTATTAAGAACAGCAGTTGCCGTCTTAGCAAACTCATCTGCAAATCTCTTTGGAGGTTTGCCTTTGGTCGCCCTTTCAGACCTACGAACCAGACGCAAGTCTTCTGGACTCATCTCCTCTTTCTTAGGAGAAAAATGACCAATGGTGAACAGTGGTTCTTCCAGTTCATTGTCAGACTCATCAGATGGTCTGACTGAGGCCTTTGCGCTCTTGTAGTCTGCTGTGTCATCACTGTCACTGACAGCAGCAGCAGCGCCGCCCACTGAACTGGAATCCGAACTCTGATCATCATCATCATCATCATCCTCAGTTTCCTCAGCTTTCTCAGCATGATCTGCTTTCTTCACATCACCTTCATCCTCCTCTGGGTAACTCTGGAAAATTCCCACATTTTCCCCCCCACTTAGGATTGTACTCAACACTCCTTGTGAACTTTATGGATTTAGAGTTAGTCATCCATACCCTGTATGCACCTTTTTCGTACCCCATGAACAAACCATGTGCCCCACGCTTCCCAAGCTTGTTGCTTTGTGGGGTGTGCACCCACATGTCAGAACCAAAGATTCTCAAGTGCTTGACATTTGGTTTGTTACCAAACATCTTCTCGTAGGGAGTGCAGCCAATAGGTGATGACAATCTCCTGTTAAAAGTGTAAACAAAATTCGAGAGAGCCTCCCCCCAAAACTTCTCAGGGAGGTTGGCATCATGCAACAAGGTTTTTAGTCCTTGCAGCAACGTTTGATTTGCTCTCTCCGCAAGCCCATTCATCCATGGCGATCTAGGCGTTGACAAGTCATGCTGGATTCCCTTCTCAGTCAGGAAAGCTTCAAACTGCTGAGAAGTGAACTCCCCGCCTCGATCAGTAAACAGACAACCGATACGTTTACCGTGAGCATTCTCCAACCAAGCACAGAATGCCTTGAACCTAGGAAATGCTTGCGATTTCTGCTCGAGCATAAACACATGAATGTACCTAGAAAAAGAATCAATTAGAACCATGAAGTACCTTGCTCCTCCCAAAGAGGGCGCAAGAGGCCCAACCAGGTCGGCATGCACTAGCTGGTAGGGTTTGTTAGCCTGCCTGCTAGACTCCTTGCCTTTTGGAGCAACCTTCACCTTGTTCTCTGCACAAGATACACATTTCATGTGAAATTTACAGGGTTTGATGTTCAAACCTTCAACCAACCCAGGCATCTTGGCTAGCGCTTGCCAAGATAAGTGAGCAAATCTTCTATGTGCATCATGAATACATCCTGCATGAAGAACCTTGTTAGTTTGTGCAACACAACAAGTATCAACATTTGATATGACAGCATTGTCATCATAAGTTAGACAGAACAAACCATCCATCAACTTTGCATGCCACATTGCCTCTTTGCCTTTCCTGATGACACAGACAGTCCTCTTGAAGGAAACCTCAAAACCACGCCCAGTCAGCTGTGGGACACTAATCAAATTGTCCGCAGCTCCTGGAACAAAAAGTACATCTCTGATGGTAGTATGCAGACTTGCAAGTTTCACAGTCCCAACTCCTGCAATTTGCAAAGTCCTTCCATCAGCCAGGTGGATCTCTCCATCTTGAGGTGTGAAGGAGACAAACAGATGGCGGTCCTTGGCAAGATGGCGACTGGCCCCAGAGTCAATTACAAACCTGGCCTTAGCTTTTAGAGCAGGTGTGCTGGCAAACATAACCTTGTTTTCCACCAGCGTGGGCTTTTGCAGCTTGCCCCCCTGCTCCTGGCCATCAGACGTGCCTTTAGCCTTTGGTGGAGCTGTGCCAGCAAACATAGCCTTGTTTTTCCCTGGCTTTCCACTCCCCTTCTGCTTCGGGCCATCTGCAGGCATCTTGCTCTGTTTACATCTGGCCTTCCGGCCTCTGCTAAGGCTCTGACCTTAGTTCTCACGAGAAACAGAGCTCTCAGCTGCCGACTCCTTGACTCCCCCTGGAGGCTGGAATGCTGCCTGGGATGACGTGGCAGTCTGCTCCCCCTGCAGCTTGCAACCGGTGCCCTCAGCATCCCTGCATTCACTCGCATTCTGGGAAACAGCCAGGACCTCCGATGCATTCAAACACTGGGCTGGGATTATTGGCAGGTGGGCCTTTTTCAAAGCATCCCACATGTCACGTGCCGTGAGATTTCCAGCAAGCGTCTTTATTTCCTCCAGAGAGACGGATAAGACTATTATATCAATGGCCCTCGAATTCTGGCCCTCCCATTTCTCTGTCCGAGGAACTGGAGTGGCTTCAGACACAGTATGCCAGACTCCAAACTGACGCAGCAAACTCTCACACCATTTTGCCCAGGTCTGATAATTGTGCCGATTTAACTTTGGGCACTCAGTGGCCTCAGAAGCTTGGAAAAAATCCATTCCAGCTTTTTACGTGAGCCGTGAGCCTTTATGCCTTCAAAGACGTCTTATCTCGGCAGCACATAAATCACGATGCCTCTGGCTCGGCTCCCAGGCCAATTAGACTTGCCGGACATCAAAGGCCTTTTCCGCAGCATCCAGAAAAGCCTCTGCTTTCACTTTTCCAGCACATACCTCAGCAGTCTGTCGCTGTCTTACTCTCCTGCAAGTGCCGTGAATCTGGGCCCGAAACCTGTTGTTGGGATACTGCCAGGGAGATAAAGTCCATCTGAGCCCCCAAGCTCGGCGCCGGACGATCCATTGACCTCCTGTAGTCACGCAGTATCAGCAATTTGGCGACACGAAGCCTCAGGCTTGTGCACACTCTATCAGCAGAATTCACACAGCAAAAGTTGCACAGCAGGACAGCATATTTACAGTTTATTCAGTGTAGGTCAGAACAAAAGAAGACATGACCGTCTGCTCCGACTGCTCAGGCAAACAGCAGAAAACGAAAGGAACAGACAACAGAAACATCCTGTGAGACAGGAAATGCGCAGGCTGTGACACAAACATCCTGCTCCCTTTTAAGGTGGAACGGAAATATCCTAACAGCGTTCTGGGTAAAATCATCTGTCAGCGTCAGTGCAAATCTGGCCCCGCCCAGACTCTCTGGAATTGGAGTTGTCCCGTAGCGTTGCCATGGAGGCAGCTAGGTGATAAGAACTGTCCTTCTCACTCTCTGTGTCACGTCCTCCCTGCGCATTCCCACGCTGGCCTCCTTTCCTGGACTGGCTGCCATGGAAACCTGGCTGACTGCCATGGGAAGCGACCTTGGAGACATCCTGCCCAGCATCTCTGGCTCTCCGGGGGCAGGAACGACGCAGATGGTCAACTGATCCACAGACAAAACAACGACGAGTGGAAAAAGCCTGAACTGTGCCTTCTGCTGGCCTGGCCCCCCCCCCTCTGCAACCGGATGGGCTCACTGTGCCAGCTCGGCCCTCTCTTAGGCGGCGTTCCTGTTCGTCACACAAACAACCGGTGGAAAACTTTGCAAACTTGCCTTTGGTCTTCTCTGCCCCCCCAACCTTGCCAGCAGCTCTCCTTGAGGCTGTACTGCATCTGGGGACGTGGCTTTTGGCTTCCGCTGTGGTTTCTCGGCAAACCCTCTCCAGCTCCTGCCAAACAGCCTGGGCACTGTCAAGACCCTCCACCAAAGGTAGCTGTGAGCACTCCAAACTGAGCACTATAGCTCCCAGGGCTTTGTGATTTTTTCTCTGCGAAGCATGTGCAACTGCAATATCTGCTGCCGAAGCATCGGCTGCAGCTTGCTGTGGAGGCCCTTGGAACGCCTCCCACAGACCCTTGGCTACCAGCCATGCCTTCAGCTTCCTGCTCCACTCCTCCCAATTTCTGCCATTTAATTTTTCGAAAGGGACGGAGTATGATTCCTGGCTGTCTGCCATCTTCTCCCCGGGGGTCAGCTTACTCACGTAACAGCAGCTCCTCCGGCACCCGGTTCAGCAAACCAGATCCTCCCCAGCGAGCTCCTCTCTGCCTCAAACGTTAGGCACAGCTCCAACTGGCTACAGCTTCTCCTCAGCTGGCTTCTCCCACACGCAGGCACAACGCAGCAACAGCTCCAAAGCTTGGCTGACTTCCATAACCTATGGGGCCAAATGGCGTCCGGCAATCTTCTTAGCTGCGTCACTGCTGTCCGTGCCGGTAATAATCTCTTCCAGCCTCTTTGGCCCTCTTAGCAGAGTTTACACAGCGGGGAAAGCTGTTGCTTGCGTGGGTAATAACTCAGACTGCAACGCAGGCTTTTCTCTTATCTCCAACAGCCTTTAATGAGTAGAATAACATCGTAAATTCAGCCTGGCGAAATGGCAGGCATCCTCTCCGCTTCTCGGCAAAAGCGAAAGAGAAAAGACACACAGAGAAACACTCCCCTCTGTGAACATAGCCACGCCTCAGAATGTGAGTTCTGGGCACCACAGTTCAAGAAGGACACTGACAAACTGGAACGTGTCCAGAGGAGGGCAACCAAAATGGTCAAAGGCCTGGAAACGATGCCTTATGAGGAACGGCTAAGGGAGCTGGGCATGTTTAGCTTGGAGAAGAGGAGGTTAAGGGGTGATATGATAGCCATGTTCAAATATATAAAAGGATGTCACATAGAGGAGGGAGAAAGGTTGTTTTCTGCTGCTCCAGACAAGCGGACACGGAGCAATTGATCCAAACTACAAGAAAGAAGATTCCACCTAAACATTAGGAAGAACTTCCTGACAGTAAGAGCTGTTCGACAGTGGAATTTGCTGCCAAGGAGTGTGGTGGAGTCTCCTTCTTTGGAGGTCTTTAAGCAAAGGCTTGACAACCATATGTCAGGAGTGCTCTGATGGTGTTTCCTGCTTGGCAGGGGGTTGGACTCGATGGCCCTTGTGGTCTCTTCCAACTCTATGATTCTATGATTCTATGATTCTATGATTCTATATACTGTATACTGTATACCAAAATCCATATGGTGTAATAGACCTTTCATAAATTTCCAGGATACCCTGTCGAAAGCTTTTTCTGCATCTATAGCCATTAAGACTGCCTTCTTTTCTATTCTTAAGTCTAAATACGCTAATAAGTTTATAATGTTTCTAGTGTTGCTATAAATGTGCCTCCCGGGCAAAAAGCCAGCTTGGTCATTGTGTATCATCATCTGGAAGACTTTTTTTGATCTTTCGGCTAAAATATTTGCATATAATTTATAATCGTAATTTAGAAGCGCGATAGGCCTATAGTTGTTAATAAGTAGATTGTCCGTTCCCTGTTTTGGAATTAATGCAATAAGGCTGTCTTTCCAAGAATCCGGCATGGTTCCGTCTTTGAAGATGTTGTTCATGATACTTCTTAATGGGTCAGACAGTAAGTCCTCAATTTTTTTATAATATATTGCCGGTAGGCCGTCTGGCCCTGGTGGCTTTCCTATCTTTGCTTCCTTAATGGCTCTTTGAATTTCGTACGATGTAATAGGGGCATTCAACAGTTCTTTTTGTTCTTTAGTAAGTTTCGGAAGACAGTTCTGTTCTAAATGTTCTTTAACTTCTTCTGTTGTTTCATTTCCTTCCTTATAGATTTCTCTAAAGAATTCGAGAAATCGTTTCTCTATTTCTTTAGGGTTGTTTATTATTTTGCCTTCGCACTTAACTCTATTTATAAGACTTTCTGCCTCTCTCTTCTTTAATTGCCATGCTAATAACCAGGCTCAGGTTCTGTTTCAGGCTGTGTCTCTGTTTCAGGCTCCGGCGCTGTATCAAACACTGTTGCAGACTCAGGCTGTGGCACTATGGCTGTAGCTGTGGCTCTGGTTCTGTTTCAGGCTCTGGCACTGTATCAAGCACTGTTTCAGGCTGAGGTTCAGGCTCAGGCTCCGACTTCTGCTCTTTATTAGGCTTTGTCTCAGTCTTTGGCTCTAGCACTTATTCTAGCTCTATTTCAGGGTCGGCCTGTGTCTCAGCCTTTGTCTCTGTTTCACGCTGTTTCTCTGTTTCAGGCTCTGGCACTCTATCAAGCACTGTTTCTGGCTCTGGCTCTCTTTCAGGCTCTGGTTCTGAAGTAGGGTTTTGTTCTGGCTCTGGCTGTGTCTCTGGATCTGGCTGTGTCTCTGCTTCAGGCTCCTATGCCGTATCAAGCACTGTATCAGGCTCTGCCTCTCCCTCTGCCCCTGGCTACGTTTAAGCGTCAGGCTCAGTTTCAGACAGTGTCTCTGTTTCAGGATCCAGCACTCTATCAAGCACTATTTCAGACTCAGGCTGTGGATCTCGGCTGTGGCTGTGGATCTCGGCTGTGGCTCTAGGCTCCGTCTGTGGCTCTGTCTGTGGCTCTGGCTCTCTTTCAGGGTCTGGTTCTGAATGAAGATCTGGTTCTGACTCTGATTCAGGGTCTCATGATGGCTCTTCCTCTGCCTCTGACCCAGCTATGTTTCAGGGTCTGGCTCTCTTTCAGGCTCTGGTTCTGAATTAGGGTTTTGTTCTGGCTCTGGCTGTGTCTCTGGCTCTGGCTCTGGCTCCAGCTCCGGCACTGTATCAAGTACTGTTGCAGACTCAGGCTGTGGCTCTAGGCTTTGGCTGCAGCTATGTTTTGCGCTCCGGCCCTGTATCAAGCCCTATTTCTGGCTCTGGCTCTGGCTCTGGCTCTGGCTCTGGCTCTGGCTCTGGCTTTCTTTCAGCTGTGGCTCTGAATGAGGCTCTGGCTCTGGCTCTGATTCAGAGTCTCGCTCTGGCTCTGGCACTCTATCAAGGACTGTTTCAGACTCAGGCTGTGGCTGTGGTTCTGCCTCTGTTTCAGGCTCAGGCTCTGTTTGAGGCTATGTCTCTGTTTCAGGCTCCGGCACTGTATCAAGTACTGTTGCAGACTCAGGCTGTGGCTCTAGGCTGTGGCTGTGGCTGTTGCTCTGGTTCTGGCTCTGGCTCTTTCTCAGGCTCTGGTTCTGAATGAGGGCTTGGTTCTGGCACTGATTCAGGGTCTCGCTCTGGCTCTGGCTCTGGCACTCTATCAAGGACTGTTTCAGACTTAGGCTGTGGCTGTGGCTCTGGCTCTGTTTCCATTCTTACAATGGAATGTACACAAAACAATAATCCTTTCTATATAAATTTTCCCATACATTCTGAAAACATAATAAATCCTTAATTGTTGTCCACCTCCTTTTAGTTCCTTTATCACTCGAATGCTAGCACGGAGTCAAAACTATTATTGTATTTTTGAACATATCTTGTATAACCATTCCATTTTTCTGCAAATTTTTGCTTTGAGATTCCTCTGAGTTTGAGAAAGAGGGGGGTTTGCCCTGCCGGACTTAAAACTGTACTATGAAGCAGCAGCTTTCTGCTGGCTGAAAGATTGGCTACTTCTTGAGAACACGGACATTTTGGACTTAGAAGGGTTCAATAATAGGTTTGGTTGGCATGCATATATATGGTATGACAAGGTAAAAATTCATAAAAGTTTCAAAAAGCATATTGTTAGGAAAGCATTATATAATGTTTGGATTCGTTATAAAGATCTGTTGGAAAATAAAACCCCTAGGTGGTTGTCACCAATGGAGGCCAAGGAAGTTAAAAAACTTAATATGGAATCTAATTGGCCAAAATATTGGGAAATTGTAGAACAAGAAGGTGGAAATGTGAAATTACAGAGCTATGAGAAATTGAAGTTTAAAGTAAGAGATTGGCTTCATTATTATCAGATAAATGAAGTTTTTAAACAGGACAGGAAAATCGGCTTCCAAGTGGAGAAGTCGAAGCTAGAAACAGAGTTGTTAGAATGCAATACTAATAATCTTTCTAGAATGTACAATTTGCTGCTGAAATGGAATACACAGGATGAAACGGTCAAATCAGCTATGATTAAATGGGCACAAGACATTGGTCATGACATTATGTTTGCTGACTGGGAACAGTTATGGACCACTGGTATAAAATTTACGGCATGTAATGCCTTAAGAGAGAATATTATGAAAATGATTTATAGGTGGTACATGACCCCAGTCAAGCTTGCAAAAATCTATCATCTGCCCAATAACAAATGCTGGAAATGTAAAGAAACTGAAGGTACTTTCTATCACCTTTGGTGGACGTGCCCAAGGATTAAGGCCTTCTGGGAAACGATATATAATGAAATTAAGAAGGTGCTTAAGTGTACCTTTCATAAAAAACCAGAGGCTTTTCTCCTGGGCATAGTAGGCCAATTGGTGTCAAAGAAAGATAGGACGTTCTTTATGTATGCAACAACAGCAGCAAGAGTTTTACTAGCAAAGTATTGGAAGACACAAGAACTACCCACGTTGGAAGAGTGGCAGACGAAGGTGATTGAATATATGGGACTAGCAGAGATGACGAGCAGAATCCGTGACCAAGGGAAAGAGACGGTGGAGGAAGATTGGAAGAAATTTAAACTTTATCTTAAAAATTCTTGTAAAATTATTGAGTGTTAAAATGTCATGGGTAAAGAATAGCAGATTTGCAGCGATATGATTGGAAAAGAGGAAAGAAAAGGGTTATAGAAAGGAACTTATAAGTAATTCAGACCAGGGGTTGCTGAAAAAAGTTTAAAACAGGGATGCAGAAAAGGGAGGCATGGGGAAGTCGCTGAAATTGGGTATATGAAAAAAATTATGAAATTATACATGTTTATATGTTTGTTTGTTAGTGTCTGTTGTATGTATTGTCTTATATTATATGTTGAAAAACCAATAAAAAAATTTATAAAAAAAAAAGAGATTCCTCTGAGTTTGCTAGTCAATTGAGCCGTCTCCACCAATTCCTGTAATTTGATTTGCCAATCTGTTATTTTTGGAGCCTCGTGATCTTTCCATCCCTTGGCCACAAGTATACGAGCTGCTGCGGTTGCATACAAGAATACCCCTCTTAGATTTTTTGGGATCTCTTTATCTAAAATACTTCATAGAAATGCCTCCGTTTTTTTCGTAAAAGTTATCCCCATCATCTTTTTTAATTCATCCTATATTCCCCCCCCAAAAAAATCTTAATCTTTTCACACGTCCACCACATGTGGCTCACGTCACCGTTATTTCCTCCACATCTCCAACAAGTATTCGCCAAATTTTGATACATTCTTGATCATCTGGAAGGAGTGAGGTACCACCTATGAGCCATTTTCATCATGTTCTCTCTTATATTATAGCTGGCTGTAAATTTCAAATTTACATTCCATCAGTTTTCCCCATCTTTTAGCATAATTGGACGGACCACATCTTGGGCCCACTTTATCATTGAAGCCTTAACCTCCTCATCCATTACTTCGTAGTCTAAAAGAAGTCTATACATTTTTGCGATTATTTTGGTTTTACTATTCAGCAGTTTTTTTCAAATCTTGAAGGCTCCTTTTCAAAACCCATCTGCTTATCCTGTCTGAACACTTCATTCACCTGGAAGTAATCTAGCCAACTAGAAAAGTGATCTTTTATTTTCTCATAACTTATCAATATTAGTTGACCCTCCTCCTCCCCCCTTAATATTGTGTTATACGTTATCCGGTTCTCTTTGATGTTGTTGCTTTTTTTAACAGCGATTGCTTCTAGTGGAGAGTTCCATCTTGGGGTTTTCTGTTCCAAATATATTTTGTATTTTCCCCATACCTTATATATAGCATTTCTTATTATATGATTTGAAAAACTCCTATGCGTCTTTATTTTCCCATAATAAAGATAGCCATGCCACCCAAAACGGGTGTCATGACCTTCTAGCTCTAAAATATCCCAATTTTTAAATAAATACCAATCTTTCAACCAGAGAAGACATGAGGCTTCGTAATATAGCTTCAAATCCGGTAACCCGTAGCCACCTCTTTCTACAGTATCTATTAATATCTTATGCTTTACTCTTGGTCTTTTACCCTTCCACCAAAATTTAGAAATTTCTTTTTGCCACCTGTTGATACTGCTGGTCTTTCCTGTAATTGGAATCGTTTGGAATAGAAAGAGTAGCTTCGGTAAAACTATCATTTTAATTACCGAAATACGGCCCAGGAATGATAAATTTAACCTTGTCCATGTCTCCAACTGTCTTTTGATATCTTTCCAACAATTGGAATAATTATCTTCCTATAAGTTAAGATTCTTTGGTGTTATCCATAATCCTAAATACTTGATTTTGGGGTAGATTTCAATGTGTATTATTTGTTCTAATTCTGCTTTTTCAGCTGGCGACATATTTTTAACTAATAGTTTTGTCTTGTTGAAATTCATTTTGAACCCCGCAACTTTACCGTAGCCATATATTATTTCCAACGCCTTTCTTAAACTCTGTTTTGGTTGCTCCGTAGTTATAATTAAATCGTCAGCAAATGCCCTCGTTTTGTAACTTCTATTTCCCAGCATAATCCCTTTTATTTCTTTTTCTTCCCTAATTTGTTTACATAAAACTTCCAATGTTAATATGAAAATTAAGGGGGATAGTGGGCAACCTTGTCTGACCCCTTTACTGATTTCACACTCCTGTGATAAATTTCCATTGATTATGATTTTAGCTTTTTGTTTTGATTATATTGCTTCAATCCCTTTTATATACTGAATGAACAGAATGAAGCACAGAATGAACTCAGGCTTGCTAGAGAGGTTAAAAGCAACAAAAAAGGCTTTTATGGGTATGTTCGTAGCAAAAGGAAGAACAAAGAAACAGTGGGGTCACTCAGAGGAGAAGATGGTGAAATGTAAACAGGGGACACAGAAAGGGCTGAACTCCTCAATGCCTTCTTTGCCTCAGTCTTCTCCGATAAAGAAAACAATGCCCGACCTGAAGAATTTGGAGCAAAGGATTCAGCAGAGGAAACACAGCCCAGAATAACTAAGGAGATAGTACAAGAATACTTGGCTAGTCTAGATGTATTCAAGTCTCCAGGGCCAGATGAACTGCATCCAAGAGTATTAAGAGAACTGGCAGATGTGATTTCAGAACCACTGGCAGTCATCTTTGAGAATTCCTGGAGAACAGACGAAGTCCCGGCAGACTGGAGGAGGGCAAATGTTGTCCCTATTTTCAAAAAGGGGAAAAGAGAGGACCCAAATAATTACCGCCCAGTCAGTCTGACATCAATACCAGGGAAGATTCTGGAGCAGATCATTAAGCAAACAGTCTGTGAGCACCTAGAAAGGAATGCTGTGATCACCAATAGTCAGCATGGATTTCTGAAAAATAAGTCATGTCAGACTAACCTGATCTCATTTTTTGACAGAATTACAAGCCTGGTAGATGAAGGGAACGCAGTGGATGTAGCCTACCTTGATTTCAGCAAGGCATTTGACAAGGTGCCCCATGATATTCTTGTAAAGAAGCTGGTAAAATGCGGTCTTGACTATGCTACCACTCAGTGGATTTGTAACTGGCTGACTGACCGAACCCAAAGGGTGCTCATCAATGGTTCCTCTTCATCCTGGAGAAGAGTGACTAGTGGGGTGCCACAGGGTTCTGTCTTGGGCCCGGTCTTATTCAACATCTTTATCAACGACTTGGATGATGGACTCAAGGGCATCCTGATCAAATTTGCAGATGACACCAAACTGGGAGGGGTGGCTAACACCCCAGAGGACAGGATCACACTTCAAAACGACCTTGACAGATTAGAGAACTGGGCCAAAACAAACAAGATGAATTTTAACAGGGAGAAATGTAAAGTATTGCACTTGGGCAAAAAAAATGAGAGGCACAAATACAAGATGGGTGACACCTGGCTTGAGAGCACTACATGTGAAAAGGATCTAGGAGTCTTGGTTGACCACAAACTAGACATGAGCCAACAGTGTGACGCGGCAGCTAAAAAAGCCAATGCAATTCTGGGCTGCATCAATAGGAGTATAGCATCTAGGTCAAGGGAAGTAATAGTGCCACTGTATTCTGCTCTGGTCAGACCTCACCTGGAGTACTGTGTCCAGTTCTGGGCACCACAGTTCAAGAAGGACACTGACAAACTGGAACGTGTCCAGAGGAGGGCAACCAAAATGGTCAAAGGCCTGGAAACGATGCCTTATGAGGAACGGCTAAGGGAGCTGGGCATGTTTAGCTTGGAGAAGAGGAGGTTAAGGGGTGATATGATAGCCATGTTCAAATATATAAAAGGATGTCACATAGAGGAGGGAGAAAGGTTGTTTTCTGCTGCTCCAGACAAGCGGACACGGAGCAATGGATCCAAACTACAAGAAAGAAGATTCCACCTAAACATTAGGAAGAACTTCCTGACAGTAAGAGCTGTTCGACAGTGGAATTTGCTGCCAAGGAGTGTGGTGGAGTCTCCTTCTTTGGAGGTCTTTAAGCAAAGGCTTGACAACCATATGTCAGGAGTGCTCTGATGGTGTTTCCTGCTTGGCAGGGGGTTGGACTCGATGGCCCTTGTGGTCTCTTCCAACTCTATGATTCTATGATTCTATATACTGTATACCAAAATCCATATGGTGTAATAGACCTTTCATAAATTTCCAGGATACCCTGTCGAAAGCTTTTTCTGCATCTATAGCCATTAAGACTGCCTTCTTTTCTATTCTTAAGTCTAAATACGCTAATAAGTTTATAATGTTTCTAGTGTTGCTATAAATGTGCCTCCCGGGCAAAAAGCCAGCTTGGTCATTGTGTATCATCATCTGGAAGACTTTTTTTGATCTTTCGGCTAAAATATTTGCATATAATTTATAATCGTAATTTAGAAGCGCGATAGGCCTATAGTTGTTAATAAGTAGATTGTCCGTTCCCTGTTTCGGAATTAATGCAATAAGGCTGTCTTTCCAAGAATCCGGCATGGTTCCGTCTTTGAAGATGTTGTTCATGATACTTCTTAATGGGTCAGACAGTAAGTCCTCAATTTTTTTATAATATATTGCCGGTAGGCCGTCTGGCCCTGGTGGCTTTCCTATCTTTGCTTCCTTAATTGCTCTTTGAATTTCGTACGATGTAATAGGGGCATTCAACAGTTCTTTTTGTTCTTTAGTAAGTTTCGGAAGACAGTTCTGTTCTAAATGTTCTTTAACTTCTTCTGTTGTTTCATTTCCTTCCTTATAGATTTCTCTAAAGAATTCGAGAAATCGTTTCTCTATTTCTTTAGGGTTGTTTATTATTTTGCCTTCGCACTTAACTCTATTTATAAGACTTTCTGCCTCTCTCTTCTTTAATTGCCATGCTAATAACCAGGCTCAGGTTCTGTTTCAGGCTGTGTCTCTGTTTCAGGCTCCGGCGCTGTATCAAACACTGTTGCAGACTCAGGCTGTGGCACTATGGCTGTAGCTGTGGCTCTGGTTCTGTTTCAGGCTCTGGCACTGTATCAAGCACTGTTTCAGGCTGAGGTTCAGGCTCAGGCTCCAACTTCTGTTCTTTATTAGGCTTTGGCTCTAGCACTTATTCTAGCTCTATTTCAGGGTCGGCCTGTGTCTCAGCCTTTGTCTCTGTTTCACGCTGTTTCTCTGTTTCAGGCTCTGGCACTCTATCAAGCACTGTTTCTGGCTCTGGCTCTCTTTCAGGCTCTGGTTCTGAAGTAGGGTTTTGTTCTGGCTCTGGCTGTGTCTCTGGATATGGCTGTGTCTCTGCTTCAGGCTCCTATGCCGTATCAAGCACTGTATCAGGCTCTGCCTCTCCCTCTGGCCCTGGCTACGTTTAAGCGTCAGGCTCAGTTTCAGACAGTGTCTCTGTTTCAGGATCCAGCACTCTATCAAGCACTATTTCAGACTCAGGCTGTGGATCTCGGCTGTGGCTGTGGATCTCGGCTGTGGCTCTAGGCTCCGTCTGTGGCTCTGTCTGTGGCTCTGGCTCTCTTTCAGGGTCTGGTTCTGAATGAAGATCTGGTTCTGACTCTGATTCAGGGTCTCATGATGGCTCTTCCTCTGCCTCTGACCCAGCTATGTTTCAGGGTCTGGCTCTCTTTCAGGCTCTGGTTCTGAATTAGGGTTTTGTTCTGGCTCTGGCTGTGTCTCTGGCTCTGGCTCTGGCTCCAGCTCTGGCACTGTATCAAGTACTGTTGCAGACTCAGGCTGTGGCTCTAGGCTTTGGCTGCAGCTATGTTTTGCGCTCCGGCCCTGTATCAAGCCCTATTTCTGGCTCTGGCTCTGGCTCTGGCTCTGGCTCTGGCTCTGGCTTTCTTTCAGCTGTGGCTCTGAATGAGGCTCTGGCTCTGGCTCTGATTCAGAGTCTCGCTCTGGCTCTGGCACTCTATCAAGGACTGTTTCAGACTCAGGCTGTGGCTGTGGTTCTGCCTCTGTTTCAGGCTCAGGCTCTGTTTGAGGCTATGTCTCTGTTTCAGGCTCCGGCACTGTATCAAGTACTGTTGCAGACTCAGGCTGTGGCTCTAGGCTGTGGCTGTGGCTGTTGCTCTGGTTCTGGCTCTGGCTCTTTCTCAGGCTCTGGTTCTGAATGAGGGCTTGGTTCTGGCACTGATTCAGGGTCTCGCTCTGGCTCTGGCTCTGGCTCTGGCACTCTATCAAGGACTGTTTCAGACTTAGGCTGTGGCTGTGGCTCTGGCTCTGTTTCCATTCTTACAATGGAATGTACACAAAACAATAATCCTTTCTATATAAATTTTCCCATACATTCTGAAAACATAATAAATCCTTAATTGTTGTCCACCTCCTTTTAGTTCCTTTATCACTCGAATGCTAGCACGGAGTCAAAACTATTATTGTATTTTTGAACATATCTTGTATAACCATTCCATTTTTCTGCAAATTTTTGCTTTGAGATTCCTCTGAGTTTGAGAAAGAGGGGGGTTTGCCCTGCCGGACTTAAAACTGTACTATGAAGCAGCAGCTTTCTGCTGGCTGAAAGATTGGCTACTTCTTGAGAACACGGACATTTTGGACTTAGAAGGGTTCAATAATGGGTTTGGTTGGCATGCATATATATGGTATGACAAGGTAAAAATTCATAAAAGTTTCAAAAAGCATATTGTTAGGAAAGCATTATATAATGTTTGGATTCGTTATAAAGATCTGTTGGAAAATAAAACCCCTAGGTGGTTGTCACCAATGGAGGCCAAGGAAGTTAAAAAACTTAATATGGAATCTAATTGGCCAAAATATTGGGAAATTGTAGAACAAGAAGGTGGAAATGTGAAATTACAGAGCTATGAGAAATTGAAGTTTAAAGTAAGAGATTGGCTTCATTATTATCAGATAAATGAAGTTTTTAAACAGGACAGGAAAATCGGCTTCCAAGTGGAGAAGTCGAAGCTAGAAACAGAGTTGTTAGAACGCAATACTAATAATCTTTCTAGAATGTACAATTTGCTGCTGAAATGGAATACACAGGATGAAACGGTCAAATCAGCTATGATTAAATGGGCACAAGACATTGGTCATGACATTATGTTTGCTGACTGGGAACAGTTATGGACCACTGGTATAAAATTTACGGCATGTAATGCCTTAAGAGAGAATATTATGAAAATGATTTATAGGTGGTACATGACCCCAGTCAAGCTTGCAAAAATCTATCATCTGCCCAATAACAAATGCTGGAAATGTAAAGAAACTGAAGGTACTTTCTATCACCTTTGGTGGACGTGCCCAAGGATTAAGGCCTTCTGGGAAACGATATATAATGAAATTAAGAAGGTGCTTAAGTGTACCTTTCATAAAAAACCAGAGGCTTTTCTCCTGGGCATAGTAGGCCAATTGGTGTCAAAGAAAGATAGGACGTTCTTTATGTATGCAACAACAGCAGCAAGAGTTTTACTAGCAAAGTATTGGAAGACACAAGAACTACCCACGTTGGAAGAGTGGCAGACGAAGGTGATTGAATATATGGGACTAGCAGAGATGACGAGCAGAATCCGTGACCAAGGGAAAGAGACGGTGGAGGAAGATTGGAAGAAATTTAAACTTTATCTTAAAAATTCTTGTAAAATTATTGAGTGTTAAAATGTCATGGGTAAAGAATAGCAGATTTGCAGCGATATGATTGGAAAAGAGGAAAGAAAAGGGTTATAGAAAGGAACTTATAAGTAATTCAGACCAGGGGTTGCTGAAAAAAGTTTAAAACAGGGATGCAGAAAAGGGAGGCATGGGGAAGTCGCTGAAATTGGGTATATGAAAAAATTTATGAAATTATACATGTTTATATGTTTGTTTGTTAGTGTCTGTTGTTTGTATTGTCTTATATTATATGTTGAAAAACCAATAAAAAATTTTATTAAAAAAAAAAAAGAGATTCCTCTGAGTTTGCTAGTCAATTGAGCCGTCTCCACCAATTCCTGTAATTTGATTTGCCAATCTGTTATTTTTGGAGCCTCGTGATCTTTCCATCCCTTGGCCACAAGTATACGAGCTGCTGCGGTTGCATACAAGAATACCCCTCTTAGATTTTTTGGGATCTCTTTATCTAAAATACTTCATAGAAATGCCTCCGTTTTTTTCGTAAAAGTTATCCCCATCATCTTTTTTAATTCATCGTATATCCCCCCCCAAAAAAAATCTTAATCTTTTCACACGTCCACCACATGTGGCTCACGTCACCGTTATTTCCTCCACATCTCCAACAAGTATTCGCCAAATTTTGATACATTCTTGATCATCTGGAAGGAGTGAGGTACCACCTATGAGCCATTTTCATCATGTTCTCTCTTATATTATAGCTGGCTGTAAATTTCAAATTTACATTCCATCAGTTTTCCCCATCTTTTAGCATAATTGGACGGACCACATCTTGGGCCCACTTTATCATTGAAGCCTTAACCTCCTCATCCATTACTTCGTAGTCTAAAAGAAGTCTATACATTTTTGCGATTATTTTGGTTTTACTATTCAGCAGTTTTTTTCAAATCTTGAAGGCTCCTTTTCAAAACCCATCTGCTTATCCTGTCTGAACACTTCATTCACCTGGAAGTAATCTAGCCAACTAGAAAAGTGATCTTTTATTTTCTCATAACTTATCAATATTAGTTGACCCTCCTCCTCCCCCCTTAATATTGTGTTATACGTTATCCGGTTCTCTTTGATGTTGTTGCTTTTTTTAACAGCGATTGCTTCTAGTGGAGAGTTCCATCTTGGGGTTTTCTGTTCCAAATATCTTTTGTATTTTCCCCATACCTTATATATAGCATTTCTTATTATATGATTTGAAAAACTCCTATGCGTCTTTATTTTCCCATAATAAAGATAGCCATGCCACCCAAAACGGGTGTCATGACCTTCTAGCTCTAAAATATCCCAATTTTTAAATAAATACCAATCTTTCAACCAGAGAAGACATGAGGCTTCGTAATATAGCTTCAAATCCGGTAACCCGTAGCCACCTCTTTCTACAGTATCTATTAATATCTTATGCTTTACTCTTGGTCTTTTACCCTTCCACCAAAATTTAGAAATTTCTTTTTGCCACCTGTTGATACTGCTGGTCTTTCCTGTAATTGGAATCGTTTGGAATAGAAAGAGTAGCTTCGGTAAAACTATCATTTTAATTACCGAAATACGGCCCAGGAATGATAAATTTAACCTTGTCCATGTCTCCAACTGTCTTTTGATATCTTTCCAACAATTGGAATAATTATCTTCCTATAAGTTAAGATTCTTTGGTGTTATCCATAATCCTAAATACTTGATTTTGGGGTAGATTTCAATGTGTATTATTTGTTCTAATTCTGCTTTTTCAGCTGGCGACATATTTTTAACTAATAGTTTTGTCTTGTTGAAATTCATTTTGAACCCCGCAACTTTACCGTAGCCATATATTATTTCCAACGCCTTTCTTAAACTCTGTTTTGGTTGCTCCGTAGTTATAATTAAATCGTCAGCAAATGCCCTCGTTTTGTAACTTCTATTTCCCAGCATAATCCCTTTTATTTCTTTTTCTTCCCTAATTTGTTTACATAAAACTTCCAATGTTAATATGAAAATTAAGGGGGATAGTGGGCAACCTTGTCTGACCCCTTTACTGATTTCACACTCCTGTGATAAATTTCCATTGATTATGATTTTAGCTTTTTGTTTTGATTATATTGCTTCAATCCCTTTTATATACTGAATGAACAGAATGAAGCACAGAATGAACTCAGGCTTGCTAGAGAGGTTAAAAGCAACAAAAAAGGCTTTTATGGGTATGTTCGTAGCAAAAGGAAGAACAAAGAAACAGTGGGGTCACTCAGAGGAGAAGATGGTGAAATGTAAACAGGGGACACAGAAAGGGCTGAACTCCTCAATGCCTTCTTTGCCTCAGTCTTCTCCGATAAAGAAAACAATGCCCGACCTGAAGAATTTGGAGCAAAGGATTCAGCAGAGGAAACACAGCCCAGAATAACTAAGGAGATAGTACAAGAATACTTGGCTAGTCTAGATGTATTCAAGTCTCCAGGGCCAGATGAACTGCATCCAAGAGTATTAAGAGAACTGGCAGATGTGATTTCAGAACCACTGGCAGTCATCTTTGAGAATTCCTGGAGAACAGACGAAGTCCCGGCAGACTGGAGGAGGGCAAATGTTGTCCCTATTTTCAAAAAGGGGAAAAGAGAGGACCCAAATAATTACCGCCCAGTCAGTCTGACATCAATACCAGGGAAGATTCTGGAGCAGATCATTAAGCAAACAGTCTGTGAGCACCTAGAAAGGAATGCTGTGATCACCAATAGTCAGCATGGATTTCTGAAAAATAAGTCATGTCAGACTAACCTGATCTCGTTTTTTGACAGAATTACAAGCCTGGTAGATGAAGGGAACGCAGTGGATGTAGCCTACCTTGATTTCAGCAAGGCATTTGACAAGGTGCCCCATGATATTCTTGTAAAGAAGCTGGTAAAATGCGGTCTTGACTATGCTACCACTCAGTGGATTTGTAACTGGCTGACTGACCGAACCCAAAGGGTGCTCATCAATGGTTCCTCTTCATCCTGGAGAAGAGTGACTAGTGGGGTGCCACAGGGTTCTGTCTTGGGCCCGGTCTTATTCAACATCTTTATCAACGACTTGGATGATGGACTCAAGGGCATCCTGATCAAATTTGCAGATGACACCAAACTGGGAGGGGTGGCTAACACCCCAGAGGACAGGATCACACTTCAAAACGACCTTGACAGATTAGAGAACTGGGCCAAAACAAACAAGATGAATTTTAACAGGGAGAAATGTAAAGTATTGCACTTGGGCAAAAATAATGAGAGGCACAAATACAAGATGGGTGACACCTGGCTTGAGAGCACTACATGTGAAAAGGATCTAGGAGTCTTGGTTGACCACAAACTAGACATGAGCCAACAGTGTGACGCGGCAGCTAAAAAAGCCAATGCAATTCTGGGCTGCATCAATAGGAGTATAGCATCTAGGTCAAGGGAAGTAATAGTGCCACTGTATTCTGCTCTGGTCAGACCTCACCTGGAGTACTGTGTCCAGTTCTGGGCACCACAGTTCAAGAAGGACACTGACAAACTGGAACGTGTCCAGAGGAGGGCAACCAAAATGGTCAAAGGCCTGGAAACGATGCCTTATGAGGAACGGCTAAGGGAGCTGGGCATGTTTAGCTTGGAGAAGAGGAGGTTAAGGGGTGATATGATAGCCATGTTCAAATATATAAAAGGATGTCACATAGAGGAGGGAGAAAGGTTGTTTTCTGCTGCTCCAGACAAGCGGACACGGAGCAATGGATCCAAACTACAAGAAAGAAGATTCCACCTAAACATTAGGAAGAACTTCCTGACAGTAAGAGCTGTTCGACAGTGGAATTTGCTGCCAAGGAGTGTGGTGGAGTCTCCTTCTTTGGAGGTCTTTAAGCAAAGGCTTGACAACCATATGTCAGGAGTGCTCTGATGGTGTTTCCTGCTTGGCAGGGGGTTGGACTCGATGGCCCTTGTGGTCTCTTCCAACTCTATGATTCTATGATTCTATATACTGTATACCAAAATCCATATGGTGTAATAGACCTTTCATAAATTTCCAGGATACCCTGTCGAAAGCTTTTTCTGCATCTATAGCCATTAAGACTGCCTTCTTTTCTATTCTTAAGTCTAAATACGCTAATAAGTTTATAATGTTTCTAGTGTTGCTATAAATGTGGCTCCCGGGCAAAAAGCCAGCTTGGTCATTGTGTATCATCATCTGGAAGACTTTTTTTGATCTTTCGGCTAAAATATTTGCATATAATTTATAATCGTAATTTAGAAGCGCGATAGGCCTATAGTTGTTAATAAGTAGATTGTCCGTTCCCTGTTTTGGAATTAATGCAATAAGGCTGTCTTTCCAAGAATCCGGCATGGTTCCGTCTTTGAAGATGTTGTTCATGATACTTCTTAATGGGTCAGACAGTAAGTCCTCAATTTTTTTATAATATATTGCCGGTAGGCCGTCTGGCCCTGGTGGCTTTCCTATCTTTGCTTCCTTAATTGCTCTTTGAATTTCGTACGATGTAATAGGGGCATTCAACAGTTCTTTTTGTTCTTTAGTAAGTTTCGGAAGACAGTTCTGTTCTAAATGTTCTTTAACTTCTTCTGTTGTTTCATTTCCTTCCTTATAGATTTCTCTAAAGAATTCGAGAAATCGTTTCTCTATTTCTTTAGGGTTGTTTATTATTTTGCCTTCGCACTTAACTCTATTTATAAGACTTTCTGCCTCTCTCTTCTTTAATTGCCATGCTAATAACCAGGCTCAGGTTCTGTTTCAGGCTGTGTCTCTGTTTCAGGCTCCGGCGCTGTATCAAACACTGTTGCAGACTCAGGCTGTGGCACTATGGCTGTAGCTGTGGCTCTGGTTCTGTTTCAGGCTCTGGCACTGTATCAAGCACTGTTTCAGGCTGAGGTTCAGGCTCAGGCTCCAACTTCTGTTCTTTATTAGGCTTTGGCTCTAGCACTTATTCTAGCTCTATTTCAGGGTCGGCCTGTGTCTCAGCCTTTGTCTCTGTTTCACGCTGTTTCTCTGTTTCAGGCTCTGGCACTCTATCAAGCACTGTTTCTGGCTCTGGCTCTCTTTCAGGCTCTGGTTCTGAAGTAGGGTTTTGTTCTGGCTCTGGCTGTGTCTCTGGATATGGCTGTGTCTCTGCTTCAGGCTCCTATGCCGTATCAAGCACTGTATCAGGCTCTGCCTCTCCCTCTGGCCCTGGCTACGTTTAAGCGTCAGGCTCAGTTTCAGACAGTGTCTCTGTTTCAGGATCCAGCACTCTATCAAGCACTATTTCAGACTCAGGCTGTGGATCTCGGCTGTGGCTGTGGATCTCGGCTGTGGCTCTAGGCTCCGTCTGTGGCTCTGTCTGTGGCTCTGGCTCTCTTTCAGGGTCTGGTTCTGAATGAAGATCTGGTTCTGACTCTGATTCAGGGTCTCATGATGGCTCTTCCTCTGCCTCTGACCCAGCTATGTTTCAGGGTCTGGCTCTCTTTCAGGCTCTGGTTCTGAATTAGGGTTTTGTTCTGGCTCTGGCTGTGTCTCTGGCTCTGGCTCTGGCTCCAGCTCTGGCACTGTATCAAGTACTGTTGCAGACTCAGGCTGTGGCTCTAGGCTTTGGCTGCAGCTATGTTTTGCGCTCCGGCCCTGTATCAAGCCCTATTTCTGGCTCTGGCTCTGGCTCTGGCTCTGGCTCTGGCTCTGGCTTTCTTTCAGCTGTGGCTCTGAATGAGGCTCTGGCTCTGGCTCTGATTCAGAGTCTCGCTCTGGCTCTGGCACTCTATCAAGGACTGTTTCAGACTCAGGCTGTGGCTGTGGTTCTGCCTCTGTTTCAGGCTCAGGCTCTGTTTGAGGCTATGTCTCTGTTTCAGGCTCCGGCACTGTATCAAGTACTGTTGCAGACTCAGGCTGTGGCTCTAGGCTGTGGCTGTGGCTGTTGCTCTGGTTCTGGCTCTGGCTCTTTCTCAGGCTCTGGTTCTGAATGAGGGCTTGGTTCTGGCACTGATTCAGGGTCTCGCTCTGGCTCTGGCTCTGGCTCTGGCACTCTATCAAGGACTGTTTCAGACTTAGGCTGTGGCTGTGGCTCTGGCTCTGTTTCCATTCTTACAATGGAATGTACACAAAACAATAATCCTTTCTATATAAATTTTCCCATACATTCTGAAAACATAATAAATCCTTAATTGTTGTCCACCTCCTTTTAGTTCCTTTATCACTCGAATGCTAGCACGGAGTCAAAACTATTATTGTATTTTTGAACATATCTTGTATAACCATTCCATTTTTCTGCAAATTTTTGCTTTGAGATTCCTCTGAGTTTGAGAAAGAGGGGGGTTTGCCCTGCCGGACTTAAAACTGTACTATGAAGCAGCAGCTTTCTGCTGGCTGAAAGATTGGCTACTTCTTGAGAACACGGACATTTTGGACTTAGAAGGGTTCAATAATAGGTTTGGTTGGCATGCATATATATGGTATGACAAGGTAAAAATTCATAAAAGTTTCAAAAAGCATATTGTTAGGAAAGCATTATATAATGTTTGGATTCGTTATAAAGATCTGTTGGAAAATAAAACCCCTAGGTGGTTGTCACCAATGGAGGCCAAGGAAGTTAAAAAACTTAATATGGAATCTAATTGGCCAAAATATTGGGAAATTGTAGAACAAGAAGGTGGAAATGTGAAATTACAGAGCTATGAGAAATTGAAGTTTAAAGTAAGAGATTGGCTTCATTATTATCAGATAAATGAAGTTTTTAAACAGGACAGGAAAATCGGCTTCCAAGTGGAGAAGTCGAAGCTAGAAACAGAGTTGTTAGAACGCAATACTAATAATCTTTCTAGAATGTACAATTTGCTGCTGAAATGGAATACACAGGATGAAACGGTCAAATCAGCTATGATTAAATGGGCACAAGACATTGGTCATGACATTATGTTTGCTGACTGGGAACAGTTATGGACCACTGGTATAAAATTTACGGCATGTAATGCCTTAAGAGAGAATATTATGAAAATGATTTATAGGTGGTACATGACCCCAGTCAAGCTGGCAAAAATCTATCATCTGCCCAATAACAAATGCTGGAAATGTAAAGAAACTGAAGGTACTTTCTATCACCTTTGGTGGACGTGCCCAAGGATTAAGGCCTTCTGGGAAACGATATATAATGAAATTAAGAAGGTGCTTAAGTGTACCTTTCATAAAAAACCAGAGGCTTTTCTCCTGGGCATAGTAGGCCAATTGGTGTCAAAGAAAGATAGGACGTTCTTTATGTATGCAACAACAGCAGCAAGAGTTTTACTAGCAAAGTATTGGAAGACACAAGAACTGTTAGGATATTTCCGTTCCACCTTAAAAGGGAGCAGGATGTTTGTATAACAGCCTGCGTAAGTTCCTGTCTCACAGGATGTTTATGTTGTAAGTTCGTTTCGTTTTTGGCTGTTTTGCCTGAGCAGTCAGAGCAGACGGTCATGCTTTTCTTTGTTCTGACCAATGCCTAATAAACTGTAAATATGCATGTTCTGCTCTCTGCTTGTGCAACTTCCTGCTGTGTGAATTCTGCTGATATAGTGTGCACTAAGCCTGAGGCTTAGTGTCGCTGAATTGCTGATATTGCCTGACTACGGGAGGTCGATGGATCGTCCGGCACCGAGCTTGGGGGCCAAGATGGACTTTATCTCCCTGGCAGTATCCCAACAACAGGTTATGGGCCCAGATTCACGGCACTTGCAGGAGAGTAAGACTGCGACAGACTGCTGAGGTATGTGTGGGAAAAGCGAAAGCAGAGGCTTTTCTGTTGCCGCGGCAGCCTCTTTTGATGTCCGGCTGGCCTAATTGGCCTGGGAACCGAGCCAAGCAGGCTTCGTGATTTATGGGTGCCAAGATAACGAGTCTCTGAAGTGAAGAAGACTCACGGCTGGCGTTAAGAGGTGGAATGGAGTTTTTCCAAGCCTCTGAAGCTGCTGAGTGCCCAAAATTAAATCAGGACAATTATCAGAGCTGGGCAAAATGGTGTGAGAGTTTGCTGCGTCAGTTTGGAGTCTGGCATACTATACCAGAAGCCACTCCAGTTCCTCGGACAGAGAAATGGCAGGCCCAGGATTCGAAGGCCGTGGATATCATTGTCTTATCCGTCTCTCTGGAGGAAATAAAGACGCTTGCTGGAAATCTCACGGCACGTGACATGTGGGATGCTTTGAAAAAGGCCCACCAGCCAATAATCCCAGCCCAGTGTTTGAATGCATCGGAGGTCCTGGCTGTTTCCCAGAATGCTAGAGAATGCACGGATGCCGAGGGCACCGGTTGCAAGCTGCAGGGGGAGCTGACTGTGACGTCATCCCAGGCAGCATTCCAGCCTCCAGGGGGAGCCAAGGAGTCGGCAGCTGAGAGCTCTGTTTCCCGTGAGAACCAAGGTCAGAGCCTTTGCAGAGGCCGGAAGACCAGATGTAAACAGAGCAAGATGCTTGCAGGTGGCCAGGAGCCGGGGGGCAAGTTGCAAAAGCCCACGCCAGTGGAAAACAAGGCTATGTTAGCTGGCACAGCTCCACCAAAGGCTAAAGGCACGTCTGATGGCCAGGAGCAGGGGGGCAAGTTGCAAAAGCCCTCGCCAGTGGAAAACACGGCTATGTTTGCTGGCACAGCTTCACCAAAGGCTAAAGGCAAGCTGCAAAAGCCCACGCTGGTGGAAAACAAGGTTTTGTTTGCCAGCAAATCTGCTTCGAAGGGGAAGGCCAGGTTTATTGTTGACTCTGCGGCCACGCGCCATCTCACCAAAGACCGCCATCTGTTCATCTCCTTCACACCTCAAGATGGAGAGGTCCAGCTGGCTGATGGAAGGACTTTGCAAGCTACAGGAGTTGGGACTGTGAAGCTTGAAAGTTTGCATACTACCATTAGTAATGTTCTTTTTGTTCCAGGAGCTGTGGACAATTTGATAAGTGTACCACAGCTGACTGGGCGTGGTTTTGAGGTATCCTTCAAGAGGACTATCTGTGTCATCAGAAGAGGCAAAGAGGACATGTGGCATGCAAAGTTGATGGATGGTTTGTTCTGTCTAACTTATGATGACAATGCTGTTATATCTAATGCTGATTCTTGTTGTGTTGCACAAACTAACAAGGTTCTTCATGCAGGTTGCATTCACGATGCACATCGCAGATTTTGTCACCTCTCTTGGCAAGCGCTAGCCAAGATGCCTGGGTTGGTTGAAGGTTTGGACATCAAACCTTGCAAATTTCACATGAAATGTGTCTCTTGTGCAGAGAACAAGGTGAAGGTTGCTCCAAAAGGCAAGGAGTCTAGCAGGCAGGCTTCCAAACCCTACCAGCTAGTTCACGCAGACCTGGTAGGTCCTCTAGCGCCCTCTTTGGGAGGAGCAAGGTACTTCATGGTTCTAATTGATTCTTTTTCCAGGTACATTCATGTGTTTATGCTCGAGCAGAAATCGCAAGCATTTCCTAGGTTCAAGGCATTCTGTGCTTGGTTGGAGAATGCTCACGGTAAACGTATTGGTTGTCTGTTTACTGATCGAGGCGGGGAATTCACTTCTCAGCAGTTTGAAGCTTTCCTGACTGAGAAGGGAATCCAGCATGACTTGTCAACGCCTAGATCGCCATGGATGAATGGGCTTGCGGAGAGAGCAAATCAAACGTTGCTGCAAGGGATAAAAACCTTGTTGCATGATGCCAATCTCCCTGAGAAGTTTTGGGGGGAGGCTCTGGCGAATTTTGTTTATTCTTTTAACAGGAGACTGTCATCACCTATTGGCTGCACTCCCTATGAGAAGATGTTTGGTAAGAAACCTAATGTCAAGCACTTGAGAATCTTTGGTTCTGACATGTGGGTACACACCCCACAAAGCAACAAGCTTGGGAAGCGTGGGACACATGGTTTGTTCATGGGGTACGAAAAAGGTGCATACAGGGTATGGATGACTAACTCTAAATCCATAAAGTTCACAAGGAGTGTTGAGTACAATCCTAAGTGGGGGGGAAATGTGGGAATTTTCCAGAGTTACCCAGAGGAAGAAGAAGGTGATGTGAAGAAAGCAGATCATGCTGAGAAAGCTGAGGAAACTGAGGATGATGATGATGATGATGATGATCAGAGTTCGGATTCCAGTTCAGTGGGCGGCGCTGCTGCTGGTGTCAGTGACAGTGATGACACAGCAGACTACAAGAGCGCAAAGGCCTCAGTCAGACCATCTGATGAGTCTGACAATGAACTGGAAGAACCACTGTTCACCATTGGTCATTTTTCTCCTAAGAAAGAGGAGATGAGTCCAGAAGACTTGCGTCTGGTTCGCAGGTCTGAAAGGGCGACCAAAGGCAAACCTCCAAAGAGATTTGCTGATGAGTTTGCTAAGATGGCAACTGCTGTTCTTAGTAGCTCAGAGAAGGTGTGGGAACCTACAAGCTTCAAAGAGGTCCAGGAGTTAACCTCTAAAGATGCTGAGCCTTGGCTTAATGCCATGAAGGCTGAAGTTGATTCCTTGAACAGGAACCAAACTTGGGAGCTGGTACCGGTAGTCCCAGGAATGAGACTGGTTGGCAGCAAATGGGTCTTCAAGGCCAAGACAGACCAGAATGGCAAGGTTGTCAGACACAAAGCCAGATTGGTTGCCAGAGGTTTTTCACAGGTACCAGGGCAGGATTACCACGAGACCTACTCGCCCACGGTCAAATATGAGAGCATTCGGCTGATGCTCAAGATCGCTGCGGAGGAGAAACTGCGTGTTTCCCATCATGACATAAATACAGCTTTTTTGTACGGGATTTTGGGGGAGGAGCTGTACATGCTTCCACCTGATGGAATGCAGATACAGAAGGGAATGGTCTGTAAACTGCGGAAATCCTTATATGGTCTCAAGCAGAGTGCCAGGTGTTGGAACACAAAACTCACTGAAACTTTGCTTTCTCTAGGTTTTCACCAGGGCAAAGCTGATCCGTGTGTGTTTGTCAAGGAAGAGGGGCAAAACAAACTGTATTGTTTATGTTTTGTTGATGATCTTCTGATGTTTTGGAAGAATCAGGCTTTTTACCAAAGCACCCTAGCTCAACTGAAGGAGCACTTTGACATGAAGGATCTTGGTGAGATATCCAACTATCTTTCTCTGCAGGTGGAGAGGGACCGAGCAGGTAATTTTCTGGTACACCAAACACAGAAAATTACTGATGTATTAACCAGGTTGAATTTGGTTGATGCAAACCCAGCAGACACACCGATGGTGACAGGTTACCAGGTAGACAGTACTGCTGAAGCATTTTCTGACACAACGCTGTACAGATGCATTCTAGGCAAGTTGAATTTCATTGCTAGATGTTCAAGACCTGACATTGCTGTAAGCACTAACCTGCTTAGCAGACATGCTAACAATCCTACTGTTCAGGATTGGAAAGCTCTGAAGCGCATAGCCCGGTATTTGAAAGGGACTATGCACTACAGGCTGAGGTTCACCAGTCAGAAGACTGGAGGTCTTGAAATCTTTGCAGATGCAAGTTTTGGAAGTGACACCACGGATGGTACAAGCACTTCTGGAGTATGCTACATGTACAACCACTGCCTGTTTGACTGGTTGTGCAAAAAGCAGACAACAGTTAGCCTAAGTTCCTGTGAAGCAGAACTCAATGCTCTGTCATTTTCACTCATGGATTGTGAATGGTTGATGCAACTGTTTAAGGACATTGGGGTTTCTGTGAAATGTCCTATACAAGTGTATCAAGACAATAGATCTTGTTTGGCTTTGCTGAACTCGGAGAGTTGCAAGCAAAGGACCAAGTACTTGCAGATTAAGCTACATCGTGCAAGAGAGTGTATTCAGAAAGGACTCATTCAGGTGTCCTACATGCCAGGAAATGAAATTCCTGCTGATCTGTTGTCTAAGGTTGTTAACAGAGAACAACTGAAGGTTTACGCACAAAGGTTGCAATTGGGTTGAACCACAGGTACTACAGGTTACACGGAAAGGGGGAGGATGTTAGGATATTTCCGTTCCACCTTAAAAGGGAGCAGGATGTTTGTATAACAGCCTGCGTAAGTTCCTGTCTCACAGGATGTTTATGTTGTAAGTTCGTTTCGTTTTTGGCTGTTTTGCCTGAGCAGTCAGAGCAGACGGTCATGCTTTTCTTTGTTCTGACCAATGCCTAATAAACTGTAAATATGCATGTTCTGCTCTCTGCTTGTGCAACTTCCTGCTGTGTGAATTCTGCTGATATAGTGTGCACTAAGCCTGAGGCTTAGTGTCGCTGAATTGCTGATATTGCCTGACTACGGGAGGTCGATGGATCGTCCGGCACCGAGCTTGGGGGCCAAGATGGACTTTATCTCCCTGGCAGTATCCCAACAAGAACTACCCACGTTGGAAGAGTGGCAGACGAAGGTGATTGAATATATGGGACTAGCAGAGATGACGAGCAGAATCCGTGACCAAGGGAAAGAGACGGTGGAGGAAGATTGGAAGAAATTTAAACTTTATCTTAAAAATTCTTGTAAAATTATTGAGTGTTAAAATGTCATGGGTAAAGAATAGCAGATTTGCAGCGATATGATTGGAAAAGAGGAAAGAAAAGGGTTATAGAAAGGAACTTATAAGTAATTCAGACCAGGGGTTGCTGAAAAAAGTTTAAAACAGGGATGCAGAAAAGGGAGGCATGGGGAAGTCGCTGAAATTGGGTATATGAAAAAATTTATGAAATTATACATGTTTATATGTTTGTTTGTTAGTGTCTGTTGTTTGTATTGTCTTATATTATATGTTGAAAAACCAATAAAAAATTTTATTAAAAAAAAAAAGAGATTCCTCTGAGTTTGCTAGTCAATTGAGCCGTCTCCACCAATTCCTGTAATTTGATTTGCCAATCTGTTATTTTTGGAGCCTCGTGATCTTTCCATCCCTTGGCCACAAGTATACGAGCTGCTGCGGTTGCATACAAGAATGCCCCTCTTAGATTTTTTGGGATCTCTTTATCTAAAATACTTCATAGAAATGCCTCCGTTTTTTTCGTAAAAGTTATCCCCATCATCTTTTTTAATTCATCGTATATCCCCCCCCAAAAAAAATCTTAATCTTTTCACACGTCCACCACATGTGGCTCACGTCACCGTTATTTCCTCCACATCTCCAACAAGTATTCGCCAGATTTTGATACATTCTTGATCATCTGGAAGGAGTGAGGTACCACCTATGAGCCATTTTCATCATGTTCTCTCTTATATTATAGCTGGCTGTAAATTTCAAATTTACATTCCATCAGTTTTCCCCATCTTTTAGCATAATTGGACGGACCACATCTTGGGCCCACTTTATCATTGAAGCCTTAACCTCCTCATCCATTACTTCGTAGTCTAAAAGAAGTCTATACATTTTTGCGATTATTTTGGTTTTACTATTCAGCAGTTTTTTTCAAATCTTGAAGGCTCCTTTTCAAAACCCATCTGCTTATCCTGTCTGAACACTTCATTCACCTGGAAGTAATCTAGCCAACTAGAAAAGTGATCTTTTATTTTCTCATAACTTATCAATATTAGTTGACCCTCCTCCTCCCCCCTTAATATTGTGTTATACGTTATCCGGTTCTCTTTGATGTTGTTGCTTTTTTTAACAGCGATTGCTTCTAGTGGAGAGTTCCATCTTGGGGTTTTCTGTTCCAAATATCTTTTGTATTTTCCCCATACCTTATATATAGCATTTCTTATTATATGATTTGAAAAACTCCTATGCGTCTTTATTTTCCCATAATAAAGATAGCCATGCCACCCAAAACGGGTGTCATGACCTTCTAGCTCTAAAATATCCCAATTTTTTAATAAATACCAATCTTTCAACCAGAGAAGACATGAGGCTTCGTAATATAGCTTCAAATCCGGTAACCCGTAGCCACCTCTTTCTACAGTATCTATTAATATCTTATGCTTTACTCTTGGTCTTTTACCCTTCCACCAAAATTTAGAAATTTCTTTTTGCCACCTGTTGATACTGCTGGTCTTTCCTGTAATTGGAATCGTTTGGAATAGAAAGAGTAGCTTCGGTAAAACTATCATTTTAATTACCGAAATACGGCCCAGGAATGATAAATTTAACCTTGTCCATGTCTCCAACTGTCTTTTGATATCTTTCCTACAATTGGTATAATTATCTTCCTATAAGTTAAGATTCTTTGGTGTTATCCATAATCCTAAATACTTGATTTTGGGGTAGATTTCAATGTGTATTATTTGTTCTAATTCTGCTTTTTCAGCTGGCGACATATTTTTAACTAATAGTTTTGTCTTGTTGAAATTCATTTTGAACCCCGCAACTTTACCGTAGCCATATATTATTTCCAACGCCTTTCTTAAACTCTGTTTTGGTTGCTCCGTAGTTATAATTAAATCGTCAGCAAATGCCCTCGTTTTGTAACTTCTATTTCCCAGCATAATCCCTTTTATTTCTTTTTCTTCCCTAATTTGTTTACATAAAACTTCCAATGTTAATATGAAAATTAAGGGGGATAGTGGGCAACCTTGTCTGACCCCTTTACTGATTTCACACTCCTGTGATAAATTTCCATTGATTATGATTTTAGCTTTTTGTTTTGATTATATTGCTTCAATCCCTTTTATATACTGAATGAACAGAATGAAGCACAGAATGAACTCAGGCTTGCTAGAGAGGTTAAAAGCAACAAAAAAGGCTTTTATGGGTATGTTCGTAGCAAAAGGAAGAACAAAGAAACAGTGGGGTCACTCAGAGGAGAAGATGGTGAAATGTAAACAGGGGACACAGAAAAGGCTGAACTCCTCAATGCCTTCTTTGCCTCAGTCTTCTCCGATAAAGAAAACAATGCCCGACCTGAAGAATTTGGAGCAAAGGATTCAGCAGAGGAAACACAGCCCAGAATAACTAAGGAGATAGTACAAGAATACTTGGCTAGTCTAGATGTATTCAAGTCTCCAGGGCCAGATGAACTGCATCCAAGAGTATTAAGAGAACTGGCAGATGTGATTTCAGAACCACTGGCAGTCATCTTTGAGAATTCCTGGAGAACAGGCGAAGTCCCGGCAGACTGGAGGAGGGCAAATGTTGTCCCTATTTTCAGAAAGGGGAAAAGAGAGGACCCAAATAATTACCGCCCAGTCAGTCTGACATCAATACCAGGGAAGATTCTGGAGCAGATCATTAAGCAAACAGTCTGTGAGCACCTAGAAAGGAATGCTGTGATCACCAATAGTCAGCATGGATTTCTGAAAAATAAGTCATGTCAGACTAACCTGATCTCGTTTTTTGACAGAATTACAAGCCTGGTAGATGAAGGGAACGCAGTGGATGTAGCCTACTTTGATTTCAGCAAGGCATTTGACAAGGTGCTCCATGATATTCTTGTAAAGAAGCTGGTAAAATGCGGTCTTGACTATGCTACCACTCAGTGGATTTGTAACTGGCTGACTGACCGAACCCAAAGGGTGCTCATCAATGGTTCCTCTTCATCCTGGAGAAGAGTGACTAGTGGGGTGCCACAGGGTTCTGTCTTGGGCCCGGTCTTATTCAACATCTTTATCAACGACTTGGATGATGGACTCAAGGGCATCCTGATCAAATTTGCAGATGACACCAAACTGGGAGGGGTGGCTAACACCCCAGAGGACAGGATCACACTTCAAAACGACCTTGACAGATTAGAGAACTGGGCCAAAACAAACAAGATGAATTTTAACAGGGAGAAATGTAAAGTATTGCACTTGGGCAAAAATAATGAGAGGCACAAATACAAGATGGGTGACACCTGGCTTGAGAGCACTACATGTGAAAAGGATCTAGGAGTCTTGGTTGACCACAAACTAGACATGAGCCAACAGTGTGACGCGGCAGCTAAAAAAGCCAATGCAATTCTGGGCTGCATCAATAGGAGTATAGCATCTAGGTCAAGGGAAGTAATAGTGCCACTGTATTCTGCTCTGGTCAGACCTCACCTGGAGTACTGTGTCCAGTTCTGGGCACCACAGTTCAAGAAGGACACTGACAAACTGGAACGTGTCCAGAGGAGGGCAACCAAAATGGTCAAAGGCCTGGAAACGATGCCTTATGAGGAACGGCTAAGGGAGCTGGGCATGTTTAGCTTGGAGAAGAGGAGGTTAAGGGGTGATATGATAGCCATGTTCAAATATATAAAAGGATGTCACATAGAGGAGGGAGAAAGGTTGTTTTCTGCTGCTCCAGACAAGCGGACACGGAGCAATGGATCCAAACTACAAGAAAGAAGATTCCACCTAAACATTAGGAAGAACTTCCTGACAGTAAGAGCTGTTCGACAGTGGAATTTGCTGCCAAGGAGTGTGGTGGAGTCTCCTTCTTTGGAGGTCTTTAAGCAAAGGCTTGACAACCATATGTCAGGAGTGCTCTGATGGTGTTTCCTGCTTGGCAGGGGGTTGGACTCGATGGCCCTTGTGGTCTCTTCCAACTCTATGATTCTATGATTCTATATACTGTATACCAAAATCCATATGGTGTAATAGACCTTTCATAAATTTCCAGGATACCCTGTCGAAAGCTTTTTCTGCATCTATAGCCATTAAGACTGCCTTCTTTTCTATTCTTAAGTCTAAATACGCTAATAAGTTTATAATGTTTCTAGTGTTGCTATAAATGTGGCTCCCGGGCAAAAAGCCAGCTTGGTCATTGTGTATCATCATCTGGAAGACTTTTTTTGATCTTTCGGCTAAAATATTTGCATATAATTTATAATCGTAATTTAGAAGCGCGATAGGCCTATAGTTGTTAATAAGTAGATTGTCCGTTCCCTGTTTTGGAATTAATGCAATAAGGCTGTCTTTCCAAGAATCCGGCATGGTTCCGTCTTTGAAGATGTTGTTCATGATACTTCTTAATGGGTCAGACAGTAAGTCCTCAATTTTTTTATAATATATTGCCGGTAGGCCGTCTGGCCCTGGTGGCTTTCCTATCTTTGCTTCCTTAATTGCTCTTTGAATTTCGTACGATGTAATAGGGGCATTCAACAGTTCTTTTTGTTCTTTAGTAAGTTTCGGAAGACAGTTCTGTTCTAAATGTTCTTTAACTTCTTCTGTTGTTTCATTTCCTTCCTTATAGATTTCTCTAAAGAATTCGAGAAATCGTTTCTCTATTTCTTTAGGGTTGTTTATTATTTTGCCTTCGCACTTAACTCTATTTATAAGACTTTCTGCCTCTCTCTTCTTTAATTGCCATGCTAATAACCAGGCTCAGGTTCTGTTTCAGGCTGTGTCTCTGTTTCAGGCTCCGGCGCTGTATCAAACACTGTTGCAGACTCAGGCTGTGGCACTATGGCTGTAGCTGTGGCTCTGGTTCTGTTTCAGGCTCTGGCACTGTATCAAGCACTGTTTCAGGCTGAGGTTCAGGCTCAGGCTCCGACTTCTGCTCTTTATTAGGCTTTGTCTCAGTCTTTGGCTCTAGCACTTATTCTAGCTCTATTTCAGGCTCGGCCTGTGTCTCAGCCTTTGTCTCTGTTTCACGCTGTTTCTCTGTTTCAGGCTCCGACGCTGTTTCAAGCCCTGTATCTGCCTCTGCCTCTGTTTCAGGCTCTGGCACTCTATCAAGCACTGTTTCTGGCTCAGGCTCCAACTTCTGTTCTTTATTAGGCTTTGGCTCTAGCACTTATTCTAGCTCTATTTCAGGGTCGGCCTGTGTCTCAGCCTTTGTCTCTGTTTCACGCTGTTTCTCTGTTTCAGGCTCTGGCACTCTATCAAGCACTGTTTCTGGCTCTGGCTCTCTTTCAGGCTCTGGCTCTGAAGTAGGGTTTTGTTCTGGCTCTGGCTGTGTCTCTGGATCTGGCTGTGTCTCTGCTTCAGGCTCCTATGCTGTACCAAGCACTGTATCAGGGTCTGCCTCTCCCTCTGCCCCTGGCTACGTTTAAGCGTCAGGCTCAGTTTCAGACAGTGTCTCTGTTTCAGGATCCAGCACTCTATCAAGCACTATTTCAGACTCAGGCTGTGGATCTCGGCTGTGGCTGTGGATCTCGGCTGTGGCTCTAGGCTCCGTCTGTGGCTCCGTCTGTGGCTCTGGCTCTCTTTCAGGTTCTGGTTCTGAATGAAGATCTGGTTCTGACTCTGATTCAGGGTCTCATGATGGCTCTTCCTCTGCCTCTGACCCAGCTATGTTTCAGGGTCTGGCTCTCTTTCAGGCTCTGGTTCTGAATTAGGGTTTTGTTCTGGCTCTGGCTGTGTCTCTGGCTCTGGCTCTGGCTCCAGCTCCGGCACTGTATCAAGTACTGTTGCAGACTCAGGCTGTGGCTCTAGGCTGTGGCTGCAGCTAAGTTTTGCGCTCCGGCCCTGTATCAAGCCCTATTTCTGGCTCTGGCTCTGGCTCTGGCTTTCTTTCAGCTGTGGCTCTGAATGAGGCTCTGGCTCTGGCTCTGATTCATGGTCTCACTCTGACTCTGATTCAGGGTCTCGCTCTGGCTCTGGCTCTGGCACTCTATCAAGGACTGTTTCAGACTCAGGCTGTGGCTGTGGTTCTGCCTCTGTTTCAGGCTCAGGCTCTGTTTGAGGCTATGTCTCTGTTTCAGGCTCCGGCACTGTATCAAGTACTGTTGCAGACTCAGGCTGTGGCTCTAGGCTGTGGCTGTGGCTGTTGCTCTGGTTCTGGCTCTGGCTCTTTCTCAGGCTCTGGTTCTGAATGAGGGCTTGGTTCTGGCACTGATTCAGGGTCTCGCTCTGGCTCTGGCTCTGGCTCTGGCACTCTATCAAGGACTGTTTCAGACTTAGGCTGTGGCTGTGGCTCTGGCTCTGTTTCCATTCTTACAATGGAATGTACACAAAACAATAATCCTTTCTATATAAATTTTCCCATACATTCTGAAAACATAATAAATCCTTAATTGTTGTCCACCTCCTTTTAGTTCCTTTATCACTCGAATGCTAGCACGGAGTCAAAACTATTATTGTATTTTTGAACATATCTTGTATAACCATTCCATTTTTCTGCAAATTTTTGCTTTGAGATTCCTCTGAGTTTGAGAAAGAGGGGGGTTTGCCCTGCCGGACTTAAAACTGTACTATGAAGCAGCAGCTTTCTGCTGGCTGAAAGATTGGCTACTTCTTGAGAACACGGACATTTTGGACTTAGAAGGGTTCAATAATAGGTATGGTTGGCATGCATATATATGGTATGACAAGGTAAAAATTCATAAAAGTTTCAAAAAGCATATTGTTAGGAAAGCATTATATAATGTTTGGATTCGTTATAAAGATCTGTTGGAAAATAAAACCCCTAGGTGGTTGTCACCAATGGAGGCCAAGGAAGTTAAAAAACTTAATATGGAATCTAATTGGCCAAAATATTGGGAAATTGTAGAACAAGAAGGTGGAAATGTGAAATTACAGAGCTATGAGAAATTGAAGTTTAAAGTAAGAGATTGGCTTCATTATTATCAGATAAATGAAGTTTTTAAACAGGACAGGAAAATCGGCTTCCAAGTGGAGAAGTCGAAGCTAGAAACAGAGTTGTTAGAACGCAATACTAATAATCTTTCTAGAATGTACAATTTGCTGCTGAAATGGAATACACAGGATGAAACGGTCAAATCAATTGAAATTCAATCTCAAGGAGAAAAGTTTTTGATAGTGGGAATCTATGCACCAAATGAGGGGAAAGCTGAATTTTTTAAGAAGTTGCATGAGACTTTGATGGACTACATGGATTACAACTTAATTGTGATGGGAGACATGAATGGAGTAGTTTCAACAAATATGGACAAAGCACAAAGACAGGTAGTTACAAAAGACGGAAGACTGCCAAAAACTTTCTTTGAAATGACTGACAATATGGTCTTGATTGACATTTGGAGAACAAAACACCCATTAGAAAGAGAGGGAACCTTCTTTTCTGAATCCAAAATGACATGGACACGGATTGACCAAATTTGGGTGACTAGCAGTATGGCGTCGAACATAAAGAAAGTGGAAATCTGCCCAAAAACCTTCTCCGACCATAACGCAGTAAAGATGGTGATGAAGCAAACAACAACTGGTTCCTTCAGATGGAGAATGAATGACACCTTACTTGGAGATGAGGAGATCTGTAAGAGGGCCCAAAAAACTTTGAAAGATTATTTTGAAATCAACTTGAGGACTAAAGTAGAAAAAAGAATAGTATGGGACGCAAGTAAAGCCGTGATGAGAGGATTTTTGATACAACAAAATACACTAAAGAAAAGAAGTCAAAATGAGAGGAAAGAGAAAATCTTGGAAAAGATAAAAGAAGGGGAAAGGAAACTAAGATCGAAACCAAAATCGCAAGAGATTTTAAGAGAAATCAAATTATATCAAACACAATTTATGGAATTGATGAATCAAGAAATAGAATGGAAAATTAAACAAATGAGACAAAAGACTTTTGAATCTGCAGATAAATGTGGCAAGTTATTGGCTTGGCAAATAAAGAAGAGACAAAAACTCAACACGGTAACAAACTTAGAAGTGGATGGAAAGAACATATTCAACCCAGTGGAGATTAGGAACTGTTTTCAGACCTACTTTAGACAATTGTATACACAAGGGCCGCAGAAAGAAAGGGATATACAACAATTCCTCGAGAAAAATGGGCTGAAAAAGATTTCTCAGGAAAGTAAGACAATTTTGAATCAGGAGATATCAGCACAAGAAATAGAAGGTGCCATCCAAAGTATGACGCTGGGCAAATCTCCCGGACCGGACGGACTGACTTCCAAATATTACAAAGTTTTGAAGGAAGGGTTAATACAACCCTTGAAGGAAGTCTGTAATGAGATTGTGGAGGGGAGAAGGGCACCCGACACGTGGAGGGAGGCCTACATTACACTTATACCAAAGACAGAGACTGAAAAGACCCAACTTAAGAACTACCGACCCATCTCGTTACTAAATGTGGATTACAAAATCTTTGCTGATATTTTAGCAAAGAGATTGAAAAGAGTTTTCATGGAGGAGATTCATGGGGACCAAGCGGGCTTTCTCCCGAAAAGACATTTGTCGGATAACGTAAGGAATATAATTGACATTTTGGAAAAGTTGGAAGTGAATATAAACACTAAGGCAGTTTTGATATTTGTGGATTCCGAGAAAGCCTTTGACAATATATCTTGGAGTTTTATGCTGAAGAACCTCCGGGGGATGGGGGTAGGCCAAGGGTTTGAAAATGGTATAGGTGCAATATACTCTGAACAGAAAGCAAAATTAATTGTAAATAATGTGGTTACAGAAGAGTTCAAGATTGAAAAAGGGACACGTCAGGGGTGCCCTATCTCCCCACTACTTTTTATATCGGTCCTGGAGGTTTTGCTTAACATGATTAGGAAGGACCAGTTGGTTAAGGGGGTTCAGGTCGGAGCTAAACAATATAAATTGAGAGCATTTGCAGATGACCTGGTACTTACATTACAAGAGCCAGAAGCTAGCACGAAAAGAGTGTTGGAAATAATTCAAGAGTTTGGTCAAGTGGCAGGATTTAAATTGAATAAGTTAAAGACTAAGGTATTGGAGAAAAATCTAACACAGTTTGAAAAAGAAAGGTTTCAGAATGAGACAGGGTTGACTGTGGTTAAAAAAGTGAAATATTTGGGAATAAATATGACAGCTAAGAATGTGAACTTATTCAAAGATAATTATGAAAAAACTTGGACAGAAGTGAAAAAAGATTTGGAGATTTGGTCAAACTTGAAGCTTTCCTTGTTAGGTCGAATTGCAGTTATAAAAATGAATGTATTGCCAAGAATGTTGTTTTTGTTCCAAGCATTACAAATAATGGATAAGACGGATTGTTTCAAGAAGTGGCAGAAAGATATATCTAAATTTGTCTGGCAGGGCAAGAAGCCCAGAATTAAATTTAAGATACTAACGGATTCAAAGGAAAGAGGGGGATTTGCCCTGCCAGACTTTAAATTGTACTATGAAGCGGCAGCTTTCTGCTGGCTAAGAGATTGGCTACTTCTTGAAAATACAGATATTTTGGATTTGGAAGGTTTTAATAATATTTTTGGGTGGCATGCATATTTGTGGTATGACAAGGTTAAAGCACATAAAGGTTTTAAAAACCATATTGTCAGAAAAGCACTATTAAATGTCTGGATTAGATATAAAGATTTGCTGGAAAGTAAAACCCCAAGGTGGCTGTCGCCAATGGAAGCTAAGGCAGTTAAAAAGTTAAATATGGAGTCTAAATGGCCAAGATACTGGGAAATTTTGGAAAAGGAAGGGGACAGATTGAGACTGCAGAGTTTTGAGAAATTAAAAGGGAAGGTGAGAGATTGGTTGCACTATCATCAAATAAATGAAGTGTTTAAAATGGACAGTAAAATTGGCTTCCAGGTGGAAAAATCAAAATTGGAGACTGAACTGTTAGAATCCAGCACTAGAAATTTGTCAAAAATGTATAACTTGCTGCTGAAATGGAATACACAAGATGAAACGGTTAAATCAAGTATGATAAAATGGGCTCAGGACATTGGTCATAACATTTTGTTTGCTGATTGGGAGAAGTTGTGGACCACCGGGATGAAATTTACGGCATGTAATGCCTTAAGAGAAAATATTATGAAAATGATCTATAGGTGGTACATAACCCCAGTCAAGCTTGCAAAGATTTACCATTTGCCTGATAATAAATGTTGGAAATGTAAGGAAAAGGAAGGTTCATTCTTTCACCTCTGGTGGACGTGCCCGAAGATTAAGGCATTCTGGGAAATGATCTATAATGAACTGAAAAAGGTATTTAAATATACCTTCCCTAAGAAACCAGAGGCCTTTCTCTTGGGTATTGTCGGCCAAGGGGTGTTAAAGACGGATATAACTTTTTTTATGTATGCTACAACAGCAGCAAGAATACTCATTGCGAAGTACTGGAAGACACAAGATCTACCCACTCTGGAAGAATGGCAGATGAAGGTGATTGATTACATGGGCCTGGCAGAAATGACGAGCAGAATCCGAAACCAGGGAAGAGAAGCAGCGGAAGAAGAATGGAAAAAATTTAAGGACTATTTAAAGAAATATTACAAAATTAATGAGAGTTAGAATGATGTTGGACCAGAAAATAAACGGTTACTATTAGTAACGGTTAAGACAAGGAGAATAAGGAAGATTAAATTAAACTAAATTAAGGGAAGATTTGCTGAAAAATTGATTAGAAATTGGAATACAGAAAAGGGAGGCATGAGGAAGTCGGAGAAGAAAGGTATAAGAAACTAGGATATGAAATTGTACTTGTTTCTTTGTTTTTGTTTTTGTTTGTTTGTGTATTTGTTGTGTTTATTGTACTGTAATGTTTATGTTTTTGTGGTTATAAAAATTCTTCAATAAAAAATATTAAAAAAAAAAAAAGAAACGGTCAAATCAGCTATGATTAAATGGGCACAAGACATTGGTCATGACATTATGTTTGCTGACTGGGAACAGTTATGGACCACTGGTATAAAATTTACGGCATGTAATGCCTTAAGAGAGAATATTATGAAAATGATTTATAGGTGGTACATGACCCCAGTCAAGCTGGCAAAAATCTATCATCTGCCCAATAACAAATGCTGGAAATGTAAAGAAACTGAAGGTACTTTCTATCACCTTTGGTGGACGTGCCCAAGGATTAAGGCCTTCTGGGAAACGATATATAATGAAATTAAGAAGGTGCTTAAGTGTACCTTTCATAAAAAACCAGAGGCTTTTCTCCTGGGCATAGTAGGCCAATTGGTGTCAAAGAAAGATAGGACGTTCTTTATGTATGCAACAGCAGCAGCAAGAGTTTTACTAGCAAAGTATTGGAAGACACAAGAACTACCCACGTTGGAAGAGTGGCAGACGAAGGTGATTGAATATATGGGACTAGCAGAGATGACGAGCAGAATCCGTGACCAAGGGAAAGAGACGGTGGAGGAAGATTGGAAGAAATTTAAACTTTATCTTAAAAATTCATGTAAAATTATTGAGTGTTAAAATGTCATGGGTAAAGAATAGCAGATTTGCAGCGATATGATTGGAAAAGAGGAAAGAAAAGGGTTATAGAAAGGAACTTATAAGTAATTCAGACCAGGGGTTGCTGAAAAAAGTTTAAAACAGGGATGCAGAAAAGGGAGGCATGGGGAAGTCGCTGAAATTGGGTATATGAAAAAATTTATGAAATTATACATGTTTATATGTTTGTTTGTTAGTGTCTGTTGTTTGTATTGTCTTATATTATATGTTGAAAAACCAATAAAAATTTTATAAAAAAAAAAAAGAGATTCCTCTGAGTTTGCTAGTCAATTGAGCCGTCTCCACCAATTCCTGTAATTTGATTTGCCAATCTGTTATTTTTGGAGCCTCGTGATCTTTCCATCCCTTGGCCACAAGTATACGAGCTGCTGCGGTTGCATACAAGAATACCTCTCTTAGATTTTTTGGGATCTCTTTATCTAAAATACTTCATAGAAATGCCTCCGTTTTCTTCGTAAAAGTTATCCCCATCATCTTTTTTAATTCATCCTATATTCCCCCCCCAAAAAAATCTTAATCTTTTCACACGTCCACCACATGTGGCTCACGTCACCGTTATTTCCTCCACATCTCCAACAAGCATTCGCCAAATTTTGATACATTCTTGATCATCTGGAAGGAGTGAGGTACCACCTATGAGCCATTTTCATCATGTTCTCTCTTATATTATAGCTGGCTGTAAATTTCAAATTTACATTCCATCAGTTTTCCCCATCTTTTAGCATAATTGGACGGACCACATCTTGGGCCCACTTTATCATTGAAGCCTTAACCTCCTCATCCATTACTTCGTAGTCTAAAAGAAGTCTATACATTTTTGCGATTATTTTGGTTTTACTATTCAGCAGTTTTTTTCAAATCTTGAAGGCTCCTTTTCAAAACCCATCTGCTTATCCTGTCTGAACACTTCATTCACCTGGAAGTAATCTAGCCAACTAGAAAAGTGATCTTTTATTTTCTCATAACTTATCAATATTAGTTGACCCTCCTCCTCCCCCCTTAATATTGTGTTATACGTTATCCGGTTCTCTTTGATGTTGTTGCTTTTTTTAACAGCGATTGCTTCTAGTGGAGAGTTCCATCTTGGGGTTTTCTGTTCCAAATATCTTTTGTATTTTCCCCATACCTTATATATAGCATTTCTTATTATATGATTTGAAAAACTCCTATGCGTCTTTATTTTCCCATAATAAAGATAGCCATGCCACCCAAAACGGGTGTCATGACCTTCTAGCTCTAAAATATCCCAATTTTTTAATAAATACCAATCTTTCAACCAGAGAAGACATGAGGCTTCGTAATATAGCTTCAAATCCGGTAACCCGTAGCCACCTCTTTCTACAGTATCTATTAATATCTTATGCTTTACTCTTGGTCTTTTACCCTTCCACCAAAATTTAGAAATTTCTTTTTGCCACCTGTTGATACTGCTGGTCTTTCCTGTAATTGGAATCGTTTGGAATAGAAAGAGTAGCTTCGGTAAAACTATCATTTTAATTACCGAAATACGGCCCAGGAATGATAAATTTAACCTTGTCCATGTCTCCAACTGTCTTTTGATATCTTTCCAACAATTGGAATAATTATCTTCCTATAAGTTAAGATTCTTTGGTGTTATCCATAATCCTAAATACTTGATTTTGGGGTAGATTTCAATGTGTATTATTTGTTCTAATTCTGCTTTTTCAGCTGGCGACATATTTTTAACTAATAGTTTTGTCTTGTTGAAATTCATTTTGAACCCCGCAACTTTACCGTAGCCATATATTATTTCCAACGCCTTTCTTAAACTCTGTTTTGGTTGCTCCGTAGTTATAATTAAATCGTCAGCAAATGCCCTCGTTTTGTAACTTCTATTTCCCAGCATAATCCCTTTTATTTCTTTTTCTTCCCTAATTTGTTTACATAAAACTTCCAATGTTAATATGAAAATTAAGGGGGATAGTGGGCAACCTTGTCTGACCCCTTTACTGATTTCACACTCCTGTGATAAATTTCCATTGATTATGATTTTAGCTTTTTGTTTTGATTATATTGCTTCAATCCCTTTTATATACTGAATGAACAGAATGAAGCACAGAATGAACTCAGGCTTGCTAGAGAGGTTAAAAGCAACAAAAAAGGCTTTTATGGGTATGTTCGTAGCAAAAGGAAGAACAAAGAAACAGTGGGGTCACTCAGAGGAGAAGATGGTGAAATGTAAACAGGGGACACAGAAAGGGCTGAACTCCTCAATGCCTTCTTTGCCTCAGTCTTCTCCGATAAAGAAAACAATGCCCGACCTGAAGAATTTGGAGCAAAGGATTCAGCAGAGGAAACACAGCCCAGAATAACTAAGGAGATAGTACAAGAATACTTGGCTAGTCTAGATGTATTCAAGTCTCCAGGGCCAGATGAACTGCATCCAAGAGTATTAAGAGAACTGGCAGATGTGATTTCAGAACCACTGGCAGTCATCTTTGAGAATTCCTGGAGAACAGACGAAGTCCCGGCAGACTGGAGGAGGGCAAATGTTGTCCCTATTTTCAAAAAGGGGAAAAGAGAGGACCCAAATAATTACCGCCCAGTCAGTCTGACATCAATACCAGGGAAGATTCTGGAGCAGATCATTAAGCAAACAGTCTGTGAGCACCTAGAAAGGAATGCTGTGATCACCAATAGTCAGCATGGATTTCTGAAAAATAAGTCATGTCAGACTAACCTGATCTCGTTTTTTGACAGAATTACAAGCCTGGTAGATGAAGGGAACGCAGTGGATGTAGCCTACCTTGATTTCAGCAAGGCATTTGACAAGGTGCTCCATGATATTCTTGTAAAGAAGCTGGTAAAATGCGGTCTTGACTATGCTACCACTCAGTGGATTTGTAACTGGCTGACTGACCGAACCCAAAGGGTGCTCATCAATGGTTCCTCTTCATCCTGGAGAAGAGTGACTAGTGGGGTGCCACAGGGTTCTGTCTTGGGCCCGGTCTTATTCAACATCTTTATCAACGACTTGGATGATGGACTCAAGGGCATCCTGATCAAATTTGCAGATGACACCAAACTGGGAGGGGTGGCTAACACCCCAGAGGACAGGATCACACTTCAAAACGACCTTGACAGATTAGAGAACTGGGCCAAAACAAACAAGATGAATTTTAACAGGGAGAAATGTAAAGTATTGCACTTGGGCAAAAAAAATGAGAGGCACAAATACAAGATGGGTGACACCTGGCTTGAGAGCACTACATGTGAAAAGGATCTAGGAGTCTTGGTTGACCACAAACTAGACATGAGCCAACAGTGTGACGCGGCAGCTAAAAAAGCCAATGCAATTCTGGGCTGCATCAATAGGAGTATAGCATCTAGATCAAGGGAAGTAATAGTGCCACTGTATTCTGCTCTGGTCAGACCTCACCTGGAGTACTGTGTCCAGTTCTGGGCACCACAGTTCAAGAAGGACACTGACAAACTGGAACGTGTCCAGAGGAGGGCAACCAAAATGGTCAAAGGCCTGGAAACGATGCCTTATGAGGAACGGCTAAGGGAGCTGGGCATGTTTAGCTTGGAGAAGAGGAGGTTAAGGGGTGATATGATAGCCATGTTCAAATATATAAAAGGATGTCACATAGAGGAGGGAGAAAGGTTGTTTTCTGCTGCTCCAGACAAGCGGACACGGAGCAATGGATCCAAACTACAAGAAAGAAGATTCCACCTAAACATTAGGAAGAACTTCCTGACAGTAAGAGCTGTTCGACAGTGGAATTTGCTGCCAAGGAGTGTGGTGGAGTCTCCTTCTTTGGAGGTCTTTAAGCAAAGGCTTGACAACCATATGTCAGGAGTGCTCTGATGGTGTTTCCTGCTTGGCAGGGGGTTGGACTCGATGGCCCTTGTGGTCTCTTCCAACTCTATGATTCTATGATTCTATATACTGTATACCAAAATCCATATGGTGTAATAGACCTTTCATAAATTTCCAGGATACCCTGTCGAAAGCTTTTTCTGCATCTATAGCCATTAAGACTGCCTTCTTTTCTATTCTTAAGTCTAAATACGCTAATAAGTTTATAATGTTTCTAGTGTTGCTATAAATGTGGCTCCCGGGCAAAAAGCCAGCTTGGTCATTGTGTATCATCATCTGGAAGACTTTTTTTGATCTTTCGGCTAAAATATTTGCATATAATTTATAATCGTAATTTAGAAGCGCGATAGGCCTATAGTTGTTAATAAGTAGATTGTCCGTTCCCTGTTTTGGAATTAATGCAATAAGGCTGTCTTTCCAAGAATCCGGCATGGTTCCGTCTTTGAAGATGTTGTTCATGATACTTCTTAATGGGTCAGACAGTAAGTCCTCAAATTTTTTTATAATACATTGCCGGTAGGCCGTCTGGCCCTGGTGGCTTTCCTATCTTTGCTTCCTTAATTTCTCTTTGAATTTCGTACGATGTAATAGGGGCATTCAACATTTCTTTTTGTTCTTTAGCAAGTTTCGGAAGACAGTTCTGTTCTAAATGTTCTTTAACTTCTTCTGTTGTTTCATTTCCTTCCTTATAGATTTCTCTAAAGAATTCGAGAAATCGTTTCTCTATTTCTTTAGGGTTGTTTATTATTTTGCCTTCACACTTAACTTTATTTATAAGCCTTTCTGCCTCTCTCTTCTTTAATTGCCATGCTAATAACCAGGCTCAGGTTCTGTTTCAGGCTGTGTCTCTGTTTCAGGCTCCGGCGCTGTATCAAACACTGTTGCAGACTCAGGCTGTGGCACTATGGCTGTAGCTGTGGCTCTGGTTCTGTTTCAGGCTCTGGCACTGTATCAAGCACTGTTTCAGGCTCAGGTTCAGGTTCAGGCTCAGGCTCCGACTTCTGCTCTTTATTAGGCTTTGTCTCAGTCTTTGGCTCTAGCACTTATTCTAGCTCTATTTCAGGGTCGGCTTGTGTCTCAGCCTTTGTCTCTGTTTCACGCTGTTTCTCTGTTTCAGGCTCCGACGCTGTTTCAAGCCCTGTATCTGCCTCTGCCTCTGTTTCAGGCTCTGGCACTCTATCAAGCACTGTTTCTGGCTCTGGCTCTCTTTCAGGCTCTGGTTCTGAAGTAGGGTTTTGTTCTGGCTCTGGCTGTGTCTCTGGATCTGGCTGTGTCTCTGCTTCAGGCTCCTATGCCGTATCAAGCACTGTATCAGGCTCTGCCTCTCCCTCTGCCCCTGGCTACGTTTAAGCGTCAGGCTCAGTTTCAGACAGTGTCTCTGTTTCAGGATCCAGCACTCTATCAAGCACTATTTCAGACTCAGGCTGTGGATCTCGGCTGTGGCTGTGGATCTCGGCTGTGGCTCTACGCTCCGTCTGTGGCTCTGTCTGTGGCTCTGGCTCTCTTTCAGGGTCTGGTTCTGAATGAAGATCTGGTTCTGACTCTGATTCAGGGTCTCATGATGGCTCTTCCTCTGCCTCTGACCCAGCTATGTTTCAGGGTCTGGCTCTCTTTCAGGCTCTGGTTCTGAATTAGGGTTTTGTTCTGGCTCTGGCTGTGTCTCTGGCTCTGGCTCTGGCTCCAGCTCTGGCACTGTATCAAGTACTGTTGCAGACTCAGGCTGTGGCTCTAGGCTGTGGCTGCAGCTATGTTTTGCGCTCCGGCCCTGTATCAAGCCCTATTTCTGGCTCTGGCTCTGGCTCTGGCTCTGGCTCTGGCTCTGGCTCTGGCTCTGGCTCTGGCTCTGGCTTTCTTTCAGCTGTGGCTCTGAATGAGGCTCTGGCTCTGATTCATGGTCTCACTCTGACTCTGATTCAGGGTCTCGCTCTGTTTCAGGCTCTGGCACTCTATCAAGGACTGTTTCAGACTCAGGCTGTGGCTGTGGTTCTGCCTCTGTTTCAGGCTCAGGCTCTGTTTGAGGCTATGTCTCTGTTTCAGGCTCTGGCACTGTATCAAGTACTGTTGTAGACTCAGGCTGTGGCTCTAGGCTGTGGCTGTGGCTGTTGCTCTGGTTCTGGCTCTGGCTCTTTCTCAGGCTCTGGTTCTGAATGAGGGCTTGGTTCTGGCACTGATTCAGGGTCTCGCTCTGGCTCTGGCTCTGGCTCTGGCACTCTATCAAGGACTGTTTCAGACTTAGGCTGTGGCTGTGGCTCTGGCTCTGTTTCCATTCTTACAATGGAATGTACACAAAACAATAATCCTTTCTATATAAATTTTCCAATACATTCTGAAAACATAATAAATCCTTAATTGTTGTCCACCTCCTTTTACTTCCTTTATCACTCGAATGCTAGCACGGAGTCAAAACTATTATTGTATTTTTGAACATATCTTGTATAACCATTCCAGTTTTCTGCAAATTTTTGCTTTGAGATTCCTCTGAGTTTGCTAGTCAATTGAGCCGTCTCCACCAATTCCTGTAATTTGATTTGCCAATCTGTTATTTTTGGAGCCTCGTGATCTTTCCATCCCTTGGCCACAAGTATACGAGCTGCTGCGGTTGCATACAAGAATACCCCTCTTAGATTTTTTGGGATCTCTTTATCTAAAATACTTCATAGAAATGCCTCCGTTTTCTTCGTAAAAGTTATCCCCATCATCTTTTTTAATTCATCCTATATTCCCCCCCCCCAAAAAAATCTTAATCTTTTCACACGTCCACCACATGTGGCTCATGTCACCGTTATTTCCTCCACATCTCCAACAAGCATTCGCCAAATTTTGATACATTCTTGATCATCTGGAAGGAGTGAGGTACCACCTATGAGCCATTTTCATCATGTTCTCTCTTATATTATAGCTGGCTGTTATTTCAAACTTACATTCCATCAGTTTTCCCCATCTTTTAGCATAATTGGACGGCCCACATCTTGGGCCCACTTTATCATTGAAGCCTTAACCTCCTCATCCATTACTTCGTAGTCTAAAAGAAGTCTATACATTTTTGCGATTATTTTGGTTTTACTATTCAGCAGTTTTTTTCAAATCTTGAAGGCTCCTTTTCAAAACCCATCTGCTTATCCTGTCTGAACACTTCATTCACCTGGAAGTAATCTAGCCAACTAGAAAAGTGATCTTTTATTTTCTCATAACTTATCAATATTAGTTGACCCTCCTCCTCCCCCCTTAATATTGTGTTATACGTTATCCGGTTCTCTTTGATGTTGTTGCTTTTTTTAACAGCGATTGCTTCTAGTGGAGAGTTCCATCTTGGGGTTTTCTGTTCCAAATATCTTTTGTATTTTCCCCATACCTTATATATAGCATTTCTTATTATATGATTTGAAAAACTCCTATGCGTCTTTATTTTCCCATAATAAAGATAGCCATGCCACCCAAAACGGGTGTCATGACCTTCTAGCTCTAAAATATCCCAATTTTTTAATAAATACCAATCTTTCAACCAGAGAAGACATGAGGCTTCGTAATATAGCTTCAAATCCGGTAACCCGTAGCCACCTCTTTCTACAGTATCTATTAATATCTTATGCTTTACTCTTGGTCTTTTACCCTTCCACCAAAATGTAGAAATTTCTTTTTGCCACCTGTTGATACTGCTGGTCTTTCCTGTAATTGGAATCGTTTGGAATAGAAAGAGTAGCTTCGGTAAAACTATCATTTTAATTACCGAAATACGGCCCAGGAATGATAAATTTAACCTTGTCCATGACTCCAACTGTCTTTTGATATCTTTCCAACAATTGGAATAATTATCTTCCTATAAGTTAAGATTCTTTGGTGTTATCCATAATCCTAAATACTTGATTTTGGGGTAGATTTCAATGTGTATTATTTGTTCTAATTCTGCTTTTTCAGCTGGCGACATATTTTTAACTAATAGTTTTGTCTTGTTGAAATTCATTTTGAACCCCGCAACTTTACCGTAGCCATATATTATTTCCAACGCCTTTCTTAAACTCTGTTTTGGTTGCTCCGTAGTTATAATTAAATCGTCAGCAAATGCCCTCGTTTTGTAACTTCTATTTCCCAGCATAATCCCTTTTATTTCTTTTTCTTCCCTAATTTGTTTACATAAAACTTCCAATGTTAATATGAAAATTAAGGGGGATAGTGGGCAACCTTGTCTGACCCCTTTACTGATTTCACACTCCTGTGATAAATTTCCATTGATTATGATTTTAGCTTTTTGTTTTGATTATATTGCTTCAATCCCTTTTATATACTGAATGAACAGAATGAAGCACAGAATGAACTCAGGCTTGCTAGAGAGGTTAAAAGCAACAAAAAAGGCTTTTATGGGTATGTTCGTAGCAAAAGGAAGAACAAAGAAACAGTGGGGTCACTCAGAGGAGAAGATGGTGAAATGTAAACAGGGGACACAGAAAGGGCTGAACTCCTCAATGCCTTCTTTGCCTCAGTCTTCTCCGATAAAGAAAACAATGCCCGACCTGAAGAATTTGGAGCAAAGGATTCAGCAGAGGAAACACAGCCCAGAATAACTAAGGAGATAGTACAAGAATACTTGGCTAGTCTAGATGTATTCAAGTCTCCAGGGCCAGATGAACTGCATCCAAGAGTATTAAGAGAACTGGCAGATGTGATTTCAGAACCACTGGCAGTCATCTTTGAGAATTCCTGGAGAACAGACGAAGTCCCGGCAGACTGGAGGAGGGCAAATGTTGTCCCTATTTTCAAAAAGGGGAAAAGAGAGGACCCAAATAATTACCGCCCAGTCAGTCTGACATCAATACCAGGGAAGATTCTGGAGCAGATCATTAAGCAAACAGTCTGTGAGCACCTAGAAAGGAATGCTGTGATCACCAATAGTCAGCATGGATTTCTGAAAAATAAGTCATGTCAGACTAACCTGATCTCGTTTTTTGACAGAATTACAAGCCTGGTAGATGAAGGGAACGCAGTGGATGTAGCCTACCTTGATTTCAGCAAGGCATTTGACAAGGTGCCCCATGATATTCTTGTAAAGAAGCTGGTAAAATGCGGTCTTGACTATGCTACCACTCAGTGGATTTGTAACTGGCTGACTGACCGAACCCAAAGGGTGCTCATCAATGGTTCCTCTTCATCCTGGAGAAGAGTGACTAGTGGGGTGCCACAGGGTTCTGTCTTGGGCCCGGTCTTATTCAACATCTTTATCAACGACTTGGATGATGGACTCAAGGGCATCCTGATCAAATTTGCAGATGACACCAAACTGGGAGGGGTGGCTAACACCCCAGAGGACAGGATCACACTTCAAAACGACCTTGACAGATTAGAGAACTGGGCCAAAACAAACAAGATGAATTTTAACAAGGAGAAATGTAAAGTATTGCACTTGGGCAAAAAAAATGAGAGGCACAAATACAAGATGGGTGACACCTGGATTGAGAGCACTACATGTGAAAAGGATCTAGGAGTCTTGGTTGACCACAAACTGGGCATGAGCCAACAGTGTGACGCGGCAGCTAAAAAAGCCAATTCAATTCTGGGCTGCATCAATAGGAGTATAGCATCTAGATCAAGGGAAGTAATAGTGCCACTGTATTCTGCTCTGGTCAGACCTCACCTGGAGTACTGTGTCCAGTTCTGGGCACCACAGTTCAAGAAGGACACTGACAAACTGGAACGTGTCCAGAGGAGGGCAGCCAAAATGGTCAAAGGCCTGGAAACGATGCCTTATGAGGAACGGCTAAGGGAGCTGGGCATGTTTAGCCTGGAGAAGAGGAGGTTAAGGGGTGGTATGATAGCCATGTTCAAATATATAAAAGGATGTCACATAGAGGAGGGAGAAAGGTTGTTTTCTGCTGCTCCAGAGAAGCGGACACGGAGCAATGGATCCAACCTACAAGAAAGAAGATTCCACCTAAACATTAGGAAGAACTTCCTGACAGTAAGAGCTGTTCGACAGTGGAATTTGCTGCCAAGGAGTGTGGTGGAGTCTCCTTCTTTGGAGGTCTTTAAGCAAAGGCTTGACAACCATATGTCAGGAGTGCTCTGATGGTGTTTCCTGCTTGGCAGGGGGTTGGACTCGATGGCCCTTGTGGTCTCTTCCAACTCTATGATTCTATGATTCTATGATTCTATATACTGTATACCAAAATCCATATGGTGTAATAGACCTTTCATAAATTTCCAGGATACCCTGTCGAAAGCTTTTTCTGCATCTATAGCGATTAAAGACTGCCTTCTTTTCTATTCTTAAGTCTAAATACGCTAATAAGTTTATAATGTTTCTAGTGTTGCTATAAATGTGGCTCCCGGGCAAAAAGCCAGCTTGGTCATTGTGTATCATCATCTGGAAGACTTTTTTTGATCTTTCGGCTAAAATATTTGCATATAATTTATAATCGTTATTTAGAAGCGCGATAGGCCTATAGTTGTTAATAAGTAGATTGTCCGTTCCCTGTTTTGGAATTAATGCAATAAGGCTGTCTTTCCAAGAATCCGGCATGGTTCCGTCTTTGAAGATGTTGTTCATGATACTTCTTAATGGGTCAGACAGTAAGTCCTCAATTTTTTTATAATATATTGCCGGTAGGCCGTCTGGCCCTGGTGGCTTTCCTATCTTTGCTTCCTTAATTGCTCTTTGAATTTCGTACGATGTAATAGGGGCATTCAATCGTTCTTTTTGTTCTTTAGTAAGTTTTGGAAGACAGTTCTGTTCTAAATGTTCTTTAACTTCTTCTGTTGTTTCATTTCCTTCCTTATAGATTTCTCTAAAGAATTCGAGAAATCGTTTCTCTATTTCTTTAGGGTTGTTTATTATTTTGCCTTCGCACTTAACTCTATTTATAAGCCTTTCTGCCTCTCTCTTCTTTAATTGCCATGCTAATAACCAGGCTCAGGTTCTGTTTCAGGCTGTGTCTCTGTTTCAGGCTCCGGCGCTGTATCAAACACTGTTGCAGACTCAGGCTGTGGCACTATAGCTGTAGCTGTGGCTCTGGTTCTCTTTCAGGCTCTGGCACTGTATCAAGCACTGTTTCAGGCTCAGGCTCCGGCTCAGGCTCCGGCTTCTGCTCTTTATTAAGCTTTGTCTCAGTCTTTGGCTCTAGCACTTATTCTAGCTCTATTTCAGGGTCGGCCTGTGTCTCAGCCTTTGTCTCTGTTTCACGCTGTTTCTCTGTTTCAGGCTCTCACGCTGTTTCAAGCCCTGTATCTGCCTCTGCCTCTGTTTCAGGCTCTGGCACTCTATCAAGCACTGTTTCTGGCTCTGGCTCTCTTTCAGGCTCTGGTTCTGAAGTAGGGTTTTTGTTCTGGCTCTGGCTGTGTCTCTGGATCTGGCTGTGTCTCTGCTTCAGGCTCCTATGCCGTATCAAGCACTGTATCAGGCTCTGCCTCTCCCTCTGCCCTGGCTACGTTTAAGCGTCAGGCTCAGTTTCAGACAGTGTCTCTGTTTCAGGATCCAGCACTCTATCAAGCACTATTTCAGACTCAGGCTGTGGATCTCGGCTGTGGCTGTGGATCTTGGCTGTGGCTCTAGGCTCCGTCTGTGGCTCTGTCTGTGGCTCTGGCTCTCTTTCAGGGTCTGGTTCTGAATGAAGATCTGGTTCTGACTCTGATTCAGGGTCTCATGATGGCTCTTCCTCTGCCTCTGACCCAGCTATGTTTCAGGGTCTGGCTCTGGTTCTGAATTAGGGTTTTGCTCTGGCTCTGGCTGTGTCTCTGGCTCTGGCTCTGGCTCCAGCTCCGGCACTGTATCAAGTACTGTTGCAGACTCAGGCTGTGGCTCTAGGCTGTGGCTGCAGCTATGTTTTGCGCTCCGGCCCTGTATCAAGCCCTATTTCTGGCTCTGGCTCTGGCTCTGGCTCTGGCTCTGGCTCTGGCTCTGGCTTTCTTTCAGCTGTGGCTCTGAATGAGGCTCTGGCTCTGGCTCTGATTCATGGTCTCACTCTGACTCTGATTCAGGGTCTCGCTCTGGCTCTGGCTCTGGCACTCTATCAAGGACTGTTTCAGACTCAGGCTGTGGCTGTGGTTCTGCCTCTGTTTCAGGCTCAGGCTCTGTTTGAGGCTATGTCTCTGTTTCAGGCTCCGGCACTGTATCAAGTACTGTTGCAGACTCAGGCTGTGGCTCTAGGCTGTGGCTGTGGCTGTTGCTCTGGTTCTGGCTCTGGCTCTGGCTCTTTCTCAGGCTCTGGTTCTGAATGAGGGCTTGGTTCTGGCACTGATTCAGGGTCTCGCTCTGGCTCTGGCTCTGGCTCTGGCACTCTATCAAGGACTGTTTCAGACTTAGGCTGTGGCTGTGGCTCTGGCTCTGTTTCCATTCTTACAATGGAATGTACACAAAACAATAATCCTTTCTATATAAATTTTCCAATACATTCTGAAAACATAATAAATCCTTAATTGTTGTCCACCTCCTTTTAGTTCCTTTATCACTCGAATGCTAGCACGGAGTCAAAACTATTATTGTATTTTTGAACATATCTTGTATAACCATTCCATTTTTCTGCAAATTTTTGCTTTGAGATTCCTCTGAGTTTGCTAGTCAATTGAGCCGTCTCCACCAATTCCTGTAATTTGATTTGCCAATCTATTTTTGGAGCCTCATGATCTTTCCATCCCTTGGCCACAAGTATACAAGCTGCTGCGCTTGCATACAAGAATACCTCTCTTAGATTTTTTGGGATCTCTTTATCTAAAATACTTCATAGAAATGCCTCCGTTTTTTCGTAAAAGTTATCCCCATCATCTTTTTTAATTCATCGAATATTTCCCCCCCCCAAAAAAAATCTTAATCTTTTCACACGTCCACCACATGTGGCTCATGTCACCGTTATTTCCTCCACATCTCCAACAAGCATTCGCCAAATTTTGATACATTCTTGATCATCTGGAAGGAGTGAGGTACCACCTATGAGCCATTTTCATCATGTTCTCTCTTATATTATAGCTGGCTGTAAATTTCAAATTTACATTCCATCAGTTTTCCCCATCTTTTAGCATAATTGGACGGCCCACATCTTGGGCCCACTTTATCATTGAAGCCTTAACCTCCTCATCCATTACTTCGTAGTCTAAAAGAAGTCTATACATTTTTGCGATTATTTTGGTTTTACTATTCAACAGTTTTTTCAAATTTTGAAGGCTCCTTTTCAAAACCCATCTGCTTATCCTGTCTGAACACTTCATTCACCTGGAAGTAATCTAGCCAACTAGAAAAGTGATCTTTTATTTTCTCATAACTTATCTATATTAGTTGACCCTCCCCCCCCTTAATATTGTGTTATACGTTATCCAGTTCTCTTTGATGTTGTTGCTTTTTTTAACAGCGATTGCTTCTAGTGGAGAGTTCCATCTTGGGGTTTTCTGTTCCAAATATCTTTTGTATTTTCCCCATACCTTATATATAGCATTTCTTATTATATGATTTGAAAAACTCCTATGCGTCTTTATTTTCCCATAATAAAGATAGCCATGCCACCCAAAACGGGTGTCATGACCTTCTAGCTCTAAAATATCCCAATTTTTAAATAAATACCAATCTTTCAACCAGAGAAGACATGAGGCTTCGTAATATAGCTTCAAATCCGGTAACCTGTAGCCACCTCTTTCTACAGTATCTATTAATATCTTATGCTTTATTCTTGGTCTTTTACCCTTCCACCAAAATTTAGAAATTTCTTTTTGCCACCTGTTGATACTGCTGGTCTTTCCTGTAATTGGAATCGTTTGGAATAGAAAGAGTAGCTTCGGTAAAACTATCATTTTAATTACCGAAATACGGCCCAGGAATGATAAATTTAACCTTGTCCATGTCTCCAACTGTCTTTTGATATCTTTCCAACAATTGGTATAATTATCTTCCTATAAGTTAAGATTCTTTGGTGTTATCCATAATCCTAAATACTTGATTTTGGGGTAGATTTCAATGTGTATTATTTGTTCTAATTCTGCTTTTTCAGCTGGCGACATATTTTTAACTAATAGTTTTGTCTTGTTGAAATTCATTTTGAACCCCGCAACTTTACCGTAGCCATATATTATTTCCAACGCCTTTCTTAAACTCTGTTTTGGTTGCTCCGTAGTTATAATTAAATCGTCAGCAAATGCCCTCGTTTTGTAACTTCTATTTCCCAGCATAATCCCTTTTATTTCTTTTTCTTCCCTAATTTGTTTACATAAAACTTCCAATGTTAATATGAAAATTAAGGGGGATAGTGGGCAACCTTGTCTGACCCCTTTACTGATTTCACACTCCTGTGATAAATTTCCATTGATTATGATTTTAGCTTTTTGTTTTGATTATATTGCTTCAATCCCTTTTATATACTGTATACCAAAATCCATATGGTGTAATAGACCTTTCATAAATTTCCAGGATACCCTGTCGAAAGCTTTTTCTGCATCTATAGCCATTAAGACTGCCTTCTTTTCTATTCTTAAGTCTAAATACGCTAATAAGTTTATAATGTTTCTAGTGTTGCTATAAATGTGCCTCCCGGGCAAAAAGCCAGCTTGGTCATTGTGTATCATCATCTGGAAGACTTTTTTTGATCTTTCGGCTAAAATATTTGCATATAATTTATAATCGTTATTTAGAAGCGCGAAAGGCCTATAGTTGTTAATTAGTAGATTGTCCGTTCCCTGTTTTGGAATTAATGCAATAAGGCTGTCTTTCCAAGAATCCGGCATGGTTCCGTCTTTGAAGATGTTGTTCATGATACTTCTTAATGGGTCAGACAGTAAGTCCTCAATTTTTTTATAATATATTGCCGGTAGGCCGTCTGGCCCTGGTGGCTTTCCTATCTTTGCTTCCTTAATTGCTCTTTGAATTTCGTACGATGTAATAGGGGCATTCAACCGTTCTTTTTGTTCTTTAGTAAGTTTTGGAAGACAGTTCTGTTCTAAATGTTCTTTAACTTCTTCTGTTGTTTCATTTCCTTCCTTATAGATTTCTCTAAAGAATTCGAGAAATCGTTTCTCTATTTCTTTAGGGTTGTTTATTATTTTGCCTTCGCACTTAACTCTATTTATAAGCCTTTCTGCCTCTCTCTTCTTTAATTGCCATGCTAGTAACCAGGCTCAGGTTCTGTTTCAGGCTGTGTCTCTGTTTCAGGCTCCGGCGCTGTATCAAACACTTGCAGACTCAGGCTGTGGCACAATGGCTGTAGCTGTGGCTCTGGTTCTGTTTCAGGCTCAGGCTCTGTTTGAGGCTATGTCTCTGTTTCAGGCTCCGGCACTGTATCAAGTACTGTTGCAGACTCAGGCTGTGGCTCTAGGCTGTGGCTGTGGCTGTTGCTCTGGTTCTGGCTCTGGCTCTTTCTCAGGCTCTGGTTCTGAATGAGGGCTTGGTTCTGGCACTGATTCAGGGTCTCGCTCTGGCTCTGGCACTCTATCAAGGACTGTTTCAGACTTAGGCTGTGGCTGTGGCTCTGGCTCTGTTTCCATTCTTACAATGGAATGTACACAAAACAATAATCCTTTCTATATAAATTTTCCAATACATTCTGAAAACATAATAAATCCTTAATTGTTGTCCACCTCCTTTTACTTCCTTTATCACTCGAATGCTAGCACGGAGTCAAAACTATTATTGTATTTTTGAACATATCTTGTATAACCATTCCAGTTTTCTGCAAATTTTTGCTTTGAGATTCCTCTGAGTTTGCTAGTCAATTGAGCCGTCTCCACCAATTCCTGTAATTTGATTTGCCAATCTGTTATTTTTGGAGCCTCGTGATCTTTCCATCCCTTGGCCACAAGTATACGAGCTGCTGCGGTTGCATACAAGAATACCTCTCTTAGATTTTTTGGGATCTCTTTATCTAAAATACTTCATAGAAATGCCTCCGTTTTCTTCGTAAAAGTTATCCCCATCATCTTTTTTAATTCATCCTATTTCCCCCCCCCCAAAAAAAAATCTTAATCTTTTCACACGTCCACCACATGTGGCTCATGTCACCGTTATTTCCTCCACATCTCCAACAAGCATTCGCCAAATTTTGATACATTCTTGATCATCTGGAAGGAGTGAGGTACCACCTATGAGCCATTTTCATCATGTTCTCTCTTATATTATAGCTGGCTGTTATTTCAAACTTACATTCCATCAGTTTTCCCCATCTTTTAGCATAATTGGACGGCCCACATCTTGGGCCCACTTTATCATTGAAGCCTTAACCTCCTCATCCATTACTTCGTAGTCTAAAAGAAGTCTATACATTTTTGCGATTATTTTGGTTTTACTATTCAGCAGTTTTTTTCAAATCTTGAAGGCTCCTTTTCAAAACCCATCTGCTTATCCTGTCTGAACACTTCATTCACCTGGAAGTAATCTAGCCAACTAGAAAAGTGATCTTTTATTTTCTCATAACTTATCAATATTAGTTGACCCTCCTCCTCCCCCCTTAATATTGTGTTATACGTTATCCGGTTCTCTTTGATGTTGTTGCTTTTTTTAACAGCGATTGCTTCTAGTGGAGAGTTCCATCTTGGGGTTTTCTGTTCCAAATATCTTTTGTATTTTCCCCATACCTTATATATAGCATTTCTTATTATATGATTTGAAAAACTCCTATGCGTCTTTATTTTCCCATAATAAAGATAGCCATGCCACCCAAAACGGGTGTCATGACCTTCTAGCTCTAAAATATCCCAATTTTTAAATAAATACCAATCTTTCAACCAGAGAAGACATGAGGCTTCGTAATATAGCTTCAAATCCGGTAACCCGTAGCCACCTCTTTCTACAGTATCTATTAATATCTTATGCTTTACTCTTGGTCTTTTACCCTTCCACCAAAATTTAGAAATTTCTTTTTGCCACCTGTTGATACTGCTGGTCTTTCCTGTAATTGGAATCGTTTGGAATAGAAAGAGTAGCTTCGGTAAAACTATCATTTTAATTACCGAAATACGGCCCAGGAATGATAAATTTAACCTTGTCCATGTCTCCAACTGTCTTTTGATATCTTTCCAACAATTGGTATAATTATCTTCATATAAGTTAAGATTCTTTGGTGTTATCCATAATCCTAAATACTTGATTTTGGGGTAGATTTCAATGTGTATTATTTGTTCTAATTCTGCTTTTTCAGCTGGCGACATATTTTTAACTAATAGTTTTGTCTTGTTGAAATTCATTTTGAACCCCGCAACTTTACCGTAGCCATATATTATTTCCAACGCCTTTCTTAAACTCTGTTTTGGTTGCTCCGTAGTTATAATTAAATCGTCAGCAAATGCCCTCGTTTTGTAACTTCTATTTCCCAGCATAATCCCTTTTATTTCTTTTTCTTCCCTAATTTGTTTACATAAAACTTCCAATGTTAATATGAAAATTAAGGGGGATAGTGGGCAACCTTGTCTGACCCCTTTACTGATTTCACACTCCTGTGATAAATTTCCATTGATTATGATTTTAGCTTTTTGTTTTGATTATATTGCTTCAATCCCTTTTATATACTGTATACCAAAATCCATATGGTGTAATAGACCTTTCATAAATTTCCAGGATACCCTGTCGAAAGCTTTTTCTGCATCTATAGCCATTAAGACAGCCTTCTTTTCTATTCTTAAGTCTAAATACGCTAATAAGTTTATAATGTTTCTAGTGTTGCTATAAATGTGCCTCCCGGGCAAAAAGCCAGCTTGGTCATTGTGTATCATCATCTGGAAGACTTTTTTTGATCTTTCGGCTAAAATATTTGCATATAATTTATAATCGTTATTTAGAAGCGCGATAGGCCTATAGTTGTTAATAAGTAGGACTTCCGGTCGGCGCCAGCGATTAATGGCGGGTTTCCTCTGAGCTCCGGAGGGAACCGGCCCCGTGAAGTGTGGGTCTGGCCGCTGCGGCGAAGCGGAGACCCGAAGAAATCGCAGGTGGTGAAGCCTGCGAACGCGGAGACTCGGTGGGCTCCATTTGCGCCCCCCCCCGACTGCAAGGGAGCCTTTTTAAAGGCTTCTGAACGGAGCGGGGGTGAGCGGCGCGGAGCTGAGAGTCGTTTACCATCTTTTACCATCTTCGCGGGGCGAAGCCGCAAGCCGTTGTCGGAGAGCGTCGATTCCTTTCTGGAAATTTGGGCCGAAAATAACTACCCGTGAGTAGGGGTAAGAAGAGAAAAATTTAAAAAAAAAATTAAAGCAATTTGGCACCGAAACGGGAGAAGTATAAACAGGAAGTCTGCTTCTCCCGACTTGTAGACAGAACAAAGCAAAGAGAATATAAAGCAGAAGCTTTGAAAGACGTTACTTAAAAATCCGGAATCCACCACCAAAAAAGAAGGATCCCCCTCCGCTTAGCAGGGGTGGAGGGGTGAAATTTGAGCATTATTTTCCCTGCAAAGACAGCGAGAGGCATTTTTACCGGCTGCCTCTAAAACCTGGAACGGACTGCTTTTGACAGCTGTCAAAGTGCTAAGTGTTAAGAACATTGATACTCTGTGAAAGAAACAATTGCTTATAAAGGGATTTTGGATAGAAAAGTAACTTTTGATTGAAAGTGTGTACAGTTAAAGAACAAAGGGGAGCTACTAGGACTATATTTGTTGCTACTGAAATTGGTACTGTGTCCCCCTAGAGGAGACTTGTTGTAGCAAGTTTTGAGCTACAAAACAACTGAGCCTGGAAAATTCCTTTTCAAAACAAAGTGACCAGCGTGAGACTGACCTTGGACTGTGTATGGGAGTGATATGGCAGATGAGAAGGGCAAGATAGAACAGACGGAAGAAAAGAAGCTTAGGTCTGGGAAACAATATAAAATTGACATTGCTCAGCAGAGAAGGGCCTCAACATCTGGAGTAGCTGGCTCGTCAGGAGTTACAGTTTCACAACAAAGACCAAAAGTTATGTCATCTCAAGACCCACTCGCTCAGGCACTAAGTAAAATCAATACATCATTGGAATATTTAGCTAAAAAAGTTGCAGAGACAAATAAGCAAGTAGCGGAGGCCTCAGCAAAAATTGATTTGAACACCACAAGCATAAATTTGAATACTACAAGTATAAATGAATTGGGGAAGAAGGTGAATTCCAACACACAATCTATTGAGAAGTTATTAGAGGAATCGGCTTCTACCAGGAAATTAGCTGAGGAAGCAAAGGAAATTGCAACTGCTGCTCAGGAGAGGACCATGACCTGACCTTGTCTATGTTGGAACTCCAAGGGAAAGAGAGGAACTTAAGACTTCGGGCAGTACCAGAAAGAGAACAGGACAATTTGGTGGACTATCTTACGAAGGAATTTACAGAATTTTGGCAAAAGGACTTGGGGAAGGAAGAAATTAAGATAGTGAGTGCTTTCAGGATTGGTAGGAAACAAAGAAAGAACAAAGCAAGGGACTGCCTGATCTCTTTAAGATCAAAAGAAGAAAGAGATAAAATTTTGAATTTACAGTACCAAAGAACTTTGGAAATTTCGTGGAAATTTTCAGGGATATCCCTAAACTTATCTTGGATGTCAGGGCCCACTACAGAGATCTGGTGGACCTATTGAAAAAAAATAAAGTTCCTTTCAGATGGGAATTCCCTCAAGGTTTATCCTTTAAATTCAAAGGAAGGAAAATAAGAATAAGGACTGTGGAGGACAAAGACAAATTTCTGAATGAACAAGAGGAGAATCTACAGAAAGGAGTGACTGGAGAGGAGCCAATCGTCTCAGAAGGAATTGTGGACATAGCTAATTTATCATATGGACTTGCCGAACCAGGGAAAGACGCACCACCGACAGAAGAAGAAGAACAACTCGGGGCAGTAGGAGGGAAGAACAAGTAATTTACCATGGCTCTGCAACTTCTAAGTTAGAATTGTAATGGCATCAATTCCCCTCGAAAGAGGAAAAGTGTTTTTCATATATTAAGAAAAGAACAATTGGACCTGATTTGTTTACAGGAAACACATGTAATGAGGTCACACAGGAAGTTGCTTATTAATAAGAGATTGGGACAAGAATTTATTTCATCTGACAAGGTTAAAAAAAGAGGAGTTGTGATATATGCAAAGGAGAAACTTTCACCGAAACAATTTTTTAAAGATGAACAAGGAAGATATTTGGCTATTGAAATTCAACTGCAAGGAGAAAAATTTTTGATTGTAGGGGTGTATGCACCGAATGAGGGGAAATCTGAATTTTTTAAGAAGTTGCATGAGGTTCTTTTGGACTATATGGACTATAACATAATCTTAATGGGAGATATGAATGGAGTTGTTTCTACAAATATGGACAAGGCACAAAGACAGGCAATCACCAAAGATGGGAGATTACCAAAGACTTTTTTTGAACTGACTGACAATATGGACCTGATTGACATTTGGAGAACTAAGAACCCCCTAAGGAGAGAGGGGACTTTTTTCTCTGAAGCTAAAATGACCTGGACTAGAATCGATCAAATTTGGATTACTAGAGGAATGGCACCAAAGATAAAGAAGGTAGAAATCTGCCCTAAAACTTGCTCCGACCATAACGCTGTAAAGATGGAGATGAAGCAAATAACACCCAGTTCCTTTAGATGGAGGATGAATGACACCCTATTTAGAGATGAAGAAGTATACAAAAAGGCCCAAAAAACTTTGAGAGACTATTTTGAAATAAATTTGACTACTAATGTTGAAAAAAGAGTAATCTGGGATGCCAGTAAAGCCGTGATGAGAGGGTTTCTGATTCAACAGAATGCAATAAAGAAGAGAAGTCGAAATGAGAAAAAGGATAAAATTATGGAGAAAATAAAAGAAGGAGAGAAAAAACTGAGAGTAAAGCCAAAGTCACAGGAGATCTTGAAAGAAATAAAGTTACTTCAGGTACAATACATGGAATTGATGAACCAGGAAATAGAATGGAAAATTAAACAAATGAGACAGAAGACATTTGAATCAGCAAACAAATGTGGGAAATTACTAGCATGGCAGCTGAAAAAAAGACAAAAATTTAATACAATTACAAATCTGGAAGTGGAAGGAAAAGATATACATAATCCAATTGAGATTAGAAACTGCTTCCAGAAGTATTATAAACAACTATATGCACAAGGGCCACAGAATGAAATGGACATAGATCGATTCTTGAAGATAAATGGATTACAAAAAATCTCTCAAGAAAGTAAACTTATGTTGAACTGTAAAATATCTGACCAGGAGATAGAAGGTGCCATTCAGAATATGCAAGTAGGCAAGTCTCCAGGACCGGATGGGTTGTCTTCCTGTTACTACAGACTTTTGAAAGAGTGGCTATTGCAACCATTGAAGGAAGTTTGTAATGAAATTTTGGAGGGAAAAAGGGCACCAGAATCGTGGAAAGAGGCCTACATTACACTAATACCAAAAACAGAGACTGAAAAGACTCAACTAAGGAACTACCGTCCCATATCCCTATTAAATGTGGATTACAAAATCTTTGCTGACATTTTAGCTAAGAGATTGAAAAAAGTACTGATTGAGGAGATTCATAAGGACCAGGAGGGCTTTCTTCCGGGTAGGCACCTTTCGGACAATCTAAGGAATATAATTGACATTTTGGAGAAGCTAGAAGTGAACATAAACACTAAGGCAGTCTTGATATTTGTGGACGCGGAGAAAGCCTTTGACAATATTTCTTGGAGCTTTATGAAAAAGAACCTACAGGGTATGGGGGTAGGCCATGGTTTTGAGAATGGTATTGGTGCAATATATTCAGAACAAACGGCTAAACTAATTGTAAATAATGTGGTTACAGAACAGTTCAAGATAGAAAAAGGGACACGACAGGGATGCCCAATTTCCCCTCTGCTTTTTATTTCGGTCCTGGAGGTTTTGCTGAACATGATTAGAAGGGACCGGATGGTTAAAGGTATACAGGTCGGAGCCAAACAGTTTAAATTAAGAGCGTTTGCAGATGATCTAGTTTTGACACTACAGGAGCCAGAATCTAGTACCAAAAGAGTTTTAGAATTAATTCAAGAATTTGGTCAGATTGCAGGATTCAAATTGAATAAGTTAAAAACCAAAGTTCTTGAGAAAAACTTAACACCGATAGAGAGAGAAAAGTTCCAGAATGAAACAGGCCTGACTGTGGTTAAGAAAGTGAAATATTTGGGGATTAATATGACAGCTAAAAATGGGAATTTGTTTAAAGACAATTATGAAAAATGTTGGGCTGAAGTGAAAAAAGATTTAGAAATTTGGTCGAATTTGAAGCTTTCCTTGTTGGGTCAAATTGCAGCTATAAAGATGAATGTATTGCCTAAAATGTTGTTTTTGTTTCAAACTTTGCAAATTTTGGACAAAATGGATTGTTTCAAGAAGTGGCAAAAGGACATTTCTAAATTTGTCTGGCAGGGCAAGAAGCCTAGAATAAAATTTAAGATATTAACTGATGTAAAGGAAAGAGGTGGATTTGCCCTGCCAGACTTCAAACTCTACTATGAATCAGCAGCATTTTGCTGGTTGAAAGATTGGCTGCTTCTTGAGAACACAGACATTTTGGATCTTGAAGGTTTTAACAATGTTTTTGGGTGGCATGCATATTTGTGGTATGACAAGGTGAAAGCACACAAAGCTTTTAAAAATCATATTGTCAGGAGAGCACTGTTTAATGTTTGGACTAGATATAAAGATCTATTGGAAAATAAAACTCCAAGGTGGTTGTCACCAATGGAGGCTAAGGCTCAGAGAAAACTTAACATGGAGGCCAAATGGCCAAAATACTGGGAAATTTTGGAACAAGAAGGGGACAGACTGAAATTGCAGAGTTTTGAGAAACTGAAAGATAAAGTGCGAGATTGGCTTCATTACTATCAGATAAGGGAGGTTTACAATTTGGACAAGAAGGTTGGTTTCCAGGTGGAAAAATCTAAATTGGAAACAGAACTGCTAGAATCCAAAACTAAGACTTTGTCAAAAATGTATAACTTGCTGCTGAAATGGAATACTCAGGATGAGACGGTTAAATCTGTAATGATTAAATGGGCACAAGACGTTGGACGTAATATCATGTTTGCTGACTGGGAACAGTTGTGGACCACCGGGATTAAATTCACGGCATGTAATGCCTTAAGAGAGAATATTATGAAAATGATATATAGGTGGTACATGACCCCAGTCAAGTTTGCAAAAATCTATCATTTGCCCGACAACAAATGTTGGAAATGTAAGGAAAATGAAGGTACATTCTTTCACCTTTGGTGGACATGCCCAAGGATTAAGGCTTTCTGGGAAATGATATATAATGAGTTGAAAAAGGTATTTAAATATACCTTCTTGAAGAAACCAGAGGCCTTTCTTCTCGGCATGGTCAGCCAATTGGCGTCAAAGAAGGATAGAACGTTTTTTATGTATGCCACAACAGCAGCAAGAATACTCATCGCAAAGTATTGGAAGACGCAAGATTTACCCACTCTGGAAGAATGGCAGATGAAACTGATTGACTGTATGGGACTGGCAGAATTGACGAGCAGAATCCGTGACCAGGGAGAAGAGTCGGCTGAAGAAGATTGGAAAAAATTTAAGGACTATTTACAGAAATATTGTAAAATTAAGGAAAGTTAAATGGTGTTGGATTGAAATTGAGTGGTTTCTAGCTGTAATGATATAAAGGAACATAGATGGGGGGGGGAAAGAGTTTGAAAGACAAGGTAATATTATAAGCTGTAATGCTTTAAATGAAGGATTTGCTGAACAAATAATCTTAATTGGGATACAAGGAGGGGAAGTATGAGGAGGTCTGAGAAATTTGTTATTTAAAAGTATGATTTATGAATTTTATGTCTTTTTTAATGTTTTTGTTTGTTCTGTTTTTGTTTGTTTGTTTAAAAAATTGGAAAATCTAATAAATATTCTTTAAAAATATATATATATAGTTGTTAATAAGTAGATTGTCCGTTCCCTGTTTTGGAATTAATGCAATAAGGCTGTCTTTCCAAGAATCCGGCATGGTTCCGTCTTTGAAGATGTTGTTCATGATACTTCTTAATGGGTCAGACAGTAAGTCCTCAATTTTTTTATAATATATTGCCGGTAGGCCGTCTGGCCCTGGTGGCTTTCCTATCTTTGCTTCCTTAATTGCTCTTTGAATTTCGTACGATGTAATAGGGGCATTCAACAGTTCTTTTTGTTCTTTAGTAAGTTTCGGAAGACAGTTCTGTTCTAAATGTTCTTTAACTTCTTCTGTTGTTTCATTTCCTTCCTTATAGATTTCTCTAAAGAATTCGAGAAATCGTTTCTCTATTTCTTTAGGGTTGTTTATTATTTTGCCTTCGCACTTAGCTCTATTTAGAAGCCTTTCTGCCTCTCTCTTCTTTAATTGCCATGCTAATAACCAGGCTCAGGTTCTGTTTCAGGCTGTGTCTCTGTTTCAGGCTCCGGCGCTGTATCAAACACTGTTGCAGACTCAGGCTGTGGCACTATGGCTGTAGCTGTGGCTCTGGTTCTCTTTCAGGATCTGACACTGTATCAAGCACTGTTTCAGGCTCCGGCTCCGGCTCCGGCTCCGGCTTCTGCTCTTTATTAGGCTTTGTCTCAGTCTTTGGCTCTAGCACTTATTCTAGCTCTATTTCAGGTTCGGCCTGTGTCTCAGCCTTTGTCTCTGTTTCACACTGTTTCTCTGTTTCAGGCTCCGACGCTGTTTCAAGCCCTGTATCTGCCTCTGCCTCTGTTTCAGGCTCTGGCACTCTATCAAGCACTGTTTCTGGCTCTGGCTCTCTTTCAGGCTCTGGTTCTGAAGTAGGGTTTTGTTCTGGCTCTGGCTGTGTCTCTGGATCTGGCTGCGTCTCTGCTTCAGGCTCCTATGCTGTATCAAGCACTGTATCAGGCTCTGCCTCTCCCTCTGCCCCTGGCTACGTTTAAGCGTCAGGCTCAGTTTCAGACAGTGTCTCTGTTTCAGGATCCAGCACTCTATCAAGCACTATTTCAGACTCAGGCTGTGGATCTCGGCTGTGGCTGTGGATCTTGGCTGTGGCTCTAGGCTCCGTCTGTGGCTCTGTCTGTGGCTCTGGCTCTCTTTCAGGGTCTGGTTCTGAATAAAGATCTGGTTCTGACTCTGATTCAGGTTCTCATGATGGCTCTTCCTCTGCCTCTGACCCAGCTATGTTTCAGGGTCTGGCTCTCTTTCAGGCTCTGGTTCTGAATTAGGGTTTTGTTCTGGCTGTGTCTCTGGCTCTGGCTCTGGCTCCAGCTCCAGCTCCGGCACTGTATCAAGTACTGTTGCAGACTAAGGCTGTGGCTCTAGGCTGTGGCTGCAGCTATGTTTTGCGCTCCGGCACTGTATCAAGCCCTATTTCTGGCTCTGGCTCTGGCTCTGGCTCTGGCTCTGGCTCTGGCTCTGGCTCTGGCTCTGGCTCTGGCTCTGGCTCTGGCTCTGGCTCTGGCTCTGGCTCTGGATCTGGATCTGGCTCTGGCTCTGGCTCTGGCTCTGGCTCTGGCTTTCTTTCAGCTCTGGCTCTGAATGAGGCTCTGGCTCTGGCTCTGGCTCTGATTCATGGTCTCACTCTGACTCTGATTCAGGGTCTGGCTCTGGCTCTGGCACTCTATCAAGGACTGTTTCAGACTCAGGCTGTGGCTGTGGTTCTGCCTCTGTTTCAGGCTCAGGCTCTGTTTGAGGCTATGTCTCTGTTTCAGGCTCCAGCACTGTATCAAGTACTGTTGCAGACTCAGGCTGTGGCTCTAGGCTGTGGCTGTGGCTGTTGCTCTGGTTCTGGCTCTGGCTCTGGCTCTTTCTCAGGCTCTGGTTCTGAATGAGGGCTTGGTTCTGGCACTGATTCAGGGTCTCGCTCTGGCTCTGGCTCTGGCTCTGGCACTCTATCAAGGACTGTTTCAGACTTAGGCTGTGGCTGTGGCTCTGGCTCTGTTTCCATTCTTACAATGGAATGTACACAAAACAATAATCCTTTCTATATAAATTTTCCAATACATTCTGAAAACATAATAAATCCTTAATTGTTGTCCACCTCCTTTTAGTTCCTTTATCACTCGAATGCTAGCACGGAGTCAAAACTATTATTGTATTTTTGAACATATCTTGTATAACCATTCCATTTTTCTGCAAATTTTTGCTTTGAGATTCCTCTCAGTTTGCTAGTCAATTGAGCCGTCTCCACCAATTCCTGTAATTTGATTTGCCAATCTGTTATTTTTGGAGCCTCGTGATCTTTCCATCCCTTGGCCACAAGTATACGAGCTGCTGCGGTTGCATACAAGAATACCCCTCTTAGATTTTTTGGGATCTCTTTATCTAAAATACTTCATAGAAATGCCTCCGTTTTCTTCGTAAAAGTTATCGCCATCATCTTTTTTAATTCATCCTATATTCCCCCCCCCCCAAAAAAAATCTTAATCTTTTCACACGTCCACCACATGTGGCTCATGTCACCGTTATTTCCTCCACATCTCCAACAAGCATTCGCCAAATTTTGATACATTCTTGATCATCTGGAAGGAGTGAGGTACCACCTATGAGCCATTTTCATCATGTTCTCTCTTATATTATAGCTGGCTGTTATTTCAAATTTACATTCCATCAGTTTTCCCCATCTTTTAGCATAATTGGACGGACCACATCTTGGGCCCACTTTATCATTGAAGCCTTAACCTCCTCATCCATTACTTCGTAGTCTAAAAGAAGTCTATACATTTTTGCGATTATTTCGGTTTTACTATTCAGTAGTTCTCTTTCAAATCTTGAAGGCTCCTTTTCAAAACCCATCTGCTTATCCTGTCTGAACACTTCATTCACCTGGAAGTAATCTAGCCAACTAGAAAAGTGATCTTTTATTTTCTCATAACTTATCAATATTAGTTGACCCTCCTCCTCCCCCCTTAATATTGTGTTATACGTTATCCGGTTCTCTTTGATGTTGTTGCTTTTTGTAACAGCGATTGCTTCTAGTGGAGAGTTCCATCTTGGGGTTTTCTGTTCCAAATATCTTTTGTATTTTCCCCATACCTTATATATAGCATTTCTTATTATATGATTTGAAAAACTCCTATGCGTCTTTATTTTCCCATAATTAAGATAGCCATGCCACCCAAAACGGGTGTCATGACCTTCTAGCTCTAAAATATCCCAATTTTTTAATAAATACCAATCTTTCAACCAGAGAAGACATGAGGCTTCGTAATATAGCTTCAAATCCGGTAACCCGTAGCCACCTCTTTCTACAGTATCTATTAATATCTTATGCTTTACTCTTGGTCTTTTACCCTTCCACCAAAATTTAGAAATTTCTTTTTGCCACCTGTTGATACTGCTGGTCTTTCCTGTAATTGGAATCGTTTGGAATAGAAAGAGTAGCTTCGGTAAAACTATCATTTTAATTACCGAAATACGGCCCAGGAATGATAAATTTAACCTTGTCCATGTCTCCAACTGTCTTTTGTTTTTTTATTAAATATTTATTGGTATTTTCAAGAAACATGTAACAAACAAAAACAAAAAATAAACAAAGTAAAAACAACACAAAAATACATAAAATTCAAAACTTAACAAAAAAATAGAAAAAACACATAAAGTTTCAGATACTTGTTTTCCTTAACCTTATTTCTCAGACCTCCTCACACCTCCCCTTCTTGTATTCCAATTTAAATTGTCAATTCAGCAAGTCCTTAACTTATTTCTTCACCATAGCTTGAACATTTGTTCTAACATACTATTATTTTACTTTACTTCTTTTTTCCATTTCCTCAATTTATTTTTACCAGCCTTATTTTCATTTAATTTAAAAAAGAAAAAAAAACCAATTTTACCTTATCAAAATTACACATCAATACTTATACCTCATTAATTATTCTTAAACCTTTTTCCTAAAGTCGACCAAAATTTCCCTTCCACGATTTTCCCAATTTCCATACAGCTAACAAAAAAATATTAAAAAAAACAAGGCAGATTATACTTATATACCCTTTGGATTCCCAACCTCCACCCACCCTTTTCCCGGTTCCAGTCCCCAACCAATATCCATCAGTCTTTATGTTATTTAGCCTGGAGATCTCACGTCCGAGGCCCTTATATCTCTCTCAGTTCCTTTCTGCCGGTCTCTTTGATAGTCCTTGATGTTAAACCCCAAGTCTCGGAGAGGCTCCGGCCCAACAGGATCCATGTTGCTTCCAGCCCGTCCTCCGTACTTAAAAGCAAAGCCTATGGGGTACTCCAACTCTTGTTTCAAATTTCTTTCAAATCCATATGTCCCCAAAGCTCCAACTTTCACCTTCAGCAAATTTGTAATCCTCAGGTCTTCAGATCTCCTCCAAAGGGGATCTCTCCATTTTTCAGACTCCCATTCAGACCAGGCTTTCCACATCCAATTTTTATTGTCCTTTTTTATCATCATGTCAGGCCTCATATTGCAACTCTCCTTTGACTCCTGCAGAATTCCAGCTCCTCCTTCATTTTCTTCAAAAGCAACATATTGTTCCATCGTGTCTACACTTTCAGTTTCATTTATTTGTTCAGTTGAATGGGCTTCCTGTTTCAAGTCCTTATCAGGCTCAAGACTGTTGTTTACTGTCAAGTATAATACTGAAACCTCTGTAGACAAAGCATTGTACTCATCTTGTAACTTTCCCAGGAGAACAAATGCTCTGTCCAATTCTGCTTGAATTTTACATGCTCCAGCCATTTTTGTAATGTAATGTCCCTATTACCCCTCTAGGGGGATTTTAGTTCCTTAATATTCCTTTCAGCTCAAAACCAAAAGTCCAGTTATTTTGTATCAGCCCTCCTTATTTTCAACAAGTTATACCGAATGAACCAGCAGAAACAGCAGAAACAATGTTCTCTTTTTCCAGCTGACAGCTAGCTGACTGACAGCTAACTTGACAGCTGTCAAACTCTTCAATACAGCAGGCTTTCTCATAGGATGTTCCCGGGTCTAGGGGGGGGTGAAACTTCAGCTCCCAAAAATTCTTTTTATCCTCCAGTAAATCTTCTTATAATGTCAAAACCGTGAAGTCAAGATCTTTTATTAACAAGCAAGAAACAGATTCTCTCGACCTTAGCTGCCCGGTCCTTTGCTTTAAATTGTTTACAAAGAGGGGGGGTGGACTTCCTTTTTAGCCCCTTCCCGCTCGTTCCAGATCCAAAATAAAAATTTTTTTAAAGTTCCAATCTCCGTATTACTCACGGGTTGATGTTTTATAGTCCAATCGATCCAAAGAAGAAGTTGGCGCTCTCTGTCAATGGCTTGCGGCTTCACTCCGTAGACGAGGGAGTACTCTCAGCACCACGCCTCACCCTGCCTCTGTTCCGAAGCCTTTAAAAAGGCTCCGTCCCGGATTGGGGGGGCGCAAATGGTGCCCGCCGAGTCTCTGTGTTCACAGGCATCCGCGCCTGTAATTTTAAGGGTCCCCGCTTCGCCGCAGCGGCCAGACCCAGACGCTACGGAGCCGATTCCCTCCGGAGCTCGGAGGGAATCCGCCATTAAACAATGGCGCCAACCCGGAAGTCTGTCTTTTGATATCTTTCCAACAATTGGTATAATTATCTTCATATAAGTTAAGATTCTTTGGTGTTATCCATAATCCTAAATACTTGATTTTGGGGTAGATTTCAATGTGTATTATTTGTTCTAATTCTGCTTTTTCAGCTGGCGACATATTTTTAACTAATAGTTTTGTCTTGTTGAAATTCATTTTGAACCCCGCAACTTTACCGTAGCCATATATTATTTCCAACGCCTTTCTTAAACTCTGTTTTGGTTGCTCCGTAGTTATCATTAAATCGTCAGCAAATGCCCTCGTTTTGTAACTTCTATTTCCCAGCATAATCCCTTTTATTTCTTTTTCTTCCCTAATTTGTTTACTTAAAACTTCCAATGTTAATATGAAAATTAAGGGGGATAGTGGGCAACCTTGTCTGACCCCTTTTCACCATCGAGTTCTTATTTTCCTTTGCAGCCATCATGCCAGGCCTCTGGCTCTCCTTTATCATCTGTAAAATTACAGCTCCTCCTTCCTTTTTCTCAGGAACAACATATATCTCTTTCTTCACACTCTCAAAGCTCTCAAGTTTCTCTTCTTGTTCAGCTGCATAAGCTTCCTGAGTCAATTCCTTGTCAGATTCAATGAATTTGTTTACTGTTAAGTCCAGAGTTGTAACATTTGTAGCCAAAACATCAATTTGGCCTTGTAACTTTCCTTTTTTAAAAAAATAAATGTTTATTAAAGTTTTACAAATCAAAAAATTCATCATTTCACATAGATCATTCCATTAAATAAAGTTCACAGAAAAAACAAAAAAAAAACAAAAATATATAACAAAAAAAGAAAAGGAGAAAAAAGAAAAATCCACTTTTTAAATTTACAAAATTCCATACCCCTCTGTCCTGGCCTCCTCACGTCTCCCTTTTTTGTGTTCCTCTTTATTCCAATCAAATTCAGCAAGTTCAAACCCTTATTTAAACCATGCTTAAATTATATTCTTCTAATTATTATGTCCCAAATTTTCATTATTTTAGCCCATTCCTCATCTTATATACTATGACATAATATTATTCTGTTCATAACCCCTTCTCCTTTTTAACATTCTTCTTTTCATTCACATTTAACCAAATCCCACAAGCCCTGTTACCTTCACTTCCCACATCATGTTAACACTCAAACATTTTGCAGTGTTTTTGTAAATAGTCCTTAAACTTTTTCCAGTCCTGTTCCATCAGTTCTTCCCCCTGGTCACGGATTCTGCCAGTCATTTCAGCCATCTCCATGTAGTCAATCACTTGCATCTGCCATTCCTCCACGGTGGGTAGATCTTGTGTCTTCCAATACTTGGCAAGAAGTATTCTTGCTGCTGTTGTTGCATACATAAAAAATGTTCTATCTTCCTTTGGCACCCATTGGCCAACTATGCCCAAAAGGAAGGCCTCTGGTTTCTTAGGGAAGGTAAATTTAAATACCTTCTTCAATTCATTATATATCGTTTCCCAGTAAGCCTTAACCCTTGGGCACGTCCACCAAAGGTGAAAGAATGATCCCTCAGCTTCTTTACATTTCCAGCACTTGTTGTCAGGCAGGTGATAAATTTTTGCAAGCTTGACTGGGGTCATGTACCACCTGTAAATCATTTTCATAATATTCTCCTTTAAGGCAATGCATGCCGTAAACTTCATACCGGTGGTCCACAACTGCTCCCAGTCAGCAAACATAATGTTATGACCTATGTCCTGCGCCCATTTAATCATCGCTGATTTAACCGTTTCATCCTGTGTATTCCATTTTAACAGCAAGTTATACATCTTTGACAAAAACTTGGTTTTTGGTTCTAACAGTTCTGTTTCCAATTTTGATTTCTCCACCTGGAAGCCAATTTTTTTGTCCAAATTGTAGGCCTCTCTTATTTGATAATAATGAAGCCAATCTCGCACTTTGTCTTTTAATTTCTCAAAACTCTGCAGTTTCAGTCTGTCACCTTCTTGCTCCAAAATTTCCCAATATTTTGGCCATTTGGCCTCCATATTGAGCTTTTTCTGAGACTTAGCTTCCATAGGTGACAACCACCTCGGGGTTTTGCTTTCCAGCAAATCTTTATATCTTGTCCAGACATTAAACAGAGCTTTCCTGACAATATGGTTTTTAAATGCCTTATGTGCTTTAACCTTGTCGTACCACAAATATGCATGCCACCCAAAAACATTATTGAAACCTTCTAAATCCAAAATGTCTGTGTTCTCAAGAAGCAGCCAGTCTTTTAACCAGCAAAATGCTGCTGATTCATAGTACAGTTTGAGGTCTGGCAGGGCAAATCCACCTCTTTCTTTTACATCGGTTAAAATTTTAAACTTTATTCTAGGTTTCTTGCCCTGCCAGACAAATCTAGAGATATCTCTCTGCCACTTCTTGAAACAATCCATCTTGTCCAAAATTTGCAAAGATTGGAACAAAAATAACATTTTTGGCAAAACATTCATCTTTACAGCTGCAATTCGACCCAACAAGGAAAGCTTCAAATTAGACCAAATTTCTAAATCTTTTTTTACTTCTGACCAGCATTTCTCATAATTATCTTTAAATAAGTTCAAGTTTTTCGCAGTCATATTAATCCCTAGGTATTTCACTTTTTTAACCACAGTTAAACCTGTTTCATTCTGAAACCTGTCCTTTTCAATTGGTGTTAAATTCTTCTCTAATACTTTAGTCTTTGACTTATTTAATCTAAATCCTGCCACTTGACCAAATTCTTTAATCAGTTCCAAAGCTCTTTTCATACTAGATTCCGGCTCCTGTACAGTCAAAACCAAATCATCTGCAAAGGCTTTCAATTTATATTGTTTGGCTCCGACCTGTATTCCTTTAATAGACCGGTCCCTTCTGATCATGTTCAGCAGCACCTCCAGGACCGAAATAAATAATAATGGAGAGATAGGGCAGCCCTGACGTGTTCCTTTTTCTATCATGAAATCTTCAGTCACCACATTATTTACAATCAGTTTTGCTTTTTGTTCTGAATAGATTGCTCCTATACCATTTTCGAACCCCTGTCCCACTCCCATCCCTTTAAGATTTTTCTTCATAAAGCTCCAAGAAATATTATCAAAGGCTTTCTCCGCATCAATAAAAACTAACACTGCTTTCGTATTGATATTCGTTTGCAACAACTCCAAAATGTCAATTATATTCCTTGTGTTATCAGATAAGTGTCTGCCTGGAAGAAAGCCTGCCTGGTCCTTGTGTATTACTTCAGCTAACACTTTTTTAAGTCTATTAGCTAAAATGTCTGCAAAGATTTTGTAATCCACATTTAAAAGGGAGATGGGACGGTAGTTCTTTAGTTGTGTCTTTTCAGCTTCTGTCTTGGGTATCAATGTGATGTATGCTTCTTTCCACGATTCAGGCGCCTTCTTCCCTTCCATAATCTCGTTGCAAACCTCCTTTAATGGTTGAATTAAAAAGTCTTTCAAAGTCCTATAATATTTGGAGGTTAATCCGTCCGGTCCTGGAGATTTGCCCAATTGCATGTTCTGAATGGCACCTTCAATTTCTTGTTCTGTAATTTGATGATTCAATATTATTTTATTTTCTTGAGATATTTTTTGTAATCCATTGGTTCTTAAGAATTGGTCTATATCAGTTTCTTTCTGCGGCCCTTGCGTATAAAGTTGTTTGAAATATCTCTGGAAACACCTTCTAATCTCCACCGGGTTCTGTATATTTTTCCCATCAATCTCAAGGTTTGTAATCGTATTTAACTTCTGTCTTTTTTTCAACTGCCACGCCAATAGTTTTCCACATTTATTGGCTGACTCAAAAGTCTTTTGTCTCATTTGCTTAATTTTCCATTCTACTTCTTCATTAATCAATTTCATATATTGTACCTGATATAGCTTGATTTCTCTTAGGATCTCTTTTGAGTTTGGTTTAGCTCTTAGCTTCTTCTCTCCTTTTATTTTCTCCAAAATTTCCCCTTTTTTCTCATTTTGAGATCTCTTTTTTATTGCATTCTGTTGAATCAGGAACCCTCTCATAACCGCTTTGCTTGCGTCCCAGATTGTTCTTTTTTCAACCGTGGTTCTCATATTTATTTCAAAATAGTCTTTCAAAGTCTTTTGGGCCTTCCTTACAATGTCTTGATTTCTTAATAAGGTGTCATTCATCCTCCATCTGAAGGAACCGATGGGTGTTAGTTTCATTTCCATCCTTACAGCATTATGGTCGGAGCAGGTTTTTGGGCAGATTTCCACCTTTTTTATCTTAGGTGCCAGGCCTCTAGTTATCCAAATTTGGTCAATCCTAGTCCATGTCATTTTGGCTTCAGAAAAGAACGTTCCTTCTCTACCTAGGGGGTTTTTGGTCCTCCAGATGTCAATCAAGTCCATATTGTCAGTCAGTTCAAAAAAAGTTTTTGGTAGTCTGCCCTCTTTCGTTACAGTCTGTCTTTGTGCTTTGTCCATGTTCGTAGATACCACTCCATTCATGTCTCCCATCATAATGATGTTATTGTAATCCATAAAGTCCATCAGTGTCTCATGCAACTTCTTGTAAAACTCCGATTTCCCCTCATTTGGTGCATAGATTCCTAAAATCAAAAATTTTTCTCCTTGTGTTTGGATTTCAATTGCCAAGATTCTTCCCTGTTCATCTTTAAAAAGAAATTTTGGTGATAGGCTTTCTTTTGCATAAATAACCACTCCTCTCTTCTTCACCTTATCTGATGAAATAAATTCTTGGCCTAGTTTCTTATTAATTAACACTTTCCTGTGAAGCCTAATCACATGTGTTTCCTGCAAACAAATTATGTCCAATTGTTCCTTTTTTAATAAGTGAAAGATTTTCCTCCTCTTTTCAGGGGAATTCAAACCATGAATATTCCAACTTAGTAGTTGCAGAGACATGTCGAAGTAGTTCTATTTTCCTCCTGTTGCTCCCAAAAGTGGCGTCTCTTTCTCAGGATCTTTCAATCCCCCAGGTGTAGGTATTAACTCAGTAGTCCAGGTCCTAAGTCACTTGATTCTTCTTCAATCCCTTTCTGGAGGTCTTCTCCGTAGTCGTTCAAAAATTTTTCCTTATCTTCCACAGATTTGATTTTAACTTTTTTCCCTCTAAAGGTAAAGGATATCCCCTGGGGGAATTCCCATCTGAAGATAATCTTGTTGCTCCTCAATAGTGTCACCAGATCTCCGTAGTTCGCTCTAAGCTCAAGCAGATGTTTCGGAATGTCCTTATAAATTTCCACCCTTGTATCTTGGATCTCTAAAGGCGTCTTGAAGTGCGCACTCAGAATCTTATCTCTTTCTTCCTTCGTTCTTAGGGAGATCAAACAGTCTCTCGACTTGATCTTCCTCCCTCCCTTTCCCAGTCTGAATGCACTTACAATTTTAAAGTCCTTTTCTTCTTCCAGAGACCAAAATTCTGTAAATTCTTTTGTGAGGTACACAATTAGATCTTCCCTCTCAATTTCTGGAATTGATGTGATTCTCAGATTATTTTCTTTATTTTTTAACTCAATCATAGACAGAAGTGCCTGATGCTCCCCTATCTGTTTACGCATAGGTTTAATTTCTCCTTGAACTTCCTCAACTTTCTGCTTTGCCTCCTCAGCTATTTTACGATTTGCAGTGGTGTCTTCCACAAGCTTTCCAATAGTTTGCGCATTTAAATTTACTTGCTGGGTCAAATTGTTAATACTGGCAGTATTTTGGTCTATCTTGGCTGACTGGTCAGTCACTTGTTTACTTAGACCCTCCAATTTTTCAAAAATTTTATTTAGCACTGCAGTAAAGTCCCCTCCTGAGGCCATTCCTTCCGGCCTAGGTTGTTCTAAATCTTCCTCTTGTGCCACAGGAATCGTGGGAACAGATGATCTGCGTAGCTGAGAAGTTAAAGTGGTCTGCAATGTTTTAGCTTTGGCTGATCTTGTCTTTCTGCTCATCCCCCTTCTTATCTATGCGTCAAGGTCAATCCCACAGTCTGTCTTTCTCATGGAAATCCCCAAATCCACAGATGGAAAATTCCCCCAGTAAGTTGTCAAATCTAGATACTCCACTAGAGGGACACTATGTTCAAGAGTGTTCAGAAATGTCGCAGTTTGTAAAAGTTACAAAGTGCCCTCGACAAGTTAAACAATATCCAGTTTCCAAAAAACCTTCAGACTCCTTTTAAGTCCATTAAATTTCCACAGAGTTACTCTTTAAAAGTTAATATGTCCCAAACGAAATGCGAGATACAAAGTGACAGTTCCAAACAGCCTTCTAGTTCCAACACTGGCAGCTCAGTAGCCAGGGATTCAGTTTTTTTCCCAAGTCCAAAAGTCCAAGAAACAAGTAGGAAAAAGCTGTTTTTCACCTTCTCCACCCCAAAATAAATTGAGGTGAGGTCTTCTGCTTAATGTGGAAGTTTGGATCTTGTTAGCTCCCAAATTCCAAAGGCTTGGGTTCTTTAAAAGTCTTTGCTTTGATCTTAAAACAAAAGCCGAGAGACGGACTTCCTGGTTGCGTCTCCTGCTCGTATGCCAAATTAGTTAATTTTTAATCCTGATTCAGTCACCTACTCGCGGGTAGTAGTTTTCTTGCAGCCGAATGGTCCCCAGGAAAAGGGTCAGCGCTCACCGACAGCAGCTTAGCGGCTTCACTCCGCAAAAAGAGCGATCGACTCACAGCACCGCGCCAACCCCGACACGTTCCGGAGCCCCTTACGGGGTCCCTTCACGCAATCGGGGAGCGCTAAAGGTGCCCGCCGAGTCCCACGACCACAGGCTATCTCCGCCTGTGGGTTTTCCAGCGAGGGTCTCCGCTTCGCCGTAGCGGACGACCAGTTTCTGCGGAGCTTCCCCTTCACGAACGAAAGGGGACCGCCATTGCCGTTCGCGCCGCCCCCGGAAGTCTCTGGCCTTGTAACTTTCCCAAGAGAACAAAGACTCTGTCCAGTTCAGCTTGGATTTCCCCTCCTTCAGCCATTCTTGTAACGTCCCAAAACCCCCTCTAGAGGGATTTTGGTTACTTAGTGTTCTTTCCAGTTCAAATCCAAAAATCAAATTAGTTTGTATCAGTTCTTCCTTCTTTTCAACATAATATAGTCAAATTGTAACAAATATAGCCAGCAGAAGCAACAGAAACAAAGTTCTCTTTTTCCGTCTGACAGCTAATTTGACAGCTGTCAAACTCTTCCAATACCTTCAACAGGCTCTCTCGCGGATCACTCCCGGGTCCAGGGGTGTGGAACTTCAGCTCCCAAAATTAGCTCTTATCCTCCAGTAAGGTTTCTTCTAGTGCCAAATCATGAAATTAATGTCTTTTGCCAAATAATAAAAGAAAAAATTCTCTCGACCTTAGTTAACAGGTCCTTGCTTTAGATTATTTACAGGAGGAGGAGGCTGACTTCCTGTTTACACCTCCCCCGATCGTACCTAATTCACCAAAAAAATTTTCTTTAAAAGTCCAATTTCCGTACTACGGAATGAAGTGTTCAGACAGGATAAGCAGATGGGTTTTGAAAAGGAGCCTTCAAGATTTGAAAGAGAACTACTGAATAGTAAAACCAAAATAATCGCAGAAATGTATAGACTTCTTTTAGACTACGAAGTAATGGATGAGGAGGTTAAGGCTTCAATGATAAAGTGGGCCCAAGATGTGGGCCGTCCAATTATGCTAAAAGATGGGGAAAACTGATGGAATGTAAATTTGAAATAACAGCCAGCTATAATATAAGAGAGAACATGATGAAAATGGCTCATAGGTGGTACCTCACTCCTTCCAGATGATCAAGAATGTATCAAAATTTGGCGAATGCTTGTTGGAGATGTGGAGGAAATAACGGTGACATGAGCCACGTGTGGTGGACGTGTGAAAAGATTAAGATTTTTTGGGGGGATGGGAATATACGATGAATTAAAAAAGATGATGGGGATAACTTTTACGAAAAAAACGGAGGCATTTCTATGAAGTGTTTTAGATAAAGAGATCCCAAAAAATCTAAGAGAGGTATTCTTGTATGCAACCGCAGCAGCTCGTATACTTGTGGCCAAGGGATGGAAAGATCACGAGGCTCCAAAAATAACAGATTGGCAAATCAAATTACAGGAATTGGTGGAGACGGCTCAATTGACTAGCAAACTCAGAGGAATCTCAAAGCAAAAATTTGCAGAAAAATGGAATGGTTATACAAGATATGTTCAAAAATACAATAATAGTTTTGACTCCGTGCTAGCTTTCGAGTGATAAAGGAACTAAAAGGAGGTGGACAACAATTAAGGATTTATTATGTTTTCAGAATGTATTGGAAAATTTATATAGAAAGGATTATTGTTTTGTGTACATTCCATTGTAAGAATGGAAACAGAGCCAGAGCCACAGCCACAGCCTAAGTCTGAAACAGTCCTTGATAGAGTGCCAGAGTCAGAGCCAGAGCCAGAGCCAGAGCGAGACCCTGAATCAGTGCCAGAACCAAGCCCTCATTCAGAACCAGAGCCTGAGAAACAGCCAGAGCCAGAACCAGAGCAACAGCCACAGCCACAGCCACAGCCTAGAGCCACAGCCTGAGTCTGCAACAGTACTTGATACAGTGCCGGAGCCTGAAACAGAGACATAGCGTCAATCAGAGCCTGAGCCTGAAACAGAGGCAGAACCACAGCCACAGCCTGAGTCTGAAACAGTCCTTGATAGAGTGCCAGAGCCAGAGCCAGAGCGAGACCCTGAATCAGAGTCAGAGTGAGACCATGAATCAGAGCCAGAGCCAGAGCCTCATTCAGAGCCACAGCTGAAAGAAAGCCAGAGCCAGAGCCAGAGCCAGAAATAGGGCTTGATACAGGGCCGGAGCGCAAAACATAGCTGCAGCCACAGCCTAGAGCCACAGCCTGAGTCTGCAACAGTACTTGATACAGTGCCGGAGCTGGAGCCAGAGCCAGAGACACAGCCAGAGCCAGAACAAAACCCTAATTCAGAACCAGAGCCTGAAAGAGAGCCAGACCCTGAAACATAGCTGGGTCAGAGGCAGAGGAAGAGCCATCATGAGACCCTGAATCAGAGTCAGAACCAGATCTTCATTCAGAACCAGACCCTGAAAGAGAGACAGAGCCACAGACAGAGCCACAGACGGAGCCTAGAGCCACAGCCGAGATCCACAGCCACAGCCGAGATCCACAGCCTGAGTCTGAAATAGTGCTTGATAGAGTGCTGGATCCTGAAACAGAGACACTGTCTGAAACTGAGCCTGACGCTTAAACGTAGCCAGGGGCAGAGGGAGAGGCAGAGCCTGATACAGTGCTTGATACGGCATAGGAGCCTGAAGCAGAGACACAGCCAGATCCAGAGACACAGCCAGAGCCAGAACAAAACCCTACTTCAGAACCAGAGCCTGAAAGAGAGCCAGAGCCAGAAACAGTGCTTGATAGAGTGCCAGAGCCTGAAACAGAGGCAGAGGCAGATACAGGGCTTGAAACAGCGTCGGAGCCTGAAACAGAGAAACAGCGTGAAACAGAGACAAAGGCTGAGACACAGGCCGACCCTGAAATAGAGCTAGAATAAGTGCTAGAGCCAAAGACTGAGACAAAGCCTAATAAAGAAGCAGAAGCCGGAGCCGGAGCCTGAACCTGAACCTGAGCCTGAAACAGTGCTTGATACAGTGTCAGAGCCTGAAACAGAACCAGAGCCACAGCTACAGCCATAGTGCCACAGCCTGAGTCTGCAACAGTGTTTGATACAGCGCCGGAGCCTGAAACAGAGACACAGCCTGAAACAGAACCTGAGCCTGGTTATTAGCATGGCAATTAAAGAAGAGAGAGGCAGAAAGTCTTATAAATAGAGTTAAGTGCGAAGGCAAAATAATAAACAACCCTAAAGAAATAGAGAAACGATTTCTTGAATTCTTTAGAGAAATCTATAAGGAAGGAAATGAAACAACAGAAGAAGTTAAAGAACATTTAGAACAGAACTGTCTTCCGAACCTTAAAAGTTAAAGGTAAAGGTACCCCTGCCCGTACGGGCCAGTCTTGACAGACTCTAGGGTTGTGCGCTCATCTCACTCTATAGGCCGGGAGCCAGCGCTGTCCGCAGACACTTCCGGGTCACGTGGCCAGCGTGACGAAACTACTCTGGTGAACCAGAGCCGCACACAGAAAAGCCATTTACCTTCCCGCTAGTAAGCGGTCCCTATTTATCTACTTGCACCCGGGGGTGCTTTCGAACTGCTAGGTTGGCAGGCGCTGGGACCGAGCAACGGGAGCGCACCCCGCCGCGGGGATTCGAACCGCCGACCATGCGATCGGCAAGTCCTAGGCACTGTGGTTTTACCCACAGCGCCACCTGCGTCCGAAACTTACTAAAGAACAAAAAGAACTGTTGAATGCCCCTATTACATCGTACGAAATTCAAAGAGCAATTAAGGAAGCAAAGATAGGAAAGCCACCAGGGCCAGACGGCCTACCGGCAATATATTATAAAAAAATTGAGGACTAACTGTCTGACCCATTAAGAAGTATCATGAACAACATCTTCAAAGACGGAACCATGCCGGATTCTTGGAAAGACAGCCTTATTGCATTAATTCCAAAACAGGGAACGGACAATCTACTTATTAACAACTATAGGCCTATCGCGCTTCTAAATAACGATTATAAATTATATGCAAATATTTTAGCCGAAAGATCAAAAAAAGTCTTCCAGATGATGATACACAATGACCAAGCTGGCTTTTTGCCCGGGAGGCACATTTATAGCAACACTAGAAACATTATAAACTTATTAGCGTATTTAGACTTAAGAATAGAAAAGAAGGCAGTCTTAATGGCTATAGATGCAGAAAAAGCTTTTGACAGGGTATCCTGGAAATTTATGAAAGATCTATTACACAATATGGATTTTCGTATACAGTATATAAAAGGGATTGAAGCAATATAATCAAAACAAAAAGCTAAAATCATAATCAATGGAAATTTATCACAGGAGTGTGAAATCAGGGCCGTATTTCGGTAATTAAAATGACAGTTTTACCGAAGCTACTCTTTCTATTCCAAACGATTCCAATTACAGGAAAGACCAGCAGTATCAACAGGTGGCAAAAAGAAATTTCTAAATTTTGGTGGAAGGGTAAAAGACCAAGAGTAAAGCATAAGATATTAATAGATACTGTAGAAAGAGGTGGCTACGGGTTACCGGATTTGAAGCTATATTACGAAGCCTCATGTCTTCTCTGGTTGAAAGATTGGTATTTATTAAAAAATTGGGATATTTTAGGGTTTTTTTTTATTTAAATATTTATTGAAATTTTCAAAAAATAAAAAGAAAACCATTAAAAAAAACATAAAAGAAAAACAACAATTAAAAACACTTAAAGTTCACCTCTTACTGTCAATGACCAATTTCCTTGACTTCCCCACACCTCCCCTTCTTGTATTCCAGTTCCAATTTTAGCTCAGCAAGTTCTTGTCCCCAAACTTTATCATATTTTCTCTAATTCATTTTAGTTATCCAATTTTAACTTATAAACCTCAGTCTTTGTACATCAATACTTATTCTTAAAAATCTTTTTCTAAGTTCACCCCATCAATTTAATTAACCAACTTTAACTTAAGAACCTCAATCTTTATACGTCAATACTTATTCTTAAAAGTCTTTTTCTAAGGTCGGCCCCAATTCCCTTCCCTAAAATCCCCATTTTTATGTTAATGACAAAACCAAATTAATTAAAACAATATATAGTTATACACCCTTCGGATTCCCAGGACCCCACCAACCCCTTTTTCCGGTTTCGAACCCCAACAAAAAGTCCATCAGTCCATCTGCAATCAGCCTGGCGACCTCACATCCGAGGCTCTCAATTCTCTCTCAGCTCCTCTCTGCTGGTTTTTTTGATAGTCCTTTATATTTAACACCAAATCTCAAAGAAGCTCTGTCCCAATAATGTCCATGTTTCTTCCAGCCAGGCCTCCATATTTAAAAGTGGAGCCAAAATCTTGTTTCTTACTTCTCTTAAGTCCAAATGTCCCAAAAGCTCCAATTTCCACTTTAACCAGGTTTGTATTCCATATATCTTCAGATCTCCACATAGGGAGATCTCTCCATTTTCCATTCTTCAATTCAAACCAAATTTTCATCATCCTGATCTTATTTTCCTTTATATCCATCTTGGCCGGCCTCTGGCTCTCCTCAACCATCTGTGGCATTGTAGCTCCTCCTTCTTTTTCCTTCAAATCATCCTGTTCCTCTTTCATCATATTCTCAGATTTCTCAAATTTCTTTTCTTGTTCGGCTGCTGAAATTTTAAGGTCAACTGCAAGACTTTCTTGTTCATCTGCAAAAACTTGAGTCAAGTCCCTCCCAGGCTCAGCAACTTTGTTTACTGTTCCTGTCAGGGAACTGCCATCGGAGAAGCAGGAGGTGAAAGGGCTCACAGAGGCTGAGAGAGACTATTCAGCTGAGGAGGGAACCAGCAGGGGTAGAGGAGGAGGAGTTCCAAGGGAAAGTGAGTCGGAGGGAGGGCTCAGAGACACTTCCAGCGAAAATAGTGGGGAGGTTTCAGGACCTCCCATAGGGACACCTACTCCTCGCCGGAAACTGTCACGCCGAGAGTCCAGAAGACGCGTTTCCGTTAAGGAACTTTTATGCTGGAAGAAGTTCCGTAAACGCCCACTGTCCGATTCTACGAGCGACTGATGGAGCCATGCTTAAGGAGCTCCGTCACAGACAGAGGTTTGTGGACTTAGCCAAACTCTGAGGGACTAGGACTTTACGCACAAGCAGCTCACCATCCCATCACAGCAATCGGACAGTCCCTGAAAGCAGCTTGTGCAGAGAGGCATCATGAGCAACCCAGCCGGAACCGGGGGAGCAGGAGGAGCTGGAGAGGGTCCAAGCCTGGAAGAGAGTTACAGGGTGTTGGAAGTCCAGCTAGCGCTGCAAACGGCGAGGCTAGAGGAAAGGAGGGTGCAGGATGCAGAAAAGGCAAAAGGCGCCCCACTAGCAAGAAAGATGCCAGGATTGGTGCAGAAGTTTGGGGGGGACCCCAGGAACTATCAAGCCTTTAGGACAGAGATGCAGTATGCTCTCGAGCTGCAGTTTGATGACTTTCCCGACGAGGCATCGCGAGTGGCGTTTGTGGTTGGCCATCTCGAAGGGGGGGCGAGAGACTGGGTTAGACCCCTGATGGCAGGGAATAGTGAAATGCTGAAGGACACGAGGAAGTTTTTTCGCACCATGGATTTGATGTTTTCCAGCGAGATTGAGCAGGGACTGGTGCGCAGACAATTGATGGCTTGTAAACAGGGGAGCCGATCGGTTCGTGAGTACTGGACTGAGTTTACAATGCTGATACATAAATTGGGGTGGGACCTATCGGCGGAACCCATTCAAATGCTTTTTGAAGAGGGGCTTTCTTCGGCGGTGAAAGACGAACTTTCCCGGGCGCCCAGGGCGGAGTCTATGGATCAGCTGACCAAATCAGCGCTGACCATTGGAGTGTGCCAGGAGGCGAGAGCCTTGGAGAAGCGGGAAGGGAAAGGAGAGCGTTGGAGGGATTTCCGCATTCCAGAGATTCCGGAGCCAAATTTCCCGCCAGGAGAGCCGATGGAAATTGGAACAGCGCGCGCGCGCGCAGTTTCATATCCCAGTGAAGGGCGGAAGAAGGAGGGGAAGAGCACCAAGAAATGTTATCTCTGCCAGCAGCCAGGTCACTTTGCCAGAGTCTGCCCGCAAAGAAAGGAATGGCAAGGGATGGCGGGAGCTGTTGGGGGGAAGGAGGAGGGAGTCCAGGAGCCAGTAAAAGCCAACGCCTGGCTGCCACCGTCAGGGCACAGCAGCCAGGCCAAGGAGCAGTAAAAGTGCCCACGCCGGAACCTCCAAGACCAGCCCTAGTGATAGAGGTGTTGCTAGAGCTGGCAAACGGACACCCACTAAAGACAAAGGCGCTATTGGACTCAGGCAGCTCCTGTAATTTTATGAGTAAGGAGTTTGCAGCTGAACACCAGATACAGATACTCCCTTTAAGTAACCCCCTGCAGGTGACCACGATCGATGGGAGGGAGCTGTTGGGAGGAGAAGTTAGCCTACAGACCGTCCCAATGGTTATGAGGGTGGCCAGGCACACCAAAAGGATAGCGTTCAATGTGGCCACCCTGGGAGGGGCTCCCGTTATTTTGGGAATGAGCTGGCTAGCGTTGCATGATCCGCTAGTGGGCTGGCATCAGAGAGTGGTCTCCTTTGGGTCAGCACATTGCCTGGAACACTGCAGAGAGGGAAAGGTGCCGGAAGGGGCAAAAGCCTTTCTAGCAGGGACGGAAGTGACGGACAAAGGGAAGGTGCCCAAACAATACGCTGACCTGAGCAAGGTCTTCAGCGAAAGGGAAGCAGATAAACTACCACCGCATAGAGCCTTTGACTGCCAAATCAACCTGGTCCCTGGAGCCCAGCTCCCCGTGGGCAAGCTGTACGCCATGTCAGACAGGGAAATGCAGGAGTTAAGGGAGTTTATTGATAAAAACCTGAAGAGAGGTTTCATCAGAGAGTCCAGTGTTTTTTGTGGACAAGAAAAACACGGATAAACCGAGACTTGTAGTGGACTTTAGAGCCCTAAATGCAGTGTCAGAACCAGTGGCTTTCCCCATGCCCAGAATTGATGACATTTTGACCAGGGTGAGGAAGGGAAAGATATTCACTAAACTGGACCTGAGGGGGGCATACAACCTGATACGGATAAGGAAGGGGGATGAATGGAAAACCACCATGTTCACCCCTTTGGGGGCTTTTGAATATCTCGTTATGCCATTCGGATTACAAGGAGGCTCAGCATGTTTTCAATCGTTCATGAACCACGTCCTGGGACCTCTGCTCTACAAGAATTGCGTGGCCTTCCTCGATGACGTGTTGATATATTCAGAGAATGAGGAGCAGCATGTAAAGGATGTCAGGGAAGTGCTGAGCCAACTGCAAGCAAACCAGCTGTGGGTGAAATTGGAGAAGTGTCAGTTTCACACCAAGGAGGTGGAATTCCTGGGGTACCGCTTATCAGACAAGGGATTAGCCATGGATCCAGGCAAGGTCCAGGCGGTGCTGGAATGGAAGACACCGAAAACGAAAAAGGATGTGCAAAGGTTCTTAGGGTTTGGGAACTTTTACCGTAAATTCATCAAGAACTTTGCCCACTTAACGGCTCCCATCACGGACTGTCTAAGCAGCAAGAAGAAATTCGTTTGGACGGCGGAGGCGGAGCAAGCATTTGAGGAATTGAAAAGGGCATTCGCTTCGGAAGAACAGCTCCTGCATGTGGATTTACAAAAACCCATGAGAGTGGAAACTGATGCCTCAGACCGGGCGGTGGGGGCGGTGCTGCTTCAGCCGGGGAGCAATAAGTCGGAATGGAGACCGTGTGCCTTCTTTTCGCGTAAGCTGAACAAATCCGAGAGGAACTACACCGTATATGACCGAGAACTACTCGCCATTCACGAAGCGTTCCGGAGATGGAGACATTTACTAATTGGCGCACAGCATAAGGTGCAAGTGTGTACGGACCACAAGAATTTGGAGTATTGGAGAACGGCACGAGTGCTCAACCAACGACAAGTGAGGTGGGCCCAGGAGTTCTCCAAATTCCATTTTGAAATTTGCTATGTGCCAGGTCCAGAAAACATCAGAGCGGACGCTCTCTCACGCAAACCTGAATATTTGGAGGGGGAGGGAGCGCCTGAAGAGAGACATATCATCCCAGAGGACCGCTGGGTGTGTGGGGCGGCCTGGGTGGGGCAAAGGGAACTGGTAGAGGGAACGGTAAATGATGAATACGCCCAGAATAAGCTCAGAGGTTTAAGGAGAGAGGGAGAAGACCCCGGAGGTTTTGAAGAAAGAAACGGGGCATTGTATTACAAAGGGGCACTATATATACCCGAAGGGGAATTGAGGGGGAGAGTACTCAAACAGCTGCACGACAACCCCACAGCGGGGCATTTTGGGCAACACAAGACCATGTGGTTGGTGACCAGGGAATTTTGGTGGCCCAAGGTGAGGGAGGATGTACGGGAGTATGTAAGAGGGTGTGACCAATGCCAGAGAGCCAAAGGAGAAAGGCGGGCGCCGGTGGGGTTATTAGAACCGTTACCCACACCAGAACGACCGTGGGAGGCGGTATCGATAGATTTTATGACTGATCTGCCTAAATCCCAGGGGAAAACCGCCATACTGGTCGTAGTAGACCTGTTAACTAAGATGGGTCACTTTGTAGCTTGCTCACATGCAGTCACGGCGGAAGAGACAGCGAAATTGTTTGTAGAACATATTTTTAGGCTGCATGGCGCCCCCTTGAGGGTGGTCTCCGACAGAGGGAAACAGTTCACGTCCAGGTTCTGGAGGAAACTTATGAGCTTACTGCACGTAGAGGTCAATTTTTCGACTGCCAGGCACCCTGAGACCAATGGGCAGGCGGAGAGGGCAAACGGTATCCTCCAACAATACCTGAGGTGTTATGTCAATGACAGAGAGAACGATTGGGTCGAAAAGTTGGCGCTAGCGGAATTTGCCTACAATAATGCGGAGAATGTGTCCACCGGGATGAGCCCCTTTTTGGCTAATTATGGGTGCCACCCCAGGGCGTTTCCAGGGGGAGGAGGGGAGAGATGGAGTGTCCCGGCCGCCGAACATTTTGTAGAAGAAATGGAAGCGATCCATCGTCAACTCCAACTCAACTTAGAAAGGGCCAAAGAAGAATATAAGAGGCAGGCAGACAAGAGCAGAAGGGAAGGTGAAACCATCAGGGTGGGGAGTCAGGTCTGGCTGTCAACCCAAGGGTTGCCGTTCAAGGGGGGTTGCAAGAAATTGAGACCCAAAAGATTGGGACCATTTGAGGTCATTCAACAGGTCAACCCAGTGGCTTTCAGACTCCGGTTACCGAACCACATGAAACTGCACCCAGTATTCCACAGGTCATTACTGTCACCATATAGGGGGGAAGGTGAAGGGGTCTCCACACGGGGGCCAGTCTTAGAAGAAAGGGAAAGCAGCAACCATGTGGCGGAGATCATCGACTCCAGGTGGAAGGGTAATCAGGTGGAGTATTTGGTCACGTGGGAAGGGGAACCGGAGTCGGAAAACACCTGGGTGACGGCAGAGGAGGTCAGTGACGAGATCTTGATCGAAACGTTCCACCAAAGGTTCCCCAGGAAACCTCAGCCAGTAGCGAGGTTCCGGAGGGAGTACTTTGGCACCACCGACGATGAGGAGGAACTGGAAGGATTCAGGGAATCGGAGTTGGAAGAAGGAACAGACTCCGATGAGGAGGAGTACTTAGAAACCGGAAACAGCAACCGGTGGAGGGAAGTGTTCGAGACTTCGGAAGATGAGGGAGGTTCTTTCAGGGGTTTTGCTCCCTCGGCTCCCGCAGAGGAGGGGAGGGGAGGGGGTGAAGGGGGCCCTGGAGGGGAGGTGGATGTCAGGGAACTGCCATCGGAGAAGCAGGAGGTGAAAGGGCTCACAGAGGCTGAGAGAGACTATTCAGCTGAGGAGGGAACCAGCAGGGGGAGAGGAGGAGGAGTTCCAAGGGAAAGTGAGTCGGAGGGAGGGCTCAGAGACACTTCCAGCGAAAATAGTGGGGAGGTTTCAGGACCTCCCATAGGGACACCTACTCCTCGCCGGAAACTGTCACGCCGAGAGTCCAGAAGACGCGTTTCCGTTAAGGAACTTTTATGCTGGAAGAAGTTCCGTAAACACCCACTGTCCGATTCTACGAGCGACTGATGGAGCCATGCTTAAGGAGCTCCGTCACAGACAGAGGTTTGTGGACTTAGCCAAACTCTGAGGGACTAGGACTTTACGCACAAGCAGCTCACCATCCCATCACAGTTCCCTTCAGTATTGTGACGTTATTAGTCAAAACATCAGTCTGTTTCTGTAACTCTCCCAAGAGAAGAAAAGACCTCTCCAGTTCAGCCAGTATTTTTGCACTTACAGCCATTTTTGTAATGTCTTAAATCCCCTCTAGAGGGATTCTAGTTTCTTGTTATCTTCCAGTTCCAACCCAAAAGTCAAATTAGTCTTTTCTCTTTATTTTTAACAATTTATTACCAAATTGTAACAAAAATAACCAGCAAAGATAGCAAAAACAAAGTTCTCCTTTTTTCCCAACTTTGACAGCTAGTTTGACAGCTGTCAAAGTCTTTATTTCTCTTCCGCAGGCTCTCCCATCGATCGCTCCCGGGTCTTGGGGGGGGTGTGTGAATTCCGTTTCCAATCTTTGCTCTTATCCTCCAGCACAATCACTTAAATTGCCCCAACGTTAATTGCTTTTCTCCACAAAGTTAATTGCTTTCCTCCACAAAGAAGAAAGGTATTCTCACAACCTTAGTAATAAAATCCTTGCTTTACGATGTTTACAAGACGGGTGGGCGGACCTCCTTTTAACACCTCACCCAATCGTGCCTAATTCCCAAATAAAATTTCCCTTTTAAGTCCAATTTCCGTATTACTCACGGGTTGTTACTTTTAGTCCAAATGTTCAAAGAAAGAAGTTAGTGCTCTCCGTCCATGGTATGCGGCTTCACTCAGCAGGAGAAGCAGTCGACTCACAGCACCACGCCACTCTACGTCCCCCGTTCCGGAGCCTTTAAAAAGGCTCCTTTGCGGTTCGGGGGGGCGCAATGGGTGCCCGCCGAGTCACCAGGTCCACAGGCTTCAACGCCTGTAGTTTATGAGGGTCCCCACGTCGTCGCCGCGGCAGGACCCAACCCCTGCTGGGCTGATTCCCTCCGGAGCGATGGCCATTAGGCGATGGCACTAACATAAAAACAAAAAATTGGGATATTTTAGAGCTAGAAGGTCATGACACCCGTTTTGGGTGGCATGGCTATCTTTATTATGGGAAAATAAAGACGCATAGGAGTTTTTCAAATCATATTATAAGAAATGCTATATATAAGGTATGGGGAAAATACAAAAGATATTTGGAACAGAAAACCCCAAGATGGAACTCTCCACTAGAAGCAATCGCTGTTAAAAAAAGCAACAACATCAAAGAGAACCGGATAACGTATAACACAATATTAAGGGGGGAGGAGGAGGGTCAACTAATATTGATAAGTTATGAGAAAATAAAAGATCACTTTTCTAGTTGGCTAGATTACTTCCAGGTGAATGAAGTGTTCAGACAGGATAAGCAGATGGGTTTTGAAAAGGAGCCTTCAAGATCTGAAAAAAACTGCTGAATAGTAAAAGCAAAATAATCGCAAAAATGTATAGACTTCTTTTAGACTACGAAGTAATGGATGAGGAGGTTAAGGCTTCAATGATAAATTGGGCCCAAAATGTGGGCCATCCAATTATGCTAAAAGATGGGGAAAACTGATGGAATGTAAGTTTGAAATAACAGCCAGCTATAATATAAGAGAGAACATGATGAAAATGGCTCATAGGTGGTACCTCACTCCTTCCAGATGATCAAGAATGTATAAAAATTTGGCGAATGCTTGTTGAAGATGTGGAGGAAATAACGGTGACATGAGCCACATGTGGTGGACGTGTGAAAAGATTAAGATTTTTTTTGGGGGGGGGGAATATACGATGAATTAAAAAAGATGATGGGGATAACTTTGACGAAAAAAACGGAGGCATTTCTATGAAGTATTTTAGATAAAGAGATCCCAAAAAATCTAAGAGAGGTATTCTTGTATGCAACCGCAGCAGCTCGTATACTTGTGGCCAAGGGATGGAAAGATCACGAGGCTCGAAAAATAACAGATTGACAAATCAAATTACAGGAATTGGTGGAGACGGCTCAATTGACTAGCAAACTCAGAGGAATCTCAAAGCAAAAATTTACAGAAAAATGGAATGGTTATACAAGATATGTTCAAAAATACAATAATAGTTTTGACTCCGTGCTAGCATTCGAGTGATAAAGGAACTAAAAGGAGGTGGACAACAATTAAGGATTTATTATGTTTTCAGAATGTATTGGAAAATTTATATAGAAAGGATTATTGTTTTGTGTACATTCCATTGTAAGAATGGAAACAGAGCCACAGCCACAGCCACAGCCTAAGTCTGAAACAGTCCTTGATAGAGTGCCAGAGCCAGAGCCAGAGCCAGAGCGAGACCCTGAATCAGTGCCAGAACCAAGCCCTCATTCAGAACCAGAGCCTGAGAAAGAGCCAGAGCCAGAACCAGAGCAACAGCCACAGCCACAGCCTAGAGCCACAGCCTGAGTCTGCAACAGTACTTGATACAGTGCCGGAGCCTGAAACAGAGACATAGCGTCAAACAGAGCCTGAGCCTGAAACAGAGGCAGAACCACAGCCACAGCCTGAGTCTGAAACAGTCCTTGATAGAGTGCCAGAGCCAGAGCCAGAGCGAGACCCTGAATCAGAGCCAGAGCCAGAGCCTCATTCAGAGCCACAGCTGAAAGAAAGCCAGAGCCAGAGCCAGAGCCAGAGCCAGAGCCAGAGCCAGAGCCAGAGCCAGAGCCAGAGCCAGAGCCAGAGCCAGAGCCAGAGCCAGAGCCAGAGCCAGAAATAGGGCTTGATACAGGGCCGGAGCGCAAAACATAGCTGCAGCCAAAGCCTAGAGCCACAGCCTGAGTCTGCAACAGTACTTGATACAGTGCCAGAGCTGGAGCCAGAGCCAGAGCCAGAGCCAGAGACACAGCCAGAGCCAGAACAAAACCCTAATTCAGAACCAGAGCCTGAAAGAGAGCCAGACCCTGAAACATAGCTGGGTCAGAGGCAGAGGAAGAGCCATCATGAGACCCTGAATCAGAGTCAGAACCAGATCTTCATTCAGAACCAGACCCTGAAAGAGAGCCAGAGCCACAGACAGAGCCACAGACGGAGCCTAGAGCCACAGCCGAGATCCACAGCCACAGCCGAGATCCACAGCCTGAGTCTGAAATAGTGCTTGATAGAGTGCTGGATCCTGAAACAGAGACACTGTCTGAAACTGAGCCTGACGCTTAAACGTAGCCAGGGGCAGAGGGAGAGGCAGAGCCTGATACAGTGCTTGATACGGCATAGGAGCCCGAAGCAGAGACACAGCCAGATCCAGAGACACAGCCAGAGCCAGAACAAAACCTTACTTCAGAACCAGAGCCTGAAAGAGAGCCAGAGCCAGAAACAGTGCTTGATAGAGTGCCAGAGCCTGAAACAGAGGCAGAGGCAGATATAGGGCTTGAAACAGCGTCAGAGCCTGAAACAGAGAAACAGCGTGAAACAGAGACAAAGGCTGAGACACAGGCCGACACTGAAATAGAGCTAGAATAAGTGCTAGAGCCAAAGACTGAGACAAAGCCTAATAAAGAGCAGAAGCCGGATCCGGAGCCTGAGCCTGAGCCTGAAACAGTGCTTGATACAGTGCCAGAGCCTGAAACAGAACCAGAGCCACAGCTACAGCCATAGTGCCACAGCCTGAGTCTGCAACAGTGTTTGATACAGCGCCAGAGCCTGAAACCGAGACACAGCCTGAAACAGAACCTGAGCCTGGTTATTAGCATGGCAATTAAAGAAGAGAGAGGCAGAAAGTCTTATAAATAGAGTTAAGTGCGAAGGCAAAATAATAAACAACCCTAAAGAAATAGAGAAACGATTTCTCGAATTCTTTAGAGAAATCTATAAGGAAGGAAATGAAACAACAGAAGAAGTTAAAGAACATTTAGAACAGAACTGTCTTCCGAAACTTACTAAAGAACAAAAAGAACTGTTGAATGCCCCTATTACATCGTACGAAATTCAAAGAGCAATTAAGGAAGCAAAGATAGGAAAGCCACCAGGGCCAGACGGCCTACCGGCAATATATTATAAAAAAATTGAGGACTTACTGTCTGACCCATTAAGAAGTATCATGAACAACATCTTCAAAGACGGAACCATGCCGGATTCTTGGAAAGACAGCCTTATTGCATTAATTCCAAAACAGGGAACGGACAATCTACTTATTAACAACTATAGGCCTATCGCACTTCTAAATAACGATTATAAATTATATGCAAATATTTTAGCCGAAAGATCAAAAAAAGTCTTCCAGATGATGATACACAATGACCAAGCTGGCTTTTTGCCCGGGAGGCACATTTATAGCAACACTAGAAACATTATAAACTTATTAGCGTATTTAGACTTAAGAATAGAAAAGAAGGCAGTCTTAATGGCTATAGATGCAGAAAAAGCTTTCGACAGGGTATCCTGGAAATTTATGAAAGGTCTATTACACCATATGGATTTTGGTATACAGTATATAGAATCATAGAATCATAGAATCATAGAGTTGGAAGAGACCACAAGGGCCATCGAGTCCAACCCCCTGCCAAGCAGGAAACACCATCAGAGCACTCCTGACATATGGTTGTCAAGCCTTTGCTTAAAGACCTCCAAAGAAGGAGACTCCACCACACTCCTTGGCAGCAAATTCCACTGTCGAACAGCTCTTACTGTCAGGAAGTTCTTCCTAATGTTTAGGTGGAATCTTCTTTCTTGTAGTTTGGATCCATTGCTCCGTGTCCGCTTGTCTGGAGCAGCAGAAAACAACCTTTCTCCCTCCTCTATGTGACATCCTTTTATATATTTGAACATGGCTATCATATCACCCCTTAACCTCCTCTTCTCCAAGCTAAACATGCCCAGCTCCCTTAGCCGTTCCTCATAAGGCATCGTTTCCAGGCCTTTGACCATTTTGGTTGCCCTCCTCTGGACACGTTCCAGTTTGTCAGTGTCCTTCTTGAACTGTGGTGCCCAGAACTCACATTCTGAGGCGTGGCTATGTTCACAGAGGGGAGTGTTTCTCTGTGTGTCTTTTCTCTTTCGCTTTTGCCGAGAAGCGGAGAGGATGCCTGCCATTTCGCCGGGCTGAATTTACGATGTTATTCTACTCATTAAAGGCTGTTGGAGATAAGAGAAAAGCCTGCGTTGCAGTCTGAGTTATTACCCACGCAAGCAACAGCTTTCCCCGCTGTGTAAACTCTGCTAAGAGGGCCAAAGAGGCTGGAAGAGATTATTACCGGCACGGACAGCAGTGACGCAGCTAAGAAGAGTGCTGGACGCCATTTGGCCCCATAGGTTATGGAAGTCAGCCAAGCTTTGGAGCTGTTGCTGCGTTGTGCCTGCGTGTGGGAGAAGCCAGCTGAGGAGAAGCTGGAGCCAGTTGGAGCTGTGCCTAACGTTTGAGGCAGAGAGGAGCTCGCTGGGGAGGATCTGGTCTGCTGAACCGGGTGCCGGAGGAGCTGCTGTTACGTGAGTAAGCTGACCCCCGGGGAGAAGATGGCAGACAGCCAGGAATCATACTCCGTCCCTTTCGAAAAATTAAATGGCAGAAATTGGGAGGAGTGGAGCAGGAAGCTGAAGGCATGGCTGGTAGCCAAGGGTCTGTGGGAGGCGGTCCAAGGGCCTCCACAGCAAGCTGCAGCCGATGCTTCGGCAGCAGATATTGCAGCTGCACATGCTTCGCAGAGAAAAAATCACAAAGCCCTGGGAGCTATAGTGCTCAGTTTGGAGGGCTCACAGCTACCTTTGGTGGAGGGTCTTGACAGTGCCCAGGCTGTTTGGCAGGAGCTGGAGAGGGTTTGCCGAGAAACCACAGCGGAAGCCAAAAGCCACGTCCCCAGATGCAGTACAGCCTCAAGGAGAGCTGCTGGCAAGGTTGGGGGGGCAGAGAAGACCAAAGGCAAGTTTGCAAAGTTTTCCACCGGTTGTTTGTGTGACGTACAGGAACGCTGCCTAAGAGAGGGCCGAGCTGGCACAGTGAGCCCATCCGGTTGCAGAGGGGGGGGGGCAGGCCAGCAGAAGGCACAGTTCAGGCTTTTTCCACTCGTCGTTGTTTTGTCAGTGGATCAGTTGACCATCTGCGTCGTTCCTGCCCCCGGAGAGCCAGAGATGCTGGGCAGGATGTCTCCAAGGTCGCTTCCCATGGCAGTCAGCCAGGTTTCCATGGCAGCCAGTCCAGGAAAGGAGGCCAGCGTGGGAATGCGCAGGGAGGACGTGACACAGAGAGTGAGAAGGACAGTTCTTATCACCTAGCTGCCTCCATGGCAACGCTACGGGACAACTCCAGTGAGGAGAGAGTGCTGCGTTGGGTCATCGACTCTGGAGCGAGCCATCACCTGATGCCAGCGCCACCTAGGGGTGAAATGTGGAACTGCAGGGCTGTTTCAACTGGGAAAACAGTTGTTTTTGCTGATGGGTCACAGAGACATTTTATTTTTTTATTTATTTATTTACGGCTATTAGCCCATAAAATATGTACAAACATAAAAACACAGAGACATAAAAACCGATATATCCGACAACAGAAGGTGAACACCACGATGCAAGGGTGGGTCATTGAGCAGAGCCAAATGACAGCTTGGGGCCAGGAGAGCTCCAAGGGACGGATCACAGAAAAAGGAAAACTGAAGACGAAATCCGACATGCACTCTCATCATAACAGTCCGATTAGTTTTGATGTTGTTGTTGTTTTTTGGTGGTTTTTGAGTGTGAGATAACCGCATTCAGGAATCTCGCCACCTGCAGAGTTACAGAAGGATCTGTATCCTGCAAAAGCAGTGCGGCGTGTGACTCAACAGGCCTGCCAACCAAGCGCAGTAAAGCAGGACCCAGGAATTTAGTCCTGGCTATGCTATGTAGGGGACAGTTGAACATTATATGTGAAAGAGATTCAACAGTTTCCCCGTCACACACGCATAGCGGAGACACCAAACCCTTGGAAAATCTGTGGCTCAGCAGGTTTGATGGAAGGACATTGAACCTTGCACGAATAAATGCAAGTCGGTGTGGTACTGATGAAAGAGATGACATGTATGATGGAAGGCCAAGTGGTGGGGTTATTCCGTGATACCTGGGGGAGCAGACACCCCCACCCCTGGCGAGGTTGTGTTGATTTTCAATGTCCGCTAATCTTTGCTCAATAAGGCTTTTGGCTGAGCGCAAGTTCATCTTTAAGGAGTCCGCTGGGGAAATTCCGATGCTCAGAAGTTTGGCATGGATTTTTCCTACCCACGGATTGACAAAGACGTCCCGCCAGAGGCACTGAAAAAGGTAATGGTCGGGAAGCCTATGCCAGCTGGACAGCCAATAGCCAAAGACTCGCTTCCAGATGACAGTCTCCAATGATGCAATCCTTAACTCCAGACGTATGGCTGCGTTGCTCACACACATGGGGAGTTTCAGAAGGCGACGGAGAAACTGATTCTGCAATGTCCCCAGCGATGTTAAATTGGACCCTGGGGCCCAGAGCGGGGCAGCATAACAGAGGGTGGAAACCACTTTTGCGTGGTATACCTTCAATGCAGAAGGGATGTGAGAGGCTCCGTCGACCGCAAAAAAATGGAGTAGAGTATAAAGTATTGTTTTCCCTTTGTTTAGTAAATACTGTATCTGTGGCTTCCAGCTTAGATTGTAATGAAAAAAGACTCCCAGGTATTTAAATTTGAAAACCTGTTCTAATTGGACTCCATCTAACTTCCAGCTGTAAGTTTTCCGAGACCTGGTAAAGACCAGGACTTTAGATTTCCCATGATTAATTGTCAGATGGTTAAGTTTGCAATAAGCCGCAAAAATCTTTAGAGCTCTGCATAAACCAACTCTAGAGTAGGAAAGGATCGCTGCATCGTCGGCATATAGGAGCAAAGGGCAGCGAAAATCAGCTAGGCGGGGGGCATGAATGTTGGCTTGAGACTCATTCAGAAAGAGCTTCATATCGCTAATAAACAAGTTGAAGAGGAGTGGGGCCAAAATGCAGCCTTGGCGCACACCTCTATTTATTGGGACCTCGTTGGATAGGTTTCCCGCCGGTGTGAGTCTCACTCTAGCCGACGACCCATGGTGTAATTGGGTTATAAGCCATAACAGCCTTCTATCTATGCCCCATCTCTCTAATTTCTTCCATAGGCAGTTTCTTGGGATACTGTCGAAAGCAGCCTTTAGGTCTATAAAAGCGACACATAGGCGCCCCCGACTCGGGGCAGAATATTTTCTGGCAAGATGATACATGATTACCATATGGTCAGAGGTCGAATAATTGTTCCTAAAGCCCGCTTGCTCATGGCCAATCAAATTTGAGTCGTTTGCCCAATGGGACAGCTTAGACAGCAAAAATTTTGCATAGATTTTCCCGATGATAGACAAAAGGCTGATGTTCCGATAGTTCTCCGGGTCAGCAGGGGGACCCTTTTTATGGACTGGCACGATCACGGCCTCCTTCCATGACCTAGGGATAAGCCCCGTAGAATTAATTACATCAAAGACTTTGGCCAGAATTTCAGCCCACCACCTCGGTTGCGCAACAATAGCCTCAGCAGGGACTAGATCCGGCCCGGGGGCTTTGCCCGTTTTCAGATCTAATATCAAGTCCATTATCAGGTCTGGGTCGGTGGAGGGCCACAAAGGTAGATGGTCGGCTCGGAATTCCGTGGATGAGTTGGATTCCTCTGCCAAGGAGAAATATTTACTCAAGAATTTTTCCCATGTGGGCGCAGGGATAATCGTCAGTGGGTACTTCCTTCCTCTTTTGTTTATCAGAGCCCAAAATTCCTGTGGTCTGCGGGATCTCGAGGCCGCAATCAAGGCTCGCCAACGCTTTTGATACCACTCGCGTTTGGCCAGCTTTAAAGTCTGTTTGTATGCTCTTTTGGCTTGTAAATAGGAGAATGGTAGAGCCTGGGCATTAGAGTTTTTGTATTCATTATAGATGGAACGAAGAAGGGATCTTGCTTGTTTGCAAGAGGTGTTAAACCAAGGGGCCCCAGCACTGCAATGCGCCACTTTCGCCTTTTGAGGAGGTGATGTAAAAAAAGTGGTAAGGTTTGTTATAAGAAGGTTAAAAAGTTTCAAAACCGAATTGGAATCTTGTAAATCAGTAGTTATTTGAGGTAAGTAGGCAGTGATTTCCCTATGGAAAAAAACCTGGTATTTTTGGGCCACAGCCTCCGACCATTTGATCCCTCTTATTTTGAACGATGATGAGGTTTCCAGAAGGACTGAGTGTTTATTGTCGTTCTGGCACCGGAACAATGACAAAGTGTCACTATTGGGAGGTGATCACTGAAATGTTGGTTTTCAACTTGGAAGGAAAGTACATTAACGGCCAGATTTGCGGAGATCAAGAAGTAATCGATAACACTGTTAGATGTTAGTCCCAGGTGAGTGAACTCCCCCGGTATATCGGGGGGGAAGGTGCCGTTCAAAAATACTAGATTCAGGCGAATAGCCATTTGGTAAAGGGTCACTCCTGCTTTGTTTACTCTGTTGTCCTTTGAAGTTCTAATTCTGGCATGTTCCAAGTCAAAATTGTCCAAACATGGGGGAGTCCACCATTTGGACTTGGTTAGTAGGTCCCAATTTGTGGCAATACGAGCATTAAAGTCTCCCCCAATTAAGGAGTACGAGTTAGGGCATTTGGTATGACATGACAGTAGGTGATTTTCAAATGATTCCCATCTCCAATCAAGATCAGGCGCTGAGCCTTCGGGGGGGAGATAAACATTAGTAATTAGTAATGAGGACTTCCCTTCTGTGATCAGTCCAGATAGAGCAAAAGGCGGGGAAGCCCGTACCAGAGTGAATTTGGCGCGAAGTTGGAGTGAGATCCCAATCAAAAGACCCCCTTTGGGGCATCCACCTTTCAAAGAAGGGGAGGCCGGAAGTGTTAGAAGATCAAAGCCGTCTATGGTAATCTCTTCCTCATCCCATGTTTCTTGGAATAGAATGATTTTAAATGAATTTATGTACTTCCTGAATTCGGGGTCTGATTTTTTGGTTCTCCAACCAGCAATGTTCCAGCTAAGTATTGATAATGTTGGGTCCTTGTGCTGTCCCGGTAATTGTCACTTTGAGTTGTTTAATGGGTTCTTGGAGGTAGAACGAGGACCCATAAGGAAATCGGTAATTTTAGTTTGTGCGGATAAGGTCTTCTTCTGTGTTAATTGTATCGATGATTTGGTAACATTAACAGGCAGGAAGGGCTTTGCCGGGAAGGAAGAATTAGGCAAAGTTGGTGAGGTCGGATGCTGTTCATTGAGGTGAGTAGTAACAAGTCTTTGATGGGCTACACTAGTAGATCCGTCAGAGTTATCAGTCTTAACCAGGGTAGCGCTAAGAGGTGTTCCAGCCATCACTTGTAGTTGCTGCGCAGATGGAGAAGAATTATCACGCAGATGTATTAAAGGACATGAACGTGAGGATGGTGCATGCATAGTCATTTCCTGGTGATCTTCAGGCAGGGTAGATTCTAGCTCAGGCATTGAGGCAAAGGAGTCATCAACTTCCATATTTTGATTGGGCATAAGGTCTGAGACGGGAGTATTGAGTTTATCGACTTCCTCCACGGTAGAATGGTGCTGTTGGTCAACAGGTGACTGCTGATTCAGATCAGTAGGGGGTAACAAGGTAGCAGGTTGAGAAATTATCAAGGCATTTGATGGAGACGCCATGTGGGACGTGGAGCGCCTGCTCTCCTCTCTCATCGGTATAGAGGGGTCCCCTTGCGATAGGAGTCTTTGTTTGAGTAGATCCAATCTATCGAGAATAGCCTGCTGTTCTTCTGAAGGGAGTTTTCCATAAGAGGAGATAAGATTTCTCTCTTCAGGGATATTCCAATCTCCGCTTGCAATTGGATCATTCCTCAACGTAACTAGATGGGCACTTGGGGTCGCAGGTGGAACAGGGGATACCCGGCTAGGTGTTTTTCCCGTTATTATAGGAACAGAAGAAGGAAACGAGCGTTCATTGCCAGTTAAGATGTTGGCAAAAAGAGGTTTAACACTCGTGTCCTTAAAGACTCTTGTTGTTACAATCTCCCAGGGTGCCAGCCGATCTTTTTGTCTTGCAAGAAGATGTGGGATCCTTGCAGACTGGAAGGAGAGCATAAATTTCCTTGGCCAGGGCGTGGCATTTAGGGGTGCTACAGATATAAGATCTATCTGGAAAAAAGGAATATTTAACAAATCACGTAGGTACCCTTTAGCCATCCTCAGGTTATTCCACCTAAGACTGGGGGCGTCACGGGAAAAAATGGATAAACATATTTTATTAGGTTGAAAAATCAAAGATTGCTTATTCCTTTGGAGCAGTGGCAGCCTGCATCTTAGGCCCTTAAGGAGAGATTTCTGATCAAGTTGTCTCTTTAAGGCACTTACAAGCTGCACAGGAGATTGATGCAAATTAGATAGCTCAGTTGAGGAAGGTAGATGAGCCAGAAGGGCCCGTGAAAGTTTGTTCAATGACAAAGAAATCCCCTCCAATTCCTTGAAAATGAAGCTTAAAGTCCTGATTACCAGTTGTATTTGATCAGGTACTAATTCATGGGCAGTTTGCCCTAATGCTTCCCGTTTCAGTGACGGAGGGGTAATTAAGGTGTCGGGGAGGAGGGCTTCCCTATGGCTTCCATCCCCCGCTGGATCAGCTTACTTGCTCCGTTTTGCTGTTATTGTTAGTAGATGGTGGGGGAGATTCAAGCTTTGACTGCTTTACTCTTGGAGGTGAACAACCTTTCTCAGCAGATCTTGGTCGCTTGCCATTGTTGAATGGTTTCTTTAAATGTAAAGGTTCATCATTGTTGCACCCAATGTGTATGTCTTTAAGGGGCCAGAGCAAGGGCCAGAGTAAGATAACGAGACCCAGCTTTACAGCTGTGAAGCATAGCAGGTGCTGCTGAGTTGTATTTGATTAAGGTGTGTCAGCTTTTGGGTGTAGTATATAAGGAGCAGCACCTAGCTCTCCCATTACCCTGGGGGATGGGTTGGTGGTTGGGTCTGGTTTGGTTGTTAATGTACTTAGTGTAAAAGGAGTTTTTGTTTTTCTTATTAAAACCTTGTTTAAGTTATTTTTGAGTCCTTTCTTTTTAATGCATGGTCTCCCCAGCAAGCTCTCTGCAGCGTTACCATACTGCAAACAGCCAACATCTTTGGTTATGGGCCCAGCTGCTGAGTGGATGACTGCATATTTTTGGACTCTGAGAAAGGTTTGAAAACTCCTTCTCCTGTTAGCGTAGTTCTGTGGGTCTGGAAGAGTTCCAGAATGGTTGACCGGGTTCCTGAAGCTGAGAAGGCTCTGGTCTTCCCACAGCTAACAGATGAGAACTATAGTTTATGGTCTTTTCGGGTGGAGGCGCTTTTGACCTCTAGAGAAGTATGGACCTATGTAACTGATGACCCTCCTGATCCTGTGACTAATGCTTGGTCGAAAGGAGATGCAAAAGCCAGGGCGATAATTAATTTGGCAGTTAGCGACCAGCAAGTAGTCTATATAAGGAATAAGAAAACTGCCAAAGAAATGTGGGACAGTCTTGCAGCAGTGCATGTTAGAAAAGAGTCAGCATCTGCATTGACGTTTTTCAAGCAGTTGTACCAGACGAAGTTGCAGCCTGGTGGTGATTTGGCAGCACACTTGAGACGTCTGGAGGCAATACGCGGCGAATTAATTCGAAGGGACATGGACATACCTGATATTCAGTATGTTTTTATCATTCTATGTTCCCTTAATGAGGACTTTGATGGTATAGCTAGCCAGATATCTGCTGTTCCACCAGCACAATTAACTGTGGAAGGGGTAACGGCAAGATTAATGGGCGAGTTGGATAGAAGGGAGGCTTGTGCCATAAGCACTCCTATTTCCAGAAGTAATGAGGAACGCCATATGCAAACCTGTGGTGATACAACTGCATTTAAAGCTGCAAAGCGTTGTTGGTTCTGCAATAAACAAGGACATTTTGCAAAGGACTGCAGATCCAAAAGAAAGCAAAGTACTCCCAAGCCTGTTTCTGTTCATCAGTCACGGTCGTCAGCCCAGCAGCCGACATCGTATAGTAGAGACAGAAACGAGCCGCGAGTTTTCCATGCTAGGACAACAGATCGTAAAAGACTTAAACTTGCCAAGTGGAAGTCTTTTGTTGTGGACTCAGGAGCATCTCAGCATATTTGCAACGATCGAAGCTTGTTTATTTCTTTCGAAGAGGAAATTGGTAATGTACATTTAGCCAATTCACAAGTCTTGCAGTCGCTTGGCAGGGGTACTGTTAAACTTGACTCTTTAAACATTACGATAGCGAACTGCATTTACTGCCCGTCAGTGGACAATTTATTATCAGTAAGGTGTTTTGCTCGTCAAGGCATAACTGTGCGTTTCTTAAAGTCAATGTGTGAGTTTTTCGATGGGAACAAACGTCTATTATATGCCCGGGAATCTGATGGTTTATATAGACTGTATTTTCACACCTACTCACAATTGCCTATAAACTGCAGAGCAGCACAGTCAAGCCAGGGGTTGAGGAATGTAAGGCCTCATTCCGGGTGTGTCCATGAGGCACACAGAATTCTGGGACACCTGAATTTTGCTGATGTAATTAAGACAAAGAATATTGTTAATGGCCTCAACTTAAAACCATGTAAATTCTTTATGCAATGTCTATCCTGTTGCAAGAATAAGATTAAGGTTGCACGCAAGGGTAGGTGCTCAGATAGGAAAGTAACTGAGCCATTTGAGCGTGTACACTGTGATTTAGTTGGGCCACTCCCACCATCATTAGGAGGTTCTAAGTACTGGCTTACTCTGATAGACCAGTATAGTAGATATTGTTGGACTTATGCAATAGCTGAGAAGTCCCAAGCATTTGAGAAGTACAAAGTTTTTTGCAACTGGGTAAAAACGCACTTTAACAAATCAATTAAGAACCTGTTTTCTGACCGGGGCGGGGAATTTGTTTCTGAGGATTTTGAGAATTTCCTGGAAGCGCAGGGAACTACTCATGAGTTATCTTGCCCCTGAAGTCCCTGGCAAAATGGGCTTGTTGAAGTTGTGCAGCGTGACCTACAGGCAGGGGTTAAAACGTATCTGCACGATGCTAATCTGCCCAAAGACTTTTGGGCTGAAGCGCTTAATGCGTTTTGTTATGTTAGAAATCGCAGTTATCATTCTGGTTTAGATGTCACCCCCTATGAGAAGCTGTTTAAAAAACGTCCTAATCTGAAATACCTACGCATTTGGGGTTCAGATGTAATTATGCATTATCCCGCTAAGCAGAAATTGGGTGAACGTAGTGTCCAGGGAAAATTAATGGGCTACCAGCAGGGGGCGTACAGAATTTACATACCAGCAACTGGCAAATTTCATATTACCAGAAGCATGATACAAACTGTAAATTGGAATGGAGTTGCTGTCTTCCAAGATACTGATGGTATAGATAATACTGAGGAAGAAGAGGAAGAAGCAGCAGCAGCAGGAAATGGTGCTTCTGAATTAATGGAAAAAGACAAAAAGTCTGTTGAATCTGATTTGTTTGATGATTTAAAGTCACAGGCACCCGAGGGGAGGTTAGATTCTCTTGAGTTTTCTGATCGTGAGCTTAGCCTACAGGCATCTCTTCAATCTGACAATGATTTACAACCTGAAACTAGTGGTTCACTTAGTCCCATTAAGTCTGAGGAGTCTGACTCTCCTTCCGGACTGAGACGTTCAGATAGAAAGAGACAGAAGCCACAACGTTTTGCAGATGAACATTTTAATACTGTGTATGCCAATAAGGCAGTTTTTGAGCCAAAAAGCTACAATGATGTTCAGAAATTACCTTAAACACACCAAACATTATAGGTTGCAGTTTACAACATGTATTGACAAAGGTTTTGAAATTTTCTGCGATGCATCTCATGCAGTGGAACAAACTAATTGCAGGGGGGTGTCTGGTATGGTGTTTTGTTATAACGGTTGTCCATTTGAATGGAAGTCCCAGACACAAACCATTATTTGTCTCTCCACAACAGAGAGTGAATTATGTGCATGCGTTCAGGCCACTCGTGATGTAGAATGGTATCTGCAAGTATTTGCAGACCTACAGATGCAAGTAACACTACCAGTAAAAGTTTACCTTGATTCCCAGAGCGGACTTGCTATCCTGTGTTCAGAGACCAATACGCAGCGCACTAGAGTCTTAAGGTTACGTTTACAGTTTGTAAAGAAACTAATTGCTGACGAAATGATTGTATTTGAATATGTTCCAGGTGATAATCAAATTGCAGACATTTTTACAAAAGCACTTCCAAAGGTTACACATGAAAAACATGTACAAAGTATGCTTTATGTTTTTGTTCCACAATGATGAACCGCAGGGGAAATGTTGAATGGTTTCTTTAAATGTAAAGGTTCATCATTGTTGCACCCAATGTGTATGTCTTTAAGGGGCCAGAGCAAGGGCCAGAGTAAGATAACGAGACCCAGCTTTACAGCTGTGAAGCATAGCAGGTGCTGCTGAGTTGTATTTGATTAAGGTGTGTCAGCTTTTGGGTGTAGTATATAAGGAGCAGCACCTAGCTCTCCCATTACCCTGGGGGATGGGTTGGTGGTTGGGTCTGGTTTGGTTGTTAATGTACTTAGTGTAAAAGGAGTTTTTGTTTTTCTTATTAAAACCTTGTTTAAGTTATTTTTGAGTCCTTTCTTTTTAATGCATGGTCTCCCCAGCAAGCTCTCTGCAGCGTTACCATACTGCAAACAGCCAACAGCCATGACCCATTTGTCGCTGTCTCACTAACTACGGAGGTTCAAAGTAGAGGTAAACGGAGATAAAAGAGAACTTATCTTTTATGGACACAACTCCTCTGCTACTCCTCCTCCACTGCTCAACATAACCCAGTCTTCAAGGCGGCGTTACTAATCAGCAGAAGGTTTGAATATCCTTGTTGATACGTATATTGGCCAACCATAGAAGTAAAACGATTAAAACTTCTAACAGAGGTAAAATGATTTAAAAGTCTAATAAAAACAGCTATAAAGGCGGCTGTAAAAGGCTATAAAAGGCTATAAAAGGTTTGTAATCCGGAGGGTTCATGAAGGAGAAGTTGTTACAGCCGCCATCTTCGGGCTCCTCCCCCCCCCCCCTGTATTCCACAGAGACATTTAACCACTGTTGGAAATGTGTTTGTTTCTTTCTTGCAGGCGGAGCTGGAGGTCTACGTTGTGCCTGAGATGAAACATTGTCTTTTATCTGTATCTTGTCTCTTACAGGAGGGGTACAAGGTTTGCTTTGAAAACAATGTCTGTTCTATTTCCAGGGGTGGGGACCAACTGGTCAGTGTTGCATGTCAGAACAACCTCTTTGTTCTGGAGACACCTCTGGAGAGTGAGGGGGACGCTGAGGAAGCACAGGCGAAGTGTGCGAACGTTCCACCTCATGATTCATGTGCTCATTTGTGGCACAGGAGAATGTCACATGGTATCCAGAAGTTGCCCCAGTACACTGTAGGGTGCAAGATAAAAGCATGTGACCGATCCCTAGATTGTAGGGCATGCAGAAGGGCAAAGGTGAAAGGGTGCAGTTATCACAGGTTGGAGAGGGTAACCACAAAGCCTTTTGAGCTTGTGCACACAGACCTTTTTGGGCCCATGCCAGAGAGTCTGGGCGGGGCCAGATTTGCACTGATTCTGACAGATGATTTTACCCAGAACGCATGGGTCTTCTCGCTGAAACGCAAAGGCGAGGCAGCGCAACTGATCAAAGATTGGGTTGCGGCAGTGGAACTACAGTTTTCCACCAAGGTGCAGGGGTTTCAGAGTGACCGAGGCGCAGAGGTCACTGGGTCTGCTCTGAAGAGTTTCTTCCGCCAGAAGGGAATACGTCACTGGTTGACGGGTGCTACTTCTCCTCATGAGATTGGTGTGGCGGAGCACAGAAGTAGAGCACTAGCTGAAGCTACTGACATTCTACTGTGTGACTCTGGTTTGCCTCAAAGTTTTTGGGGGGAGGCGATAAAGACGGCCAATTTCACGATGAACAGGTCCTACAATTCAGTGGTAGGTGACACCCCGTATTTCTTGCTCCACGGAAAGAAGCCGAAGCTGCATTTCTTCCGTGTGTTTGGTTGCCAAGCCTGGGTGCTGGTGCCAAAGGTTCAACAAAAGGAAGGTGACCCGAGGTTCCGGAAAATGATCTTTTGTGGGTATGAGCCTGGGACAAAGGGGTGGAAGTTTGCATATCCAGATGGTGACCAGTCCAGGATTCTAGTTAGCAGAAATGCTGAGTTCTGTGAGCAGAATGGTTGGTCAAGGATCCATGCGAATCCTGATGTTCTCTCAGAATGTCTATCTGATTCTGAGGAGGAGGGAGAGGCAGAAGCTGAACCTGTTGATGAGGACCAGGTCGCTGACCAAGGTCAAGAACAGGGTTGGGCATCTCCACAGGTTGTTAAGAGAGCCCAAGAGTGAGCCTTCGTCTCCCGTTAGCAAAGTTCAGAAGGCCCGAAGACGCAGTAAGTCAGAGGGGGAGTCTTCTGGTACCAGTGAAACACTTGCTGGACCCAGTGGGACAGAAGGAGCACCTGAGACTGTGCTCAGACGGTCCGCACGCACCACGAAGGGGGTACCACCTGAGAGGTTTCAGGTCACCAGCGCATGGGTTGGTTTCACACAGTGCGAACCTGGGAGTTTTGAGGAGGTTCAACAGTTGCCTGAGACAAAAGCCAGGAAGGGGCAAGAGGCAATGGGAAAGGAGTTGAACTCAAAGAGGTCTGTAGATGTGTCCTCACAATTTCCCTCAGGATGCGAGACGAGAGGGGGTGTGAGGAGAATCAGAACTTACAGGGTTAAACAGTTCTGAGTGACGTCTCACATTCTGAGGCGTGGCTATGTTCACAGAGGGGAGTGTTTCTCTGTGTGTCTTTTCTCTTTCGCTTTTGCCGAGAAGCGGAGAGGATGCCTGCCATTTCGCCGGGCTGAATTTACGATGTTATTCTACTCATTAAAGGCTGTTGGAGATAAGAGAAAAGCCTGCGTTGCAGTCTGAGTTATTACCCACGCAAGCAACAGCTTTCCCCGCTGTGTAAACTCTGCTAAGAGGGCCAAAGAGGCTGGAAGAGATTATTACCGGCACGGACAGCAATGACGCAGCTAAGAAGAGTGCCGGACGCCATTTGGCCCCATAGTGAGGTCTGACCAGAGCAGAATACAGTGGCACTATTACTTCCCTTGATCTAGGTGCTATACTCCTATTGATGCAGCCCAGAATTGCATTGGCTTTTTTAGCTGCCGCGTCACACTGTTGGCTCATGTCTAGTTTGTGGTCAACCAAGACTCCTAGATCCTTTTCACATGTAGTGCTCTCAAGCCAGGTGCCACCCATCTTGTATTTGTGCCTCTCATTTTTTTTGCCCAAGTGCAATACAGTGGTGCCCCGCAAGACGAACGCCTCGCAAGACGAAAAACCCGCTAGACGAAAGGGTTTTCCGTTTTGGAGGCGCTTCGCAAAACGAATTTCCCTATGGGCTTCCTTCGCAAGACGAAAGCCCATAGGGAAATCTCCAGGACAGCGGGGAAGCGCAGCGCGTCTTCCCCACTGTCCTCGAACCTCCTCCGAAAGCTGCCGGTGGGGCGGAGAGACCTCCTCCCGCCGCCAGCCTTCGGAAGGCTGCTCCGAAGGCTGGCGGTGGGATGAGGTCTCTCCGCCCCACCGGCAGCCTTCGGATGGCTGCTCCGAAGGCTGGCGGCGGGGCGGAGAGACCTCCTTCCGCCGCCAGCCTTTGGAGATCTCCTCTCGCCGCCAGCCTTCGGATCTGAAAATGCTGGCGGGCGGCAGCGAATGCTTCGCTGCCGCCCGCCAGCATTTTAAAAGCCCCCGGGACAGCGGAGACTTCTCTGCTGTCCCGGGGCGATCTGAAAATGCTGGCGGGCAGCAGCGAATGCTTCGCTGCCGCCCGCCAGCATTTTAAAAGCCCCCGGGACAGCGGAGACTTCTCTGCTATCCCGCGGCGATCTGAAAATGCTGGCGGGCGGCAGCGAACACTTCGCTGCCGCCCGCCAGCATTTTAAAAGCCCCCGGGACAGCGGAGAAGTCTCCGCTGTCCTGGGGGCTTTTAAAATGCTGGCAGTCGGGAGGAAAGCCCTCCTGTCCCCGGAGCTTGAGGGGTGGGAGGTGGGGAGAAGGGCTTTTCTTCCCACCGCCAGCCTTCAGAACAGCCTTCTGAAGGCTGGCGGTGGGAAGAAAAGCCCTTGTCCCCCCCCCCCCAGCCTTCAGAAGAGGTCGGGGGACAGATTGTCCCCGACCTGGTCTGAAGGCGGTTTCCATAGGAACGCATTGATTGATTTTCAATGCATTCCTATGGGAAACCGTGCTTCGCAAGACGAAAAACTCGCCGAACGAATTAATTTCGTCTTGCGAGGCACCACTGTACTTTACATTTCTCCCTGTTAAAATTCATTTTGTTTGTTTTGGCCCAGTTCTCTAATCTGTCAAGGTCGTTTTGAAGTGTGATCCTGTCCTCTGGGGTGTTAGCCACCCCTCCCAGTTTGGTGTTGTCAGTGCCGCCCGAGGTCCCAGCTCACCAAGGACCAACACTGCTTCGTTGTTTAGTATAAAAGTCTTCATTGAAGTTCAGTTTCACTTCCACAGCCGCAGCGTGCAGCACTACGTCTCAAACTCTAGACCGCCGAAGCTCCATCTGAATCTCCTCCCCCCTGACACCAGTTTAAGATTCTAGCCTTGCTCCACCTCCTCCTTTGTTCTTTCCTCCTCTGGGTCCGCCTGCCCGTCGGGGTCTCTCCCTTCCTAGACTCCTCTGACGCTGAGTCCCCTGACTCTTCCCCCTCCCTCCGTCGGGCTTTAGGACCTGGCTCCCAATCCGGGTTTCCTGCTGTCCCGCGCGCCTGTACATTTGAACTTGGCGCGCGCGCCCAGCCTCCCACTTTCCTTCTGACCGTTACACTGCTGTCACTACTCCCTCCTTCGGGGAGGCTAGCTGGAACTGACCTCCCCTCCGTTTCCCCACTTTCCGACGGGGGCGTGGTCAGCCCTGACTCATCTTCTCTCCCTGCTGGAGGAGAGGCTGGCCCTGACACATGTGACTCTTCCCCCCCACTGCGCTCTGGTGGGGGAGCTGGTCCTGATCCCCCGCTGCTGCCTTGGGAGTCCCCGCTGGCCCCCTGCTTCTGGTGCGTCCCCCCTGGGACCCCCCTTGCCCTCACCATCGGCGCCCCCTTCTGGGAATCTTCTGATTCGCTGGAGAAGCTCATGGAATCTCTCGGGTCACTGTCATACTCCCCTACGCTCCCCTCGGATTCCTCCCCTTCGCTCTCCATTTCCTCTCTCCCCTGTGCTTCTGCTCCTGAGCCCCTGACATCCATCCCCCCCTCGAAGCCCCCCCTTCCCCCCTCCCCCTCTTCGGGTGTGGGTTCCGGGTGCTCCAGTGCTGTGGGTGTGAGTGCTGGATGCCGTTCTCTCCCCCTGGTGTGCAACCGGCCAGCGGGATCAGGCCCGCCCGCGATGGGTTCGTCGACGTCGATTTCCTCTGCTTCCATTTCTCTGCTGTCATGCTCAAATCCAGGATCCTCCCCCAACACGTCCATGTCCTCCTCTCCAGCCGGTCCCTCGGGTGAGGCTGTGTGCCCCCTCAGCAGTTCCCTGCTCCACCCCACCTCTGGTTGAGTGTCCCACCAATAGGAGCGGTCTGTGACAAACCCTGAGAGTGACCCCTCCGGGGAGCTTGTTTCTGGCGTCGGCTCCTCAGCTGATGAGAAACCCTGGAACGTACTGGCTGAAAGTGTGGGTGTGAAAAGCCAGTCGTCGAAATACTCCGCCGGCATGGGTCTGTGTGGGAAGATTGAATGGAACTCGTCTTTGTGGTAGTGCTCCTCCACGGCATAGCACGGTACCCACTCGTTGGCGCTGGCCGGGGTACCTTCCCTGGCGAGGAGATATTCCACTCCCTCTTCCCCCCATCTCGAGTCCAAAATCTCCGTGACCTCGTTGAGTGTTGTCGCCCTCTGGGACCCTTCCCCTGTTGGCGATTTGCTACGTGGGTCTGGTGCGTTCCCTGGTGCCTGAAACCTGTGGGGTGCCTTGTAGGGTGTGAGTGTCGAATTCAAGCCAGCAGAGCCAGCGAAGCTCTGAGGAATTTGGCCACCCTCCAGGTGCCCGGCTTGAATCCTTGTTGACCTCCCCTGCCAGCGACTCCCGGCAGGATCAAGGGAGGTCTCCAATCGGCGATTCTTCTCAACGTGAAGAAGAACACACCATTCCTCCCCCTCCTCTCCCAGGGAGGGGAAAGAGACAGACAGAAATATATCTACATACTTTTATTCCTGTCTTTCCAGCAGTACAGAGAAAACATGTCTGTACTCTCTCATCCCAACTGCAGAGAGAGAAAATAACTCCACCCATGTACTTCCAGTACAGGGTCATGTGCCACTCTGAGCTAACATCCGGTGCTCAGTGCACTGAATAGACCGTCCCTGGTTCCCACGGTTCAGTCCAATAACATCAGTTTCCTGTTTACCATTCCAGCCACCTGGAGCTCGCTTCTGCATTGCTCCTTTTTCGTAACATCCTCCCCCAAAAGAATCAATGTGTGTTGCGGCAAGCAAAGCGTGATCCAGAGAAGAAAACAAACAGTTGTTATACACATAACACTCCCCTGTTGTTTCAGTTCCACCCTCGGAACTCCCCGCCACTGGTTTCCCCAGTGTACCTCTCTGGTTGTTTGGCTTCCAAGGAATGAGTGCATCTGCATTACCTTGGCTAGCAACTCTCTGTTGTGTCTTTGTCTCTGACTTAGACACAGCTCCAACCTGTCCTCGGTTGTTTACAACAGCAACACATGCAACAGCTAAGTTAGCAAACTCTTTTGAGTACCTCTTGGGTGGTTGACCCTTTGTAACTCTCTCAGACCTGCGTATGAGGTGCTGATCCTCTCTGCTCACTGTTCCAGTCTCAGGACTCTTTGGAGAACTAGTTCCAATAGTAAACAGTGGTTCATCCTTCACCTGTGAAGGCCTATCCATTGTGTGAGATCTCCTCTCAATGACTGTGACAACTGAGCTCTCCGAGCTATCAGTGTCATCACTCTCAGTACCACTGTAATCTGTAAAGTCAACATCATCATCTGAATCGTCCTCTGTGGGAAATGTGTGTACTATCACTCTCTCCTGTTCAGGAGCACTCTCTAGAAATTTTGTGAGAATCACCTGACCAGATTCAGACAAAATTACTCTGTAGAGACCCTTTTCATACCCCACAAAAATGCCTCTGGCATTCTTTACTCCACCTGGAGCTTCTGTCCTCACATGAGACCCAAAAACCTTGAAATGGGCAACAGAAGATTTTCTATGGAACAGTTTCTCAAATGGAGAACTTCCCAACTCTTTTGAAACCTCTCTCATCTTTGTATAACAATACGACATCAGCGACTCGGCCCAGAACTCATGTGGCAGATGTGAACTAAGCAATTGCGCATTCATCCCCTTTTGCAATTCTCTGTTCACCCGTACACAGACACCCCTGTTCCACGCTTCCTCTGAAACAGCAATCTTGTGTCTTATCCCTTTCTTCTGCAGGAACCTCTGGAAATCCTGTAAAAGAAAAATCTGCTTCTTGTCTGTGAATAGACAATCAATGTTAGCATCATGCATACTGTTAACCTTGTCACAAAACTCCTGAAACCTCTCCAAGGCTTCGTGTGGCTTTCTCAACACATAAATCCAGACAAAGTTAGAGAAATGATCCACACACACAAGATAAAATCTTGCATTGCCCCTAGATGGTTCTAGAGGACCAATCACATCAGCATACACCCGCTGAAATGCTCTGTTGACCCCGGTCTTCTTCTTGCTCACACCTGCAAGAGAAACTAGGTTAGACACAGATGAATTACATTCCATGTAATCACTTTGATCAAAAGTCAACAAATATAATCCATCTTTCTCTCTGGCAGAAAGAAATAACTCTCCATCTTTGTAGATCTTGCAGCTCTCAGCATCATAGGACAGTCTCAGTCCTTTCTTTGCAATCTGCGAAACACTCAGCAGATTGAACTTCAATTCAGGAACCAAATAAACATTGTTTATAGTCAAGTTCAGACTCTTAAGATACACAGTCCCTACGCCGGTCGCTTCCAGCTCCTGACCGTTGGCCTGTTTCACAGCGAAGCTTTGCTTCTTAAACGTTGAAAAGAGTCCTCTGTGTGGGGACATATGAACGGTACATCCAGTGTCGATAACAAACGAGTTGCCAACATCTGGCGTGGTTCCTTTCGCCATCAAAGCCTTTCCAGGTTTCACCATAGGCTTGGTATGACCTTTGCCTGACGCCTCAGGCTTTGCTGAGTGGCCCTTAGCTCCTTTTGGCTGGCGTGGCTTCTTACAGTTCCGCTGAAGATGCCCAGCCTGTCCACAATTGTAACATTGGACAACGTTCAAAGCTAGAGCTTTCTCTCCAGTAGCTTCATCTGCGGGGGAATTAGAACTCCGTTCCTCCCTCCCCCTGTCCTTTTCTTCCAGTGCAGCATGCCGGCTGTGTTCACCCAGAACCACGGCATTCAGGGGAGGTGGACAAGGTAACGCTCCCCCCTTTCTGGCATTCATTCTTGAATCCAAGGGTCAGCTTTCACTTTCTCAAGCCAGTAAAATCCAAAGGTCCTCTTTTGGCTGTTTACTGCTTCACTGGCAGGCAAACTTTTGGGCTGTTTTCAAAATCCTTGCACAGCTGCGCAGAATTCAAAACAATTCCACTTCCCAGGCTCTTTCCCAGCCATTCAGTAACTTTCCAAGTACTGGCGGTCGTTGCCTAGCAACCTTTCTCGGGACGGGAATCTTATCTTACCACAAGAATTCCTGGTATGCAACCCTTCTTCCAGAGCTGTTTTTTTCAAACGTAGCTCTTTTATGTGAACCAGAGAATTAAACCTTTCTGCGTTCACTCTCTTTAGCCCGAAATGCAGCATACCTTTTGGGGCTCCGTTGCCTTGAAATACACTCCTCTCGGTGTCCAGCTGTCTGTTTCAGCTTCTGGCTGCAGGCAGACGCTTTCTTTATCTCCTTAGGTGCAGAGGATGGCAACGATTCATTGACCTCTCACCTCTCATGCTGATTCTCATAGATCAGAATCCATCGGCTCTGCTACCAGATGTCGAATTCAAGCCAGCAGAGCCAGCGAAGCTCTGAGGAATTTGGCCACCCTCCAGGTGCCCGGCTTGAATCCTTGTTGACCTCCCCTGCCAGCGACTCCCGGCAGGATCAAGGGAGGTCTCCAATCGGCGATTCTTCTCAACGTGAAGAAGAACACACCATTCCTCCCCCTCCTCTCCCAGGGAGGGGAAAGAGACAGACAGAAATATATCTACATACTTTTATTCCTGTCTTTCCAGCAGTACAGAGAAAACATGTCTGTACTCTCTCATCCCAACTGCAGAGAGAGAAAATAACTCCACCCATGTACTTCCAGTACAGGGTCATGTGCCACTCTGAGCTAACATCCGGTGCTCAGTGCACTGAATAGACCGTCCCTGGTTCCCACGGTTCAGTCCAATAACATCAGTTTCCTGTTTACCATTCCAGCCACCTGGAGCTCGCTTCTGCATTGCTCCTTTTTCGTAACAGTGAGCACTGACCTATGAAAGACTGGGTGCATTCTGGAGCCCTCCGGGAGTGTCAACCGGAAGGCCACTGGATTGATTTGTGCCGCAACCTGGTAAGGTCCCAGTTGCTTGTGCCTGAGCTTCTTCTTAGCTAACGTTCTGGCCGGCACTGCCTGGGCTGCTAACCAGACCCAGTCCCCCACCTGGATGTCTTCCCCGACCCTCCTGTGCCTGTCCGACTGCGTTTTGGAGGCGTGTTTCGCTAGTTCAAAGTGCCGAAAGATCAAAAAAAGTCTTCCAGATGATGATACACAATGACCAAGCTGGCTTTTTGCCCGGGAGGCACATTTATAGCAACACTAGAAACATTATAAACTTATTAGCGTATTTAGACTTGAGAATAGAAAAGAAGACAGTCTTAATGGCTAAAATCTAAAATCAATGGAAATTTATCACAGGAGTGTGAAATCAGGAAAGGGGTCAGACAAGGTTGCCCACTATCCCCCTTAATTTTCATATTAACATTGGAAGTTTTATGTAAACAAATTAGGGAAGAAAAAGAAATAAAAGGGATTATGCTGGGAAATAGAAGTTACAAAACGAGGGCATTTGCTGACGATTTAATTATAACTACGGAGCAACCAAAACAGAGTTTAAGAAAGGCGTTGGAAATAATATATGGCTACGGTAAAGCTGCGGGGTTCAAAATGAATTTCAACAAGACAAAACTATTAGTTAAAAATATGTCGCCAGCTGAAAAAGCAGAATTAGAACAAATAATACACATTGAAATCTACCCCAAAATCAAGTATTTAGGATTATGGATAACACCAAAGAATCTTAACTTATAGGAAGATAATTATACCAATTGTTGGAAAGATATCAAAACGCAGTTGGAGACATGGACAAGGTTAAATTTATCATTCCTGGGCCGTATTTCGGTAATTAAAATGATAGTTTTACCGAAGCTACTCTTTCTATTCCAAACGATTCCAATTACAGGAAAGACCAGCAGTATCAACAGATGGCAAAAAGAAATTTCTAAATTTTTGTGGAAGGGTAAAAGACCAAGAGTAAAGCATAAGATATTAACAGATACTGTAGAAAGAGGTGGCTACGTGTTACCGGATTTGAAGCTATATTATGAAGCCTCATGTCTTCTCTGGTTGAAAGACTGGTATTTATTAAAAAATTGGGATATTTTAGAGCTAGAAGGTCATGACACCCGTTTTGGGTGGCATGGCTATCTTTATTATGGGAAAATAAAGACGCATAGGAGTTTTTCAAATCATATAATAAGAAATGCTACATATAAGGTATGGGGAAAATACAAAAGATATTTGGAACAGAAAACCCCAAGATGGAACTCTCCACTAGAAGCAATCGCTGTTACAAAAAGCAACAACATCAAAGAGAACTGGATAACGTATAACACAATATTAAGGGGGGGAGGAGGAGGTTCAACTAATATTGATAAGTTATGAGAAAATAAAAGATCACTTTTCTAGTTGGCTAGATTACTTCCAGGTGAATGAAGTGTTCAGACAGGATAAGCAGATGGGTTTTGAAAAGGAGCCTTCAAGATTTGAAAAAAACTGCTGAATAGTAAAACCAAAATAATCGCAAAAATGTATAGACTTCTTTTAGACTACAAAGTAATGGATGAGGAGGTTAAGGCTTCAATGATAAAGTGGGCCCAAGATGTGGGCCGTCCAATTATGCAAAAAGATGGGGGAAACTGATGGAATGTAAATTTGAAATTTACAGCCAGCTATAATATAAGAGAGAACATGATGAAAATGGCTCATAGGTGGTACCTCACTCCTTCCAGATGATCAAGAATGTATCAAAATTTGGCGAATGCTTGTTGGAGATGTGGAGGAAATAACGGTGACATGAGCCACATGTGGTGGACGTGTGAAAAGATTAAGATTTTTTTTGGGGGGGGGAATATACAATGAATTAAAAAAGATGATGGGGATAACTTTTACGAAAAAAACGGAGGCATTTCTATGAAGTATTTTAGATAAAGAGATCCCAAAAAATCTAAGAGAGGTATTCTTGTATGCAACCGCAACAGCTCGTATACTTGTGGCCAAGGGATGGAAAGATCACGAGGCTCCACAAATAACAGATTGGCAAATCAAATTACAGGAATTGGTGGAGACGGGTCAATTGACTAGCAAACTCAGAGGAATCTCAAAGCAAAAATTTACAGAAAAATGGAATGGTTATACAAGATATGTTCAAAAATACAATAATAGTTTTGACTCCGTGCTAGCATTCGAGTGATAAAGGAACTAAAAGGAGGTGGACAACAATTAAGGATTTATTATGTTTTCAGAATGTATTGGAAAATTTATATAGAAAGGATTATTGTTTTGTGTACATTCCATTGTAAGAATGGAAACAGAGCCACAGCCACAGCCACAGCCTAAGTCTGAAACAGTCCTTGATAGAGTGCCAGAGCCAGAGCCAGAGCCAGAGCGAGACCCTGAATCAGTGCCAGAACCAAGCCCTCATTCAGAACCAGAGCCTGAGAAAGAGCCAGAGCCAGAACCAGAGCAACAGCCACAGCCACAGCCTAGAGCCACAGCCTGAGTCTGCAACAGTACTTGATACAGTGCCGGAGCCTGAAACAGAGACATAGCGTCAAACAGAGCCTGAGCCTGAAACAGAGGCAGAACCACAGCCACAGCCTGAGTCTGAAACAGTCCTTGATAGAGTGCCAGAGCCAGAGCCAGAGCGAGACCCTGAATCAGAGTCAGAGTGAGACCATGAATCAGAGCCAGAGCCAGAGCCAGAGCCAGAGCCACAGCTGAAAGAAAGCCAGAGCCAGAGCCAGAGCCAGAGCCAGAGCCAGAGCCAGAGCCAGAGCCAGAGCCAGTGCCAGAGCCAGAGCCAGAGCCAGAGCCAGAAATAGGGCTTGATACAGGGCCGGAGCGCAAAACATAGCTGCAGCCACAGCCTAGAGCCACAGCCTGAGTCTGCAACAGTACTTGATACAGTGCCGGAGCTGGAGCCAGAGCCAGAGACACAGCCAGAGCCAGAACAAAACCCTAATTCAGAACCAGAGCCTGAAAGAGAGCCAGACCCTGAAACATAGCTGGGTCAGAGGCAGAGGAAGAGCCATCATGAGACCCTGAATCAGAGTCAGAACCAGATCTTCATTCAGAACCAGACCCTGAAAGAGAGACAGAGCCACAGACAGAGCCACAGACGGAGCCTAGAGCCACAGCCGAGATCCACAGCCACAGCCGAAATCCACAGCCTCAGTCTGAAATGGTGCTTGATAGAGTGCTGGATCCTGAAACAGAGACACTGTCTGAAACTGAGCCTGACGCTTAAACGTAGCCAGGGGCAGAGGGAGAGGCAGAGCCTGATACAGTGCTTGATACGGCATAGGAGCCTGAAGCAGAGACACAGCCAGAGCCAGAACAAAACCCTACTTCAGAACCAGAGCCTGAAAGAGAGCCAGAGCCAGAAACAGTGCTTGATAGAGTGCCAGAGCCTGAAACAGAGGCAGAGGCAGATACAGGGCTTGAAACAGCGTCGGAGCCTGAAACAGAGAAACAGCGTGAAACAGAGACAAAGGCTGAGACACAGGCCGACCCTGAAATAGAGCTAGAATAAGTGCTAGAGCCAAAGACTGAGACAAAGCCTAATAAAGAGCAGAAGCCGGAGCCGGAGCCGGAGCCGGAGCCGGAGCCTGAGCCTGAGCCTGAAACAGTGCTTGATACAGTGTCAGAGCCTGAAACAGAACCAGAGCCACAGCTACAGCCATAGTGCCACAGCCTGAGTCTGCAACAGTGTTTGATACAGCGCCGGAGCCTGAAACAGAGACACAGCCTGAAACAGAACCTGAGCCTGGTTATTAGCATGGCAATTAAAGAAGAGAGAGGCAGAAAGGCTTATAAATAGAGTTAAGTGCGAAGGCAAAATAATAAACAACCCTAAAGAAATAGAGAAACGATTTCTCGAATTCTTTAGAGAAATCTATAAGGAAGGAAATGAAACAACAGAAGAAGTTAAAGAACATTTAGAACAGAACTGTCTTCCGAAACTTAAAAGGTAAAGGTAAAGGTACCCCTGCCGGTACGGGCCAGTCTTGAGAGACTCTAGGGTTGTGCGCTCATCTCACTCTATAGGCCGGGAGCCAGCGCTGTCCACAGACACTTCCGGGTCACGTGGCCAGCGTGACGAAGCTACTCTGGTGAGCCAGAGCCGCACACCGAAACGCCATTTACCTTCCCGCTAGTAAGCGGTCCCTATTTATCTGCTTGCACCCGGGGGTGCTTTCGAACTGCTAGGTTGGCAGGCGCTGGGACCGAGCAACAGGAGCGCACCCCGCCGCGGGGATTCGAACCGCCGACCATGCGATCGGCAAGTCCTAGGCACTGAGGTTTTACCCACAGCGCCACCTGCGTCCGAAACTTACTAAAGAACAAAAAGAACTGTTGAATGCCCCTATTACATCGTACAAAATTCAAAGAGCAATTAAGGAAGCAAAGATAGGAAAGCCACCAGGGCCAGACGGCCTACTGGCAATATATTATAAAAAAATTGAGGACTTACTGTCTGACCCATTAAGAAGTATCATGAACAACATCTTCAAAGACGGAACCATGCCGGATTCTTGGAAACACAGCCTTATTGCATTAATTCCAAAACAGGGAACGGACAATCTACTTATTAACAACTATAGGCCTATCGCACTTCTAAATAACGATTATAAATTATATGCAAATATTTTAGCCGAAAGATCAAAAAAAGTCTTCCAGATGATGATACACAATGACCAAGCTGGCTTTTTGCCCGGGAGGCACATTTATAGCAACACTAGAAACATTATGAACTTATTAGCGTATTTAGACGTAAGAATAGAAAAGAAGGCAGTCTTAATGGCTATAGATGCAGAAAAAGCTTTCGACAGGGTATCCTGGAAATTTATGAAAGGTCTATTACACCATATGGATTTTGGTATACAGTATATAGAATCATAGAATCATAGAATCATAGAATCATAGAATAATAGAATCATAGAGTTGGAAGAGACCACAAGGGCCATCGAGTCCAACCCCCTGCCAAGCAGGAAACACCATCAGAGCACTCCTGTCATATGGTTGTCAAGCCTTTGCTTAAAGACCTCCAAAGAAGGAGACTCCACCACACTCCTTGGCAGCAAATTCCACTGTTGAACAGCTCTTACTGTCAGGAAGTTCTTCCTAATGTTTAGGTGGAATCTTCTTTCTTGTAGTTTGGATCCATCGCTCCGTGTCCGCTTCTCTGGAGCAGCAGAAAACAACCTTTCTCCCTCCTCTATGTGACATCCTTTTATATATTTGAACATGGCTATCATATCACCCCTTAACCTCCTCTTCTCCAAGCTAAACATGCCCAGCTCCCTTAGCCGTTCCTCATAAGGCATCGTTTCCAGGCCTTTGACCATTTTGGTTGCCCTCCTCTGGACACGTTCCAGTTTGTCAGTGTCCTTCTTGAACTGTGGTGCCCAGAACTGGACACAGTACTCCAGGTGAGGTCTGACCAGAGCAGAATACAGTGGCACTATTACTTCCCTTGATCTAGATGCTATACTCCTATTGATGCAGCCCAGAATTGCATTGGCTTTTTTAGCTGCCGCGTTACACTGTTGGCTCATGTCTAGTTTGTGGTCAACCAAGACTCCTAGATCCTTCTCACATGTAGTGCTCTCAAGCCAGGTGTCACCCATCTTGTATTTGTGCCTCTAATTTTTTTTGCCCAAGTGCAATACTTTACATTTCTCCCTGTTAAAATTCATCTTGTTTGTTTTGGCCCAGTTCTCTAATCTGTCAAGGTCGTTTTGAAGTGTGATCCTGTCCTCTGGGGTGTTAGCCACCCCTCCCAGTTTGGTGTCATCTGCAAATTTGATCAGGATGCCCTTGAGTCCATCATCCAAGTCGTTGATAAAGATGTTGAATAAGACCGGGCCCAAGACAGAACCCTGTGGCACCCCACTAGTCACTCTTCTCCAGGATGAAGAGGAACCATTGATGAGCACCCTTTGGGTTCGGTCAGTCAGCCAGTTACAAATCCACTGAGTGGTAGCATAGTCAAGACCGCATTTTACCAGCTTCTTTACAAGAATATCATGGGGCACCTTGTCAAATGCCTTGCTGAAATCAAGGTAGGCTACATCCACTGCGTTCCCTTCATCTACCAGGCTTGTAATTCTGTCAAAAAACGAGATCAGGTTAGTCTGACATGACTTATTTTTCAGAAATCCATGCTGACTATTGGTGATCACAGCATTCCTTTCTAGGTGCTCACAGACTGTTTGCTTAATGATCTGCTCCAGAATCTTCCCTGGTATTGATGTCAGACTGACTGGGCGGTAATTATTTGGGTCCTCTCTTTTCCCCTTTTTGAAAATAGGGACAACATTTGCCCTCCTCCAGTCTGCCGGGACTTCGCCTGTTCTCCAGGAATTCTCAAAGATGACTGCCAGTGGTTCTGAAATCACATCTGCCAGTTCTCTTAATACTCTTGGATGCAGTTCATCTGGCCCTGGAGACTTGAATACATCTAGACTAGCCAAGTATTCTTGTACTATCCCCTTAGTTATTCTGGGCTGTGTTTCCTCTGCTGAATCCTTTGCTCCAAATTCTTCAGGTCGGGCATTGTTTTCTTTATCGGAGAAGACTGAGGCAAAGAAGGCATTGAGGAGTTCAGCCCTTTCTGTGTCCCCTGTTTGCATTTCACCATCTTCTCCTCTGAGTGACCCCACTGTTTCTTTGTTCTTCCTTTTGCTACGAACATACCCATAAAAGCCTTTTTTGTTGCTTTTAACCTCTCTAGCAAGCCTGAGTTCATTCTGTGCTTCATTCTGTTCATTCAGTATATAAAAGGGATTGAAGCAATATAATCAAAACAAAAAGCTAAAATCATAATCAATGGAAATTTATCACAGGAGTGTGAAATCAGTAAAGGGGTCAGACAAGGTGGCCCACTATCCCCCTTAATTTTCATATTAACATTGGAAGTTTTATGTAAACAAATTAGGGAAGAAAAAGAAATAAAAGGGATTATGCTGGGAAATAGAAGTTACAAAACGAGGGCATTTGCTGACGATTTAATTATAACTACGGAGCAACCAAAACAGAGTTTAAGAAAGGCGTTGGAAATAATATATGGCTACGGTAAAGTTGCGGGGTTCAAAATGAATTTCAACAAGACAAAACTATTAGTTAAAAATATGTCGCCAGCTGAAAAAGCAGAATTAGAACAAATAATACACATTGAAATCTACCCCAAAATCAAGTATTTAGGATTATGGATAACACCAAAGAATCTTAACTTATAGGAAGATAATTATTCCAATTGTTGGAAAGATATCAAAAGACAGTTGGAGACATGGACAAGGTTAAATTTATCATTCCTGGGCCGTATTTCGGTAATTAAAATGATAGTTTTACCGAAGCTACTCTTTCTATTCCAAACGATTCCAATTACAGGAAAGGCCAGCAGTATCAACAGGTGGCAAAAAGAAATTTCTAAATTTTGGTGGAAGGGTAAAAGACCAAGAGTAAAGCATAAGATATTAATAGATACTGTAGAAAGAGGTGGCTACGGGTTACCGGATTTGAAGCTATATTACGAAGCCTCATGTCTTCTCTGGTTGAAAGATTGTTATTTATTAAAAAATTGGGATATTTTAGAGCTAGAAGGTCATGACACCCGTTTTGGGTGGCATGGCTATCTTAATTATGGGAAAATAAAGACGCATAGGAGTTTTTCAAATCATATAATAAGAAATGCTACATATAAGGTATGGGGAAAATACAAAAGATATTTGGAACAGAAAACCCCAAGATGGAACTCTCCACTAGAAGCAATCGCTGTTACAAAAAGCAACAACATCAAAGAGAACTGGATAACGTATAACACAATATTTAGGGGGGGAGGAGGAGGGTCAACTAATATTGATAAGTTATGAGAAAATAAAAGATCACTTTTCTAGTTGGCTAGATTACTTCCAGGTGAATGAAGTGTTCAGACAGGATAAGCAGATGGGTTTTGAAAAGGAGCCTTCAAGATTTGAAAAAAAACTGCTGAATAGTAAAACCAAAATAATCGCAAAAATTATTATTAGGAACTAAAAGGAGGTGGACAACAATTAAGGATTTATTATGTTTTCAGAATGTATTGGAAAATTTATATAGAAAGGATTATTGTTTTGTGTACATTCCATTGTAAGAATGGAAACAGAGGCAGAGCCACAGCCACAGCCTAAGTCTGAAACAGTCCTTGATAGAGTGCCAGAGCCAGAGCCAGAGCGAGACCCTGAATCAGTGCCAGAACCAAGCCCTCATTCAGAACCAGAGCCTGAGAAAGAGCCAGAGCCAGAACCAGAGCAACAGCCACAGCCTAGAGCCACAGCCTGAGTCTTCAACAGTACTTGATACAGTGCCGGAGCCTGAAACAGAGACATAGCCTCAAACAGAGCCTGAGCCTGAAACAGAGGCAGAACCACAGCCACAGCCTGAGTCTGAAACAGTCCTTGATAGAGTGCCAGAGCCAGAGCCAGAGCGAGACCCTGAATCAGAGTCAGAGTGAGACCATGAATCAGAGCCAGAGCCAGAGCCTCATTCAGAGCCACAGCTGAAAGAAAGCCAGAGCCAGAGCCAGAGCCAGAGCCAGAGCCACAGCCTGAGTCTGCAACAGTACTTGATACAGTGCCGGAGCTGGAGCCAGAGCCAGAGACACAGCCAGAGCCAGAACAAAACCCTAATTCAGAACCAGAGCCTGAAAGAGAGCCAGACCCTGAATCATAGCTGGGTCAGAGGCAGAGGAAGAGCCATCATGAGACCCTGAATCAGAGTCAGAACCAGATCTTCATTCAGAACCAGACCCTGAAAGAGAGCCAGAGCCACAGACAGAGCCACAGACGGAGCCTAGAGCCACAGCCGACATCCACAGCCACAGCCGAGATCCACAGCCTGAGTCTGAAATAGTGCTTGATAGAGTGCTGGATCCTGAAACAGAGACACTGTCTGAAACTGAGCCTGACGCTTAAACGTAGCCAGGGGCAGAGGGAGAGGCAGAGCCTGATACAGTGCTTGATACGGCATAGGAGCCTGAAGCAGAGACACAGCCAGATCCAGAGACACAGCCAGAGCCAGAACAAAACCCTACTTCAGAACCAGAGCCTGAAAGAGAGCCAGAGCCAGAAACAGTGCTTGATAGAGTGCCAGAGCCTGAAACAGAGGCAGAGGCAGATACAGGGCTTGAAACAGCGTCGGAGCCTGAAACAGAGAAACAGCGTGAAACAGAGACAAAGGCTGAGACACAGGCCGAACCTGAAATAGAGCTAGAATAAGTGCTAGAGCCAAAGACTGAGACAAAGCCTAATAAAGAGCAGAAGCCGGAGCCGGAGCCGGAGCCTGAGCCTGAAACAGTGCTTGATACAGTGTCAGAGCCTGAAACAGAACCAGAGCCACAGCTACAGCCATAGTGCCACAGCCTGAGTCTTCAACAGTGTTTGATAAAGCGCCGGAGCCTGAAACAGAGACACAGCCTGAAACAGAACCTGAGCCTGGTTATTAGCATGGCAATTAAAGAAGAGAGAGGCAGAAAGGCTTATAAATAGAGTTAAGTGCGAAGGCAAAATAATAAACAACCCTAAAGAAATAGAGAAACGATTTCTCGAATTCTTTAGAGAAATCTATAAGGAAGGAAATGAAACAACAGAAGAAGTTAAAGAACATTTAGAACAGAACTTTATATAGACGGTGCCTGTCTGCCTGCCTCTTGTAAACTTCCTTGGCCCGCTCCAAGTTCAGCCTGAGTTGCTGGTGTAAGGCCTCCATTTCCTCCACAAATTGCTCAGCCGCAGGTACACTCCATCCTTCCTCCCCCCGCCCCGGGAAGGCCCTGTGGTGACACCCGTAATTGGCCATGAACATATTCTCATACGTCTTCCCTCACCTTTGGCCACCAGAACTGCCTGGTGACAAGTAGCATGGTCTTGTGCTGTCCAAAGTGCCCAGCTGTTGGGTTGTCATGGAGCTGTCTAAGTACCTTCCGCCTCAAAGTCTCTCCCGGTACATACAGTAGCCCTTCCTTTTCCTCAAACCATCCATTGTCTTCCTTTCCGTCCCTGAGCTCCCTGATTTTTGTCTGAGCAAACTCATCGTCTCTGGTGAGCCCTGCTAGTTCTCGTTTCCCTACCAACGCTCCCCCACACACCCACCGGTCCTCGGGGAACACGTGCCTGGTCTCTGGTGGCCCCTCTCCTTCCATGTACTCCGGTTTCCTGGAGAGTGCATCTGCCCTCACGTTTTCCCCTCCCGGCACGTATCATATCTCGAAGAAAAACTTGGCGAACTCCTGGGACCATCTGATCTGTCTCTGGTTCAGCACTCGTGCGGTCCGCCAGTATTCCAAGTTCTTGTGGTCAGTTCGGACCTGGATCTTGTGCCGCGCCCCTATCAAAAGATGTCTCCATTGCCGAAATGCCGCATAGATCGCAAGCAGTTCTCGGTCATACACCGTGTAGTTTTGTTCCGACTTGCTCAGCTTCCTAGAGAAAAAGGCACACGGTCTCCAGTTCTCCTTAGACCCGGGTTGCAAAAGTACCGCTCAAATCGCGCGGTCGGACGCGTCCGTCTCCAGTCTCATGGGCTTCTCCTGATCCGCGTGCAGGAGCTGCTCTTCCGAGGCGAACGCCTTCTTCAGTTTTTCAAAGGATTGCTGCGCATCCTCTGTCCACGCGAACTTCTTTTTGCTACTAAGACAATCCGTTATGGGCGCTGTCAAGTGAGCGAAGTTCTTTATGAACTTCCTGTAGAAGTTGCTGAAGCCTAGGAACCTCTGCACATCCTTTCTGTTTTGGGGGGCATTCCATTCCAGCACTGCCTTCACCTTGCCTGGATCCATGGCCAGTCCTTTGTCTGACAACCTGTATCCCAGGAACTCGACCTCCCTGGCGTGGAATTGGCATTTTTCCAGCTTGACCCACAACTGATGCTTCTTCAATCTCTGTAGCACCTCCCTGATGTCTCTGGCGTGTTGCCTTTCATCGTCCGAATAGATTAAGACGTCATCCAAAAAGGCTACGCAATTCTTGTACAGCAGGGGCCCCAACACATGGTGCATGAAGGCTTGAAAGCAGGCCGATCCCGATTGTAATCCAAATGGCATGACTAAGTACTCAAAAGCCCCCAGGGGGGTGAACATGGTCGTTTTCCATTCGTCCCCCTCCCTTATCCTAATCAGATTGTATGCTCCCCTGAGGTCCAGCTTGGTAAAAATCTTCCCCTGCCTCACACGTGTCAAAATATCGTCAATCCTGGGCATTGGGAAAGTCACTGGTTCTGATACCAGGTTCAGGGCCCTGTAATCCACGACTAATCTGGGCTGATTAGTCTCTTTTTTGTCCACAAAGAACACTGGACTGCCCCCCACCGCCTTAGATTCCCTTATGAAACCTCTCTTCAGATTCTTGTCAATAAACTGCCGCAGCTCCTGCATCTCCCGGTCGGACATGGCATACAGCTTACCCACTGGTAACTGAGCCCCTGGAAGCAGGTTGATTTGGCAGTCAAAGGGCCTGTGGGGGGGCAGTTTGTCTGCCTCCCTTTCACTGAAGACCTCCTTCAAATCAGCATATTGTGGTAGCACCTGCCCTTTTTGCTCCAGGGCCAACCCCGCCACCCTGGCTACAGTCATTCTGGGTTCCTTTCCTCCCAGACAGTGTTCTGAGCAGTAAGCTGACCCAAAGGTGAGCAACCGCTGATGCCATGACACCACCGGGTCATGTAGTGCCAGCCAGCTCATTCCTATTATTATTGGGGGTCCTGCCAGTGTGGCCACGTGAAAGGCAATGGTTTCCGTGTGCCTGGCGACCCTCATTCGCATTGGTGGTGTCTGGTGTGTCACTTCCCCTCCCAGGAGCTCCCTGCCATCGATGGTGGTCACCAGCAAGGGAAAATCTAGTGGCAACAGGTGGAGTTGGTGCTCCAGAGCGAAGTCTCTGCTGAAGAAATTACACGACCTGCCAGAATCTAGCAGTCCCTCCACCTTGACGGGGTGCCCGTTTGGGAGTTCTAGCACCACCTCTAGGGCTACTGCTGCCTTGGGGGGGTCAGGCTGGGGCACTTCTATTGGTTGCTGGCCTGGCTGCCGGCCCCGCTGGTTGGCAGCCAGGCGTTGGCGTTTCCCTGCGCCTGCCCCTCCTCCCCCTTCTCGTCGTGGCCTGCAGCCCCCATCATGCCTTGCCAGGCCTTTCGTTGAGGGCAGACCTTTGCAAAATGTCCCGGTCGCTGACAGAGGAAACACTTCTTGGTAGTTTTCCACTCCTTTCCCTCCCTTTTCCGACCTTCACCGGCGTTTGAAACTTCACGCACGCGCGCTGCATCAATTTCCATCGGCTCCGCCGCCTGGGAAGGCTCCCTCAGCATCTCAGGAATGCGGTTGTCATGGAAACGTTCTGCCCTTATCTCCCGCTTCTCCTGAGCCCGCCCACAGTCTTTGTGAGTTCATCCATCGACCGCGGGCGGGGCGCTCGGGACAATTCGTCTTTCACTTCAGGGGACAAACCCCTTTCGAAAAACATTTGCATTGGTTCAGAGCCCAGATCCCACCCGAGCTTGTGGACTAACATCGCGAACCGCGACCAGTAGTATCTGACGGACAGGCTCCCCTGCTTGCACCCCATCAGTTCCCGTCGTGTCACGCTTTGCTCAACCTCGCTGGAGAACATCGCGTCCATCGCCTGGTAGAATTTCTTGAGATCTTTCAATGCATCATTCTGGGTCGCCATTAGGGGCCTGATCCATTCACACGCCCCATCCTGCAGATGTCTCACAATGTAAGCCACCCTCTCCCCGTCATCGGCAAAGTCATCTTTCTGCAGTTCCAAAGCGTACTGGATTTCCGTTCGGAATGCATTGTAGTCCTGGGGCTTTCCACCAAATTTGTGTACCAGCCCCTGAACCTTCCTCCCAATCAGGGTGGCTCTGACCTGTGCATCCTGAGCCCGTCTCTCCTCCAGCCGCGCCGTCAAGGTAGCTACATGCACCTCCAGGTCTCGGTTCTTCTCGACCAGACCTCGCACCAAGGCTTCTTGCTCTGTTCCTCCGGCCGGCTCTGTGTGGCTCATCGTGCTGCCTCTCCGGGACTGCGCACAAGCAATGTCAGGGACTGACGGATTGCTGTAATGGCTCTAGGGGTTACTCGTGCGTAAGCCGGTGACAACACCTGGCTGGGTTGCCTAAGTGAACCTTTCCTGTCCGGACAGCCACTCACCCGTGGCTGTCTCAATCGCTGGCAGAATCCGTCAGTGGGCGTTTCTTAAACTTCTTCCAACAAAGAAGTTCTTTCACGCCCATTCTCCTCCTACTCTCCCTGCGCGGAAGCCTTCTGCGCAAGGAGGGCATAGGCAGCGGAGGACCCTTCCTCCCCCCGCTGGTCCCCGGCAAGGAGTCATGTGACCCCCTCTCAGATTCCCCCATCTGCCCCCCTTCTCCACTGGAGCTAAGCTGATTCCGGAGGCGGTGGACTTCCGGAGGCGGCGCCAACGGCAATGGCGGTCTCCTTCTAACTACGAGGGAGAAGCTCCGCAGAAATCGGGTCTATCCGCTACGGCGCAGCGGAGACCCTTTAAAAAACCGCAGGCGGGGGAAGCCTGCAGCCGTGGGACTCGGCGGGTGCCAAAAGCGCCCCCCCAAGTGGCAAAGGGACCCCGCGAGGGGCCCCGGAGCGGAACGGGGGTGGTGCGGCACTGAGAGTCGATCGCTACTTCTGTGGAGTGAAGCCGCTGCAGCTGTTGCCGGAGAGCGCTGTCCTTTCTTCTTTGAAATTCGGCTTTTAAACTACAACCCGTGAGTAAGATCTTCTAAAGTTGGCAAGATCAAAGGATTTGTTCCTTTAATCGGAATAAAGAACTTGAACTTGGCTCTTTGGGAAAATAAATCCTGCGTCCAGTCAGGCTTCCCTGCGTGGCTCTGCTTGGAAGCTGACCTGGCAGGAGAGCAGAGTAGCAGCGGTCCTGCGTCCGTGTGAGATGAGGGATAAATCAAGTCCAGAGACAGTTCGGTTCTTATCTCTAGAAGCGTTTATTTACAAAGCAGTAATTCCATCAGAACTTTCCGACATCTCTCCGTGCTCCAAAAGCACACACGCAGCCTCTGAGCTTGGGCTGCGTCTCAGTCAGAATCGAAAGCAAGTCTGAATGCAGACACACACTGTGACGCACTTCTCTGCGTCAAGCTCCTCCCAGATACAGGACACCACGGAGTTTTAACCCTGTCAGTTCCAAACTCCACACCCCCTCTTGTCCTGCATCTGGGGACAATAGCCAACAATGCTTTCCCCATACACAGACCCTCACAGAACTCCTCGTGCTTCTGGAAGGTTAATGGTTTTGTGAAACCATCAGTGAGGTTCTTGGTTGAGGGACAGTATTTCAGAGCAACTAGCCCCTCATGAACGCTCTGACATACATTCTGGAAACGTATGTCCAAATGTTTGGTCCTCGCCTTGAATTGCCCCGTCTCAGCCAATTTGAGGCATGGTTGATTGTCTTCATGCACCACAACGGGCAGACAATTCTCTCCACAGATTTCCTCAACCAAACACACATAGAACTCCAGCTCTCTGCAAACCTCTGATAGCGCACTGAACTCAGCTTCAGTAGATGAAAGCGCTATGAGACTTTGCTTCCGGGACCTCCACCCAATCACTGAGTCCCCAAACATCACCACTAGGCCTGACACTGATTTGTGGTCCTCAAGGTTAGCCCAATCCGAATCCACCCAGGCGGTCAGCTTGACATCGCCCTCAGCTGACATCTTGAGGCAAAAGTCTTTGGTATCTTGCAGGTAACGTAGCACCCGCTTAATACCATTCCAGGCCTGCACACTAGGACTTGAAGCCTCTCTACTGAGCAGATTGACAGCAAACGCTATGTCTGGTCTGCTCCACTGTGACAGATAAAACAGACTACCCAGAGCTGACTGAAAGAGTTCAGTGTTTTCGAACACCACGCGTTCTACTTGCTGACACTCCTTCACGTATCCAGCCTCCATGGGTGATCTGGCACCTGCACAATCAGACATCCTGAACTTCTCAAGCAACTGTTCAATCTTACCTTTCTGGCGAAGCAAAAAGCTTCCATCACTTGCTCTTGTGATCTCGACGCCTAAATAGGATTTGACATCTCCAAGCTGCTTCAGCTTGAACCGCTTTCCAAGCTCCTTAGCAAACTTCTCCACCTGTTCACCTGTCTGTGCCATGATCAAGATATCATCAACAAACACCTGAACCACTTGCTGTTACAAGTCTGAATCTCTAATGTAAAGACAACTGTCTGCAAGAGATCTCTTAAAACCTAGCTCTTCTAAGGCTTCATGTAGGCACATATTCCAATTCCTGGCAGATTGGCGTAATCCATAGATGGATTTGTGCAATCGCCACACGACGCCTGGCTCACTGACTTCAAATCCTGGAGGAGGAAGCATGTACAACTCCTCCTGGAGATCTGAGTTCAGGTAGTCGACATCTACATCAAAATGGTTCACCTTCCAACCTCTCTGTGCTGCTATCGCCAAAAGCGTTCTCAAAGTCTCCGCTCTCGAGGTCAGCGAATAGACCTCTGTGAAGTGGACACCCTTCCTCTGTGTGAATCCTCGGGCCACTAACCTCGCTTTATACTGTGGTTCTCCTGCTTCTGTGGGTTTAAGTCGGTAAACCCACCTGCGGCTCACAGCTTGCTTGTTAGCTGGCAGCTGAGTGAGTGAGAACACACCAAGAGACTCCATTGAGTTCATCTCCTTCTGCATCGCCTCATGCCATTTGCTGGCTTCTTCCCGAGGCAACTTCTGAACATCCTCAAAGGATTCAGGTTCACATCTAGCCACACCAACCCAGACACTCGTGGCTTCATACCTTTCAGGTGGCTTCCCTTTGGTTGATCTTGCTGACCTCCTCAGCGTGAATTCTGGAACTGCGCCTGAATCACCTGGATCAACCCTACTATCCTCTGTGTCAGAAACATCCCCCTCTGACCTGCTGCACCGTTTAGGGCGTACAGCTGGTTCTGCTGGCGAGGATGGTTCACTCCTTAGCTCAGACTTGACAGAGACCTGTGGAGGGGTCCTGGGACTCCCTTTTGGAGAGATACGGAGCCTCTCCCTTGAAGATCCCGGCTCTGGACTCTGTGGCTGTGGACTGTGCACCTCAGCAACAGGTTCAGCCTCGTCCTCCTCCTCTTCCTCATCTGAGTCTAACAGAACATCCGGATTCCCGTGAAGATGCTTCCACCCACTCTGCTCGCAAAACTCAGCACTGCCACTAATAAGCAGCTTGGACTGGTTGCCAGTAGGGTATGCGAAACGCCATGCCTTTGAACCCGGCTCATAGCCTACAAAGATCATCTTCCTAGACCTTGGCTCACCCTTTCTGCACATGGCCTTTGGAATGAGAACCCAAGCCTCAGACCCAAAAGTGCACAGAAAACCCACTTTCGGTTGCTTCCCATGCAGCAGAAAGTACGGTGTGTCTCCCACACTTGAATTGAACACCCTGTTCTGCAGAAAACATGCTGTCTTATAACTCTCAGCCCAAAAGCGCTGTGGCAAACCCGAGTCTGCCAACATAGCATTCGCTGATTCCTGTAGTGTGCGAAATTTTCTCTCTGCAACCCCATTCTGTTGCGGAGAGTGGGGGGCCGTCAGTCGATGACTGATACCCTTCTGCCTGAAAAACGATTGCAGCGCAGAACCTGTGAACTCCCCCCCCCCGCGATCAGATTGAAAGGAAATCACCCTGGTAGAGAACCGTAGCTCTACCGCTGTGATCCAATCCCTGATCAGTGCAGCTGCCTCTGATTTCTGTTTAAGCGAGAAGACCCAAGAATGTCTTGAAAAATCGCCAATCAGAACCAGAACCCATTTAGACCCAGCTAAAGAAGGTGTTGGCATGGGGCCTGACAAATCTGCATGCACAAGTTCAAAGGGTTTACTGGTTCTCCTCTCTGACCTGGGGTATGTGCATGTTGTGACCTTCGATTGCTTACAGGCTTGACAATCTAGGTATTTGTCACATGCCTTGAACCTACATCCAATTGTGTTGCCAGTGGCTTTCCTCACATATGACCACCCTACGTGCCCAAATCTCCTGTGCCATAAGTGTATACAATCATGGTGTGGTGGGACATTTGCACACTGCCCTTGGGCGTCTTCAATGGACTCTCCACTAGCCCCATTTTCCACCAGCCCCATTTTCCCACCAGTCCCATTTTCAATGGGCATCTCCACCAGAAAGAGCCTGTCTTTTCTCTCAACACTGTAGATCTTCTTCCCATCCCTGTAGAAGGAACACAAATTGTTAGAGAACAGAACATCGAACCCAGCAGCCATGAGAGCTGGCACACTTAAAAGAGAGTGGGCAAGCTCGGGGACCACATAAGCTTGCACCCAATGATCTATAAAAGAACAATAAAGAAACCCAGATTCAGTCAGCGGTCTTTGAGACCCATCTGCTAAGGTGACATAACGTTCAGTTTTAACTGTCTTGCAGTTCCGCAGGAGCCCTCTAGATGTCACAAGGCAATGGGAAGCTCCTGAGTCGATAATAAGAGATAAAGAGTGTCTCTGGCTGTTTTCCAAAGATGCCATGGCGTTGCTCGCACTCCCATCGGTTGCCATGGCCACAGCCTCCCCCCGACTGAGGCTTTTGCCTTTTATCAGAGACACCATCGCAGCTGTGAGGTGATAAGACTTTGTCTTTGTTTTTTTCCTGGCCTGCTGCTTTCCCACGTTTCTGCTGGGAACCGGCACTGGGAACCTGCTTTGTTGACATTCCACGCTGGCCGGTGTCCTTGGCAGCCTGGGCCTCTAGCGGATGTTTCCCAGCGCTGTTGGACGTCGCCTCAAAGCACAAACAACTTTCAGAGCCTTTGGCATTCTCAGAGCTCTTGGATCGGCCTGCACCCCCACTCCTGGGTGCACAGCTTCCAGAGGAACAGACTGCAACTGCCTTCCTCTTCCCAGCTCTCAGCCGCTCTCCAGCACACAGTCCATCACACAGACGTGTTGAAGCATTGCAACAGCTTCCCAACACAGTCCCAGCCCCTTCTGGGCTTGGTGCTCCCTCTGGGCATCTTCTAGCCCCCTCTGGTCTGGCTCCCACTGCGGCCTGACATGCCGTCTTCAGTGCCTGCCACGCGACCCAGGGCTTGCTCCCTTGGCCCTCGGCTTCCTCCTGGCCCTTGGCTCCTGCTGAGCTTTCGCACAGACTCCTCAGCACCCGCCAGGTGGCCTGAGCCATTTTAAGGCCCTCCAGGTGGGGCAACAGCAAAGCGTCCACACTTGCTTTCAACATGCAAAGCTCTCTCTGCCCTCTCTCACTCAGCAGAGCAGTAGCATGCATGGGTGGGGCCGGCTCCTTCTGGACTGGACTCCAGAGCCCTGTGGCCACAAACCACCCCCTTGCTCTTCTTGACCAGGCTTCCCAGTTGGCCCCATTCAGTCTCTCACCGGGGTAGCTGTCTTGGCTCTGCTGTGCCTGTGCAGCAGCCATTCTCCTCCCCCCGGGGCTTCAAGCGTACTCACAAGTTTGCCAGCAAGCTGGACTTTCGAAGCAGCCGTCCTTCTTGGCCTTTGGCTCCGCTCTCCAGCATCTCCCACTGCCCTTCCTGGCAGGAGATTACAGCAACTCAACGCTGGCAGCCTTCCTCCCTTCTCACACTTGTCAGGAAACGCGAAACTCCCATAACCTTTGGGAAAATAAATCCTGCGTCCAGTCAGGCTTCCCTGCGTGGCTCTGCTTGTGAGCTGACCTGGCAGGAGAGCAGAGTAGCAGCGGTATGCGTCCGTGTGAGATGAGGGATAAATCAAGTCCAGAGACAGTTCGGTTCTTATCTCTAGAAGCGTTTATTTACAAAGCAGTAATTCCATCAGAACTTTCCGACATCTCTCCGTGCTCCAAAAGCACACATGCAGCCTCTGAGCTTGGGCTGCGTCTCAGTCAGAATCGAAAGCAAGTCTGAATGCAGACACACACTGTGACGCACTTCTCTGCGTCAAGCTCCTCCCAGATACAGGACACCACGGAGTTTTAACCCTGTCAGTTCCAAACTCCACAGGCTCTGAAGCGGGGAAGACGTAAAAAGGAAGTCCGTCTTCCGGTTTTATAGACAGTATTAAAGCAAAGACTATTGGAACTAAGAACTGTGAAAGTTGAACTAAAAAGATTTAATTTTAATGCCAGATTTAAGAACCCCCTTCAAAGTGGGGGGGGGGGGAGAAGAAAGTATTTTTGAAGGGAAAAGTGGAAGGAAAGAAGAGACCACCACTTAATCCCTGATTTTGGTCTGCCAGGAAAGTGGAAAGTACTGCACCGTTTAGTGACATTGTAACTTTATGTGTTTAACCTGCATTTGAACTGAATTTGAAGGACCCCCTTTTGCAACTCTTGCCATTCTATGGGAGAATTGGAAAGTAAGAGATACTGCTGCCTTTAGACAAAAGTTGCTTTGAAAAGAATACTGTTGCCATTGTGCTCCCCTAGATGAGGACTGGGATATAACTGGGGAATTTCCACTGCAGCTGGCTTGGAGACTTTCTCATAACAAAACAAGTTAAGTTGTGAGAACGACCTTGGGACCTTAAGATAGAGTTATGGATCAAGATAAACCCCAGGAAAAATCTACAAGGATAAAAACTAGGCAGCAGCAACGAAGAAAGTCGATAGTAGTTCCATCTCTCCCAGAAAAAGAGGATACTGGGCAGACAGGAACAAAGGGAGTAGGCCCTGATGAGACATTAAATGCATCACTTGACAAAATATTTGGAGCCTTGGAAAAATTGTCAGCTAAAATTGATTTAAACACTACAACCATCAGCTCCAATACACAGGCTATTGACCGGCTGCTTCAGGAATCTAAAGAGACAAGGAAAATTGCTGAAGAAGCGAAAGAGAAGGTGACGGAGATAGAGGGAAAGATATCTCCGATTAATAAGCAATTGGAAGACCACAAGGCCCAACTATCTCTAACTGAACTTAGAGACAAACAGGACAATTTAAGAATTAGGGCAGTACCGGACGTGGAAGGTGGCAACTTGTGTGATTTTCTCACACAGGAGTTTGAGGAACTTTGGGACCTTGAGTCAGATAAAGATTTCAAGATAGTGAGTGCCTTCAGAATTGGCAAAGGGGGAAGAAAGAACAAAGTGAGAGACTGCTTGATTTCACTTAGATCCAAAGAAGAGAGAGATAAAATATTGAGCCTCCATTACAAGAATCCATTGGAGATACAAGATTTGAGAATTGAAATCTTCAAAGACATTCCAAAGTATTTACTGGATTTGAGAGCTAACTACGGTGACCTAGTCCAACTGTTAAGAAGAAACAACATCATTTTCAAGTGGGAGTTCCCCCAGGGTCTGTCCTTTAATTACAAAGGGGAAAAAATGAAGATAAGATCAGAGGAGGACAAAGTGAGATTCTTGAACCATCACGAGGAAGATCTACAGAAAGAGACGGAAAAAGAGCTGAAGACATTAAGACCAGGAGACCTGGACATCGGGAACTTAACATCAGGCTTGGAAAAAACAGAGAAAGCATTACCACCTGTCAGGGAACTGACATCAAAGATCAATGGAGAGGGAAGTCGCTCCGAGGATGCAGGGGAGGGAACCAGCAAGGAGAGAGGGAGAGCTTCCGCTGGGGAAGGAAACCAAGGTGACACCAGGAAGAAAGGGGAGGCTGAGAGTACTTTGGAGGGAAGGCTCCGAGACTCTTCCAGTGAGATCAGTGGGGAGAGCGCAGGACCTCCGCTTGGCACGCCTACTCTGCGCAGAAGGCTTCCGCGCAGAGAAGCTAGGCGGAGATTGGGGGTGAAAGAATTTTTATGTTGGAAGAAGTTCAGGAAACGCCCACTGACGGATTCTGGCAGTGATTAAGACAGTCGCGTTTGCAAGGCGCTGTCAAACCAGGGAAAGTTTGAGCTATATAACCTGCTTGGAGCAGTTTGGAGTTTTACGCATGAGCAACACCATTTCCCATTACAGCAATCCGTCAGTCCTCTGAGTTGCTCGTGCACAGAGAAACAGGGGCAGCATCATGAGTCAAACTGGAGGAGCCGGGGCCGGAGAACAGGGGGGCAGAGGCGGACCTACTCTCGAGGAGAGAAACAGAGAGTTGGAGCAGCAACTCGCCCTACTAGCGGCGCGGCTGGATGAAAGGCGCACTCAGGATGCCCAGGGGAAGCCCACACCCATCGCAAGGAAGGTACCGGGACTAGTGCAGAAGTTTGGGGGCAATCCCAGAGACTATAACGCATTTAAGACAGAAGTGCAGTATGCGCTGGACCTGCAATACGGGGACTTTGTAGACGATGCAGAGAGGGTAGCCTTCGTGGTGGGGCATCTGGAAGGGTGCGCCAGAGATTGGGTCAGACCCTTGATGGCGTCGGAGAATGCTGCCTTGAAGGATTTGAGAAGGTTTTTTAGCGCCATGGACCATATGTTCTCGAGTGATGTGGAGCAGAGCGTGACCCGCAAAGAACTGATGGGGTGCAAACAAGGGAACCAATCAGTGAGAGAGTACTGGTCACAATTTGCGATGCTGATTCATAGACTTGGGTGGGAACTTAGTTCTGCGCCAGTGCAAATGCTATTTGAGGAAGGATTATCCCCTTGGGTTAAAGATGAACTCTCCCGCGCGCCCCGTCCGGAATCGATGGACCAGCTGACCAAGATGGCGTTGGCGGTGGGAGTACGCCAAGAGGCGCGCGCTCTAGAAGGGTGGGAAGGGAGAGCAGAGTGTTGGTATGACAACCGCATTCCGGACGTGCCTGAGCAACCCGCGCCGCCCGCGGAACCAATGGAGATTGGAGGAGCGTGCGCGCGCGGGGTTTCAAACTCCAGCGAGGCTCGCAAGAAGGAGGGGAAAACGACTAAGAAATGCTTTCTCTGCCAGCAGCCGGGACATTTTGCCAGAGTCTGCCCTCAGAAGAAGGCGTGGCAAGGAATGGTGGGGGCAGTGGATGGGGAGGAGGAAAGAAATAAAGAGCAGGGAAACGGGAATGCCTGTCTGCCCGAGAGTGGGCACAGCAGCCAGGCGAGCAACCAGTAAAGGTGCCCAAACCAGACCCTCCCCGAGCTGCCATAGCCATAGAGGTGATACTAGAACTCCCTAACGGACATCCTATGAAGGTGAAGGCGTTGCTGGATTCTGGCAGCTCTTGTAACTTTTTTAGCAGGGATTTTGCACTAGAGCACCAACTCCAAGTAGTGCCTCTAGAACACCCCCTGCAAGTAACGACCATTGATGGTAGAGAACTTCTGGGGGGGGGGAAGTGACCCACCAGACCCCCCCCCATGAAAATGAGGGTTGCCAGACACACTGAGACAATTGCCTTTCATGTAGCCACACTAGCAGGACCACCAATCATACTGGGAATGAGTTGGCTGGCACTGCACGACCCAGTGGTAGGATGGCACCAGCGGACAGTCACCTTTGGATCTGCTTACTGCGTGGAGCACTGCCATGGGGGAGAGACCCAAAGGATGGCAGTAGCAAGGGTGGCAGGGATGGCGGTAGGAGAAAAGGGTAGAATACCAGTTCAGTACGCAGATCTGGAAGAAGTCTTCAGTGAGAAGGAGGCTGATAAACTACCCCCTCACAGGCCCTTTGACTGTCAAATCAACCTACTCCCAGGAGCTCAGCTGCCTGTGGGTAAGCTGTACGCCATGTCGGACAGGGAGATGCAGGAGTTGCGGAACTTTATTGACAAGAACCTGAAGAGGGGTTTCATACGAGAATCAAGGGCGGTGGGGGGCAGTCCAGTGTTCTTTGTGGACAAGAAGGACTCTAAAGAGCCCAGGTTGGTCGTAGACTATCGGCGGTTGAACCTGGTGTCGGAACCAGTGACATTTCCAATGCCCAGAATTGACGACATTTTGGCCAGAGTAAGGAAAGGGAAGGTCTTTACCAAGTTGGACCTTCGGGGGGCATACAATTTGATAAGGATGAGGGAGGGGGATGAATGGAAAACCACCATGTTCACCCCTCTGGGGGCCTTTGAGTACTTAGTTATGCCCTTCGGATTACAATCAGGCTCAAGCACATTTCAAGCCTTCATGCACCACGTGCTGGGGTCCCTACTGTACAAGAATTGCGTAGCTTTCTTGGACGACGTGCTAATCTACTCGGAGGACGAAGAGCAGCATATAAAGGACGTCAGGGAAGTCCTGAAAAGGCTGCAGGAGCACCAGTTGTGGGTCAAATTGGAGAAATGCCAATTCCATGCCCGAGAGGTGGAGTTCCTGGGTTACAGGTTGTCTGACAAAGGCTTAGCCATGGACCCAGGCAAGGTGCAAGCGGTGCTTGAATGGAGGACCCCCAAGAACAGGAAGGACGTGCAGTGGTTCCTGGGGTTTGGCAACTTCTATAGGAAGTTCATCAAGAACTTCGCCCACTTAACAGCACCCATAACCGATTGCCTCAGCAGCAAGAAGAAATTTGAGTGGACGGAAGAGGCTCAGCAATCCTTCGAAAAGCTAAAGAGGGCGTTCGCTTCGGAAGAGCAACTCTTACACGTGGATCTGCAGAAACCAATGAGGCTGGAGACAGACGCGTCAGACAGAGCGGTGGGAGCGGTATTGCTCCAGCAGGGAAAGCGGGGAGAGTGGAAGCCGTGCGCCTTTTTCTCAAGGAAGCTGAACAAGTCAGAACAAAACTACACGGTGTACGACAGGGAACTGCTGGCCATTCATGAGGCTTTTCGCCGCTGGAGACATTTTCTAATAGGTGCACAGCACAAAATCCAGGTGTGCACGGATCATAAGAACCTGGAATATTGAAGGACTGCGCGAGCCCTGAACCAAAGACAGGTGCGGTGGGCACAGGAGTTTTCCAAGTTTTGTTTTGAAATTAGGTACGTGCCGGGGAGGGAAAACGTCAGAGCAGACGCTCTCTCTCGCAAACCGGAGTACTTGGAAGGAGAGGAAGTACCAGAAGTACGTCATGTCATACCCGAGGACCGGTGGGTGTGTGGGGGAGTGTTGGTAGGGAAACAAGAACTAGCCGGTTTAACGAGGGATGACCAGTACGCCCAAAACAAAATCAGGGAGATTCGAGATGCCGAAAATCAGGGGGGTTTTGAGGTTAAGGAGGGGGCTTTGTACTATAAGGGTGCGTTGTACATACCGGAAGGAGACTTGAGAATACTCAAACAACTGCATGACAACGCCACGGCGGGACATTTTGGTCAACACAAAACCATGTTGCTTGTCACCAGGCAGTTCTGGTGGCCAAGGGTAAGGGAGGATGTGCGGGAATACGTACGGGGGTGCGAGTGCTGCCAGCGAGCTAAAGCGGAGAGAGCAGCACCCGCGGGGTTACTGGAACCCTTACCCACACCAGAAAGACCATGGGAAGGGGTTTCAATTGATTTTATGACTGATTTACCCAAGTCCAGGGGGAAAACAGCAGTCATGGTGGTAGTTGACTTGATGACCAAAATGTGCCATTTTATTGCTTGCTCGCATGCATTGACTGCAGAGGAAACAGCTAGGCTGTTCGTGGATCACGTCTTCAGGTTGCATGGCGCCCCCTTGAGGATTTTATCCGACAGAGGGCACCAATTTACTTCCAGATTCTGGAGGAAGCTTATGAGTCTGCTGGAAGTTGAAGTTAGTTTCTCGACGGCCAGGCACCCAGAGACCAACGGACAAGCAGAAAGAGCTAATAGCATACTTCAACAGTATCTACGCTGCTACGTCAACGAAAGGGAGAACGATTGGGTGGACAAACTAGCGCTGGCTGAATTTGCATACAATAATGCGGAACATGTGTCCACGGGGATGAGTCCATTCATGGCCAATTACGGGTGTCATCCCAGGGCCTTCCCAGGGGAGGAGGGGGGTAGGTGGAGTGTACCGGCAGCCGAACAATTTGTGGAAGAAATGCAGGCTTTACACCAACAACTTAAGGTTAACCTGGAGCGGGCGAAGGAAGCGTACAAGAGGCAGGCAGACAAGCACCGCAAAGAAGGGGAAACTATAAGAGTGGGGGACCAGGTGTGGTTGTCTACCCAAGGGTTACCATTCAAAGGGGGGTGTAAGAAACTACGACCAAGGCGTTTGGGACCTTTCGAGGTCACACAACAGGTTAATCCTGTGACCTTTAGACTCAAATTGCCCACCAACATGAAACTGCACCCGGTGTTCCACCGGTCCTTACTCTCACCGTACAGGGAGGGATTGATGGGACAAGAAAGAGAAGCTCCCAGGCATCTCCGGGTAGAGGAAAGGGAACTCAGTGGTCATGCAGCTGAAATTCTCGATTCCAGGTGGAAAGGGAGGAGGGTGGAATATTTGGTGGCGTGGGAAGGGGAACCCGAATCAGAGAACACGTGGGTTCCGGCAGAAGAGATCAGGGATGAGTATCTGCAGGAGGAATTTCACCGCAGGTTTCCAAGGAAGCCTAAACCCTTAGGGAGGTTCTGGGAGGAGCAATTTGGTGACACGGAGGATGAAGAAGAGTTTGTGGGATTTCCCGTCTCAGAAGAGGAGGAAGGGGAGAGATCCGAGGAAGAGGAATCTGACTGGGGAGATTGGGCTGAGGAAAGAGAGAACAGCAGGTGGAGAGCGGTGTTGGAATCATCTGAGGAGGAGGATAGCTCTTTCCGGGGCTTTCCCGCTTCACCGTCCCCGGGACGGGAGGGGGAGGGGCCTGGGAGGGAGGTGGATGTCAGGGAACTGACATCAAAGATCAACGGAGAGGGAAGTCGCTCCGAGGATGCAGGGGAGGGAACCAGCAAGGAGAGAGGGAGAGCTTCCGCTGGGGAAGGAAACCAAGGTGACACCAGGAAGAAAGGGGAGGCTGAGAGTACTTTGGAGGGAAGGCTCCGAGACTCTTCCAGTGAGATCAGTGGGGAGAGCGCAGGACCTCCGCTTGGCACGCCTACTCTGCGCAGAAGGCTTCCGCGCAGAGAAGCTAGGCGGAGATTGGGGGTGAAAGAATTTTTATGTTGGAAGAAGTTCAGGAAACGCCCACTGACGGATTCTGGCAGTGATTAAGACAGTCGCGTTTGCAAGGCGCTGTCAAACCAGGGAAAGTTTGAGCTATATAACCTGCTTGGAGCAGTTTGGAGTTTTACGCATGAGCAACACCATTTCCCATTACACCACCCACTGATCAAGAACAACTGACGGGAGCAGTTGGAGGGACTACAGAATAATAACACAATGTCTCTGCAAGCACTAAGTTGGAACATCCGGGGTCTGAATTCCCCTGACAAGAGGAAAACAATCTTTCATTTGTTGAAAAAAGAAAATTTGGACTTGATTTGCCTGCAAGAAACCCACGTGATTAGAACACATAGGAAAGTATTGATTAACAAAAGACTGGGCCAAGAATTTATTTCATCAGACAAAGTTAAGAAGAGAGGAGTGGTGATCTATGCGAAAGAAAGTTTACCCCAAAATTTGTCCTTAAAGATGAACAAGGAAGATTTGTGGCAATTGAAATACAGGCCCAAGGAGAGAAATTTTTGATAGTAGGTGTTTATGCACCAAATGAGGGGAAATCAGAATTCTTTAAGAAACTGCATGAGACGTTGTTGGACTTTATGGATTATAACATCATTATGCTTGGAGATATGAATGGAGTGGTATCGACAAACATGGACAAGTCAGACAGACAAATAATAACAAAAGATGGAAGACTACCGAAATCTTTTTTTGAAATGACAGACAATATGGATCTAATTGATACGTGGAGAACTAAGAACCCCCTAAGTAAAGAAGGGACTTTCTTTTCTGAAGCCAAGAAGACCTGGACAAGAATTGACCAAATCTGGATAACCAGAGGAATGGCTCCAAAGATTCGAAAGGTGGAAATTTGCCCCAAAACCTGCTCTGACCATAACCCTGTGAAACTGGAAATGAAACTAACAATGACTGGCTCCTTCAGATGGAGGATGAATGACACCTTGTTTAGAGATCCAGAAATTACTAGGAAGGCCCAAAAAATGGTGAAAGACTATTTTGAGATAAATTTGAAGACATCAGTGGAAAAAAGGGTAATCTGGGACGCAAGTAAAGCTGTTATGAGAGGATTCTTGATTCAGTAGAATGCAATAAAAAAGAGATATCAAGAAGAGAAAAAGGGAAAGATCTTGGAAAAAATAAAAGAAGGAGAGAAGAAGCTTAGAGTTAAACCAAAGTCGCAGGAAATTTTGAGAGAGATCAAATTTTACCAAGCACAATATATGAAAATGACAAATCAGGAGATAGAATGGAAAATTAAACATATGAGACAGAAGACTTTTGAATCTGCTAACAAATGTGGGAAATTGCTAGCATGGCAATTGAAGAAAAGACATAAGTTAAATACTGTGACTAACCTTGAAGTGAATGGAAAGAACATACAAAACCCACTGGAGATTAGAAACTGCTTCCAGAGATATTTCAAACAACTTTATACACAAGGGCCACAGACAGAGACTAAAATTGATCAATTTCTGAAAACCAATGGATTACAAAAAATTTCTCAAGAAAATAAACTATTGTTGAACTCTAAAATATCAGAACAAGAGGTTGAAGGTGCCATACAGACTATGCAATTGGGAAAATCTCCAGGGCCTGATGAATTAACCTCCAAATATTACAGAACTTTGAAGGACTATTTGATTCAACCACTAAAGGAGGTTTGCAACGAAATCATGGAGGGGAAAAAGGCGCCGGAGTCGTGGAAAGAAGCTTTCATCACACTTATACCTAAAACTGAGTCTGAGAAGACACATCTCAAGAACTATCGTCCCATATCCCTGCTTAATGTGAATTACAAAATTTTTGCTGATATTTTGGCTAAAAGACTTAAAAAAGTTTTAGCAGAAATGATACATAAAGACCAGGCTGGCTTTCTCCCTGGTAGACATTTGTCTGATAATATGAGAAATGTAATTAACATTTTGGAAAAGTTACAAGTGAATATTAATACAAAAGCGGTTTTGATATTCGTAGATGCGGAGAAAGCCTTTGACAACATTTCTTGGAGTTTTATGAAGAAAAATCTGCAGGGGATGGGGGTTGGACAAAATTTTGAAAATGGTATAGGTGCGATTTATTCTGAACAAAAGGTTAAACTTATAGTTAATAACATAGTGACAGAAGAATTTAAAATTGAGGAAGGGACACGACAAGGCCGCCCAATTTCCCCATTGCTTTTTATTTCGGTCCTGGAGGTCTTGCTAAATATGATAAGAAGGGACCAGCTGATTCATGGTATTCAGGTCAGAGCAAAACAATATAAACTTAAAGCCTTTGCAGATGATCTTGTATTGACATTACAAGAGCCAGTACCTAGTACCAAGAGGGCTTTAGAATTAATCCAGGAGTTTGGTCATGTGGCAGGCTTTAAGTTAAACAAGTTAAAAACTAAGGTTTTGGAGAAAAACTTGACGCCGATGGAGAGAGAGAGGTTTCAGAAAGAGACAGATCTGACACTAGTAAAGAAGGTAAAATACTTGGGGGTGAATATGACTGCTAAGAATGCAAATTTATTTAAAGATAACTATGAGAAATGTTGGTCAGAAGTGAAGAAGGATTTAGAGATTTGGTCGAATTTGAAGCTTTCCTTGTTGGGTCGGATTGCTGTCACTAAGATGAATGTACTGCCGAGAATGTTGTTTTTGTTTCAATCATTACAAATTATTGACAAGATGGATTGTTTCAAGAGGTGGCAAAGAGATATCTCTAGATTTGTCTGGCAGGGCAAAAAGCCCAGAATAAAATTTAAGATACTTACTGATGCTAAAGATAGAGGGGGGTTTGCCCTGCCGGACTTTAAACTCTATTATGAATCAGCAGCTTTTTGCTGGTTGAAGGAATGGCTACTTCTTGAGAACACTGACATCCTAGATCTTGAAGGTTATGATAATGTATTTGGGTGGCATGCATATTTGTGGTATGACAAGGTTAAAGCGCATAAAGCATTCAAAAACCATATTGTCAGGAAAGCACTATTTAATGTCTGGACAAGATATAAAGATTTTTTGGAGAATAAAACTCCAAGGTGGTTATCACCTATGGAAGCGAAAGCTATGAAAAAACTTAATATGGAGGCAAAATGGCCAAAGTACTGTGAAATTTTGGAACAGGAAGGTGACAAGTTGAAATTGCAGAGTTATGAGAAGCTCAAAGGGAAGGTGCGAGACTGGTTACATTATTTTCAAATAAGAGAGGTTTATAACCAAGATAAAAAAATTGGTTTCCAGGTGGAAAAATCAAAGTTGGAAACAGAATTGTTAGAACCCAATGCTAAGATATTATCAAGAATGTATAATTTGCTGTTGAAATGGAGTACTGAGGAAGAAACGGTAAAATCTGCTATGATTAAATGGGCACAAGATATGGGTCATAATATTATGTTTGCTGACTGGGAACAGTTGTGGACCACTGGGATTAAATTTACGGCATGCAATGAGGTGTGAGGAAGTCAGGAAAATAAGTTAAGTAAAAATGAATATTTAGAAAAGAGTGATTTGTGTTTTTCTTATTTTATTTTATGTGTGACAATTGCTTTATTTCTCTTGCTAAATGTTTGTATTTTATGTATTGTGAAAGTTTGTATTGTTGTCTTTCATATTTTTTCTGTGTTTCTCTGTGTTTTTATTGTTCTATTTTTCTATTGTTAAACCTAATAAAATATCATATTAAAAAAAAAAATAAGCTGATTCCCTTCCCCAGAAGATGGGCTGCCTCTCCCAATCCCGGGACGCTCTCTGGGATCCCCCTGGAGCTTGCTCTCTCCCTCCGGCACTGATGGCAGTTCCCTGACAGGTGCATTAGCTAAAAACCATTAACTTGAGCACTTGAGCAAATGTATAAACAGGAACCCAGCTGTATAAACAAAGCCCTCTCCTTTATCAGTCCGTGACGCTTAATGGATGGCCTTGTCAGTTCCGAAGTGGAGACAGGATGGCAGAGCTGGGGCTTATCTTATTTTGTGGGTTGTAAATATCCTGACACACTGACGCACAGACCTTGCAAGACACCCCCGCACTCAGGGATGGCGCCAGGAGTGCTCTTAGAGTTGGTGACCTTCTTACCCCAAGATAAGGAATACAGGAACATCCTTTTACGGTCAAGAGTACAGGAACAGGAACATCTGTTTATGGTCATGGATGTCAACTTACGTGTATAAGCTGACGTGGCTGGATTCCTGGGGAGGGGGCAAGGGTACCAGAAAGGGTATATAAGCTGTGTGTAACTGCTCTTTAAGTGCTCTTGCTGTGAACCTATCATGCAGTGCCTTCTGCTACCCGGAGAGCAGAATAAACTCTTTCTCTGAATCCACCTCGGTGTCATTTGACTTCCTTTCTCCCTCCCAGGAGCAATGCAGACCCCACCAATCGGTAGAGTCTAAAAAAGCTACATTTCTTGGTGCATTGGCCGGGAATCCGTGTTCCCCGAGGATGAGGGATGAAGGTCCGAGGCATCACTGCAGGCGAACAGCTCGGATCGGCGTCGGCGGCTCCATCCTACCAGTTCACAGGAGGAATCGGCCACCCCGTTCCTGAGTGGAGACGCTGCAGCGGCGAGAGAAAGAGACAGCGGCCGCACGGGAAAAGGGTACCCAAGGGAAAGGTAAGCTCCACCGCTTATTTTGTGGGAGCCAGGGATCTGATCAGCCCCAACTGGTAGGGCAGTAAAGTGCCACCGGTTTCCGGTAGAGAGCAGTAAAGTGCCGCCGGTTCTGGGAAGTTGGTGGGTAAAGGTGATTGGGGGAGGTGCATGGGGTTTGTATGTGCATGGGGACACTCCAATGAATGTTTGAGTGCATGAGACGTTGGGGCTCAGGGCCACTGGCAAAGCGAAGTGTGGTCCTTGAAGTGCAGTTCCTGGCAACGCGAGTCCGTCCAGGCCACCAACAGGACATGGAGAAAGGTGACTGAGTGAGAAATTACATTAGGTGAACGGAGTTTCCCAAATCATGGGGGGACAAAGCAGTAAATCGACCCCCTTGCAGTGTGTGTGTGTTTTCTGGATAATTGGAAGAATGCTACAAAGGGAGATGATTGGGGATTTTAAATCCCATGATCATGCAGATCAGGAGAGAAGTGAGAATGTTGGAACAGGAGAAAAGTTGCTTAGTGTGTTGTAAAGACGGTTGAGTGTTTATGCTGATTAGTATTAATGAAATTAATATATTCAGATGCTATTATTGAGAGAATTTACTAAATATAGTAAAAGCTGAATTGCATAGAGGCTGTGTGTGACCAGCAGCACACTTAGTCACTGTCTTGCATGTGCTGTTAAAATACACTCAGATCCTTGGTTGAGGTTTTCATGAGTAAAAACAGCTTTTAAAAGAATTAATCCACAGCTGTTGCAATGCTCAAAATGCAAGCTATCTCTGGTTTGGTTTCTGTATTTAAACTATACAAGTTTTGAAAAACTGGCTAGGATTCTGTATGCTGCTGAACCATGGTGAATAATTGGAAGAGGAAGAATTTTGTTTTGACTGTAACTGCATTTTCCCCAGAACTATTTTTATCTGAAGTATGTAAGGTGTAAATGAAATCAAAGAAATGGGTGTGCAATTCGAACCTTTATATTAATGTATCAAAAGACTTTCAAGTTTATATTTGCGGCCACCCAGGGGAGGAAAATATATTGGTTTGGAGTAACTTTAGGAATTGTGAGCAGCAACCATTCCCCTTTCCCTTTGAACTATTTGGGCATTAATTTTGAAATTTCTGAGTAATATCTGCTAGTTGCTGACACTTGGTGGGGATTATATGCAACTCCAAGACATATGTTCTCTTGGAAAAATGTGCCGTTTATTGTTTTTAAAACTTTGGCTGTTACTGGAGCAGTAAGCCGCCGGTCCTGCCAGCTCCAGAAGAAGAGGAGGGAGGAGTAATTTGGCCCCCTCCATGCACCAACTGCACCAGGGGTTTGTTTGTTCAGCAGCCGAGGGCGCTGACAGAAAGCAAAGAATCTTCTGCCACACCTTTACCAAAGCATTCAGTTGGGCCCTAATGGTTCAGTAGTAGTTATTGGGCCTGAATTGACGTCCACCTGCACCCAGTTGTGGTGCCAGGTGCAACTTATTGTATGTGCTGGCATCATTTTGCTCACATTTAAATTCACAGACATCTGCAGCGTGGGGAGCCCTGCAGGAGTTCCCCGCAGGGCTCCCCACGCTGCGGATAGCAGCCTGCCGCCGGGCGGACGGGGCACCCTGAAGCAGAGCGCCCCTCGCGCCAGGCAGACATCGGCCAGCCCCACAAGCTCGGGGGACAGCAGGGAGGCGCAGCGCCGCCATCCCACTGTTCCTCGACCTGGTTCGGTTTCCCTGACCTGCTTTTGGGGGGGGGGAAATAAAGGGGGGGGAGATTTCCTTTATTTCCCCCCCAAAAAACTAGGTGCGTCCTATGGGACGGAGCGTCCTATGGAACGAAAAATACGGTAAATATGCAAAAAGTTGGTGTTAAAAGTTGAGTTGCACTCTGTTTCCTTCTGTGTGCCATTCAGATGCAGAAATGAGTTTATACTTACTCAGCATGGTCATCAAGTCAGTGTCTATTGTGGGTTCTTAAACATTCTGAATACAGTGTGCGCTCTTTCTTTGCTGTTTCTTTGAGTTCTGATGTCACTTATCTGAAAGTCAACATTAGATGCTTATTCCTCCTGTTTAATAGGAATACCGTTTCAAACTGTTATCAGATGTTTTCTTATAAGAAAATTCAGCCATACAGCAGGTAGCACTTAACCTATTGTAGTGCCCTAATTTTAACTGAACCACTGTCCCAAGTCAATTAAGTACATGAATATGTATATCAAGATTAAAATTACTTGCAGATAAATAATAATAGGGGGAAACTGTCTGTTGGGAGTGGCTCAGAACTTACAGGGTTAAGAGTTCTGAGTGATGACGCCTCACATTCTTCGAGGCGTGGCAAAAGAACACTGACGCAAGTGGGAGTGTTCTGTATCTCTGAGAGAGAGAGAGAAACGCAGTCTGCGTGTTTGCTCCGTTGAGCAAGCGAGATGTCCGCTCGGTCTCCAGGCAGGAGATTTATAACTGTTGTGTTTTGCTAAGGAATAAAGACTTTAAAGATAAGGAGACTGCTGTGTTTCAGCCTGAGTTATTACCACACGACAGAACGTTCCTGCTTCTGCTGCTGCTGTGTTTACTCTGCCGAGTCAAAGGTCCCGGGGGGAAGAGCAGAGCTGCGAAGGGAAGTGTGCCGGACCCCCCTGGACGTAATTGACCCGAATAGGTTATGGGGGTCAGCAATAAAGATAAGCAACGTTCGTGCGTGTGAGGAGGCTGCAGCCGGAGGCCAGCTGATGAGACGCTGGGAAAGAGATACTGCAGGCAAAGAGGCTGAGCAGCAGCCAAAGGCCAGCTAAGGAGTAACTGGAGCCAGCCGGGAGGAGCTGAGATCTGCCGGACCGGGAGGTACCTGTAAGTAAGCTGGGCCCCCGGGGAAAGATGGCAGACAGCCGTGAATTGCGTGCAGTCCCTTTTGAAGAGGCAGACGGGAAGGAGCCCTGGGTCGGTTGGCAGGCACTGAAAAGAGTGGGAGCCACACCAGAGGGGGCTAGACGCCAGCCTGAGGGACGCCCAGAGGGGGCCAGATGCTGCACAGAAGCTGGGGAACGCCCAGAGAGCCCAGGAGGGGCTGAGGAATGCCCAGAAGGCCCAGAGGGGGCTGGGACTGTGTTGGAGGGCTGCCGGAATGCCCCTACATATGAGCTGCATGCTGGAAAGCTGCTGGAAGCTGGGAAGAGGAAAGCAGTGGCTAGCTGTTCCTCTGGAGGCTGTGCACCAAAGTTTGGGGGTGCAGGCCAGAAAGGCCATTCCAAGGGTCTTGAGAGTGCCCAGGCTGTTTGGCAGGAGCTGGAGGGGGTTTGCAGAGAAACCACAGCAGAAGCCAAAAGCCATTTTCCCAACGGCAGAAAAGCCTCAAGGAGGAGGGCTGCTGGAAAGGTTGGGGGGGCACTGACGTCCAAAGGCAAGTTTGAAAAGTTTTCCACTAGGCGATGTTTTGTTTGTGCCTCGGCTGAACACCTGCGATGGAGCTGCCCACAGAGAGCGAGAGAGCTAGGGCAGGATGTTTCCAAGGTCGTTTCCCATGGGAACCAGCCGGGTTTCCATGGCAACAGCGCAGGCAGGCGTGAGAAAGCTTATCAGCTGACTGCTTCGATGGCTATTGTGGAAAACACCACCTGCAACGAGAGCTCCAAGGTCGGGGGCAGCAGGAAGTCAGTTGCAAAGGCAACAAAGAAGGACAACTCCGGAGGGGGGAGAGTGCTACGTTGGGTTGTTGACTCGGCTGCGAATGCCCATTTGGTAACAGCGCCACCTGATGGACAAATGTGGAACTGCAAGGCTGTTTCAACTGAGAAAACAGTTAGATTTGCTACAGGTTCACAGGGCCGTGTAACCCATGTTTCTAATATGTTTGTCTCTTTCTTGCAGGCTGAATTGAAGGTTTATGTTCTCCCTGAGATAAAACATTGCTTGCTGTCTGTACCTTGTCTTTTACAGGAGGGATATTCTGTGAGTTTTGAAAACGATGTTTGTACAATTTCCAGAGATGGGAAGGAGCTCGTAAGTGTTGGAAAGGATCAAAACAACCTCTTTGTTCTGGAATCACCTCTCGAGGGTGAGGAAAATGCTGGAAAAGCCACTGACCACACTCATGTGTCGTGTGCTTGCGTGTGGCACAAGAGGATGTCACATGGGTCTTGTGAGGACGTCCAGATGTTATCAGAGTGCACCAAAGGTTGCAAGGTAAAAGAATGTGGTAAACCTTTGAATTGCAAGGCTTGCAGAAAAGCCAGAAACAAGGGATTTAGCCATCCCAGGGTTGAGAGAGTAACCACAAAGCCTTTTGAGCTTGTGCATGCAGACCTTTTAGGTATGCCACAGCCAAGTCTGGGCAAGGCCAAGTGGCTGATGGTGCTGACAGATGATTTTACTAGGAACTCCTGGGCTTTTTCTCTGAAAGCTAAGGAGGAAGCAGCGCAACTGATCAAAGATTGGGTTGCAGAGGTGGAACTGAGGTTCTCCACCAAGGTGCAAGGGTTCAAATGTGACCGAGGTTCTGAGGTCACTGGGTCTGCTCTAAAGGGTTTCTTTCGCCAGAGGGGGATACGTCACAAGGTGACTTCTCCTCAGGAGAGTGGCGTGGCAGAGCTTAGGAGTAAAGCTCTGGTTCGAGCATCCGAGATCCTACTGGATGACTCCGGTTTGCCTCACAGTTTTTGGGGGGAGGCGGTAAAAACGGCCAATTTCTCGATGAACAGGTGCTACAATGCAGTGGTAGGTGACACCCCATATTTCTTGCTCAACGGACAGAAGCCACAGGTGCATTTCTTCCGTTCGTTTGGTTGCAGGGCCATGGTGCCTGTACCAAAGTGGTTGCAGCAAGAGGGTGGTCCAAAGTACCAGGAAATGATCTTCTGTGGGTATGAACCTGCGACAAAAGGGTGGAGATTCGCATATCCAGAAGGTGATCAGACCAAGCTTCTGGTCAGTAAACAGGCTGAGTTCTTTGAGCAGGATGGTTGGGCAAGGCGCAAAGTGCGCTCTGACGTTCACTCAGATTGTCTGTCTGACTCTGAGGAGGAAAGAGAGCCAGAGCCCGAGCCTGCTGGTGGAGACCAGGTCCCTGAACAGAGTAGGGCGTCTCCACAGGTTGTTAAGGGAGTGTCCAAGAGTGAGCCCTCATCTCCTGTGCGCATAATGGAGAAAGCTCACAGACGTGTCAAGTCAGAGGGGGAGTCTTCTGATGAGGAAGACGCACATGCTGGCCCCAGTGGGTCAGGAGGAGCACCCCAGTTTGTGCCCAGGCGGTCATCGCGGGCTACAAAGGGAATTCCACCTGAGAGGTTTCAGGTCACAAATGCGTGGGTTGGTTTCGCACAGTGCGAATCTGAGGTTCGTGAGGTTCAACAGGTGCCTAACAACGATGCCAGGAAGGGGCGGAAGGCAATGGGGAAGGTGTTGAACACTCAGAGGTCCTCTCAGAATGTGATTCGAGAGGGGGTGTTGGGAGTGGCTCAGAACTTACAGGGTTAAGAGTTCTGAGTGATGACGCCTCACATTCTTCGAGGCGTGGCAAAAGAACACTGACGCAAGTGGGAGTGTTCTGTATCTCTGAGAGAGAGAGAGAAACGCAGTCTGCGTGTTTGCTCCGTTGAGCAAGCGAGATGTCCGCTCGGTCTCCAGGCAGGAGATTTATAACTGTTGTGTTTTGCTAAGGAATAAAGACTTTAAAGATAAGGAGACTGCTGTGTTTCAGCCTGAGTTATTACCACACGACAGAACGTTCCTGCTTCTGCTGCTGCTGTGTTTACTCTGCCGAGTCAAAGGTCCCGGGGGGAAGAGCAGAGCTGCGAAGGGAAGTGTGCCGGACCCCCCTGGACGTAATTGACCCGAATACTGTCAGACTGTCCTACAGTTTATTTAAAAAGTCAATCAACTTTCAAGTGCAGCCCAACAAAACTCCCTTTTGCAGTGAATATTCTGCAGAAAGAATTTAAAACAGAAGCATATCTTAGAGGCAAAGGTAGGATAATCACAGTAGTATGCTACCTTCCCAGAGGATCTCATTATTTTGTGATTTAATCTCTGCCTGCAATTTGTGTGTGTATATGCTGTAATCACATTTAACCTTGAGAAAAGCCAGCATCTTGTACATGTTTTCAGCAGGGAGACCTTATACTGTTAAATGAGAAAAACTACGTCTGACTTTACACTTGCTGTGATGACAACAATAGCTCAAACAAATACTTATGTGCTTTTAAGCTTTCTGTTTGTGTGAATGAGTTCAGATGCCAGATTATCACCTGTGTTACCTGGTTAACGTACTTCATCTTTGTGTCAGTGAAGATCATGCTGATGGAAAGGGGGCAAGTTATATAAAATATTTTTCAGGCATGAATAAAAGTATTTGGGGAAAAAACTTGTGCAGGGAAACCCCATTCCTGTGGGATTATACCCTGCATTGCCTAACCCCACTTTTTAGTGGCCCCACTCCGCCAGGTGTATGACCCCTTGGAGCCGCTCAACGCCGAGGGCAACCGGCCCCCACGCACCTTTACTATGCAACATGTGCCGTTTAAAAGCGCGGATGTTTGCAATTGGAAAAACCAGAATCCTTCTTTTGAAGAGGCTCTCTCTGATTCCAACAATTTAACTTGCAAGTCAAGTTTGCTGGCAAGTTCCGCAACTTGTGACTGCAACAAAACATTCTGCTGCCAGACCGCCTCCATCGATAACCCTCCTCTGGCTCCCCCAGCTGCTCCCTTCGGCTGTTCGGACGTACCTGTCAGGGGCTCAGGAGCAGAAGCACAGGGGAGAGAGCAAATAGAGAGCGAAGGAGAGGAATCCGAGGGGAGCGTAGGGGAGTATGACAGTGACCCGAGAGATTCCATGAGCTTCTCCAGCGAATCAGAAGATTCCCAGAAGGGGGCGCCTATGGTAAGGACAAGGGGGGTCCCAGGGGGGACGCACCAGAAGCAAGGGGCCAGCGGGGACTCCCAAGGGAGCAGTGGAGGATCAGGACCAGCTCCCCCACTCAGAGTCACATGAGTCAGGACCAGCCTCTCCTCCAGCGGGGAGAGAAGATGAGTCAGGGCTGACCACGCCCCCGTCGGAAAGTGGGGAAACGGAGGGGAGGTCAGGTCCAGCTAGCCTCCCCGAAGGAGGGAGCAGTGACACAAGTGTAACGGTCAGAAGGAAAGTGGGAGGCTGCGCGCGCGCGCCAAGTTCAAATGTGCAGGAGCGCGGGACAGCAGAAAACCCGGATTGGGAGCCAGGTCCTAAAGCCCGAAGGAGGGAGGGGGAAGAGTCAGGGGACTCAGCGTGAGAAGAGTCTAGGAAGGGTGAGACCCCGACGGGCAGGCGGACCCAGAGGAGGAAGGAACAGAGGAAGAGGTGGAGTAAGGCTTGAGTCTTAAACTGGTGTCAGGGGGGAGGAGATTCAGACGGAGCTTCGGCGGTCTAAAGTCAGAGACGTAGCGTTGCACGCTGCGCGTGTGGAAGTGAAACTGAACTTCAATAAAGACTTTTATACTAAAGAACGAAGCAGCGTTGGTCTTCTGTGAGCTGGGACCTCGGGCAGCGCTGACAGTACCTTTTTTGTCTTTCGATGGGTTTTGCATGGCTCAGCTTCCCTCTCCTTGCGAAGAGAACTGAGACTCCCAGAATGCTGAGATGGCTTGTGAACGCTCTCTGCAAGAAATGCCTCTGCTCACTCAGAGATACATATATACAGTCTTTATTTTACATATGTACAAGCAGCACGTTACAACCATGCATCTGAATCCTCCGGCTCAGATTCTGGGAGTGCCTTACGCCCGCCCCGTCTCCAACAGAAAAGGTGTGGAATTTTCATGTGATGTCTCTGTCCCCTCCTCTTTAACACTCTCCTTTCTTTGGCAGACGGAATAGGCATTGTTTCGCTGTCTGTGCCAGAACTTCCTGTGTGGTGTTGAGGCTCTGGTCCAACATCTGTGAGCTGTCCTTCCTCCTGGCATTCCCTTCTTTCCTCCATCGCCACTTCCTGCCCCCCTTCCTCTGCCTGTCTCTGCTCCTCCCCTTCATTCTCTGGCAATACCATGACATACGCCAAGCTGGAAAAGTGTGCTTTTCACCAGGAGCGCATGGAATTCCTGGGATACATCATCTCCCCTGCAGGTCTCCAGATGGACCCCCGAAAGGTGCAGACGGTGCTGGATTGGAGCCCCCCCCCCAAGGATGTAAAGGGGGTACAACAGTTCATTGGGTTTGCCAACTTCTACCGCCACTTCATTCAGGGATTTTCACATGTGGTTGCTCCCATTTGCGCCCTCGTCCGGAAGGATGCCACGTTTCAGTGGACACCGGCAGCGCAAGAGGTGTTTGAGTTCCTGAAGGAGGCATTTACCTCTGCCCCCATCCTGGCCCATCTGGACTCACAACTACCTTTCATACTCGAGGTGGACGCCTCGGACCAGGCGATTGGGGCCGTGGATGTTAGGATATAGTTCAATTCCACCTTAAAAGGGTACAGGCACGACGTTTGTGTATCACATGCCTGTTTACTTCCAGTTCTCGCTGGGAACTTCTGTTGCATGTTGCTTTTGTATTACTGCTGTTTTTCCCGGAGACTAAGGCAAGCAGTCATGTTTTTCCTCTGTTCCTGACTACGCTGAATAAAGCTGTAAATATGCTCTCTCTGTCTGCCTCTTCCGTTGTGGATGATTTACATACTCTGCTGACAGAGTGTACACGAGTCTCGGAACATATCTGAGGCTCGTGTCGCTGACTGACGGGAGACCAGTGATTATCCAGAGCCAGCTGGGGGTCTGCCTGATGCCCCCGTCTCCCCGGCAGTATCCGAACAACATGGTTTCGGGCCCAGAATCACGGCGCTTACAGGAGAGTAAGACTGCTGATGCCTGTGAGATCCTGGCAGCGACAGAGGTATGTGGAGAAAAGCAAGGCTTTTCTGTGTTGCGGCAGAGAGTCTTTGAACTCCAAGCCAAGTAATTAGGCCCAAGAGAGAAGCAGGCCTCTTAATTTACGACCTGCCAGAGATAAAGAGCCTTTGAAGGGAATGAGGCTCACTGCTGAAGTAAAGAGCTGAAATGGAGCTTTTACAAGCCTCAGATGGGGTTCTGTGCCCAAAGCTTAATGGCCACAATTATCAGACCTGGGCAAGGTACTGCGAGGGCCAATTGAGAAAGTTTGGAGTGTGGCACAGTGTCTGAAGCCCTTCCACCTGTTGGGATACTGCCAGGGAGACAAAGTCCATCTGAGCCCCCAAGCTCGGTTGCCGGACGATCCATCAATCTCCCATAGACAGGCAATATCAGCAATTAGCGACACGAAGCCTCAAGAATAGATTGCCGCATTCTTAGGCTGGTGCACACTCTATCAGCAGAATTCACACAGCAAAAGATGCACAGCAGGAGAGCATATTTACAGTTTATTCAGCGATGGTCAGAACAAAGAAACCATGACCGCCTGCATCGGTATGTTCAGGCAAGAAGAAGGAAACGAAAGCAACTGAAAACATAAACATCCTGTGAACAGGAAATACGCAGACTCTGTGACTCACAAAGCCTGCTCCCTTTTAAGGTGGAACGGAAATATCCCAACATCCTCCCCCTTTCCGTGTAACCTGTAGTACCTGTGGTTCAACCCAATTGCAACCTTTGTACGTAAACCTTAAGTTGTTCTCTGTTAACAACCTTAGACAACAGATCAGCAGGAATTTCATTTCCTGGCATGTAGGACACCTGAATGAGTCCTTTCTGAATACACTCTCTTGCACAATGTAGCTTAATCTGCAAGTACTTGGTTCTTTGCTTGCAACTCTCCGAGTTCAGCAAAGCCAAACAAGATCTATTGTCTTGATACACTTGTATAGGACATTTCACAGAAACCCCGATGTCCTTAAACAGTTGCATCAACCATTCACAATCCATGAGTGAAAATGACAGAGCAATGGGTTCTGCTTCACAGGAACTTAGGCTAACTGTCGTCTGCTTTTTGCACAACCAGTCAAACAGGCAGTGGTTGTGTTGGGATACTGCCAGGGAGATAAAGTCCATCTGAGCCCCCAAGCTCGGTGCCGGACGATCCATCGACCTCCCGTAGTCACGCAGTACCAGCAATTTAGCGACACTAAGCCTCAGGCTTAGTGCACACTCTAACAGCAGAATCCACACAGCAAAAAGTTGCACAGCATGAGAGCAGAACATGCATATTTACAGATTTATTCAGCGTTGGTCAGAACAAAGAAAACATGACCGTCTGCTCCGTCTGCTCAGGCAAAAAAAAGCAGAAAACGAAAGGAACTTACAACATAAACATCCTGTGAGACAGGAAATGCGCAGGCTGTTATACAAACATCCTGCTCCCTTTTAAGGTGGAACGGAAATATCCTAACATCCTCCCCCTTTCCGTGTAACCTGTAGTACCTGTGGTTCAACCCAATTGCAACCTTTGTGCGTAAACCTTCAGTTGTTCTCTGTTAACAACCTTAGACAACAGATCAGCAGGAATTTCATTTCCTGGCATGTAGGACACCTGAATGAGTCCTTTCTGAATACACTCTCTTGCACGATGTAGCTTAATCTGCAAGTACTTGGTCCTTTACTTGCAACTCTCCGAGTTCAGCAAAGCCAAACAAGATCTATTGTCTTGATACACTTGTATAGGACATTTCACAGAAACCCCAATGTCCTTAAACAGTTGCATCAACCATTCACAATCCATGAGTGAAAATGACAGAGCATTGAGTTCTGCTTCACAGGAACTTAGGCTAACTGTTGTCTGCTTTTTGCACAACCAGTCAAACAGGCCGTGGTTGTACATGTAGCATACTCCAGAAGTGCTTGTACCATCCGTGGTGTCACTTCCAAAACTTGCATCTGCAAAGATTTCAAGACCTCCAGTCTTCTGACTGGTGAACCTCAGCCTGTAGTGCATAGTCCCTTTCAAATACCGGGCTATGCGCTTCAGAGCTTTCCAATCCTGAACAGTAGGATTGTTAGCATGTCTGCTCAGCAGGTTAGTGCTTACAGCAATGTCAGGTCTTGAACATCTAGCAATGAAATTCAACTTGCCTAGAATGCATCTGTATAGCGTTGTGTCAGAAAACGCTTCAGCAGTACTATCTACCTGGTAACCTGTCACCATCGGTGTGTCTGCTGGGTTTGCATCAACCAAATTCAACCTGGTTAATACATCAGCAATTTTCTGTGTTTGGTGTACCAGAAAATTACCTGCTTGGTCCCTCTCCACCTGCAGAGAAAGATAGTTGGATACCTCACCAAGATCCTTCATGTCAAAGTGCTCCTTCAGCTGAGCTAGGGTGCTTTGGTAAAAAGCCTGATTCTTCCAAAACATCAGAAGATCATCAACAAAACATAAACAATACAGTTTGTTTTGCCCCTCCTCCTTGACAAACACACACGGATCAGCTTTGCCCTGGTGAAAACCTAGAGAAAGCAACGTTTCAGTGAGTTTTGTGTTCCAACACCTGGCACTCTGCTTGAGACCATATAAGGATTTCCGCAGTTTACAGACCATTCCCTTCTGTATCTGCATTCCATCAGGTGGAAGCATGTACAGCTCCTCCCCCAAAATCCCGTACAAAAAAGCTGTATTTATGTCATGATGGGAAACATGCAGTTTCTCCTCCGCAGCGATCTTGAGCATCAGCCGAATGCTCTCATATTTGACCGTGGGTGAGTAGGTCTCGTGGTAATCCTGTCCTGGTACCTGTGAAAAACCTCTGGCAACCAATCTGGCTTTGTGTCTGACAACCTTGCCATTCTGGTCTGTCTTGGCCTTGAAGACCCATTTGCTGCCAACCAGTCTCATCCCTGGGACTACCGGTACCAGTTCCCAAGTTTGGTTCCTATTCAAGGAATCAACTTCAGCCTTCATGGCATTAAGCCAAGGCTCAGCATCTTTAGAGGTTAACTCCTGGACCTCTTTGAAGCTTGAAGGTTCCCACACCTTCTCTGAGCTACTAAGAACAGCAGTTGCCGTCTTAGCAAACTCATCAGCAAATCTTTTTGGAGGTTTGCCTTTGGTCGCCCTTTCAGACCTGCGAACCAGACGCAAGTCTTCTGGACTCATCTCCTCTTTCTTTGGAGAAAAGTGACCAATGGTGAACAGTGGTTCTTCCAGTTCATTGTCAGACTCATCAGATGGTCTGACTGAGGCCTTTGCGCTCTTGTAGTCTGCTGTGTCATCACTGTCACTGACAGCAGCAGCAGCACCGCCCACTGAACTGGAATCCGAACTCTGATCATCATCATCATCATCATCCTCAGTTTCCTCAGCTTTCTCAGCATGATCTGCTTTCTTCACATCACGTTCATCCTCCTCTGGGTAACTCTGGAAAATTCCCACATTTTCCCCCCACTTAGGATTGTACTCAACACTCCTTGTGAACTTAATGGATTTAGAGTTAGTCATCCATACCCTGTATGCACCTTTTTCGTACCCCATGAACAAACCATGTGCCCCACGCTTCCCAAGCTTGTTGCTTTGTGGGGTGTGCACCCACATGTCAGAACCAAAGATTCTCAAGTGCTTGACATTAGGTTTCTTACCAAACATCTTCTCATAGGGAGTACAACCAATAGGTGATGACAGTCTCCTGTTAAAAGAATAAACAAAATTCGCCAAAGCCTCCCCCCAAAACTTCTCAGGGAGATTGGCATCATGCAACAAGGTTTTTATCCCTTGCAGCAACGTTTGATTTGCTCTCTCCGCAAGCCCATTCATCCATGGCGATCTAGGCGTTGACAAGTCATGCTGGATTCCCTTCTCAGTCAGGAAAGCTTCAAACTGCTGAGAAGTGAATTCCCCACCTCGATCAGTAAACAGACAACCAATACGTTTACCGTGAGCATTCTCCAACCAAGCACAGAATGCCTTGAACTTAGGAAATGCTTGCGATTTCTGCTCGAGCATAAACACATAAATGTACCTGGAAAAAGAATCAATTAGAACCATGAAGTACCTTGCTCCTCCCAAAGAGGGCGCTAGAGGACCTACCAGGTCTGCGTGAACTAGCTGGTAGGGTTTGGAAGCCTGCCTGGTAGACTCCTTGCCTTTTGGAGCAACCTTCACCTTGTTCTCTGCACAAGATACACATTTCATGTGAAACTTACAAGGTTTGATGTCCAAACCTTCAACCAACTCAGGCATCTTGGCTAGCGCTTGCCAAGAGAGGTGACAAAATCTGCGATGTGCATCGTGAATGCATCCTGCATGAAGAACCTTGTTAGTTTGTGCAACACAACAAGAATCAGCATTAGACATAACAGCATTGTCATCATAAGTTAGACTGAACAAACCATCCATCAACTTTGCATGCAAAATGTCCTCTTTGCCTTTTCTGATGACACAGACAGTCCTCTTGAAGGAAACCTCAAAACCACGCCCATTCAGCTGTGGTACACTAAGCAAATTGTCCGCAGCTCCTGGAACAAAAAGTACATCTCTGATGGTAGTATGCAGACTAGCAAGCTTCACAGTCCCAACTCCTGCAGCTTGCAAAGTCCTTCCATCAGCCAGGTGGATCTCTCCATCTTGAGGTGTGAAGGAGATGAACAGATGGCGGTCTTTGGTGAGATGGCGCGTGCACCCAGAGTCAATAACAAATCTGGCCTTGGCCTTGTTTCCCACCGGTGTGGGCTTTTGTAGCTTGCCTTTAGCCTTTGGTGAAGCTGTGCCAGCAAACATAGCCTTGTTTTCCACTGGCGAGGGCTTTTGCAACTTGCCCCCCTGCTCCTGGCCATCAGACGTGCCTTTAGCCTTTGGTGGAGCTGTGCCAGCAAACATAGCCTTGTTTTCCACTGGCGTGGGCTTTTGCAACTTGCCCCTCCGCTCCTGGCCATCAGACGTGCCTTTAGCCTTTGGTGGAGCTGTGCCAGCAAACATAGCCTTGTTTTCCACTGGCATGGGCTTTTGCAACTTGCCCCCCCCCGCTCCTGGCCACCTGCAAGCATCTTGCTCTGTTTACATCTGGTCTTCCGGCCTCTGCAAAGGCTCTGACCTTGGTTCTCACGAGAAACAGAGCTCTCAGCTGCCGACTCCTTGGCTCCCCCTGGAGGCTGGAATGCTGCCTGGGATGACGTTATAGTCTGCTCCCCCTGCAGCTTGCAACCGGTGCCCTCAGCATCCCTGCATTCACTAGCATTCTGGGAAACAGCCAGGACCTCCGATGCATTCAAACACTGGGCTTGGATTATTGGCTGGTGGGCCTTTTTCAAAGCATCCCACATGTCACGTGCCGTGAGATTTCCAGCAAGTGTCTTTCTTTCCTCCAGAGAGACGGATAAGACTATAATATCAACGGCCCTCAAATTCTGGCCCTGCCATTTCTCTGTCCGAGGAACTGGAGTGGCTTGAGAGACAGTATGCCAGACTCCAAACTGACGCAGCAAACTCTCACACCATTTTGCCCAGGTCTGATAATTGTGCCGATTTAACTTTGGGCACTCAGTGGCCTCCGAAGCTTGGAAAAACTCCATTCCAGCTTTTTACGTGAGCCGTTATGCCTTGGAAGACGTGTTATCTCGGCAGCCCATTAATCACGATGCCTCTGGCTCGGCTCCCAGGCCAATTAGTCTTTGCCGGACATCAAAGGCCTTTTCCGCGGCAACCAGAAAAGCCTCTGCTTTCACTTTTCCAGCACATACCTTTCAGCAGTCTGTCGCTGTCTTACTCTCCTGCAAGTGCCGTGAATCTGGGCCCGAAACCTGTTGTTGGGATACTGCCAGGGAGATAAAGTCCATCTGAGCCCCCAAGCTCGGTGCCGGACGATCCATCGACCTCCCGTAGTCACGCAGTACCAGCAATTTAGCGACACTAAGCCTCAGGCTTAGTGCACACTCTAACAGCAGAATCCACACAGCAAAAAGTTGCACAGCATGAGAGCAGAACATGCATATTTACAGATTTATTCAGCGTTGGTCAGAACAAAGAAAACATGACCGTCTGCTCCGACTGCTCAGGCAAAAAAAGCAGAAAACGAAAGGAACTTACAACATAAACATCCTGTGAGACAGGAAATGCGCAGGCTGTTATACAAACATCCTGCTCCCTTTTAAGGTGGAACGGAAATATCCTAACAGGTTGTACATGTAGCATACTCCAGAAGTGCTTGTACCATCCGTGGTGTCACTTCCAAAACTCGCATCTGCAAAGATTTCAAGACCTCCAGTCTTCTGACTGGTGAACCTCAGCCTGTAGTGCAAAGTCCCTTTCAAATAGCGGGCTATGCGCTTCAGAGCTTTCCAATCCTGAACAGTAGGATTGTTAGCATGTCTGCTAAGCAGGTTAGTGCTTACAGCAATGTCAGGTCTTGAACATCTAGCAATGAAATTCAACTTGCCTAGAATGCATCTGTACAGCGTAGTGTCAGAAAACGCTTCAGCAGTACTATCTACCTGGTAAGCTGTCACCATCGGTGTGTCTGCTGGGTTTGCATCAACCAAATTCAACCTGGTTAATACATCAGCAATTTTCTGTGTTTGGTGTACCAGAAAATTACCTGCTTGGTCCCTCTCCACCTGCAGAGAAAGATAGTTGGATACCTCACCAAGATCCTTCATGTCAAAGTGCTCCTTCAGTTGAGCTAGGGTGCTTTGGTAAAAAGCCTGATTCTTCAAAAACATCAGAAGATCATCAACAAAACATAAACAATACAGTTTGTTTTGCCCCTCCTCCTTGACAAACACACACGGATCAGCTTTGCCCTGGTGAAAACCTAGAGAAAGCAACGTCTCAGTGAGTTTTGTGTTCCAACACCTGGCACTCTGCTTGAGACCATATAAGGATTTCCGCAGTTTACAGACCATTCCCTTCTGTATCTGCATCCCGTCAGGTGGAAGCATGTACAGCTCCTCCCCCAAAATCCCGTACAAAAAAGCTGTATTAATGTCATGATGGGTAACATGGAGTTTCTCCTCCGCAGAGATCTTGAGCATCAGCCGAACGCTCTCATATTTGACGGTGGGCGAGTAGGTCTCGTGGTAACCCTGTCCTGGTACCTGTGAAAAACCTCTGGCAACCAACCTGGCTTTGTGTCTGACAACCTTGCCATTCTGGTCTGTCTTGGCCTTGAAGACCCATTTGCTGCCAACCAGTCTCATCCCTGGGACTGCCGGTACCAGCTCCCAAGTTTGGTTCCTATTCAAGGAATCAACTTCAGCCTTCATGGCATTTAGCCAAGGCTCAGCATCTTTAGAGGTTAACTCTTGAACCTCTTTGAAGCTTGAAGGTTCCCACACCTTCTCTGAGCTACTAAGAACAGCAGTTGCCGTCTTAGCAAACTCATCAGCAAATCTCTTCGGAGGTCTGCCTTTGGTCGCCCTATCAGACCTGTGAACCAGACGCAAGTCTTCTGGACTCATGTCCTCCTTCTTAGGAGAAAAATGACCAATGGTGAACAGTGGTTCTTCTAGTTCATTGTCAGACGCATCAGATGGTCTGACTGAGGCCTTTGCGCTCTTGTAGTCTGCTGTGTCATCACTGTCACTGACACCAGCAGCAGCGCCGCCCACTGAACTGGAATCCGAACTCTGATCATCATCATCATCATCATCATCATCCTCAGCTTTCTCAGCTTCCTCAGCATGATCTGCTTTTTTCACATCACCTACATCTTCCTCTGGGTAACTCTGGAAAATTCCCACATTTCCCCCCCACTTAGGATTGTACTCAACACTCCTTGTGAACTTAATGGACTTAGAGTTAGTCATCCATACCCTGTATGCACCTTTTTCGTACCCCATGAACAAACCATGTGCCCCACGCTTCCCAAGCTTGTTGCTTTGTGGGGTGTGTACCCACATGTCAGAACCAAAGATTCTCATGTGCTTGACGTTAGGTTTCTTACCAAACATCTTCTCATAGGGAGTACAACCAATAGGTGATGACAGTCTCCTGTTAAAAGAATAAACAAAATGCGAGAGAGCCTCCCCCCAAAACTTCTCAGGGAGGTTGGCATCATGCAACAAGGCTTTTAGTCCTTGCAACAACGTTTGATTTGCTCGCTCCGCAAGCCCATTCATCCATGGTGATCTAGGCGTTGACAAGTCATGCTGGATTCCCTTCTCAGTCAGGAAAGCTTCAAACTGCTGAGAAGTGAACTCCCCGCCTCGATCAGTAAACAAACACCCGATACGTTTACCGTGAGCATTCTCCAACCAAGCACAGAATGCCTTGAACCTAGGAAAAGCTTGCGATTTCTGCTCGAGCATAAACACATGAATGTACCTAGAAAAAGAATCAATTAGAACCATGAAGTACCTTGCTCCTCCCAAAGAGGGCTCAAGAGGACCAACCAGGTCTGCGTGCACTAGCTGGTAGGGTTTGGAAGCCTGCCTGCTAGACTCCTTGCCTTTTGGAGCAACCTTCACCTTGTTCTCTGCACAAGATACACATTTCATGTGAAATTTACAGGGTTTGATGTTCAAACCTTCAACCAACCCAGGCATCTTGGCCAGCGCTTGCCAAGACGTGACAAAATCTTCGATGTGCATCGTGAATACATCCTGCATGAAGAACCTTGTTAGTTTGTGCAACACAACAAGAATCAACATTTGAGACAGCAACAGCATTGTTATCATAAGTTATACAGAATAAGCCATCCATAAACTTTGCATGCAAAATGTCCTCTTTGCCTTTCCTGATGACACAGACGCTCCTCTTGAAGGATATCTCAAAACCACGCCCAGTAAGCTGTGGGACACTAAGCAAATTGCCCGCAGCTCCTGGAACAAAAAGTACATCTCTGATGGTAGTTTGCAGACTTGCAAGTTTCACAGTCCCAACTCCTGCAACTTGCAAAGTCCTTCCATCAGCCAGGTGGATCTCACCATCTTGAGGTGTGAAGGAGATGAACAGATGGCGGTCTTTGGTGAGATGGCGCGTGCACCCAGAGTCAATAACAAATCTGGCCTTGGCCTTGTTTCCCACCGGTGTGGGCTTTTGTAGCTTGCCTTTAGCCTTTGGTGAAGCTGTGCCAGCAAACATAGCCTTGTTTTCCACTGGCGAGGGCTTTTGCAACTTGCCCCCCTGCTCCTGGCCATCAGACGTGCCTTTAGCCTTTGGTGGAGCTGTGCCAGCAAACATAGCCTTGTTTTCCACTGGCGTGGGCTTTTGCAACTTGCCCCTCCGCTCCTGGCCATCAGACGTGCCTTTAGCCTTTGGTGGAGCTGTGCCAGCAAACATAGCCTTGTTTTCCACTGGCATGGGCTTTTGCAACTTGCCCCCCCCGCTCCTGGCCACCTGCAAGCATCTTGCTCTGTTTACATCTGGTCTTCCGGCCTCTGCAAAGGCTCTGACCTTGGTTCTCACGAGAAACAGAGCTCTCAGCTGCCGACTCCTTGGCTCCCCCTGGAGGCTGGAATGCTGCCTGGGATGACGTTATAGTCTGCTCCCCCTGCAGCTTGCAACCGGTGCCCTCAGCATCCCTGCATTCACTAGCATTCTGGGAAACAGCCAGGACCTCCGATGCATTCAAACACTGGGCTTGGATTATTGGCTGGTGGGCCTTTTTCAAAGCATCCCACATGTCACGTGCCGTGAGATTTCCAGCAAGTGTCTTTCTTTCCTCCAGAGAGACGGATAAGACTATAATATCAACGGCCCTCAAATTCTGGCCCTGCCATTTCTCTGTCCGAGGAACTGGAGTGGCTTGAGAGACAGTATGCCAGACTCCAAACTGACGCAGCAAACTCTCACACCATTTTGCCCAGGTCTGATAATTGTGCCGATTTAACTTTGGGCACTCAGTGGCCTCCGAAGCTTGGAAAAACTCCATTCCAGCTTTTTACGTGAGCCGTTATGCCTTGGAAGACGTGTTATCTCGGCAGCCCATTAATCACGATGCCTCTGGCTCGGCTCCCAGGCCAATTAGTCTTTGCCGGACATCAAAGGCCTTTTCCGCGGCAACCAGAAAAGCCTCTGCTTTCACTTTTCCAGCACATACCTTTCAGCAGTCTGTCGCTGTCTTACTCTCCTGCAAGTGCCGTGAATCTGGGCCCGAAACCTGTTGTTGGGATACTGCCAGGGAGATAAAGTCCATCTGAGCCCCCAAGCTCGGTGCCGGACGATCCATCGACCTCCCGTAGTCACGCAGTACCAGCAATTTAGCGACACTAAGCCTCAGGCTTAGTGCACACTCTAACAGCAGAATCCACACAGCAAAAAGTTGCACAGCATGAGAGCAGAACATGCATATTTACAGATTTATTCAGCGTTGGTCAGAACAAAGAAAACATGACCGTCTGCTCCGACTGCTCAGGCAAAAAAAGCAGAAAACGAAAGGAACTTACAACATAAACATCCTGTGAGACAGGAAATGCGCAGGCTGTTATACAAACATCCTGCTCCCTTTTAAGGTGGAACGGAAATATCCTAACAGGTTGTACATGTAGCATACTCCAGAAGTGCTTGTACCATCCGTGGTGTCACTTCCAAAACTCGCATCTGCAAAGATTTCAAGACCTCCAGTCTTCTGACTGGTGAACCTCAGCCTGTAGTGCAAAGTCCCTTTCAAATAGCGGGCTATGCGCTTCAGAGCTTTCCAATCCTGAACAGTAGGATTGTTAGCATGTCTGCTAAGCAGGTTAGTGCTTACAGCAATGTCAGGTCTTGAACATCTAGCAATGAAATTCAACTTGCCTAGAATGCATCTGTACAGCGTAGTGTCAGAAAACGCTTCAGCAGTACTATCTACCTGGTAAGCTGTCACCATCGGTGTGTCTGCTGGGTTTGCATCAACCAAATTCAACCTGGTTAATACATCAGCAATTTTCTGTGTTTGGTGTACCAGAAAATTACCTGCTTGGTCCCTCTCCACCTGCAGAGAAAGATAGTTGGATACCTCACCAAGATCCTTCATGTCAAAGTGCTCCTTCAGTTGAGCTAGGGTGCTTTGGTAAAAAGCCTGATTCTTCAAAAACATCAGAAGATCATCAACAAAACATAAACAATACAGTTTGTTTTGCCCCTCCTCCTTGACAAACACACACGGATCAGCTTTGCCCTGGTGAAAACCTAGAGAAAGCAACGTCTCAGTGAGTTTTGTGTTCCAACACCTGGCACTCTGCTTGAGACCATATAAGGATTTCCGCAGTTTACAGACCATTCCCTTCTGTATCTGCATCCCGTCAGGTGGAAGCATGTACAGCTCCTCCCCCAAAATCCGGTCCTTTGAAAGATGGCAACTGGCACCAGAGTCAACAACAAACCTGGCCTTGGCCTTTGGAGCAGGTTTTCCAGCAAGCAAAACCTTGTTTCCCACCGGCGTGGGCTTTTGCAGCTTGCCTTTAGCCTTTGGTGAAGCTGTGCCAGCAAACAAAGCCTTGTTTTTCCCTGGCTTGGGCTTTCCACCCCCCTGCTCCTGGCCATCAGACGTGCCTTTAGCCTTTGGTGAAGCTGTGCCAGCAAACAAAGCCTTGTTTTCCACTGGCATGGGCTCTTCACCCTCCCTCTGCTTCTGGCCATCTGCAGGCATCTTGCTCTGTTTACCTCTAGCCTTCCGGCCTCTGCTAAGGCGATGACCTTGCTTCTCACGAGAAACAGAGCTAACAGCTGCCGACTTCTTGGCTCCCCCTGGAGGCTGGAATGCTGCCTGGGATGACGTGACAGTCTGCTCCCCTTGCAGCTTGCAACCGGTGCCCTCAGCATCCCTGCATTCACTCGCATTCTGGGAAACAGCCAGGACCTCCGATGCATTCAAACTCTGGGCTGGGATGATTGGCAGATGGGCTTTTTTCAAAGCATTCCACATCTTACGTGCCGTCGTATTTTCAGCTAGCGTTTTTAATTCCTCCAGAGAGACGGACAAGACTATTACGTCTATGGCCCTTGAATTCTGGGCTCTCCATTTCTCTGGCAGAGGAACTGGAGGGGCTTCAGACACAGTATGCCAGACTCCAAACTGACGCAGCAAACTCTCACACCATTTTGCCCAGGTCTGATAATTGTGCCGATTTAACTTTGGGCACTCAGTGGCCTCAGAAGCTTGGAAAAACTCCATTCCAGCTTTTTCCTTTAGCCGTGAGCCTTTATGCCTTCAAAGACGTCTTATCTCGGCAGCCCATTAATCACGAATTCTCTGGCTCGGCTCCCAGACCCATTAGTCTGCCGGAGTTCAAAGACCTTTTCCGCGGCAAACAGAAAAGCCTCTGCTTTCGCTTTTCCAACACATACCTTTCAGCAGTCTGTCGCAGTCTTACTCTCCTGTAAGTGCCGTGAATCTGGGCCCGAAACCTGTTGTTGGGATACTGCAGGGAGACAAAGTCCATCTGAGCCCCCAAGCTCGGTTGCCGGACGATCCATCGATCTCCCATAGACAGGCAATATCAGCAATTAGCGACACGAAGCCTCAAGAATAGATTGCCGCATTCTTAGGCTGGTGCACACTCTATCAGCAGAATTCACACAGCAAAAGATGCACAGCAGGAGAGCATATTTACAGTTTATTCAGCGTTGGTCAGAACAAAGAAACCATGACCGCCTGCATCGGTATGTTCAGGCAAGAAGAAGGAAACGAAAGCAACTGAAAACATAAACATCCTCTGAACAGGAAATACGCAGACTCTGTGACTCACAAAGCCTGCTCCCTTTTAAGGTGGAACGGAAATATCCCAACACCACCAGGCTCCGTGGTGTAGCAACTTTCTTGGCAAAAAATGCCTCTGAAACAACAATATGCCGGGAACTCCCTGAATCAATAATCCAGGTGTTTCGCCGCTCATCAGGACACTCGACCACGGCCATCACAAGTTGCGCCGTCTGCTTCTTCTTTGCAAACTTCTTCTGCTGCTTGCGCTGCTTTGGGCTCCTCCGGACACTGCTTCCTCAGATGCCGAGTAGAACCACACTGGTAACAACGTCGAACAGCAAATGCAGCCTCTTTGCCAGCCGTAGCTCGGGTACGTTGTTTTGGCTGCTTCTCCTCAGAAATGCTGCCTGCACTCCTCACAAGCCGATTGCCTGACGAAGCACTTGAAGCTGACAACTCCTTTCTGTCACGCCTCTGCCATTCCTCCAGCAGCCTGCCAGTAACATAATCCAGAGTCAGATCTTCTTCATGCATAGCTTCCATCGTGAGAACGAGATTGTCCCAGCTATCAGGGAGAGAACTTAGAATATTGCAGACCTTTTCCTCCTCTGGAAGATTACAGCCTCTCTCCTGAAGTGCCACAAAATTTGAAGTGCATCGAAAATTTGGTCATTTATCTTGGCAGGCACTGGCCAAGATGCCTGGGTTGGTTCAGGTTTGGACATCAAGCCCTGTAAGTTTCACATAAAATGTGTATCTTGCGCAGAAAACAAGGTGAAGTTTGCTCCGAAAGGCAAAGTGTCTAGCCGACAGGCTTCCAAACCCTATCAGCTAGTCTACGCAGACCTGGTTGGTACACTTGCGCCCTCTTTGGGTGGAGCGAGGTACTTAATGGTTTTAATTGATTATTTTTCCAGGTACATTCATGTGTTTATGTTCCAGCAGAAGTCAGAAGCATTTCCTAGGTTCAAGGCGTTCTGTGCTTGGTTGGAAAATGCCCACAGTAAACGCATTAGCTGTTTGTTTACAGATCAAGGCGGTGAATTCACTTCTCAACAGTTTGAAGCTTTCCTGACTGAGAAGGGAATCCAGCACGACCTCTCAAGTCCCAGACCTCCGTGGGAGAATGGACTTTGCGAGCGGGCAAGTCAAACTTTGCTGCAAGGACTAAAAACCTTGTTGCATGATGCCAATCTCCCTGAGAACTATTGGGCGGAGTCTTTGAATACTTTTGTTTATTCATACAACAGGAGACTGTCATCACCTATTGGTTGTACTCCCTATGAGAAAATGTTTGGTAAGAAACCTTACATCAAGCACATGAGAATCTTTGGTTCTGACATGTGGGTACACACTCCACAGAGCAGCAAGCCTGGGAAGCATGGGGCACATGGTTTGTTCATGGGGTGCATACAGGGTATTCATGACTGACTCAAAGTCCATTAGCTTCACAAAGAGTGTTGAGTACAATCCTAAGTGGGGGGGGGGGAATGTGGGAATTTTCCAGAGTCACTCACAGGAGAATGAAGATGATGAGGAAGAAGAGGAAGCTGATCAGAGTTCGGATTCCTGCTCAGTGGGCGGCGCTGCTGCTGTGGTCAGCGACAGTGATGACACAGCAGACTACAAGAGCGCAAAGGCCTCAATCAGACCATCTGATGCATCTGACACTGAACTGGAAGAACCACTGTTCACCATTGGCTACTTTTCTCCTAAGAAAGAGGAGATGAGTGCAGAAGACTTGCATCTAGTACGCAGATCTGAAATGGCCACAAATGGCAAACCTCCAAAGAGATTTGCTGATGAGTTTGCTAAGACAGCAACTGCTGTTCTTGGTAGCTCAGAGAAGGTGTGGGAACCTGCAAGCTTCAAAGATGTACAGGAGTTAACCTCTAAAGATGATGAGCCCTGGCTTAATGCCATGAAGGCTGAAGTTGATTCCTTGAATAGGAACCAAACCTGGGAGCTAGTCCCAGTAGTACCAGGAATGAGGCTGGTTGGCAGCAAATGGGTCTTCAAGGCCAAGACAGACCAGACTGGCAAGGTTGCCAGGCACAAAGCCAGATTGGTCGCAAGAGGTTTTTCACAGGCACCAGGACAGGATTTCTATGAGACCTACTCACCCACCATCAAGTATGAGAGCATTAGGCTAATGCTCAAGATTGCTGCAGAAGATAAACTGCACATTTCTCAACACAATGTGAACACAGCTTTTTTGTACGGGATTTGGGGGGGGGAGCTGTATATGCTTCCACCTGATGGAGTGGAGGTACAGAAGGGAATAGTCTGTAAACTACGGAAATCCCTATATGGTCTCAAGCAGAGTGCCAGGTGTTGGAACATGAAACTCACTGAGACATTGCTTTCTCTAGGTTTTCACCAAGGTAAAGCTGATCCATGTGTGTTTGTCAAAGAGGAGGGGCAAAACAAACTGTATTGTTTATGTTTTGTTGATGATCTTCTTTTGTTTTGGAAGAATCAGGCTTTGTACCAAAGCACCCTAGCTCAACTGAAGGAGCACTTTGACATGAAGGAACTTGGTGAGATTGTCAGGGAACTGCCATCTGAGGAGCAGGAGGTGAAAGGGCTCACAGAGGGTGAGAGAGACCATTCAGCTGAGGAGGGAACCAGCAGGGGGAGAAGTGGAGTTCCAAGGGAAAGTGAGTCGGAGGGAGGGCTCAGAGACACTTCAAGCGAGAACAGTGGGGAGGTTTCAGGACCTCCCATAGGGACACCTACTCCTCGCCGGAAACTGTCACGCCGAGAGTCCAGAAGACGCGTTTCCGTTAAGGAGCTTTTATGCTGGAAGAAGTTCCGTAAACGCCCACTGTCCGATTCTACGAGCGACTGATGGAGCCATGCTTAAGGAGCTCCGTCACAGACAGAGGTTTGTGGACTTAGCCAAACTCTGAGGGACTAGGATTTTACGCACAAGCAGCTCACCATCCTATCACAGCAATCGGACAGTCCCTGAAAGCAGCTTGTGCAGAGAGGCATCATGAGCAACCCAGCCGGAGCCGGGGGAGCAGGAGGAGCTGGAGAGGGTCCAAGCCTGGAAGAAAGGTACAGGGTGTTGGAAGTCCAGCTAGCGCTGCAAACGGCGAGGCTAGAGGAAAGGAGGGCGCAGGATGCAGAAAAGGCAAAAGGCGCTACACTAGCAAGAAAGATGCCAGGATTGGTGCAGAAGTTTGGGGGGGACCCCAGGAACTATCAAGCCTTTAGGACAGAGATGCAGTATGCTCTCGAGCTGCAGTTTGACGACTTTCCCGACGAGGCATCGCGAGTGGCGTTTGTGATTGGCCATCTCGAAGGGGGGGCGAGAGACTGGGTTAGACCCCTGATGGCAGGGAATAGTGAAATGCTGAAGGACACGAGGAAGTTTTTTCGCGCCATGGATTTGATGTTTTCCAGCGAGATTGAACAGGGACTGGTGCGCAGACAATTGATGGCTTGTAAACAGGGTAGCCGATCAGTTCGTGAGTACTGGACTGAGTTTACAATGTTGATACATAAATTGGGGTGGGACCTATCGGCGGAACCCATTCAAATGCTTTTTGAAGAGGGGCTTTCTTCGGCGGTGAAAGACGAACTTTCCCGGGCGCCCAGGGCGGAGTCTATGGACCAGCTGACCAAATCAGCGCTGACCATTGGAGCGCGCCAGGAGGCAAGAGCCTTGGAGAAGCGGGAGGGGAAAGGAGAGCGTTGGAGGGATTTCCGCATTCCAGAGATTCCGGAGCCAAATTTCCCGCCAGGAGAGCCGATGGAAGTTGGAACAGCGCGCGCGCGCGCAGTTTCAAATCCCAGTGAAGGGAGGAAGAAGGAGGGAAAGAGCACCAAGAAATGTTATCTCTGCCAGCAGCCAGGTCACTTTGCCAGAGTCTGCCCGCAAAGAAAGGAATGGCAAGGGATGGCGGGAGCTGTTGGGGGGAAGGAGGAGGGAGTCCAGGAGCCAGTAAAAGCCAACGCCTGGCTGCCACCGTCAGGGCACTGCAGCCAGGCCAAGGAGCAGTAAAAGTGCCCACTCCGGAACCTCCAAGACCAGCCCTGGTAATAGAGGTGTTGCTAGAGCTGGCAAACGGATACCCACTAAAGACAAAGGCGCTGTTGGACTCAGGCAGCTCCTGTAATTTTATGAGTAAGGAGTTTGCAGCTGAACACCAGATACAGATACTCCCTTTAAGCAACCCCCTGCAGGTGACCACGATCGATGGGAGGGAGCTGTTGGGAGGAGAAGTTAGCCTACAGACCGTCCCAATGGTTATGAGGGTGGCCAGGCACACCAAAAGGATAGCGTTCAATGTGGCCACCCTGGGAGGGGCTCCCGTTATTTTGGGAATGAGCTGGCTAGCGTTGCATGATCCGCTAGTGGGCTGGCATCAGAGAGTGGTTTCCTTTGGGTCAGCACATTGCCTGGAACACTGCAGAGAGGGAAAGGTGCCAGAAGGGGCAAAAGCCTTTCTAGCAGGGACGGAAGTGGCGGACAAAGGGAAGGTGCCCAAACAATACGCTGACCTGAGCAAGGTCTTCAGCGAAAGGGAAGCAGATAAACTACCACCGCATAGAGCCTTTGACTGCCAAATTAACCTGGTCCCTGGGGCCCAGCTCCCCGTGGGCAAGCTGTACGCCATGTCAGACAGGGAAATGCAGGAGTTAAGGGAGTTTATTGATAAAAACCTGAAGAGGGGCTTCATCAGAGAGTCCAGAGCGGTGGGGGGGAGCCCAGTGTTTTTTGTGGACAAAAAAAACACGGATAAACCCAGGCTTGTAGTGGACTTTAGAGCCTTAAATGCAGTCTCAGAACCAGTGGCTTTCCCCATGCCCAGAATTGATGACATTTTGACCAGGGTGAGGAAGGGAAAGATATTCACGAAACTGGACCTGAGAGGGGCATACAATCTGATACGAATAAGGAAAGGGGATGAATGGAAAACCACCATGTTCACCCCTTTGGGGGCTTTTGAATATTTAGTTATGCCATTCGGATTACAATCAGGCTCCGCATGTTTTCAATCGTTCATGAACCATGTCCTGGGACCTCTGCTCTACAAGAATTGCGTGGCCTTCCTCGATGACGTGCTGATATATTCAGAGAATGAGGAGCAGCATGTAAAGGATGTCAGGGAAGTGCTGAGCCAACTGCAAGCAAACCAGCTGTGGGTGAAATTGGAGAAGTGTCAGTTTCACACCAAGGAGGTGGAATTCCTGGGGTACCGCTTATCAGACAAGGGATTAGCCATGGATCCAGGCAAGGTCCAGGCGGTGCTGGAATGGAAGACACCGAAAACGAAAAAGGATGTGCAAAGGTTCTTAGGGTTTGGGAACTTTTACCGTAAATTCATCAAGAACTTTGCCCACTTAACGGCTCCCATCACGGACTGTCTAAGCAGCAAGAAGAAATTCGTTTGGACGGCGGAGGCGGAGCAAGCATTTGAGGAATTGAAAAGGGCATTCGCTTCGGAAGAACAGCTCCTGCATGTGGATTTACAAAAACCCATGAGAGTGGAAACTGATGCCTCAGACCGGGCGGTGGGGGCGGTGCTGCTTCAGCCGGGGAGCAATAAGTCGGAATGGAGACCGTGTGCCTTCTTTTCGCGTAAGCTGAACAAATCCGAGAGGAACTACACCGTATATGACCGAGAACTACTCGCCATTCACGAAGCGTTCCGGAGATGGAGACATTTACTAATTGGCGCACAGCATAAGGTGCAAGTGTGTACGGACCACAAGAATTTGGAGTATTGGAGAACGGCACGAGTGCTCAACCAACGACAAGTGAGGTGGGCCCAGGAGTTCTCCAAATTCCATTTTGAAATTTGCTATGTGCCAGGTCCAGAAAACATCAGAGCGGACGCTCTCTCACGCAAACCTGAATATTTGGAGGGGGAGGGAGCGCCTGAAGAGAGACATATCATCCCAGAGGACCGCTGGGTGTGTGGGGCGGCCTGGGTGGGGCAAAGGGAACTGGTAGAGGGAACGGTAAATGATGAATACGCCCAGAATAAGCTCAGAGGTTTAAGGAGAGAGGGAGAAGACCCCGGAGGTTTTGAAGAAAGAAACGGGGCATTGTATTACAAAGGGGCACTATATATACCCGAAGGGGAATTGAGGGGGAGAGTACTCAAACAGCTGCACGACAACCCCACAGCGGGACATTTTGGGCAACACAAGACCATGTGGTTGGTGACCAGGGAGTTTTGGTGGCCCAAGGTGAGGGAGGATGTACGGGAGTATGTGAGAGGGTGTGACCAATGCCAGAGAGCCAAAGGAGAAAGGCGGGCGCCAGCGGGGTTATTAGAACCGTTACCCACACCAGAACGACCGTGGGAGGCGGTATCGATAGATTTTATGACTGATCTGCCTAAATCCCAGGGGAAAACCGCCATACTAGTCGTAGTAGACCTGTTAACTAAGATGGGTCACTTTGTAGCTTGCTCACATGCAGTCACGGCGGAAGAGACAGCGAAATTGTTTGTAGAACATATTTTTAGGCTGCATGGCGCCCCCTTGAGGGTGGTCTCCGACAGAGGGAAACAGTTCACGTCCAGATTCTGGAGGAAACTTATGAGCTTGTTACACGTGGAGGTCAACTTTTCGACTGCCAGGCACCCTGAGACCAATGGGCAGGCGGAGAGGGCAAACGGTATCCTCCAACAATACCTGAGGTGTTATGTCAATGACAGAGAGAACGATTGGGTCGAAAAGTTGGCGCTAGCGGAATTTGCTTACAATAATGCGGAGAATGTGTCCACCGGGATGAGCCCCTTTTTGGCTAATTATGGGTGCCACCCCAGGGCGTTTCCAGGGGGAGGAGGGGAGAGATGGAGTGTCCCGGCCGCTGAACATTTTGTAGAAGAAATGGAAGCGATCCATCGTCAACTCCAACTCAACTTAGAAAGGGCCAAAGAAGAATATAAGAGGCAGGCAGACAAGAGCAGAAGGGAAGGTGAAACCATTAGGGTGGGGAGTCAGGTCTGGCTATCAACCCAAGGGTTGCCGTTCAAGGGGGGTTGCAAGAAATTGAGACCCAAAAGATTGGGACCATTTGAGGTCATCCAACAGGTCAACCCAGTGGCTTTCAGACTCCGGTTACCGAACCACATGAAACTGCACCCAGTATTCCACAGGTCATTACTGTCACCATATAGGGGGGAAGGTGAAGGGGTATCCACACGGGGGCCAGTCTTAGAAGAAAGGGAAAGCAGCAACCATGTGGCGGAGATCATCGACTCCAGGGGGAAGGGTAATCAGGTGGAGTATTTGGTCGCGTGGGAAGGGGAACCGGAGTCGGAAAACACCTGGGTGACGGCAGAGGAGGTCAGTGACGAGATCTTGATCGAAACGTTCCACCAAAGGTTCCCCAGGAAACCTCAGCCAGTAGCGAGGTTCCGGAGGGAGTACTTTGGCACCACCGACGATGAGGAGGAACTGGAAGGATTCAGGGAATCGGAGTTGGAAGAAGGAACAGACTCCGATGAGGAGGAGTACTTGGAAACCGGAAACAGCAACAGGTGGAGGGAAGTGTTCGAAACTTCGGAAGATGAGGGAGGTTCTTTCAGGGGTTTTGCTCCCTCGCCTCCCGCAGAGGAGGGGAGGGAAGGGGGTGAAGGGGGCCCTGGAGGGGAGGTGGATGTCAGGGAACTGCCATCTGAGGAGCAGGAGGTGAAAGGGCTCACAGAGGGTGAGAGAGACCATTCAGCTGAGGAGGGAACCAGCAGGGGGAGAAGTGGAGTTCCAAGGGAAAGTGAGTCGGAGGGAGGGCTCAGAGACACTTCAAGCGAGAACAGTGGGGAGGTTTCAGGACCTCCCATAGGGACACCTACTCCTCGCCGGAAACTGTCACGCCGAGAGTCCAGAAGACGCGTTTCCGTTAAGGAGCTTTTATGCTGGAAGAAGTTCCGTAAACGCCCACTGTCCGATTCTACGAGCGACTGATGGAGCCATGCTTAAGGAGCTCCGTCACAGACAGAGGTTTGTGGACTTAGCCAAACTCTGAGGGACTAGGATTTTACGCACAAGCAGCTCACCATCCCATCACAGAGATATCCAACTATCTTTCTCTGCAGGTGGAGAAGGACCAAGCAGGTAATTTTCTGGTACACTAAACACAGAACATTGCTGATGTATTAACCAGGCTGAATTTGGTTGATGCAAACCCAGCAGACACACCAACGGTTTGTGTATCACATGCCTGTTTACTTCCAGCTCTCTCTGGGAACTTTCATTGCATGTTGCTTTTGTATTACTGCTGTTTTTCCCGGAGACGAAGGCAAGCAGTCATGTTTTTCCTTTGTTCCTGACTACGCTGAAAAAAGCTGTAAATATGCTCTCTCTGTCTGCCTCTTCCGTTGTGGATGATTTACATATTCTGACGAAGAGTGTGCACGAATCTCAGAACGTATCTGAGGCTCGTGTCGCTAATTGACTGATGCTGTTCCACGGGAGACCGGTGATTGTCCGGAGCCAGTTGGGGGCCTGCCTGATGCCCCCGTCTCCCTGGCAGTATCCCAACAGTGCTGTCTCAAAGACAGGGGCCACAGCAGTCGCTTCACCCCTGTGCCTTCTTTTCCCGCCAGCTTACTTATGCGGAGCGGAATGATGATATTTGGGATAGTGAACTCCTTGCCATTAAAGTGGCGTTCGAGGAATGGTGCCACCTGCTTCAGGTGCACCCGGTTCAGGTCCTCACGGATCATCGGAACCTCGAATATTTCCAAGCCATTAAATGCCTTAAGCACGGTGGGCTTTGTTCTTCACATGTTTTAATTTCCAGATCGCCTATTGCCCTGGCACCCAGAACAGAAAGCCAACGCTCTTTCCTGGAGGGACTCGGACTCTGGGGATGACGGTTCAGAGCCAGCACCCATGTTGACCTCGACCAATTTTCTCCAGGGAACCTGGGAGCAGGACTTTCAGGCACAGATTCGCCTGGCTGTTCGACAGGATCTGTTCACCAAGGACTGGTTGGATACTGTCCCGGTGCCTTTGGGACCAGGGGGTGCGCCACTTGATGTCTGGGATGGGTGTGTGTACCATCGCAGCCGGCTCTACATTCCGGAGGGGCCGCTCCGGACCTAGGTCCTTGAGCAGTGCCATGACACGTGAACCGCCGGACATGGGGGATACGCGAAGACACTGCAGCTACTGGCCTGAGCTTTCTGGTGGCCAGGGGTTTGGGTGGACATTAAGAAGTACATGCAGTCCTGTGAGACTTATGCTCAGACCAAGGTGCCGCGGCAGAGACCCCTGGGGCTCCCGGATGCAGTGATCTCCGATAGGGGTCCCCAGTTCACGTCCCGGTTCTGGGCAGCCTTCCTTAAGGGACTGGGTATTGAGAGGTGCCTCTCTTCCGTGTACCACCCTCAAACAGATGGCCAGACGGAGAGGGTTAATCTGTGGAGAGAATCAGAACTCACAGGGTTAAGAAGTTCTGAGTGACGTCTCACATTCTGAGGCGTGGTTTAGTATACTGAGGGGAGTGTTTTCCTGTGTCTCAGTGTGTTGTTCCGTTACTGGAGGAGAGACGGGCAAAAATGAGTGCTCTGTCACCAGGAGGGTTCTGAGTTGGTTTTCTACACGAATAAAGACTATTAGAAGATAAGGAAGGCACCGTGCATTAAGCCTGATTTATTACACGCACACACACAGCAACAGTTTCTACGCTGCGTACACTCTGCTACAAGTAGCTGTGGGAAGTCCTGGAAGCAGAGCGCTGAGCGGAAGCGTGTGGGCTCCAGAAAGAAAAGCTACAAATCAAACATTCCAAGTCCTGGAGCAATATCTCCGCTGCTCCTTCCTGAGCTACCATCAGGATGATTGGCCTCCTGGCTTCTGGACCCCCATTCCTGCTCCCACCCCGCCATCTTGCCCCCAGTCCTGACGTCCCCTGCTGGGACTTCAATTGCCCGTGAACTGGACCGTGACAATCGACAAACATGATGACTGCTGGTTTATCAATTTTAAGATCCAAGTATTCATATATAAATTTATATATTTATACATTTATAAATATAAATGTATTCATTTATCAGTGTTCTTATATTGGATTGTATATATGTTCCAGGGAGAAAACCTGTTTGATCTTTGTGAATTGTCTCCTTCAACAATATCTTTAATCTGTTCGCGATGATATCAGCATAGATCTTATAGTCATTGTTTAGCAGAGCAAAAGGTCTATAGTTAGCAATATTTGATAGTCCTGTTCCTTGTTTATGGATGACCGAGGTATAGCTCTCCTTCCAAGAGTCCGGTAGCTTTTAGGGGTAGGGATAAAGCATCTTCTAATTTTTTTATAATAAACAGCTGGAAGACTGTCAGGACCCTGATTTTGATCTTTGAATAGAATGCTGTACTTCCATCGCTGTAATGGGGAAATTCAAAGTTATTAATTTTTTCCAGCTATTTTGTTTGGCTACCTTAGAGTTTACTCTACAGGCTTTTTCTATTTTTTGTGTTACCTCTGATTCCTCAAGTTCTAACCAGACAGCGAGTTCTTTGGCTATTTTTCTCTCTATAACTTCCTCTGTCTCCTCCAATAATCCACTGAATCTCAATGTATTTTATCTTCTCTGCATTTGTAAAATTGCCAGAGAGTCCCAGATTGCTTCTTGTTGTTTCCTCAAATCCACTGTTTCCTCTCGTATTTTATCGCATGCACTTTATCACTGTATTTTTTTCTGCCCTTCTTCTAAATTCTGAGATTTCTCTTTAAGGTCATGCACGGTTTTTATTAATTCGGAATTTTTTTGTACCAAATTGTGTACCTGATCTGATAAATCCGCTGTAATTTTAACATTTTCATCTAATTTAACCTTCATTGACATAAAATTATCCTCTACTATTTTAGCATTTTCATTTACAGTTAAGATCTGCAATGTCTTTTCATAATTCCAATAATAATTCCTTGATATCCACTGTTGCATCTAGATCATAAGCAGAGCTTCTCCTTGCTTGTGTGCCTTGTGTAGCCAACGATGCAGTAGGAGGTTTTTTACCAGCCATTGCTGGGAATTTCTTTAGTCTCTTTAAATATGTAGCTCCTACCATACACTTTCTTATTCTCAAATTTATACGTGGTTCAGTCTATAATAAGATACTTCAAATTCATTCACATAAATTCTGAGTAGCAAGGTTAATAATTATAACTTCCAAATTCATTTACAATTTTTACCTGATAAATTTAAAAACTCACGAATTTAAGACTGAATTATATTGTGCAGTATATCCAGTCAAATAATAATATAATTCCAATAATTGATTAATTAAATGAAACCATATTGATAATAAAAAGAAAAAAGAAGTAGGGGGGCTGGGAAATAAATGAACATAAATAAATAGGGACACGGGTGGTGTTGTGGGTAAAACCTCAGTGCCTAGGACTTGCTGATCGTAAGGCCGGCGGTTCGAATCCCCGCGGCGGGGTGAGCTCCCGTCGTTCAGTCCCAGCTCCTGCCCACCTAGCAGTTCGAAAGCACCCCTAAGTGCAAGTAGATAAATAGGTACCGCTTTATAGCGGGAACCTAAACAGTGTTTCCGTGTGCGGCGCTGGTGCTGGCTCGCCAGCTGCAGCTTCGTCACGCTGGCCACGAGACCCGGAAGTGTCTTCAGACGGCGCCGGCTCCCGGCCTCTTGAGCGAGATGAGCGCGCAACCCTAGAGTCGGTCACGACTGGCCCGTACGGGCAGGGGTACCTTTAAATAAGTACTAATGCGAAACAGATACTATAAGAGAAGAGAAAAAAATGGGGTGATAAGAAAAATAAAGAAAAATTAAAAGGGACAAAGTGGGGAAAAAGACAGGAAAAAGAGAGAAAGAGAGAGAGGGAAAAGAGAAAGAAAGAGGAAGACAAAAAGGAAAAAGTTTTAAGAGAGCGACAAAAAGCTAATGTTCTGCCAGCAGAGAGGAATTTTCAGTTTGAGTGCTGTATCTTCTTTTCTTCACTACGTGTCTCAACTCCGTCAGATCTTGCTGTTGAGTGAGTGCGCAGCCTTTACCTCTAGAATGAAATTTTAGTCCAGCTGAAACCGATGACAGCCAATCAACTGACAGCACATTACTGCTGAGTCTTTCTGACCCAGCACTTCCATAGAAAGTATTGCAGGCTGATTGCATAAGCCAGTTGCATCAGCTAGCAAACTCAAGCCTGCAGACTTACTATCTCTCACATTGGTCCTAGAACAATGCAGCAGTATGATTGGTCCGCAGGAGCCACCCAATCCAGCTCCAGGTGGAAGTGAATCCACAACCTGATTGGCCTACAGGAGAATCCCGGAATTAGCCAATCACGTGTGGCCCATTGTGTAAATAATGTATATAAAGCAGATATTGTGGGGGAACTTTCATTCCTCGCTAATATGAGCTGAATAAAGAGCATGAAATCCACACTCAACTCCAAGTATATTTCACTTGCCTAGATGGAGGATATGGAAGGGCGTGTGTAGAAACTGGCCTGCTGTACAGAGGTAACATTTACATTAGCTGCCCTACTCACTTTTGCCTCTGCCCCCACCTACCACCAGCATGTGGTGCTCAGAAGGTTGCCCAGAACGGAATGAGGTAATTGGGTTGGGGGAAAAGATTTTCCACCCCTGAATTGGCATTTCCTTGTAGGGAAAGGCAATGCAGCCCCCCCCCCAAGTTCATTTTGTGTGTCCCTTTCCCAATCCACCCTGTCCACACTAAACCTACCTTTTTGCAAGATCCAAGAGATTGCTTTGATCCTGTTATCAGCCCCCACTCTTACAAGCTGATGCAATTTGAAACAAAACACTGCAGTGTAGATAAAAAAGTTTTAATGCCACTGCCGTTTGGCCCCCTTCTAACCAGTAGTGCGCACACTAGGAGAAAGAAACCCTTGAGCACCTGCCTTCATTGCATGCCTGCATGATGTGAGTACACAGAGGACCATCTTCAAGCCTGGACAGAGGACAGTTAAGATCTGCAGCCTTGGTGGTTCCACATTCAGCAGTGCAGTCAATGTTCTCTAGATGTTGGGAACTCTTCATTGGCTGCAGCAGAGGCATTTGGCACAGGGGAAGAGGCTGGTTTGGAGGGTCAGCATAGCTCAGTGGTAGAGCCTTACATGCAGAAGTTTCCAGGTTCAATCCTCAGAATCTCCAAGTAGGAATAAGAAAGACAGACCACTGCCTGAAACCCTTGAGAGCTGCCACTCAGCATAGACAATATGGAGCTAGATGGACCAATGGCCTGGCTGTAAGGCAGATTCCTATGTCCCTTTACTCCAAGTATGGGGAAACTTGGGCCCTCCAGATGTGGTTGTGTTACAGCTCCCATCATGACCAGAGATTATGGGAGTTGTAGTTCAGCAACACCTGGAATGAGAAAAGCTCTCATCTCCACACCTGCTATATTCCCATTATCCATTTTCACCCTCTTACCCTCTTTAGCCAACTTAAGAAGCAGCGAGTTTGTTAGTTGAAATGCTCCCATTGCCCTGTCATGTCCTCATCCCCATCCCTATTTAAAAGCTCACAAGTAACCCTCAAGGTCAAATCCTGGGACCCAGTGGCAGTCCAAACCGTTTTGCTGTCTGGGGCGAAAGACAAGATGGCAGTCTCTCTCTTGTTCTATAGGCAGAATCTGACCAGGCTTTGAATCTTAAATCATAACTGGGCAATGTCTTCCAGCACACTTGAGCTGACTTGGAGAACTCAAGGCAGGCTGTGTGACACACACAAGCTAGTCCTCCCAACACTTTGCTGCTGCTCGCCAACCACCTCTACCCTGCCCTCAGCATCTTCCGCCTGAGGAGGCTGCTGGTCCCTCTCACCCCCAGCCCCCAAAGAGCTGCCTCGTCCAAAAGATGGAGAAGATGAGTAGTAAAGTCATGCTTAAGATGAGAGCCATCAGGTAGGTGAAAATCTGGAGCTGGGGGTTGCAGGCACACGCCCACATTGGGGAGCGGTGGTGGTTGGGCATGATTGTGGTGGCAGTGGTAGCACTAGCCGGGCGGCTTGGCTCACAGTAGCTCTCAATGCTTGGATCTCTCACTGGGCCCAGGTCCAGGGTGTAAACCCTGGGCTGGCAGAGGAAGTACCTGCTCTTGCGCTGCTCCTTCAAGCACAGCTGCCAACCCTACAGGATGATGTGGTTGGGCTCCAGGCACAGCAGGCACAGGAGGGCTTCATTGGTGGGCAGCTCAGTGACAGGCTGGTCGGAGGGGAGGACAGTAGGGTGGCGGCAGAGTGAGCACTGCAAGCGGTTCTGGGCTGGGGACACCAAGCTGAGAAGAGCCAGGCACTTGATGCAGAAGGAATATTGGCACTAAAGGACCTTGGGGTGCAAAAAGTGTTGTCGTAAGGGTTTCAGCAGATGGGGCATTCAGCCTCCAGCCCCTGGACCTGCTTCTCAGCCATGGGGAAACCCAGTCAACAGCACAGCCTTCTTTGCTACCTAGGAGACTAAAAAACAAGGGCAGGTGGAAACCCAATGACAGTAATCATACAGCAGCATCAATGCAGTGGAACCTTTGGCCCACGAGAGGGAACGTTTGGCTTGCCATAGGGCCGTATTTACTGAGGCTGATGGGAGTTGTAGTTCTTCAACATTGGTGGGGGTGGGAGACAAGTTTCCCAACATCTGGTTTTTACAGCATCAGCAAATGCAAAGAGAGAGGTCCTCCACCCAAGGGAATTTGCAGTATGAAGTTTAAGAGTGGAAGTAAGCCCTTCTCTTGCAAAGCAATTGATAAGGCAAGGGTGGGAAGATAAACATCCACATCAGAACAGCCTGCTGGAACAGTCCAATGGCAATCTATTTTATTTTATTTTCAATGCAAAATTACAACAAAAATTACAAACATTGAATCCAAAATGAAACAGTACAAACAAGGAAAAAAACCCCAAAACACAAGAGAGGGAAAACACACACACACACACACACAAACAAAAAAACAAAAAAACCACCACACATCTACAAATAATACCATATCATCATTCTAATCTAATCATTACTGTCAGGGGACTGCCATCGGAACAGGGAAGGGAAGGAGAGGGGCAGTTAGGTTACAGGGAACCTCCGAAAATCTTGTGAAGCAGTTCCCCTTCCTGTGGTGGGGAAAGCCACACCTCCAGTGGGGAAGAGGGGAAGGGACCAGAGGATGCTGCTGGGAGCCTCAGCACCGCTCCTGGGCAAGCCAGCCAGGAGGGAAGCACGCCTCTTCCGTCACCCACCCTGCGCAGAGGTGTAAAACGCAAAGAAGGAAGGAAAAGGCTGGGGGTGACTAAGCTATTATGTTGGGGGAGGACCCGGAAATGACCACTCCTGGATTCTGCTAGCGATTGAGGCAGACATGAACTTGTGGTTCTACACTGTAAATAGTTTTGCACCAAAATAAAACCTGTAAAAGACAGGTTGGAGTCCTGACTGGTTACTCACAAGCAACCACCATTGCCATCTGACAGCAATCCGGGAGTCATTGCGGTTGCTCAAGTGTAACAGCAGAGACACACACGATGAGTCACCTCAAAAAGGGAGCTGCAGGCGGAGGCACTGAGGGAGAGGAGGTGTGGAACGTAGCAGCCATGGTACAGAGGAACGTGGAGTTGGAGCCACGCGTCATCGAGCTTGTAGTGCGGCTTGAGGAGCGCAGAGTGCAGGACCAGCAGGTCAGAACCACTCAAGTTGGGAGAAAAGTACCATTGCTGCTGAGCAAGTTTGTAGGGAACCCCCAAGAATACCTGGCGTTTAAGACTGAGATTAAATACGCCCTGGACTTGCAAAAGAGGGCCACCCAATGGAAGTGCAGGTGTTAATCGATTCTGGGGCGAGTGAGAATTTTTTCAGCAGAGACTTTGCCTTGGAGCACCAGTTGCACCTGTTACCACTAGACTTTCCCTTGCAAGTCACCACCATTGATGGGAACCCTGAAACCAACCGTCTCCTTGATCTCAGACCCACTGAAAGAGGCGGTCATTAAACCGCTTCTTAAAAAAACATCTTTAGACCCAGCCAATATGGCTGTCAGCTTCGTTCCGTAGCTGACAGAGGCTGGGAATCTAAGCAAGCCAAGGGAGATAAGGACACTGGAATGTGGACTGGAATGTGAGAGGGAGGAGGGGCAGCCGAGTGGCAGAGTTTCAGAGAGCAGAGAGCAAGCAGAAGATAGCAAAGCTCTAAACACCAATCTTAATTCAGAGACAGAAGGGGAGAGGCCGGGAATAGCTAGCCCAAAAACTTGAAGGCGCAAAAAGGTCAGTGAGAGGAGGGGAAAAGAGCGGAAGCGAAAGGTTTTTTTCCACTGTTGGAAGAAGAGGAAGGGGCGGAGTTTAGACTCGGCAACTGCTAACTTGGAGTCAGACACAGAGTGAAGGAGCTCCAGAGTGATTTATGTGTTTGAGCAATAAACCTGAGATAATTACTGCCGGTGTCTCGCTTCTGTGGGAGAGCCAAGCCATTACAATGGCCAACTATCGCCCAGTCTCCAATCTTCCATTCTTGGGCAAAGTGATTGAGCGTGTGGTTGTTGAACAATTCCAAGCTCTACCTCTCTTTCAAATCGGAACCAGTGAAGGCGGTGAAGGTCCTGTGCGAGTGCCTGGAGGCGGTTGGAGGATGGATGGTGGCTAACAGATTGCGGTTGAATCCTGACAAGACAGAAGTACTCTTTTCGGGGAACAGGGGGCGGGCAGGTGTGGGGGACTCCCTGGTCCTGAATGGAGCAACTGTGCCCCTGAAGGACCAGGTGTGCAGCTTGGGAGTCACTTTGGACTCACAGCTCTCCATGGAGGTGCAGGTGAATTCTGTGTCCAGGGCAGCTGTCTACCAGCTCCATCTGGTACGCAGGCTGAGACCCTACCTGCCTGCAGACTGTCTTGCCAAAGTGCTGCATGCTCTAGTTTTCTCCCACTTGGACTACTGCAACAGGCTCTATGTGTTAGTTTCTGTTTGTGCCACTGTGCAGCTGCTTAGAGTCACAAGACTCTGTTTACATTCAAGAGACAATCCAGGCTGTTGGAAGTCTCACGGAAGACGGATGTGATGTACTGGTTTCCTGTTCCTTTGTTTGTTTCAGTTGCTCTCTGCTCTCACAGAGAGAGAATGTGTTTTCTGTCTGCGTAGCTTAGTAATAAAACTCATAGAGATGTGGCCATAAATCTCATCACTTCCGTGTGCTGCTTTGATTCTCTGCATAATGGGAATGTGCCTGGAGGTCTCATCAAAGGCTCAGATCGTTAATCACATCGAAGGACTCAGCCGGAGGAAAATGAGCTTTATCAGCTCGGTCGAACGGAGATTTCAACATTTTTTGTTTCGGGCCCAGAAGAACATCAGAAAGAACGGAATGTAGGTTATCTTCTCTGTGTGTCAAGGGTGGACTTTGAACTTCAAGCCAAAACACTAACCGGCTGCGGCAGAAGGGTGCTTTTGGAATGCAGCTGCTTGTAAACAGACAGAGTCTGCCTTAAAGACTCAGACATTGCTAATCCAAAAGTACAGGAGGCTCTTCAAAATGCGATGGGAATTCCAAAGCTCTCAAAAGGTAATTATCAGGACTGGGTGCAGTATGCAGAGGCTCTGCTAAGAAAAGAGGGTCTGTTTAATGTGATAACAGATGCCCCCCCAGCTCCGGTGACCGAAGCATGGGAGGCTAAGGATTCCAAAGCAAGGGGGACTCTGACGCTTATTGTGTCCCCTGAAGAGTTATGTCTTTTGTGTGACAAGGACTCAGCCCAAAGAGATGTGGGACAGTCTCCAACAGTCACATTTAAGAACAGAGGCTGGTGCTTCTTTGCTCTTTTAGGCCAAGTTGCATGATATGGCACTTGCTGATGGAGCAGACGTACGTGCTCACCTCATGGAAATGCAGAATCTCAGGCATGAGTTGCAACAGCGTTGAATCACCTTTCCAGAGGCTGTGTATTCCTTCATGATTCTACATTCTTTGGGTTCAAGTTGGGAAGCGATTGCCAGCCAGCTTGCTATTTTGCCTACTGCTCTGCTAACGGTAGCGCATGTTACTGCTGTGGTGTTAAATGAAGCGGATCGGCGTAGTGCTAACTGCATCACTAAGGGGGAGTCCTCACAGATGTCATCCCAGAATGCAGTGGAACCACTAGATGGCGCCAAAGCTTTGAAGGCAGTGAAATGCTACTCGTGTGGATGTCTAGGCCACGTGAAGAGGGAATGTAACTATCCCAATGCCAAGGCAACAGAGCAGCACAGCGAAAGTTCAACATGTGGAAAAGGCAAAGGTAAAGGCAAAGGTCAGAAGTCCAGGACAACGCAACTCAATGTTAGTTTCTGTTTGCCACTGAGCAGTGCTTTGGAGTCACAAACTCTGTTTACATTCCACACATTCCATACTGTTGGAAGTCTCACGGGAGACGGATGTGACGTTAGTGGTTTCCTGTTCCTTTGTTCCTTTGTTCAGTTGCTCTCTGCTTTCATAGAGAGAGGATGTATATTTCTTTGCTGTCTGCGTACCTAGAAAATAAACTCTTTACAATGTAGCCATAAATCTCATCACTTCCGTATGCTGCTGGAAACTCTGCTTAATGGGAATGTGCCTGAGGCCTCATCAAAGGCTCAGGTCGTTAATTATCGTCAGGGGCGACTAGGCCGGAAGATGAGCTTTATCAGTTTGGCCGAATGGAGATGCCGACATTTTGGGGTCTGGGCCCAGAAGAACAGACTGTAGGTTATCTTCTCTGTGTGTCAAGGAGATTGATGAGAGGTATGTGCTCGAGCCCCAGGAAGCCTGCCAGTCCCTAATTAAGGGTGGTCTTTGAACTTCTAGCCAAAGCTCTGACCGGTTGCTGCAGAAGCTCAGGAGCATGCAAAGGCCTCAAGAAGGGTGCTTTTGGAATGCAGCTGCTTGTAAATAGACGCAGCTTGCTTTAAAGACACAGAAGGCTAATGCCAGAATAATGGAGGCCCTTCGAAATGCCATGGCAATTCCTAAGCACTCAAAAGGGAATTATTTGGACTGGGTGTAGTATGCAGAGGCTCTGCTGAGAAAAGAGGGTCTGTTTAATGTGATAACGGACGTCGTCGTCCCCAGCTCCAGTAACTAAGAATGGGAGGCTAAGGATTCCAAAGCAAGGGGAACTCAGACACTTATTGTGTCCCCTAAAGAGTTATGTCTTTTGCGTGACAAGACCTCAGCCAGATTGATGTGGAACAGTCTGCAACAGTCACATTTGAGAATGGAGGTGGTAGCTTCTTTGTACTTTTATGCCAAGTTGCATGATATGGCACTTGCTGAAGGAGCAGACGTACGTGCTCACCTCATGGAAATGCAGAATCTCAGGCATGAGTTGCAACAGTGTGGAATCACCTTTTGAGAGGCTGTGTATTCCTTCATGATTCTATATTCTTTGGGTTCAAGTTGGGAAGCGATTGCCAGCCAGCTTGCTGTTTTGCCTACTGCTCAGCTAACGGTAGTGCACGTAACTGCTGTGGTGTTGAATGAAGCGGATCGTCATAGTGCTAGCTGCATCACCAAGGGCAAGTCCTCACAGACGTCATCCCAGAATGCAGTGGAACCACTAGATGGCGCCAAAGCTTTGAAGGCAGTGAAATGCTACGCATGTGGACATCTAGGCCACGTGAAGAGGGAATGTAAACATCCCAAGGCCAAGGTAACAGAGCAGCGCAGCGAAAGCTCAACGCGTGGAAAGGCAAAGACAAAGGTCCGAAGTCCAGGACGACGCAACACAAGTCAATGGTCTCACGCCTCACTCCAAAGGTCCAGAAGACGTCTAGATCTTTCTTCATCGACGACTCGGGAGCTACCAGGCACGTCTGTCGGGACAAACACCTGTTCGTGTCTGTTACTCCACAGGAAGGTGCGATTCAACAAGCAGGTGACCACACGATTTCCAGTCAAGGCTACGGAACGGTTGTTCTTCACAGCTCTCAAAATTAGCTCTTATCCTCCAGTGAAATTACTTATACAGCCAAATCGTGAAATTAATGTCTTTTACCCAATAAAGAAGAAGAAATTCTCTCGACCTTAGTTAGCTAGTCCTTGCTTTAGATTATTTATAAGACGGGGAGACGGACTTCCTGTTTGCGCCTTCCCCGATCGTGCCTGATTCAAAAAAAATTTTTTCTTTACAAATCCAATTTCCGTATTACTCACGGGTTGTTGCTTTTAGAGTCCAATTGTTCACAAGAAGAAGTCAGCGCTCTCCGACCATGGCATGCGGCTTCACTCTGCAGGAGAAGCAGTCGACTCTCAGCACCGCGCCGCTCACCCCGTCCCCCGTTCCGAAGCCTTTAAAAAGGCTCCTTCGCGGGTCGGGGGGGGCGCAAATGGTGCCTGCTGAGTCACCAAGTTCACAGGCTTCAGCGCCTGTGATTTCTGAGGGTCCCTGCGTCACCGCAGCGGCAAGACCCGGATCCTGCGGAGCCGATTCCCTCCGGAGCTCGGAGGGAATCCGCCATTAGCCGATGGCACTAACCCGGAAGTGCCCAAATTCTAATATTCTTTCAATTAACTGTATTATACTTTTGGGGGGGTTTTCAACAGTCAGAATCAGATGCTTTGATCTTATATTCCTTTTTCCCTAATGAGATACCTTTTATTTTATTATCATTTCTTATGTCATTCATAAATAATTCCAGTGACAAGGGGCAACCTTGTCTTGTCCCCCTCTCTATACAAAATTCTTCTGTTATTTCATTATTAAGAATAAGTTTGGCTTTTTGTTTCCTATATATTGCCTCTATAGCTTTAATATAATCTTCCCCCAGTTTCATTTCCTTTATGACCCTTTTCATGAAGTCCCATGACACCTGGTCAAATGCCTTTACTGCATCTATTGATATTAAAGCAGCCTTTTTGTCTGATCTTTCCTCTAGGTATTCTAGTAAATCTATTACATTCCAACACATTCAATGCCAGAGATCGTCGGTGCTGGCAGAGCTCTGAAAAAGCAATCCTCCCGGATTTACAATGCTACTCCTCCCCCCTGACCCACAGTCCGCAATTGATGGAGGACAGAGAAACCTGGGGGTGTTATCCCATGTAGTGAGACTACTTCGCCTTCCCATACCCAGGTCTCTGTCACGCAAGCCAGGTCAATCCCCTGCGAGACAAAAAAGTCATGCATGGTGGCGGTTTTGTTGCCTATGGACCTGGAATGCACAACACCAATGACAGAGGTGGGTAATCCCTGCTCGCCCTACCCTCGTTCCTTGGGATGGGGCGTAGATTGGAAGGGGTTCGAGCATCACTGCATCTCAAAACCCTTCACCAATAGTGATATCTAGCCCCGCCGCCATTCCTCCCTAGCCCTTCAATAGTGGGAATCCTAGACCCCATACTAGCCTCCCCAATAGACGGGTAACATCCCCTCATTAACAAGTCATCCCTGGGCCAGGACTCCTGGGTCAAAATGGTAAGGGGAAGAGGTGAAGCTTTGATAGGGTAAGTATCCCTAGAAGATAAAACCCAACCAACCGCACCCCAAGCGGGGAGGACGGTCCCACGGTGTTTTGTTAACTGTCAATCCCCCTGCGGGAGTATTAATGAGGCATGTGCTATAAAATGGGGATTTCTGGCCAACAAAGAGCCAGCTTTGAATTCGGAAGATCTGTCCATCCTGTCTCACCAGGAGTACAGTAGAGAAGATCGATCATTCTCATAAATTTTTGGAACATTAGGCAAAGGTCCAGATATAGATTGGGTGCTGGATTTCTCCAGACTGTCAGCAACATAGAGTTATTTAGGTGTTGTTGCCATAGAAATGTCAGAGGTGCCAAATTCCTCATCTACTTCGATGTCGCTTGAAAAGGGAACAGGGAGTTGCACTGATGTCTTTCTATGGGGTAAAAAGCTGTTGGACGTCTTTAAATATTGTGCTCTAGGCTCTACTGTCCTTATATTTTGGGTAGAAATCTTAGTCTTTATACTCATTAGCCTCTTCTTCAGGTCTTGTAATTCTAGGCTTACAGAATTATTTTCTTCCTTTGGGCAGTTAGTATTTCTAGTGTTAAGCTTGAATTCCCTTGTCTGCATTAGCTTTGACTCTATGCAAGGAACCAATTGCCTCCTTGTTTCATCCTTAAATACCCTCACTGGGCGGAGAGAGTGGAACCACCATAGAGGTCGAGATGGGAGGGCTGATGATCTAAAGGTCATAAATAGGCGCACGATGTTTCCCAAGGTAGGCAGGAAGTGGAAATTTTCTAGATCTGCATTTCAGTAATGGTAATTCAGGAGCTGAGACAAGGACATAGTAATTTGTCTGTGGTTCATCCATCTATGATTGTATCGGTGAATCTCAAGCATTATCTGGTTCGTTTGCAAGACTTGACAGGACAGGACCTCACTTCATCCATAGTTCGAGTTGGTGAGTTGGTGAGTTGTTAACAAAGTCATTTCTTATCATCCTTATAAGCCCTTGGGCATTTAAAGGGGATGAACTGGTATCCAGTTGTTTCTCAATGCTAACTATTTTGGTGAGGATTTCATTCAGTCTTTGGAGAACCAGATCCATAGTTTCTGCAGACAACATGCAAATCTCTTGGTAGGGATGCGTATCCGGAATCGGTTGAAAGCAGGCTCCTCTAATATCTTGTTCTAGAGACATGGGTGGGTCAGCGTTAGGAGCGTTAGGAGTGGGAGGAACCCCTCCTGCTCCTGCTGTTGCCCTCTTGGACGGATTAGCTTTTTCTGGGAGGAGGGGGGTTGGGTCAGTGCCATCCTCCTTAAGGGGGGGAAGGTTACCCTAGCATTGTTACTCACTGTTTGTTCTGTTTGTTCCATTTCCTCAGCTTCCTCAACCCGCTCTGTTTCTGAGCCAAGGAAGACGGCGTTGGCTCTCTGCCAATTCTTTGTTTTAGAGGAATTATGAGTCCCAATTATACTATTCTGGCTCTTTGTACCTTGTTTTCTCCTTCTGGCAGGCATTCCGATAATTACCGTATTTTTCGCTCCATTGGACACACCAGACCATAGGACGCACCGGACCATAGGAGGGGGAGAACAGGGGGGGGGGAATTTTTCTTGTTCTCCCCCTCTAAAACAAGGTGCGTTCATCCCTTTTGAGGTCATTATTAGGACTTGCAAACTCTGTAAAATATGAAACAATATGTTGTGAGCTGGGAATACTGCCTTTATCAGTAAGAGCATGGCTGAGGACCTTGAAATATTGGATCTTCCTCCATTATAGAGCCCTATCCCCTAATACTATACTTTACGATCTTTTAAGTGATAGTGCAATCTACAATCTATCAGTGATTTGTAGGAGAAAACTGGATTCGATAGGGCTCACTCTAACTGATTTTGAAATCTCTGATCCCAAAGATATATGGGAAATTATCAGGAAGACCCTCACAGAAAAAAGTGTTCTCGCCATGCTTGAGGTTGCAAAGCACAGCACCTGCTCTCCTATCCACCTAAAACTCCCTTTGTGTAGAGATTTCCAAAAGGGATACATGACAAATCTGAAGAAACATGAATCGTGTAGGCTGTTTATGTTGGCCAGATTTAACATGTTTCCCTCGGCGGTAGTGAGAGGAAGATACTTAGCTATCCCAGAATCAGAGCGTCTCTGTAAATGTAGAAAACAGGAACCCGATACTCTAGAGCATATATTCTTTTCCTGTGATTTTGGCAGCTATGCCAGAAGACAATTATTTGAGGCCCTAAAATTTAATAGACAGTTTTTTACACAACCAACTGTTCAGGACCTGCTGGCGGACAGCGATGATCAAATTACTTTAATAGCGGCTGAATTTTTAAGTGCTGTCCATGAAGAAAGAATGGGCCATGATAAAGAGACTTAGTGGTTTTTAATAGTAGGTGATGTTGTTGTGTTGTATTATATTATTTATGTACATTGATTTATTTTTTGGAGTTAAGAATAGGACTGGGATAAATTGTGTTCGCTGAGCCCGTATTTTATACAGTCTGTATATGATGTTTGTTTGTTAATGTGAGGTGTGATATGCCTAATAAAGGATTTTGAATTGAATTGAACAAGGTGCGTTCAAGGTACATTCACCCAGGCTTGTGGGGCTGGTGGTGGGGGGAAGCACTGCTTTCCCCCACCGCCAGCCTCAAAGATCCCTGAAGCCTTTGGAGCGCAGCACCCGCTGCCCTGGAGAGGCTGTGTGCGCAGCCATCCCCAAGCTGGAACAGCGAGACAGAGCCCTCCGCCTCGCTGTTCTGGCTTGGGAACAACCTTGCTAGCTTCTGCAGGACAGCGGGGTGAAGGCACCCCGCTGCCCTGGAGAGGCTGTGCGCGCAGAAATCCCCAAGCTGGAACAGCGAGACAGAGCCCTCCGCCTCGCTGTTCTGGCTTGGGAACAACCTTGCTAGCTTCTGCAGGACAGCGGGGTGAAGGCACCCCGCTGCCCTGGAGAGGCTGTGCGCGCAGAAATCCCCAAGCTGGAACAGCGAGACGGAGCCCTCCGCCTCGCTGTTCTGGCCTGGGAACAGCCTTGCTAGCTTCTGCAGGACAGAAGGACAGGACAGAAGGCTGTGCGCGCAGAAATCCCCAAGCTAGAACAGCGAGACGGAGCTCTAGGCTGTGGATGTGGATGTGGATGTGGATGTGGCTGTGACTCTGGCTCTGGCTATCTTTCAGGTTCTGATTCTGAATGAGGGTCTGGCTCTGGCTCTGATTCATGGTCTCGCTCTGGCTGTGTCTCTGTTTCAGGCTCTGATGCTGTATCAAGCACAGTATCAGCCTCAGCCTCTGTTTTAGACTCAGGCTGTGGCTCTGTTTAAGGATCTGGCGCTGTATCAAGCACTGTTTCTGGCTCTATTTCAGGCTCCTGCCCAGTATCAAGCACTGTTTCAGGCTCTACCTCTGCCTCTACTTCTGCTTCTAGCTATGTTTCAGGCTCAGACTCTGTTTCAGGCTGTGTCTTTGTTTCCTGGCTCCTGCACTCTATCAAGGACTGTTTCAGACTCAGGCTGTGGTTCTAGGTTGTGGCTGTGGCTGTGGTTCTGGCTCTGTTTTGGGCTCTGGCCCTGTATCAAGTGCTGTTGCTGGCTCTGTTTCTGTCTCTGGCTATGTCTCTGGCTCTGCCTCTGGCTGTGTCTCTGTTTCAGGCTCTGACTGTGTATCTGGCTTTGGCTATGTTTTCAGCTGTTTGTCTGTTTCAGGTTCCAACATGGTCTGGAGCACTGTTTTCGGCTCTGGCTCTGGCTCTGGCTCTGATTCAAGGTCTAGTTCTGGCTCTGTTTCAGGCTCTGCCTCTGCCTGTGTTTTAGGGTTTTTTTCAATTTTTTTTATTGTTTTTCCAAATTTGTAACAAAACAAACACAATACAAATATAAAACATACATAACATGTAACACACATAATGAAAAAAGAAACATAAAAACATTGCTTTCAATACCTAATTTAACTTCATTGTTAACTGACTTCCTCGAATCCCTCCTATCTGAATTTCATTTTATCTCCTTGTAGCAGTTCTCCTAAATCTTAATTCTAATAAATTAAAATCCATTTAATTATTATGTTTTTTATTTTTTTTATTAAAGGATTTTTTTATAACAACAAAAACATAACAATACAATACAATAAACACAACAAACAAACAAAAAAACAAGTACAATTTCAGATCTTGTTTTCTTATACCTTACTTCTCCGACTTCCTCATGCCTCCCTTTTCTGTATTCCAATTTCTAATCATTTATTCAGCAAATCTTCCCTTATTTTAATTTAGTTTGATCTTACTTATTCTCCTTATCTTATCCATTACTAATAGTAACCATTTATTTTCTAATCCAACATCATTTTAACTTTCATTAATTTTGTAATATTTCTTTAAATAGTCCTTAAATTTTTTCCATTCTTCTTCCGCTGCTTCTCTTCCCTGATTTCGGATTCTGCTCGTCATCTCTGCCAGGCCCATGTAGTCAATCACCTTCATCTGCCATTCTTCCAGGGTGGGTAAATCTTGTGTCTTCCAGTACTTCATTTAATTATTATATTCTACTCTTTTATTAATTCTAATCCCTATTGTTTAACAACCCATTATTATTATAATCCTCCGCCTATTTGTTACTTCCAAGTAACTTCCATTATCTTATATTACAATATTTTGCCAAATATTCTTTAAATTTCTTCCAATCTTCTTGAGTCTTCTCCTCCTTCTGATCATGGATTCTTCCAGTCAGGTCGGCCAACTCCAAAAAGTCCAACATCTTCATCTACCATTCTTCTATTGTTGGTATTTCTTGGTATTTCCAGTTTTTCGCTATTAGCAGTCTTGCTGCTGTGGTGGCATACAAAAACAATCTAACATCCTTTTTGGGCAATTCCAGACCTATTATTCAAAGTAGAAAGGCTTCTGGTTTCTTAATAAATGTATTTTTCAACATTTTTTTCAACTCATTATAAATATTTTCGACAGACTCCCCAGCGAGATGGCGACGTGAACGGCAGCCTTGTTCTATGCTCGGTAAAGCTTTGTTTTTACTATCTACTTTGGCGGGTTCTAAGGGCCCTAAGATGCCTTAAGGCGTTTATTTTAGAAGTTTTATGGTTTATGGTTCAGATTATTTCTACTTCTCCCATAAATCTGCAAGAAATTGCGGCAGATAAAGATAAACGCGGCAGATAAAGACTGTTAAAGGGAGTAGGGCTCATTAACAGCAAAACCTGCCCTGACCCTGCAATTTTGAGAAATCCTCTCCCTATTTTTCTTGCCGACATGAGAGGGAAGAAACGCTGCAGGCAGCATTCCAATGAAGCTACGAGCACGGCCAAAAAACAGACAAATATCAGGGATTTCCTGCCTGACAATGACCTAAATGAGATCTGTAGAAACTTCCCTACAGCAAACAGTTATGAGGCCCTAGCTCCCAGTACTACTCATGAGGAGCCTGCCGGCATTGTGGACGGCCTACAACTAGCCTCGAACCTGCGTATGAAGGAACAGACGGAACAGACTCTTGAGTCCCTGCAAAAAACTTCACCTGAATTATCCCAGCCACCAGTCCAGTTAAACAAGGACCGAGAGGCACTGGAACTGCTAATCTGCCAGACTGAGTTGATAACACATACCATCACTACCATCACCAACTTATATAAAAGGCTGGATGGGATTGAAAAGAAGCTTGAAAAAGTCTTTGGCTTGTTCAGTTGCCCCCCCTCACTTCCTCAGCTTAACAATATTGCAAACCCCGCTCACCTCTGCCCAACTGTGCAGGCTAACCTTGCACAAAAACAAGTGAGATGCCTGCCCAACCAAGTACAAAACTCAAGTCTGCAACTCCAGAACAGCAAACTTGCAGTACTGGTGGGAAACCACCCCTTGAATCACAACAAATGGGCGGATAAACATTCGGTTGCAAATTCCCTGACCCAACTGCTGGGGCAGACACTACGCCCCGTAGATATAGTGGACATCTCATGGCTGCCTTCTGGACCTTATATGAGACGTATGGTTATTAACTTTAGATCTGCCCACTGTGCGGCAAAGATTCTAGGACTAAGAAACCGTACAAGAAAATGGCACATCTATTTCACAAGGGTATTCACCAACCTGACCCGCACACCGCTATGCACCAGGATAGGTGCTGTCTGTGCTGATGCTGGGCCTGTGCGCCATAAAGAACAAATAGGCGGGGGAATGGAGCCGGGACACATTACCCCTCAGGGAGTGGCAAGCCTGCCCGCAAATGACCTAATTGATTTTCTACACCCCCCGCTTGGTACTCTGGTCTCTACGTGCAACGAGCCTGGTATTGGACTACCCAAGCCAGACCAGTTTGAAATGCTCTCGTCCTCATATGCCTCAATGCCGGAATTGGAGGCTTCCATTATTTTAAGTCCAATACGTAATCAAGATCCACAGCATTTGTCAAATTTTGACCCGCTAGCAGTACCGACACAAGACTCAGCTGTTGACCTGCTACCTGTACAGCCTATATGGGTCGGCAAAGCCCTCGCTCTGCATAAACCAGCTGAACATCATGATACATCAGCTGATCATCATGATATTTGTAATGGTGTCATCAAAGATCCTTTGGGCCAAATCAACCTATTGGCCCCTCAGTTAAAGCCATCACACCTACCTTGGGACCAGCGACCTCAAACCTGGAACCTCCAAGCAGGGCAGAAGGAGGAGGAGCCTAACTCAGGAGCCTCAAACCACCGGAAAAGAGATTGACTGCCACTATTTCCACCATCACCCTATTTCCACATCCTATCTTGGAATGTGGCAGGATGGCTATCTAAGCAGGGTGACGTCGACCTTCTGGATTTCCTCACAAAATTTCAGATTATATGCCTACAGGAGACATGGTGTCTAGATCTCCATGTCCCTTCTCTACAGGGATACGAAGCTTTTGCTACCCCTGCGATAAAAACAAATTTTTGAGGCCGACCTAGTGGTGGCTTAGTCACTTTTGTTTCCACCAAGCTAAAGTGCAAGGTCCGGCAACAGCAGTGGGCGAAGAGTAACAATCTACAAATCCTACTTATTTCTAGCAGTGAAGGAGGAGATTTCCTTTGCTTTAATATATATATCCCTCCTATAGGCACCCCTTCCCAGTCGTCACAAACCTGGGAAGATTTAGAGCTATGTTTGGAAAAGGCTGAACTAGAATTCCCTGGCATGGATATCCTGCTGGCAGGTGATTTCAACGCCAGGATAGGAAACGACATTAATACGTACTGCTCTAAATCTCAGTTACTGCCAGAGGCAGATTGGTTTATTCCCTGGTCCTCTGATGATAAGGTCTTGAATAAGGCAGGTATTACATTAATGGAGACTGCCTTCAAACATAATCTGTATAATTTGCATGGTACCCATATGAACAGGTCAGGGGGTTTCTTTTCTTTCCTTGGGCCTAGAGGTGCGAGCGTTATTGATTATATCTTGGTCTCCCCAAAACTCTTGGAGAGGTCATAGGGCTTTAGGACTTTCAACAGAACTGAGAGTGATCACCTCCCTATATCAATTTCACTAATTCCCCGTGGTTTGGAGGATCCGCAATATCGCAATCACTGTGCAGACCCACCTCCAACTCTGGCCCTTCGCAGGCGTAAATGGAACAGCGACCTGGAATTCAAAATCAAACCACACCTGCATTCATCAGATTTACTGGCCTTGAGAGACCAGTGTATTTTATCTAATTCTGACCCCTTTCTAACATTTCAGCAGGTCTCAGAGTCGCTCTTCCCACTACTCACGAACCCCAACCCTCCCAAACAACAAAATAATTCGAGGGCCTGGTTCGATAAAGACTGTAGGAATCTAAGATCTTTGCTCAGGAAATTACAAAATAAGGTAAAACAGGAAGGGACCCTGTCCTCAGTGGAAAACCTGCACAGGTGGCGCTCTCATTATAAAAATACTCTAAAACTTAAGAAATCCCTCTATAGAAAGGAACAATGGGAGGCACTCGACAAGGCGATCAAATTGCGGGACGACAAAAAGCTCTGGGAAATAATTGCTCAGGGAATTTCACCCAAAGGGATAACTGTAACCAACAGTATTTCATCTAACTTATGGTACCAACATTTTCCCCGGCTATATACAGCTCCAAACATTGCTAAACCGAGCCAGTTTCCTCCTCTTAAAAACGATCTATTAATGGGCTGGGATCCTGTTACCGAATTAGAATGTTTACAGCTAATTAAAACACTCAAGAATGGCAAAGCTCCCGGTGAAGATATGATTCCTCCTGAGGTGCTTAAACCAAATGCCCAGTGGTGGGCTGCTTTTTTGGCCCAACTTTTTACGGTAATAAATGATACATGCAAAATCCCAGAAAACTGGAAACTGAGCCTAGTAGCCCCCATCTATAAGAAGGGCGACCCCCAAGACCCCTCAAACTATCGCCCCATAAGTCTCCTGGACATTGTGTATAAACTTTATACTCGCCACCTGCTAAATAAATTGGTTGACTGGGCTGACCACTCTAACTTGCTTAATCCGGAACAGGCAGGATTTAGAAAGGGCCATAGTACAATAGGCCATTGTTTGGTATTACAGACAATGATAGATAAGTATACAAAGACACACAAGAGCAAACTTTTTGTGGCTTTTGTAGCTCTCACATCCGCTTTTGACTCAATCTGTAGGGACAAATTATGGCAAAAACTATATGACACAGATATAGATAGACGACTTTTCAAAATACTTAGAGAGTTACATACAGACATTACAGTTAAAATTAGAACTGGGATGTCAGGCAACTATACTGACCCACTGCCACTGGGGAAAGGGGTTAAACAGGGCTGTTTGTTAGCGCCGTTCCTCTTTAATTTCTATATAAACGACATTGTTCAACATATGGCAAAGTATAAGTCATCAGCTCCTGCCCTGGAAGGCAAACACCTGAATATACTGCTATATGCTGATGACATGGCGGTCATGGCACTCACTCGAAGGGGCCTACATAGCATGCTGGAGGGGCTCGCAGCTTATTGTTCCCAAACCTCTCTAAAGATAAATTATGATAAAACAAAAATTGTGGTATTTACTAGAGCTCGCCACACATTTAGATGGTCTTTAGATGAACACAAAATTGAACAATGTCTTCTCTTTAAATATCTTGGTATCACTTTCCAAGCTACATCTAGCTGGCTTGCCCACTTCAAGACTGTAGCCCTTCTAGCACGTAGGACAATTGGTGCTCTGCTCAGCTTTTTTTATTCGAGGGGAGGGCAACTGGTGACCCCGGCACTAAAAACTTTTGTTGGAAAAGTGATTCCCCAGATGTTATACGGAGTAGAACTCTGGGGATGGAATCAGAAGCTGTTAGAACGGCTTGAAATCTTCCAAAATTTTTATCTCAGAAGAATTCTAGGCCTCCCTCAGAGCACTCCAGCAGCTTTCCTAAGAGTGGAAGTAGGATTACCCTCTGTGTCTGCCAGGGCCCACTTAAGATTCCTGCGTTTTTTCACCAACCTCATAGATGCCCCGAACACCTTATTGGCTAAACAAGCCTTTGTATCATTACAAAATAATACCACTTGGCATAAAAATCTACTAGACATTCTATCTAGATACAACCTACCTGAGTTTAATACTCTCAAATTGTGGAGCCCTGATAAAGTTCGGGAATGGATCTTTGAAAAAGACGCCTTTTTGGACTCCACTAAGATAAAAAAACTCTGGGTTTTCCTACTGGTTCCCTCGAGTAAAAGCAGTCAAAATCTGTGCCAACTACTTGGTGGAGATCACTGATCCCACACTTCGGAGAGCTTTTACTATGGCACGGTTTCAAACATTGCCAACTGCTTATTTAACCGGTAGATACACAAAAACCCCAGTAGAACATCGTTTATGTCCTTGCCTTATGAAAATTAAAGAGGATCTTACACATTACCTCCTCTATTGCCCCATTTGCTTGGGCTTTAGAGACGCATTGCTGCAAATTATACCCAACTCTATAACCAGTCCTGAAGATAGAGTAAAATTTTTGTTAGTTGATGCAAACCCACGCATTACCCATGTGGTAGCGGTTTTTGTGATGAAGGCCATGAAAGCCAGGGAAAGATTTATGGACAACAATGTAAAGACCCCTTCATCGTCTGTTTAACTCGTTTCTCGTTTTCCCTCCTTTTCTATTCTGTGGGAAGAAGGTTTTGTTGGCATAGTATGTAATGAATTTTAATATTTTTAACTATTGTAGTGTTGATGTTTGTGCACAGGCATGGTCCTCACAATAAATGGATTTTGATTTGATTTGATTTGAAATATTTTCCCAGAAGTCTTTCACCTTGGGACACGTCCACCACATATGATAAACGGTACCTTCTTTTTCTTTGCATTTCCAACATAAATTATCGTCTGTATGATAAATCTTTGCTAACTTTACAGAGGTTAAGTACCATCTATACATCATTTTCATAATATTTTCTTTTAATACAGTACATGCAGTAAACTTAACCCCTTTCTTCCACAACCTTTCCCAATCTTCCAACATTATATTGTGTCCAACATCTCTTGCCCAATCTATCATCGCAGATTTAACTTGTTCGTCCTTTGTATGCCATTCCAACAATAAGTTGTACATTTTGGATAGATTTTAACATTGGTATCTAACAACTCCATTTCCACTTTGGATTTTTCCATTGCAAAACCATTTTTCTTATCAAGCTTATACAGTTCATTGATCTGATAATATTGTAGCCAATCCAATTTATCTTTAAATCCTTCGTTGTCTTCCAACAATAAATCAGCATATTTCAACCATTTACTCTCCATATTTAACTTTTTCTGGGCCTTTGCTTCCATTGGTGAGAGCCACCTGGGTGTTTTCCTTTCTAAGAGATCTTTATATCTTATCCAAACATTGTATAAAGATTTTCTAATTACATTAGTTTTAAAACTTTTGTGGGCTGATATCTTATCATAACATAAGTATGCATGCCAACCAAATACATTGTCAAATCCCTCCAAGTCTAACACATCCACATTTTCTAATTGAATCCATGCCTTAATCCAGCAGAAAGCTGCAGCTTCAAAGTATATCTTCAGATCTGGCAAGGGAAATCCCCCTCTTTCTTTTGAATCTGTTAATATTTTATATTTAATTCTGGGTTTTTTTCCCTTGCCAGATAAATTTAGACATTTTAAATGTCTAAATGACATTTCTGCCATTCTTTAAAACATTTTACATTGCCAATAATTGGGATAGCTTGAAATAAAAACAACATCTTTGGCAATACATTCATCTTGACCACTGATATTCGGCCCATCAACAACAATTTTAAATTTGACCATATCTCAAGATCTCTCTTAATTTCATTCCATAATTTTTCATAATTATCCTTATATAAATTCAATTTTTTCACCAATAAATTCACACCCAAATATTTCACTTTTTTCACAAAGACAAGGCCAGTCTTCTCCTGAAGGACTTTTCTCTCCTCATTATCTAAGTTTTCCCCCAACACTTTGGTTTTGCTTTTATTTAACTTGAATCCTGCAACCTGCCCAATCTCCTCAATCAACTCCAGTCCCTTCACTGCACTGGAGTCTGGATCTTGTAAAGTTAACACCAAAGCATGAGCAAAGGCTTTTAACTTATATTGCTTGGATCCTACTGTTATACCTTTAACCTCTTCTTCCTTCCTTAGCATATTTAGCAAAACCTCCAGAACTGAAATAAAAAGTAGAGGGGAAAGTGGGCACCCTTGCCTGGTTCCTTTTTCAATTCTAATTTATTCTGAAACCACATTATTAACTATAATTTTTGCTTTTCGTTCAAAATAGATCACATTGATACCATTTAAGAATTCTTGTCCAACCTCAATACTTTCTAAATTCTTTTTCATAAAATTCCAAGAGACATTATCAAAGGCCTTCTCCGCATTGATAAACATTAACACCGCTTTACAATTTTTTTAAACTTCCAACCTTTCTAACACATCGATTATATTCCTAATATTATCTTTCATATGTCTTCCAGGCAGGAATCCTGCCTGGTCCTTATGGATATAATCTGTTAGTACCTTCTTCAGCCTATTAGCCAAAATGTTAGTAAAAATTTTGTAATCCACATTAAGTAATGAGATCGGTCTGTAGTTTTTTACATTGGGTCTATCTTGATCTGGTTTTGGTATCAGAGTTATAAAAGCTTCCTTCCAGGTTTCAGGTGCTTTGCCCCCTCTTAATATCTTGTTGCATACCTCAACCAATGGCTGAATCAGCCAGTCTTTCAAAGTCTTGTAATATTTTGCAGACAGACCATATGGTCCTAGGGCTTTGCCAAGTTGCATCTGGTTTATGGCCTTCTCTACCTCTTGTCTTGTAATCCATCCATTAAGTAGGATCTTTTTATTTTCGGGAATTTTTTGCAAACCATTTACTTTAATAAATTGCTCAATTTTATCTTTATCTTCCTTTCCATTTTTATACAGCTGTTTATAATATTTCTGAAAACACCTTCTTATGTCTGCGGGATTCTCTACCGACTTTCCTTCTGATACAATATTTGTAATAGTACTTTGTTTCTGTCTCTTTTTTTAACTGCCAAGCCAGCAGTTTTCCACATTTATTTGCTGATTCAAAATTTCTCTGTCTCATCATTTTTAATTTCCATTCTATTTCCTGATTTATAATCTGGGAATATTGTATCTGTAAAGCTTTAATTTCCTTTTGAATCTGCTGATTCTTTGGATTACATTTCAAATTCTTCTCTTTATCTTTTAATTGCGACAGAATATTATCTTTTTTCTCATTCTGTATCTTTTTCTTAATCAAGTTTTGTTGTATGAGGAATCCTCTCATTACTGCCTTACTTGCGTCCCAAATGACTCTTGTTTCCACCTCTGAATTCGTATTTATCTCAAAATAGTCCTTTAGAGTCTTTTGGGCCTTCCTAATCATCTGTTCATTCCTCAACAAATCACCATTCATTCTCCATCTATAAGATCCCTGCAGAAACAATTTTGTTTCCAAAAACACTGCATTATGGTCCGAGCAAGTCTTTGGGCAAATTTCAGTTTTAGTTACCCTGGGAACAAAGTCTCTGGATAGCCATAAATAGTCGATTCGTGAAAATGATTGATTTGTATCTGAATAAAATGTGAAGTCTTTTTCTGTTGGATTTCTCACTCTCCATATGTCTGGCAGATCAAATTTATCTACCATTTCAAAGAAAGTCTTTGGTAATCTGCCAGCATTCATTATTTTCTGTCTCTGTGTTCTATCCATAAGTGTTGATGCCACTCCATTCAAGTCTCCCATCAAAATCAATTTGTAATCCAAATAGTCCAGAAGTCTTGTTTCCAGATTCTTAAAAAATTCTGCTTTGCCATCATTTGGTGCATGAATTCCCAACAACAAATATTTTTCGCCTTGTGCTTTAATTTCAACTGCGATATATCTTCCCTCCTCATCCTTAAACAACATTTTAGGGTTCCATTTTTCTTTAACGTAGAAAACCACTCCTCTTTTCTTCACTTTATCAGATGAAATAAATTCCTGACTGAGTTTCTTATTCTGAAGGACTTTTCTATGTCATCTAGTAACATGGGTTTCTTGTAAACAAATTATGTCCAAGTTCTGCTTTGCTAACACATGATAAACTTGGTTCCTTTTTGGCCAAGAGTTCAAACCATTTACATTCCATGAGTAAATTTTCAATGCCATCTTGTATTTTTAGGGAGCTCCTGCACCTGCCCCCAGTGGCTGTGGGCTATCCACTCCAAAGTCCTTGGTGTTTTTTTTCCAGAAACCTTGCTTTTTCTTCAACAGTCCTGATTCTTTGTTTTCTTCCTAAAAAGTTAAAGGAAAGGCCACCAGGAAATTCCCACCTGAAAAAGATGTTCTTCTGTCTCAAGGCACCAGCCAGATCTGTGTAATTATTCCTTAAGCTCAAAAAATGCTTTGGGATCTCTTTGAATAAAATAATTGGTTTATCTTTGATCTTCAGACTTTTTTTATAGTGTAGACCCAGGATATTCCCTCTCTGTTCTTTGGTCTTAAAAACTACAATGCAATCGGACTTCCGGTGGAGCGCAAGCCTGACACGAGCGAGGGATCTCTCCGGGAGAGAAACCCTGGCTATTTCGGCCATAAAAGGGGGGTTTTAGGGCAAAAAAACCCCCCTGTCAAGCCTCTGGTGGGTGTCCAGAGGTTCAGGTTCCCGGCAGTGCCTAAAAGCTGCCCGTCCGGCCATCAGGTAGCCTCTGAAAAAGAGGTGAAGAGTGCGGCGGAACGGGATAGCAGGCTATCGGGAAGCCATTGCTACGGCTGAATAGCGAAGCCCCGAGCTTGCAAGGAACAGCGCTCCGCTCTTGAAACTAAGAAATTCAGACTTGAAACATCTAAAATTGGATTGAAAAGTATTAAGGGGAGTTCCGAATTAAAAAAGGAGAAGATTCCGAGTTCAGTTGTCATCTGAAATCAGCACAGACGCAGCACCGTAAGCAGAGCCAGAAAGCGAAAGTGAGTTGCCGCTAGCGGCTATTTTTCTGTTTCTCCCTAACTATTAGAAACTGTTTCAAACTAAGTTAAAAGTTTAAAAGTAACTATTTTTGAGGACTTAAATGGGTGAAACGTCAAGGGGGAACAGAAGGTAACTATTGAGACAAAATAGAGGTCTTAGATGCAACTGAGGATATAGAAGGATTGAACTGTCTTCCCACTTTTACTTTCAAGATTAAACTGTTACGCCAAAAGAAGAGCTTCCGACTCCATTTTAACTCAATAAAAAGGGTATAGTGGCAGAGAAAGAAGAACCAATCTATCTTCCCACTTTTTCTCTTTTGTGGATTTTGGTCACTTTTGGGGGGGGGGGGTTTAAAATTGGAAAAGCTAAATTCAGTAGTTTAACTTTGGTTATTTGGCAATTCCTTATTGAAAAACTATTAATGTGGATTGGAGTTCCCTAGTGGATGGAATGAGACATTACAACTTGTTTTTCAGAATTTTTCTTTGTTAATGGTGTAATTCTGGACTGGAGGAATATCTGCTTCCTGTTTGGCCCCCTTCTCCTGGAATTGCTTTTTTGCCTTATTTCCTATGGGATGTCCTGTTTGGAATTATAAATCACAACACCTCATCCTCTCAGACAGCTATATTCCTCTATAAAACCTCTTGGATTATTAAACAGAAATTATTCAGTTTAAGCATTGGTTACAACTAATTTTTGGAAACAAATCAAAAATATTGGCATCACAATACACTCTTGTCATTTTTGTTTTTCTTTCTTGTAAAAATTATTTTTTCTGCCTTTTCGGGAAATAACCATTTTTGGATATTCCAGTTGGATTACAATCTAAGTCTTTTGTATTACAATTTGTATTACAATTTGGATTATAACTCAACTATCTCTATGCAAACTGTTTTTGGTTTTCTTTTTTTGTCTTATTTGAGGATTAGCCCGAGTGGGGGCAAGAAGTTTAGCAGCTATTTAAACTTTGGTACAGAAAATTGGTTACTTTATAACGTTCAGCTGTGGAAGTATTTCCTTTCATAAAGTCATTATTTTTTATTAATCCCCCCATATTGCCCTAAAAACTTTGGATCAATATTAAGAAATTGTATTTTGTCTTTTCAGGATTTTATATTGTGAAATTGTTTAAGTAATATTGGTTAACTTTGAACCAAATAATTAATAGGAGAAATTTGTTTTGTTATTGGATATATTGGGATATTTCGGGAAGGAAATGTCACACCCGCCGAAAAAAGGGGCAGAGGGGGGGACGCCAACAGATAGGAGAACTTCAAAGCAAGAAACGGAGTTTAGAACAGAAATATTGAAAATGTTTGCAGAGATAAAACAAAGTGAGAAAAATCTGGAGACAAAACTAGAACAGGTGGATAATAAAATTGGGAAAATGGACAAAAAAATTGATGAGACAGTTAATGAACTGAAAGGGCAGATAAAAGAGGTATCTAAAAGAGTGGACGAGGGGTTAAAGAGGACAAAATTGGAATGGATGAAGAGTGAGATGGTGGAAATAAACAAAACACAGGAAGAAATAAAAGATTTGATTGCTATGAACGAACTGAGACAGAGGGAAGTGAATTTGAGGCTGAGATCAGTGCCGGAAACACAGAATGAAAATATAAGAGAGAGACTGACAACGGAAATTGCGCAGTGGTTGGAGATGCCAGAGGAAGAAGTTGCCAAAACAGTACAAAATGCATTCAGAATGAAAGTAAGGACAAGTAGAGCAAAGAAATTTCCTGGAGACTGTTTGATTACATTCAAGGACAGAGAGATGAGAAATCTGATATTACAGAGAAACAGAGAAAAAAGGTTATATATAGACGGGAATTACATAATCATCTTTAAAGATATACCAATAAGGCTGTTGAAACGAAGAGACCCATACAATCCACTGGTGCAGATCCTCAAGAAAAATAAGATTGATTTCAGATGGGAATTTCCGGAGGGAGTCTCGTTCTTCTATAAAGGCAAGAAATGAAGATTGACAAGCCCAGAGGAAATAGGGAAATTTACGAGAAGGTACAAGGAACTACAGGTGGGAGAAGAAGAGGCCAAGGGAGCAGAAGGAGGAGCAGGATCCAAGGAGGAGTCCGAATCAGGAGAGGAAGATGAACAGAATGGAAAGAAACCGGAAGAAGAAGAAGAGGAAGAGGAAGAAGAAGAGGTAGATAGATTATAAGGAAACAAACTAAATTTATTTAATTGGAAGGCATTATGGCGTTAAAATTATGGAATTGGAATATTAATGGGATGAATGATAAGAGGAAACGAAACAAAATTGAACAATTTCTTAAAAAGAAAAATTTGGACATTATATGTTTGCAAGAAACTCATGAGGCAAAAAGACACAGGAAAATTCTGATCAACAAAAGACTTGGGAATGAATTTATATATTCGGATAAAGAGAAAAAAAGGGGAGTTGTCTTATATATCAAAAACAAAATTGAATCTCACCAAATATTCAAAGATGAAGAAGGAAGAGTTATAGCAGTTCAAATCAAATGGCAAGGCGAAAAATTAATAATTGTCGGGATCTATGCACCAAATGGAAATAAGACTGATTTCTATAAAGTATTGGAGGAAAAACTATTTGAATATATGGATCAGAAAATTATAATAATGGGAGACATGAATGGAGTGGTATCATTGGAAATGGACAGACTAAGGGATGTAAAGAACAAAGAAGGGAAACTGCCTAAGACATTTTTTACGATGACGAAGAATTGTAACCTGATCGATATTTGGAGACTTAGACACCCATTGGAGAAACAATTTACGTATTATTTAGAACTGAATCAGTCAATGTCAAGAATAGATCAAATATGGGTATCGAACGAACTGACTCCAAGAATCCAACAAATCGAAATACAAGCCAAAGTAATTTCAGATCACAACCCAATAAAAATGGAGTTAAAAGGTTTTGAAGAAAGAACTTTTAGATGGAGAATAAATGACTACTTATTGGATGATCAGAAGGTTGTAGAAAAAGCACAAAATAAATTATCCGAATATTTTATGGACAATATCAACAAAGGTACTAAGATGAATATAGTTTGGGACGCAAGCAAAGCAGTTATGAGAGGATTTTTTATCCAGCAGAACTCATTGAAGAATAAAAACAAGGAAAAAAGGAAAAAAGAAATTCTAAGGCAGATTATGGACAATGAGCAAAAACTGATCAAAAAGCCAAACAATTTGAAAATCAAGCAGGAAATCAAGACTCTCCAAACTCAATTTGCAATGATAATAAAGAAGGAAGTCGAATGGAACATTAAAAGGTTAAGGCAGAAAAACTTTGAGTTCGCTAACAAATCAGAAAAATGGCTTGCGTGGCAACTTAAAAAGAGAAAGGAGCAGAGCACAATCAATAAAATTAGGATAAACAGCGAAGAGACAGCTAACCCGAAAGAAATTAGGAAAGGATTCTTGGACTTTTATAGGCAACTATATAGAAATAAAAAAAGGAACAATATGAAGAAAATAGAAAGATATCTAAGAGATAAAATGGTGCAGAAGATCCCGACAGATCAAAAAGACCAGCTGAATGCCCCAGTAGAAAAAGAGGAAGTAAAAGAGGTGATAAAAGAGCTGAAGAGAGGGAAAGCTCCGGGTCCTGATGGATTTACATCTAGTTATTATAAAGAAATGAAAGACGTGTTGATGTTCCCTTTGATGGAAGTTATGAATAACATTTTAAAAGAAAGAGACATTCCAGAAACGTGGAAAGAAGCATATATTACACTGATCCCCAAACAGGATTCGAATTTAACTCAAGTCAAAAATTATAGGCCTATTTCACTATTGAATACGGACTACAAGATATTTGCGGGAATCTTAGCGAAGAGATTGAAAAGGATATTAACAAGACTTATACATAAGGATCAAGCAGGTTTCCTACCAGGCAGACAAATGAAAGATAATATAAGAAATATAATTAATGTCTTAGAATATCTGACTGCTAGGAATCATAAACAAGCAATTTTAATGTTTGTGGACGCTGAAAAGGCCTTTGATAATATTATATGGGAGTTTATGTTGAAAAATTTAGAATATATGGAGGTGGGGAAAGAGTTTTTCAATGGCATATCGACTTCCGGGTTAGCGCCATCGGCTAATGGCGGATTCCCTCCGAGCTCCGGAGGGAATCGGCTCCACAGGATTAGGGTTTTACCGCTGCGGCGACGCGGGGACCCTTAAAAATCACAGGCGGTGAAGCCTGTGAACCTGGTGACACGGCGGGCACCATTTGCGCCCCACCCGACCTGCGAAGGAGCCTTTTTAAAGGCTTCGGAACGGGGGACGGGGTGAGCGGCGCGGTGCTGAGAGTCGACTGCTTCTCCTGCGGAGTGAAGCCGCGCTGCCATGGCCGGAGAGCGCTGACTTCTTCTTGTGATTTGGACTTTAAAATAACAACCCGTGAGTACTACGGAAATTGGATTTCTAAGGAAATTTTTCTTTTGTGAATTAGGCATGATCGGGGAAGGCATAAACAGGAAGTCCGTCTCCCCGTCTTGTAAACAATCTAAAGCAAGGACCTGCTAACTAAGGTCGAGAGAATTCTTTCTTTTATTATTGGGTAAAAGACATTAATTTCACGATTTGGCACTAGAAGAAATTTTACTGGAGGATAAGAGCTAATTTTGGGAGCTGAAGTGCCGCCACCCTCCGGACCCGGGAGTGATCCGCAAGAGAGCCTGTTGAAAAGACATTGAAGAGTTTGACAGCTGTCAAATTAGCTGTCAAGACGGAAAAAGAGAACTTTGTTTCTGCTACTTCTGCTGGCTATATTTGTTATAATTTGACTATACTTTGTTGAAAATAAGGAAGAACTGATACAAACTAATTTGACTTTCGGATTTGAACTGGGAGGAATACTAAGTAACCAAAATCCCTCTAGAGGGGATTTTGGGACATTACAAGAATGGCTGAAGGAGGGAAAATTCAGGCTGAATTGGACAGAGTGTTTCTTCTCTTGGGAAAGTTACAAGGCCAAATTGATGTTTTGGCTATAAATGTTGCAACTCTGGACTTAACAGTAAACAAATCCATTGAATTTGATAAGGAATTGACTCAGGAAGTCCATGCAGCTGGACAAGAAGAGAAACTTGAGAGTTCTGAGAGTGTGAAGAAAGAGATATATGTTGTTCCTGAGGAAAAGGAAGGAGGAGATGTAATGTTACAGAAAATAAAGGAGGGCCAGAGGCCTGACATGATGGTTACAAAGGAAAATAAGAACTTGATGGTGAAATTTTGGTCTGAATTGGAGACTGAAGAATGGAGAGATCTCCTTATGTGGAGATCGGAAGACCCAAGGATTACAAATTTGATTAAGGTGGAAGTTGGAGCTTTGGGGACATTTGGACTTGAAAGGAGTAAGAAACAAGATTCAGGCTCCACTTTTAAGTATGGAGGTCTGGCTGGAAGAAACATGGACCCTATTGGACTAGTGCTTCTCCGAGATTTGGTGCTTAATACCAAGGACTATCAAAAAAACCGGCAGAGAGGAACTGAGAGAGAATTAAGAGCCTCGGACTTGAGATCTCCAGGCTGATAGTAGATCGATTGATGGACGTTTGTTGGGGATTGAAACCGGGAAAGGGGGGGTGGAGTTTAGGAATCCAAAGGGTGTATAATTATAATCTGTTTTGTTTTTACTTTTGTTATCTGTCTGAGAATTGAGGAAATCGTGGAAGGGAATTTAGGCCGACTTTAGAAAAAGGTTTTAAGAATAAGCACTGATGTATCACTATTGATGTTTATAAGGCAAAATTGGTTTTTTAAAATGAACTAAATATAAAAAGGTTAAAAATTAGGGATAAGAACTTGTTGAACCAACAATTTGAATTGGAATACAAGAGGGGGAGGTGTGGGGAAGTCAGGGAAATATGTTATTGAAAATAAGGATTGTGAATTCTATGTGTTTTTAAACTTTTTTGTTTTTTCTTTTTTGATTTTTTAATGTATTACAATGGAAAATTTTAATAAATATCTTTTTTAAAAAAAGAGTTTTTCAATGGCATAAAGGCAATCTATACAGAACAGAGAGCAAAATTGATAGTTAACAATGTTATTACTGAAGATATAAAAATATCTAAAGGAACAAGACAAGGTTGCCCACTTTCACCATTGTTATTTATAACGGTTCTGGAGGTCTTTTTAAATGCAATTAGACAAAACAAGCAAATAAAAGGGGTGACAGTAGGTCAAAATGAGTATAAAGTTAAAGCCTTTGCCGATGATTTGGTAATGACCATGGAAGAACCAATAGAAAGTGTAAAAGAGGTATTGGATGAGATGGAACAATTTGGAAAGGTAGCTGGATTTAGACTGAATAAGAGAAAGACCAAAATGATTGTAAAAAATATGGAACAAACTAAGATTGAAATAATGCAGCAACAAACGGAGATAGAGGTGGTGAAAAAGGTAAAATACTTGGGAATTTGGTTATCATCCAAGAACATTGATTTGTATCAAAATAATTATATTCCGGTTTGGAAGGGAATAAAGAATGATCTGGAGGTGTGGGGCAGAATGAAATTATCCTTTTGGGGAAGAATATCCACGGTAAAGATGAGCGTACTGTCAAAGATGTTATTTTTATTTCAGACTATACCCATTATAAAGGGTATAGGAATCTTTAAAGAATGGCAAAGAGTGATTTCAAGGTATATCTGGCAGGGGAAGAAGCCAAGAATAAAATTTAAGTTATTGACGGATGTAAAAGAAAGAGGTGGCTTCGCCCTGCCAGATATGAAACTATATTATGAGGCAGCATGCCTATGTTGGTTAAAAGAATGGATCAAATTAGAAAATAAGGAATTATTAGATCTCGAAGGTTTTGATAACAGATTTGGTTGGCACGCATATTTATGGTGTGATAAGAAGAAAGTTCATAAAGGCTTTGGAAACCACATCTTCAAGAGTTCTTTAATAGAAGTATGGGATAGATACAAAAATATATTGGAGCCAAAAGTCCCACCTTGGTTGTCTCCGCTGGAGGTAATGAGTGTTAAGAAAATGAATATGAGAGGTAAATGGAGTACATATGGTGAATTGGTAATTAAAGAAGGAGGAAAATGGAAATTGAAACCATTTGAACAAGTTAAAGATCATGTATATGATTGGTTGCATTATTTTCAAGTAAATGAAATGTTCAAAAAAGATTTGAAAGAAAAGGGTTATGTAGAATCTAATTTTCAAATAGACATAATAAACAATGAATATAAAACTCTGTCAAAAATGTATAAGATATTGTTGGAATGGCATACAAAAGATGAAGAGGTTAAATCGGTAATGATACAGTGGGCCAAAGATTTTGGGTATAATATTCAATTTGATGAATGGGAAAAATTGTGGAAAGAGAATATAAAATTTACTGCATGTACGACACTGAAAGAAAATGTTATGAAAATGTTTTACAGATGGTACATCACACCTGTAAAGTTAGCAAAGATGTATAAGATGTGCAACAAATGTTGGAAATGTAAAGAAAAAGAAGGGACGTTCTTTCATGTGTGGTGGGAATGTAAGAAAGTGAAAAGCTTTTGGGAAATGATATACAATGAAATGAAAAAAATGTTAAGATATACTTTTGCAAAAAAACCGGAGGCTTTTCTTTTAGGGATCTTAGGAAAGGATATAAGAAGAAAAGACTGTAAACTCTTCCAATATGCAGTAACGGCAGCCAGAATATTGTTGGCCCAGAAATGGAAGCAAGAGGAAATACCGACGATAGAAGAATGGAGACTGAAATTGACAGACTATGCGGAATTGGATAAATTAACTGGGAAAATCAGATACACCAAAGACCAAAAGTTCATCGAAGACTGGGGAAAGTTCGTAGATTATCTGAAAAACATATGTGGCGTGAACACAACGCTAGTGGGATTTCAAGAGGCACTGTAAAAATAGAGAAGTATTGTTAACATGAAATGGGGGGGGGGAGGGAAGTATAATGGCAATACGAAAGAAGGGAATGTGTTACTAAAGTTATAAATACGGATGATTGTCAGAGACGCTGAAGGAAGTTCAAAAAAGAGATAATTTGTTGTATTTTGGATAAAAATGTATAACTGTATGGAAAATCAATAAAAAAATATTTTAAAAAAAATAAACATAAAAACTACAATGCAATCATGTGTGATTTGGGAGCCTTTCTTAGGTCCAAATCTGTAGGCCTTTTCAATCCAGGAATTTAGCTTATGTTTTTGGAGATCCCAGCACGTAGCAAATTCATGAATTAACCAATCCTTAAGGTTATCTTGTTCCAATTGAGGTGCGCCTCTCACTCTTAATTGATGTTCACGTTCTTTCATCTGCAAAAAAGCGATCACATTGAGTGCTTCCTGCTGGGTCCTTTCCACATCAGGAACTCTCACTGTTTCCAATTCCGTCAATCTTGTTTCATGAACTGAGACTTCTTCTTTCACCTCTTTTATATCGTTTTTCAAATCAACAAATTCTTGTTTCAGCTCTTCAACACTTTGTTGAGTGCCTCTTACTTCTGATTTTATTTCAGACAATAATTGCATAACAGTCTCTTCAAAGGTCAGTGCTCTGGAGCATCTTCTGTCTCTAGGCTTGCTTTTCTCAGTCTTATCTCCATTAGCCATAACTATTCTGCAGTTTCAAGGTCAGCTCACTGAAACTAAATCCACAAGGTTTTTTAATATGCAGGCAGTTCAGCAGCTCCTCCCCTTCAAAGCCTTTTTTTTTAACTCTTCTTGTCTTGTTTTAAAACCTCCAGAATTTGCTTGAACTCTTGTAGCCAATTCCAGGAGGGTAGAAGATACAGTGTATAATATTTTTATAAGTTCAGGCAGCTGCAGTTACTTTATAATCCCCAAAGAGGAAAACAAAAGTTGAAAGTATCCTCTCCCTTTGTGACGTCACGATGGAGTCTAGCCTTCCCGCTCTGGGAGGTCCACTCTCAGAAAGCAAGAGTCTTTTTCCTTGTTAAATCTATCTGCTGCAGGGTCCCGATTCAATCAAATCCCCCCCCCCTTCCCTCTGCAAAAAGAGGGGCTTAAAATTGCTTCTTGGAAGTTTTTAGCAAGTCTTTTAAAGTTACGGCTTCAGTCAGCTGTAACAGCTTTCACTTTTGCTTCAGCAGAAAGGGATCAACCTCCATATTTAAATCCCTTTCCATCCTATTTTAAGGTCCAAAGTTAAATCCCTTTTTACTCACAATTTTCAGGTCTTAATTTGGTCGGAGAAATTGGTTGCTCACAATCGCTGGATTCGGAGCTTCGCGCTGTGAAGAAAGCGAGTCGATTCCACAGTGCCCATGTCTCCAACCCCACTCGCTCTCGGGGCTCTTATTAGAGCTTACCGGGGCCCAGAGCACCCGCCGGAACACCAGGTCCTCAGAATGCTCGATCTGATGTTTTATTTGGGGTTCCGCGACGCTCTCGAGGTCACCCCAATCTTCACAGCGCCGGGGCTTTTTTAGCCGAAAGAGCTCCCATTCGCCATTAATCAGGCGACCAACAGGAAGTCAGACAGTGTTTTAGGTTTTGGCAATGTTTCCAGCTGTTTCTCTGTTTTACGGTCTGAAGCTTTCTCAAGCACTGTTTCAGGCTCTGGCTCTGGCTCTGGGTTTGGCCTTCTTTCAGACTATGATTTTTGGCTCTTTTTAAGGCTCTGTTTCAGGCTCTGTTTCAGCCTTTGGCTCTACTTCAGGCTCTGCCTGTGTCTCAGGCTTTGGCTCTGTTTTCAGCTGTTTCTCTGCTTCTGGCTCCGGCCCTGTATCCAGCACTGTTTCTGGCTCTGGCTCTGGCTATGTTTCTGCCTCTGGCTATGTTTCAGGCTCTGGCACTCTATCAAGCACTGTTTCAGACTCAGACTGTGAAAAAAAAAAACAACAACTGTGGATGTGGCTGTGGCTCTGCCTCTGTTTCAGGCTCAGGCTCTGTTTCAGACTGTGTCTCTGTTTCAGGCTCCGGCGCTGTATCAAGCACTGTTTCAGGCTCTGCCTCTGCCTCTACCTCTGCTTCTGCTTCTGGCTCTGTTTCAGGCTGTGTCCCTGTTTCAGGCTCTGGCACTCTATCAAGCACTGTTTCAGACCGAGGCTGTGGCTGTGGCTGTGGCTGTGGCTGTGGCTGTGGCTCTGGCTCTGGCTCTGGCTCTGGCTCTGGCTCTGGCTCTGGCTCTGGCTCTAGTTCAGGCTGTGGCTCTGGCTCTGGCTCTGGTTCTTTTTCACCTACGGCACTCTATTAAGCACTGTTTCCGACTCAGGCTGTGGCTCATGGCTGTGGCTGTGGCTCTGCCTCTGGCTCTGGCTGTGTCTCTGTTTCAGGCTCCTACGCTGTATCAAGCACTGTATCAGGCTCTGCCTGTAGCGTTTGGTGGTTAATGGGTTAACCTCTGGTGTGCCCTGTGCCTGGGAGGGACTTCTACGTGAAGTCACGCAATTCCTTTCTCTGTGTGTTTTAATTTCACTTTTCTCCGTGAGTTAGAGGAGAAAGACACAATGTGCTCTAGCTCTGACAGAGTTTGCTGCTTTGCTTGTAAATAAACGCTGTAGAATAGAAGTACAGTGTTTGGACTCACTTTTCCTTTCTCCTTCCACACGAAGGCAACCACTGCTACTCTGCTACCTTGCCTTAGGTGCTGATTTCCCAGAAGATTGTGCAGAAGGAAAAGCAGAGTTTTCTGCGCAGGGAAACGCACTGGAGAGGCAGAAGTTCCAAAAGGTTATGGGAGCCAAGTTCGGTTTGCCGTGTGTGAGAAGGGACCACAAGGAGAAGCCCAGGTTGAACCCCTGCTCAGGGAGAAGCAGGTGAGAGCTCACTGAAGACAGAGCTAGCTCTGGCTCTTTTGCAGGCTCTGGTTCTGAATGAGGACTTTGTACTGGCACTGATTCAGGGTCTGGCTCTGGCTCTGGCTCTGCCTTTGTCACTGGCTCTGGCTCTGGCTCCAGCTCCAGCTCCAGCTCCGGCACTGTATCAAGTACTGTTGCAGACTCAGGCTGTGGCTCTAGGCTGTGGCTGCAGCTATGTTTTGTGCTCCAGCCCTGTATCTGTTAGGATATTTCCGTTCCACCTTAAAAGGGAGCAGGCTGTGAGTCACAGAGTCTGCGTATTTCCTGTTGCACAGGATGTTTCTGTTGTGTCAGTTGCTTTCGTTTCCTTCTTGTTGTCTGAGCATACCGATGCAGGCGGTCATGTTTTTCTTTGTTCTGACCAACGCTAAATAAACTGTAAATATGCTCTCCTGCTGTGCATCTCTCACTGTGTGAATTCTGCTGACAGAGTGTGCACCAGCCTAAGAATGTGGAATACTATTTCGTGTCGCTAATTGCTGATACTGTGTGTCTACGGGACATCGATGGATCGTCCGGCAGCTGGCTTGGGGGCTCAGATGGACTTTGCCTCCCTGGCAGTATCCCAACAGTATCAAGCCCTATTTCTGGCTCTGGCTCTGGCTTCTGCTCTTTATTAGGCTTTGTCTCAGTCTTTGGCTCTAGCACTTATTCTAGCTCTATTTCAGGCTCGGCCTGTGTCTCAGCCTTTGTCTCTGTTTCTGGCTCTGGCTCTGGCTCTGGCTTTCTTTCAGTTCTGGCTCTGAATGAGGCTCTGGCTCTGGCTCTGATTCATGGTCTCACTCTGACTCTGATTCAGGGTCTCGCTCTGGCTCTGGCACTCTATCAAGGACTGTTTCAGACTCAGGCTGTGGCTGTGGCTCTGCCTCTGTTTCAGGCTCAGGCTCTGTTTGAGGCTATGTCTCTGTTTCAGGCTCCGGCACTGTATCAAGTACTGTTGCAGACTCAGGCTGTGGCTCTAGGCTGTGGCTGTGGCTGTGGCTGTGGCTGTTGCTCTGGTTCTGGCTCTGGCTCTTTCTCAGGCTCTGGTTCTGAATGAGGGCTTGGTTCTGGCACTGATTCAGGGTCTCGCTCTGTCTCTGGCTGTGTCTCTGTTGCACCTCAAACGGTGGTTTGTTGTTGTCGTTGTTGTTGTTATTTTCTTTCTGGGGTGGGACAAATGTTTAGTTGGGGCGGGGATTATTTTAAGTTTAGCATAATTGTTTCTTGCTTTGTTTTTCTTTTACTATTTTTTTAGGTTATTGTATAGTTTGTATTTTGCTTTTTAAGGGGAAAGGGTCAGGGCTGCCTGGGAGGGGGCCTCAGCCAACAGAATGGCTGGGGCAGGTTCCCTACGGGGGGATGTATTGGAACACCCAATCTCTGTTATCGCAGGTGGGAGGAGCAGTTGCGCTAAGACCAGACCACGTCTTTACCGAAGATCTGGTTCTGACTCTCTATCAAGGGCTGTTTCAGACTCAGGCTGTGGCTGTGGCTGTTGCTCTGGTTCTGGCTCTGGCTCTTTCTCAGGCTCTGGTTCTGAATGAGGGCTTGGTTCTGGTACTGATTCAGGGTCTCGCTCTGGCTCTGGCTCTGGCACTCTATCAAGGACTGTTTCAGACTTAGGCTGTGGCTGTGGCTGTGGCTCTGTTTCCATTCTTACAATGGAATGTACACAAAACAATAATCCTTTCTATATAAATTTTCCAATACATTCTGAAAACATAATAAATCCTTAATTGTTGTCCACCTCCTTTTAGTTCCTTTATCACTCGAATGCTAGCACGGAGTCAAAACTATTATTGTATTTTTGAACATATCTTGTATAACCATCCCATTTTTCTGCAAATTTTTGCTTTGAGATTCCTCTGAGTTTGCTAGTCAATTGAGCCGTCTCCACCAATTCCTGTAATTTGATTTGCCAATCTGTTATTTTTGGAGCCTCGTGATCTTTCCATCCCTTGGCCACAAGTATACGAGCTGCTGGGGTTGCATACAAGAATACCTCTCTTAGATTTTTTGGGATCTCTTTATCTAAAATACTTCATAGAAATGCCTCCGTTTTTTTCATAAAAGTTATCCCCATCATCTTTTTTAATTCATCGTATATTCCCCCCCCAAAAAAATCTTAATCTTTTCACACATCCACCACATGTGGCTCATGTCACCGTTATTTCCTCCACATCTCCAACAAGCATTCGCCAAATTTTGATACATTCTTGATCATCTGGAAGGAGTGAGGTACCACCTATGAGCCATTTTCATCATGTTCTCTCTTATATTATAGCTGGCTGTAAATTTCAAATTTACATTCCATCAGTTTTCCCCATCTTTTAGCATAATTGGACGGCCCACATCTTGGGCCCACTTTATCATTGAAGCCTTAACCTCCTCATCCATTACTTTGTAGTCTAAAGGAAGTCTATACAGTTTTGCGATTATTTTGGTTTTACTATTCAGTAGTTCTCTTTCAAATCTTGAAGGCTCCTTTTCAAAACCTATCTGCTTATCCTGTCTGAACACTTCATTCACCTGGAAGTAATCTAGCCAACTAGAAAAGTTATCTTTTATTTTCTCATAACTTATCAATATTAGTTGACCCTCCCCCCCTTAATATTGTGTTATACGTTATCTAGTTCTCTTTGATGTTGTTGCTTTTTTTTAACAGCGATTGCTTCTAGTGGAGAGTTCCATCTTGGGGTTTTCTGTTCCAAATATCTTTTGTATTTTCCCCATACCTTATATATAGCATTTCTTATTATATGATTTGAAAAACTCCTATGCATCTTTATTTTCCCATAATTAAGATAGCCATGCCACCCAAAACGGGTGTCATGACCTTCTAGATCTAAAATATCCCAATTTTTTAATAAATACCAATCTTTTAACCAGAGAAGACATGAGGCTTCGTAATATAGCTTCAAATCCGGTAACCCGTAGCCACCTCTTTCTACAGTATCTATTAATATCTTATGCTTTACTCTTGGTCTTTCCCCCCCCCCAAATGATATTTATTCAGAGTTTCGTCAATACATATAAAAAACCCCAACCCTAACCCAAAAAGGAAAACAGAAAAAATAGAAAAAGAAAAAGAAAAAATACAAATCTCAAATTACAGTTTTTCATTTGCTTAATTCTTGAACCTCCTCACACCTCCCTTTTTGTATTCTAGTTTAATTCGTTATTTCAGCAAATTCTTCCCATATTTCTCAATTTTAGTTTAAATAGTTAATCTTCACACTCTATCTTATTTATTGATCAACATAACCTTTCCCTCTTTTAATATAATCTGTTAATCAATTTACCTTACTCTCTTTAACCTTATCTTATGTTAAAAATCTTAAAATTTCAAAATTACATCACATTCATGCATTTCTCCTTAAAAGCATTTCTATTAAAGCCAATTTAGTTCCTTTCCAGCATAATCCCTCAAATTTCAATAATATTACACTAATTCCAAAATTAACATAAGAAATTCCCTTCATGTTTCTGATTTTCATCCAACGTCCCTTCTTCCTGGTTTCGGGTCATATCAGTCCTTTCTGTCCATTACTTAGTCCATCAATCTGGTGTTCTAATGTCCGAGGCCCTTAAGTCTCTTCTAGGCCCCTTCTGCAATTTTTTTTGTTCTTGTTTGTACTTACGCAGTTCTTTGCCTATTGTTAGTTTCTGGGGAAGTGGATCTCCGGAGGGTTCCATCCAGTAATAATTTCCATTTTCCTTCATCCGATTATCCCCTTCCCCCCAGTTCCACTCCCAATCTTCATCTTTGTAGTCCAAAAAGTATTTTTCCCAATAGTTGTTCACCTGTTTCACAGTCCCACTAGAGTAAAAAGCTTCCTTGACTTCAAATGCTTCCCAGCACTCTCCAAGTTCAATATTCCAACGCAGTAGCTTTTGTTCCTGTAGAACTTTGGATCTTACCATTTGTGTTGTATAGGGAATAGCTACTACCTCTTCCTTCTCCATCTGCCCTTGGACTTGCCTTGTCAAACTGGATTCCTGAGTTGATCGCTGTGTAGCTTCTTTATCCTTGTTCCCTGTTAAATCATATTCACTGGCCACAGCACTCATGAAGTCCAATTTTTCATTCATCAGGCTCATTTTCACGGACAGCTGCTCCAGCAAAGCATTAGTCCTGTCAAGGGCAGACACCAAACCTTCCTGCCAACACATTTCTGTTCAAAAACAATGTCAAACGGCTGTTCCCACGGTCCAAACCTCACATATGTAAGCTGCAACCGCAAACTGACAGGATCCCTCAAGGGGACACAATTTCTATTTGTATCCATTTTTTAGGAAAGTATCAAACAAAGAAAGTTACTTTCGATTTCAAAGTCCTTTCGATTTCAAATACTTTGTTTCTTTAAAGAGCAAAAATGAAGAAGGTAGTGTTGAAGTTAGTTTGTTTCTCTCTTCTTTTATTTTTTCTATCTGTCAAAGTACTCCACTTTCAATCAATGGACGTCTCAAACAGTTTCTGTCCCGATACCCCGTCCCCAGGTTTGGGACGGTGGAAACTTATATTCCTTTTCTCACTTCCTGCAGGATTAAACAGTCAAATCCCCCCCCCCTTTTCTCCTGCTTCCAAGGGGGGTTTTGTTGATTATGGATGCAGGAAATTTCCAACTTTAAAAAGACTTTTTAGGCTATTAGGTTGCAAGGTCTTTGCTTCAATCTGTATACAATAACGGGAAGCGGACTTCCTGTTTACACCTTCCCGCTTCATGCCTAATTCATAAATTTGCAGGTTCTTAATCCGATTCTCCGTTTTTACTCACGGGTACTTGATTTAGAGTCCAAATGTCATCAGGAAAAAGTCAGCGCTCTCCGGCGATGGCTGCGCGGCTTCCCTCCATGGAAATAGCGATCGGTTCGATGCACCGCGCTGCTCACCCCACTTCACTCCAGAGCCCCAAAAATGGGTTTCCTCGTGAGTAGGGGAGGCGCTCTTGGTGCTCTGCCGAACCCCACGTTCCCAGGCTTCCTCCGCCTGGGATTTCTAGCGGGCCCCCGCCTTCGCCGCGGCGGGAAGACCCAATTTCCACAGAGCCCGTTCCTCCGATTGGAGGAACTCCGCCATTCGCCGATGGCGCTAACCCGGAAGTCTCTTTACTCTTGGTCTTTTACCCTTCCACAAAAATTTAGAAATTTCTTTTTGCCACCTGTTGATACTGCTGGTCTTTCCTGTAATTGGAATCGTTTGGAATAGAAAGAGTAGCTTCGGTAAAACTATCATTTTAATTACCGAAATACGGCCCAGGAATGATAAATTTAACCTTGTCCATGTCTCCAACTGTCTTTTGATATCTTTCCAACAATTGGTATAATTATCTTCATATAAGTTAAGATTCTTTGGTGTTATCCATAATCCTAAATACTTGATTTTGGGGTAGATTTCAATGTGTATTATTTGTTCTAATTCTGCTTTTTCAGCTGGCGACATATTTTTAACTAATAGTTTTGTCTTGTTGAAATTCATTTTGTGTTTTTTTTATAAAATATTTATTGAGGTTTTACAAAACATATATCACATATAACAAAACGAAAACATCAACAACGAACAGAAATACACACTTAACAACAACAAAAAAAAAGAAAAAAGAAAGAAGAAAAATTCCACTTTTTAAATTTCAAAAATCCATATCCCTCTTTCCTGACCTCCCCACATCCCCCCCTCTGTATTCCTCTTTATTCCATCCAATTCAGCAAATTCTAACCCTTTTTCCAAACTCGTTTAAAATTATATATTTCCGATTATTATGTCTCTAATTTCCCATATCTTGAACCTTTACACCACCTTATATACTTAGACATAATATTTTTCTAGTCATACCCCCTCCTTGTTAAAATTCCTCTTTTCAGAACTCTTTTAACCATATCCCAAATGCCGTGTTGCCTTCACCTCCCACATCATTTTAACAAACATTTTACAATATTTTTGTAGATAGTTCTTAAACTTTTTCCAATCCTCTTCCATAAGTTCTCCCCCCTGGTCACGGATTCTGCCAGTCATTTCTGCCATCTCCATGTAGTCAATCACTTGCATCTGCCACTCTTCCACGGTGGGTAAATCTTGTGTCTTCCAATACTTGGCGAGAAGTATTCTTGCTGCTGTTGTTGCGTATAAAAAATGTTCTATCTTTCTTTGACACCAATTGGCCGACTATGCCCAAAAGGAAGGCCTCTGGTTTCTTAGGAAAGGTAAATTTAAATACCTTCTTCAGTTCATTATATATCATTTCCCAGTAAGCCTTAACCCTTGGGCACGTCCACCAAAGGTGAAAGAATGTTCCCTCAGCTTCTTTACATTTCCAGCACTTGTTATCAGGCAGGTGATAAATTTTTGAAAGCTTAACTGGGGTCATGTACCACCTGTAAATCATTTTCATAATATTCTCCTTTAAGGCATTACATGCGGTAAACTTCATACCGGTGGTCCACAACTGCTCCCAGTCAGCAAACATAATGTTATGACCTATGTCCTGCGCCCATTTAATCATCGCTGATTTGACCGTTTCATCCTGTGTATTCCATTTTAACAGCAAGTTATACATCTTTGACTTGTTGAAATTCATTTTGAACCCCACAACTTTACCGTAGCCATATATTATTTCCAACGCCTTTCTTAAACTCTGTTTTGGTTGCTCCGTAGTTATAATTAAATCGTCAGCAAATGCCCTCGTTTTGTACCTTCTGTTTCCCAGCATAATCCCTTTTATTTCTTTTTCTTCCCTAATTTGTTTACATAAAACTTCCAATGTTAATATGAAAATTAAGGGGGATAGTGGGCAACCTTGTCTGACCCCTTTACTGATTTCACACTCCTGTGATAAATTTCCATTGATTATGAATTTAGCTTTTTGTTTTGATTATATTGCTTCAATCCCTTTTATATACTGTATACCAAAATCCATATGGTGTAATAGACCTTTCATAAATTTCCAGGATACCCTGTCGAAAGCTTTTTCTGCATCAATAGCCATTAAGACTGCCTTCTTTTCTATTCTTAAGTCTAAATACGCTAATAAGTTTATAATGTTTCTAGTGTTGCTATAAATGTGCCTCCCGGGCAAAAAGCCAGCTTGGTCATTGTGTATCATCATCTGGAAGACTTTTTTTGATCTTTCGGCTAAAATATTTGCATATAATTTATAATCGTTATTTAGAAGAGCGATAGGCCTATAGTTGTTAATAAGTAGATTGTCCGTTCCCTGTTTTGGAATTAATGCAATAAGGCTGTCTTTCCAAGAATCCGGCATGGTTCCGTCTTTGAAGATGTTGTTCATGATACTTCTTAATGGGTCAGACAGTAAGTCCTCAATTTTTTTATAATATATTGCCGGTAGGCCGTCTGGCCCTGGTGGCTTTCCTATCTTTGCTTCCTTAATTGCTCTTTGAATTTCGTACGATGTAATAGGGGCATTCAACAGTTCTTTTTGTTCTTTAGTAAGTTTCGGAAGACAGTTCTGTTCTAAATGTTCTTTAACTTCTTCTGATGTTTCATTTCCTTCCTTATAGATTTCTCTAAAGAATTCGAGAAATCATTTCTCTATTTCTTTAGGGTTGTTTATTATTTTGCCTTCGCACTTAACTCTATTTATAAGCCTTTCTGCCTCTCTCTTCTTTAATTGCCATGCTAATAACCAGGCTCAGGTTCTGTTTCAGGCTGTGTCTCTGTTTCAGGCTCCGGCGCTGTATCAAACACTGTTGCAGACTCAGGCTGTGGCACTATGGCTGTAGCTGTGGCTCTGGTTCTGTTTCAGGCTCTGACACTGTATCAAGCACTGTTTCAGGCTCAGGCTCCGGCTCCGGCTCCGGCTTCTGCTCTTTATTAGGCTTTGTCTCAGTCTTTGGCTCTAGCACTTATTCTAGCTCTATTTCAGGGTCGGCCTGTGTCTCAGCCTTTGTCTCTGTTTCACGCTGTTTCTCTGTTTCAGGCTCTGACGCTGTTTCAAGCCCTGTATCTGCCTCTGCCTCTGTTTCAGGCTCTGGCACTCTATCAAGCACTGTTTCTGGCTCTGGCTCTCTTTCAGGCTCTGGTTCTGAAGTAGGGTTTTGTTCTGGCTCTGGCTGTGTCTCTGGATCTGGCTGTGTCTCTGCTTCTGGCTCCTATGCCGTATCAAGCACTGTATCAGGCTCTGCCTCTCCCTCTGCCCCTGGCTACGTTTAAGCGTCAGGCTCAGTTTCAGACAGTGTCTCTGTTTCAGGATCCAGCACTCTATCAAGCACTATTTCAGACTCAGGCTGTGGATCTCGGCTATGGCTGTGGATCTTGGCTGTGGCTCTAGGCTCCGTCTGTGGCTCTGTCTGTGGCTCTGGCTCTCTTTCACGGTCTGGTTCTGAATGAAGATCTGGTTCTGACTCTGATTCAGGGTTGTTACGAAAAAGGAGCAATGCAGCGGCGAGCTCCAGATGGCTGGAAAGCCAAACAGGATGTTGATGCTTGGGACTGTACCGTGGGAACAAAGGAACAGTCTATTCACTGTACTGAGCACCGGATGTTAGCTCAGAGTGTCATCTGACCTGTACTGGAAGTACAGGGGAGGTTTTTTTCTCTCTCTGCTGTTGGTGTTAAGAGAGTGCAGACACGTTTCTCTGTACTGCTGGAAAGACAGAAATAAAGGCATGTAAATACATTTCTGTCTGTCTCTTTCCCCTCCCTGGGGATGGCAGGGAAGAGGGGAGGAGTGGTGTGTTCTTCTCACGTTAGAGGAGGATCGCCGATTGAGATCTCGCCTGCTCTTGCCGGGAGTCGCAGACGGGGAGGTCAACAAGGAACTCAAGCCGGGTGCCTGGAGAGTGGCCAATTCCTCTGACTAGGCTTGATTCCTACATCATGGTAGCAAACGCCGATGGTTACTGATCCATGGGAATCAGCATGAGAGGTTGATGGATCGTTTGTCATCCTCTGCACCAAAGAAAATAAGAGAACGTCTGCGTGCAGCCAGAAGCTGAACAGACGGCTGGACACTGAGAGGAGGTGTTTTCCAAGCAACGGAGCCCCAAAAGGTATGCTGAATTTCGGGCTAAAAGTGTGAACGCAGATTGATTCATTTTCTGGTTCACGGGAGCTGCGTTTGGAAAAACAGCTCTGAAAGCAAAGGCTTGCATACCAGGGATTCTTGTGGTTGATAAGATTTCCTGTTCGAAGAAAGGTATGCACAGTTGCTAGGCAACGACCGTCAGTAAAGTGGAAAGTTACTGAAAAAGGGGCTGGCTCAGTGAGAGCCTGGGAAGTGAAAGTTGTTTTGGCTATCTTCGCTGCTGTGCAAGGACTTTGAGACAGCTTGCAGTTTGCCTGCCAGAGTAGGCAGTAAACAACCCAGAAAAGACTTTTGGATTTTACAGGCTCGAGAGTGAGAGCTGAGACTTGGATTCAAAAATGGATGCCAAGAAGGGGGGAGGTTTACCTTATCCACCTCCCCTGACTAATGACAATTATTCATCTTGGTCTGTAAAGATGAAGGCCCTGCTGCAGAATCAGAGGATCTTTGAGGTGATTGAGAACCCCATCCCTGCAGCACCAACGCGAGGTTGGGAATCACAGAATATAAAGGCCAGGACGGCTATAATTCTGTGTGTCTCAGATTGCCAATTGGTGCATATTCAGAATTTAGAGTATGCGCGAGAGATTTGGGAAACGCTGCGTAGAACACATCAGAGGGATGCTGGTTCTTTAGCGTTGCTGTATTTTGAGAAGCTGACCAATCTGAGGCTTGCGCCTGATGGAGATGTTCAAGCGCACCTGACGGAGATGAAATATCTGCGCCAACAGATGGTGGAACGCAATTTCCGTCTGCAGGAGGAAGTGTTTTGCTTCATGATGATAAACAGCCAAAGTCGGACTTACAAAACGGTTGCCAGTCAGCTTGGTTCCCTACCGGCCCAGGATTTGACCGCGGAGAGAGTGTGTGCCGTGGTTCTGAATGAACACGACCGGCTTGCTGCACTGGAAGTAAAGGACAGGGGGAGGGAGGAACGGAGTTCTAATTCCCCCACTGATGTTGCTACTGGAGAGAATGCTGTAGCTTTGAACGTTGTCCAATGTTACAATTGTGGACAGGCAGCGCATCTTCAGCGGAACTGTAAGAAGCCACGCCAGCCAAAAGGAGCTAAGGGCCGCTCAGCAAAGCCTGAGGCATCAGGCAAAAGTCATACCAAGTCTACGGTGAAACCTGCAAAGGCGTTGATGTCGAAAGGAACCACGCCAGATGTTGAGAACGCGTTTGTAATCGACACGGGTTGCACAGTTCATATGTCCCCACACAGAGAACTGTTTTCAACGTTTAAGAAGCAAAGCATCGCTGTGAAACAGGCCAACGGTCAGGAGCTGGAAGCGACCGGAATAGGGACTGTGTATCTTGAGAGTCTGAACTTGACTATAAACAATGTTTACTTGGTTCCTGAATTGAAGTTCAATCTGCTGAGTGTTTCGCAGATTGCAAAGAAAGGACTGAAATTGTCCTATGATGCTGAGAGCTGCAAGATCTTCAAAGATGGAGAGTTGTATCTTTCTGCCAGAGAGAAAGATGGACTGTATTTGTTGACTTATGAACAAAGTGATTACATGGAATGTAATTCATCTGAGTCTAACTTGATTTCTCTCGCAGGTGTGACCAAAACGGACGCCAAGAAGGTGACCAGGGTCAACAGAGCATTTCAGCGGGTGTATGCTGATGTGATTGGTCCTCTAGCACCATCTAGAGGCAATGCAAGATTTTATCTTGTGTGTGTGGATCATTTCTCTAATTTTGTGTGGATTTATGTGTTAGAGAAACCACAACAAGCCTTAGAAAGGTTTCAGGAGTTTTGTGACAAGGTTGAAAATATGCATGATGCTAACATTGATTGTCTTTTCACAGATGAGAAGCAAATTTTTCTTTTACAGGATTTTCAGGAGTTCCTGCAGAAGAAAGGGATAAGGCACAAGGTTGCTGTTTCAGCGGAAGCGTGGAACAGGGATGTATGTGTACGGGTGAACAAAGAATTGCAAAAGGGGATGAATGCGCAATTGCTTAGTTCACATCTGCCACATGAGTACTGGGCGGAGTCGCTAATGTCGTATTGTTATACGTGGTTGAGAAAGGTTTCAAAAGAGTTGGGAAGTTCTCCTTTTGAGAAACTGTTCCATAGAAAACCTTCTGTTGCCCATTTCAAGGTTTTTGGGTCTCATGTGAGGACAGAAGCTCCAGGTGGAGTAAAGAATGCCAGAGGCATTTTTGTGGGATATGAAAAGGGTCTCTACAGAGTAATTTTGTCTGAATCTGGTCAGGTGATTCTCACAAAATTTCTAGAGAGTGCTCCTGAACAGGAGAGAGTGATAGTACACACATTTCCCACAGAGGACAATTCAGATGATGATGATGATGATTTTACTAGTACTGAGAGTGATGACAGTGATAGCTCAAAGAGCTCAGTTGACACAGTCATTGAGAGGAAATCTCACACAATGGATAGACCTTCACAGGTGAAGGATGAACCACTGTTTACCATTGGTACTGGTTCTCAACAGAGTCCAGAGGCTAAACCAGTGAGCAGAGAAGATCAACACCTCATACGAAGGTCTGAGAGAGTTACAAAGGGTGTACCACCCAAGAGGTACTCAAAAGAGTTTGCTAACTTAGCTGTTGCATGTGTTGCATGTGTTGCTGTTGTACACAACCGAGGACAGGTTGGAGCTGTGTCTAAGTCTGAGACAAAGACACAACAGAGAGTTGCTAGCCAAGGTAATGCAGATGCACTCATTCCTTGGAAGCCAGACAACCAGAGAGGTACACTGGGGAAACCAGTGGCGAGGAGTTCCAAGGGTGGAACTGTAACAACAGGGGAGTGTTATGTGTATAACAACTGTTTGTTTTCTTCTCTGGATCACGCTTTGCTCGCCGCAACACGCATTGATTCTTTTGGGGGAGGATGTTACGAAAAAGGAGCAATGCAGCAGCGAGCTCCAGATGGCTGGAAAGCCAAACAGGATGTTGATGCTTGGGACTGTACCGTGGGAACAAAGGAACAGTCTATTCACTGTACTGAGCACCGGATGTTAGCTCAGAGTGTCATCTGACCTGTACTGGAAGTACAGGGGAGGTTTTTTTCTCTCTCTGCTGTTGGTGTTAAGAGAGTGCAGACACGTTTCTCTGTACTGCTGGAAAGACAGAAATAAAGGCATGTAAATACATTTCTGTCTGTCTCTTTCCCCTCCCTGGGGATGGCAGGGAAGAGGGGAGGAGTGGTGTGTTCTTCTCAAGTTAGAGGAGGATCGCCGATTGAGATCTCGCCTGCTCTTGTCGGGAGTCGCAGACGGGGAGGTCAACAAGGAACTCAAGCCGGGTGCCTGGAGAGTGGCCAATTCCTCTGACTAGGCTTGATTCCTACAAGGGTCTCATGATGGCTCTTCCTCTGCCTCTGACCCAGCTATGTTTCAGGGTCTGGCTCTCTTTCAGGCTCTGGTTCTGAATTAGGGTTTTGTTCTGGCTCTGGCTGTGTCTCTGGCTCTGGCTCTGGCTCTGGCTCCAGCTTCGGCACTGTATCAAGTACTGTTGCATACTCAGGCTGTGGCTCTAGGCTGTGGCTGCAGCTATGTTTTGCGCTCCGGCCCTGTATCAAGCCCTATTTCTGGCTCTGGCTCTGGCTCTGGCTCTGGCTCTGGCTCTGGCTCTGGCTTTCTTTCAGCTGTGGCTCTGAATGAGGCTCTGGCTCTGGCTCTGATTCATGGTCTCACTCTGACTCTGATTCAGGGTCTCGCTCTGGCTCTGGCGCTGGCACTCTATCAAGGACTGTTTCAGACTCAGGCTGTGGCTGTGGTTCTGCCTCTGTTTCAGGCTCAGGCTCTGTTTGAGGCTATGTCTCTGTTTCAGGCTCCGGCACTGTATCAAGTACTGTTGCAGACTCAGGCTGTGTCTCTAGGCTGTGGCTGTGGCTGTTGCTCTGGTTTTGGCTCTGGCTCTGGCTCTGGCTCTTTCTCAGGCTCTGGTTCTGAATGAGGGCTTGGTTCTGGCACTGATTCAGGGTCTCGCTCTGGCTCTGGCACTCTATCAAGGACTGTTTCAGACTTAGGCTGTGGCTGTGGCTCTGGCTCTGTTTCCATTCTTACAATGGAATGTACACAAAACAATAATCCTTTCTATATAAATTTTCCAATACATTCTGAAAACATAATAAATCCTTAATTGTTGTCCACCTCCTTTTAGTTCCTTTATCACTCGAATGCTAGCACGGAGTCAAAACTATTATTGTATTTTTGAACATATCTTGTATAACCATTCCATTTTTCTGCAAATTTTTGCTTTGAGATTCCTCTGAGTTTGCTAGTCAATTGAGCCGTCTCCACCAATTCTTGTAATTTGATTTGCCAATCTGTTATTTTTGGAGCCTCGTGATCTTTCCATCCCTTGGCCACAAGTATATGAGCTGCTGCGGTTGCATACAAGAATACCTCTCTTAGATTTTTTGGGATCTCTTTATCTAAAATACTTCATAGAAATGCCTCCGTTTTTTTCATAAAAGTTATCCCCATCATCTTTTTTAATTCATTGAATATTCCCCCCCCAAAAAAAATCTTAATCTTTTATTTTCTTTTTTATAATAATATTTTATTAAGTTTAACAATAGAGAAGGACATCACCAAACAAAGAGCAATAAAAACACAAAAACAAGATTTCACAATACATAAAATACATAAAATACAAACAATTAACCTAAAAAAGAAAAAAAGAAAAAGAGAGAGAAAAAAGAACACCAGTCAAGACACCAAAGTAAAATAAGAAAAAACACAAATCACTCTTTTCTAGTTATTCAACATTGATTAACTTATTTTCCTGACTTCCTCACGTCTCCCTTTTTTGTATCCCTTTTTGACAGTTGGTTCAGCAAATTCATATCCTACCACTTTGTCCTTAAGTATCCTACCTCCCAAATTTATAATTTCAAACTTTTACTCTCGTCACTAAAACCCCTTCATTTCATTTCAATGTCATCAGCATTCATACATTTTACACTGCTTCTGTAAATAAATTTTAAATTTCCTCCAATCTTCTTCCACCAACTCTTCTCCCTGGTCTCGGATTCTGCCAGTCATCTCAGCCATTTCCATATAGTCGATTACTTGCATCTGCCATTCTTCCAAGGTGGGTAGTTCTTGTGTCTTCCAATGCTTTGCAATGAGTATTCTTGCTGCTGCTGTAGCGTACATAAAAAAAGTTCTATCCTTCTTTGGCACCAATTGGCCAACTATGCCCAGGAGAAAGGCCTCTGGTTTCTTCACAAAAGTGTATTTGAATATCTTTTTCAATTCATTATAAATCATCTCCCAGAAAGCCTTGATCCTCGGGCACGTCCACCAAAGGTGAAAGAATGTGCCTTCAATTTCTTTACATTTCCAACATTTATTATCGGGCAAATGGTAAATTTTTGCAAGCTTGACTGGGGTCATGTACCACCTGTACGTCATTTTCATAATATTCTCTCTTAAGGCATTACATGCCGTAAATTTAATCCCAGTGGTCCACAACTGCTCCCAGTCAGCAAACATAATATTGTGTCCTATATCTTGTGCCCATTTAATCATGGCAGATTTTAAAGTTTCTTCCTCAGTACTCCATTTCAACAGCAAATTATACATTCTTGATAATATCTTAGCACTGGGTTCTAGCAATTCTGTTTCCAACTTTGATTTTTCCACCTGGAAACCAATGTTTCTGTCTTGATTATAAACCTCTCTTATTTGAAAATAATGTAACCAGTCTCGCACCTTCCCTTTAAGCTTCTCATAACTCTGCAATTTCAGCTTGTCACCTTCCTGTTCCAAAATTTCACAATACTTTGGCCATTTAGCCTCCATATTAAGTTTTTTCATAGCTTTCGCTTCCATAGGTGATAACCACCTTGGAGTTTTATTCTCCAAAAAATCTTTATATCTTATCCAAACATTAAATAGTGCTTTCCTGACAATATGGTTTTTGAATGCTTTATGCGCTTTAACCTTGTCATACCACAAATATGCATGCCACCCGAATACATTATCATAGCCTTCAATATCTAGAATGTCAGTGTTCTCAAGAAGTAGCCATTCCTTCAACCAGCAAAAAGCTGCTGATTCATAGTAAAGTCTAAGGTCCGGCAGGGCAAACCCCCCTCTGTCTTTAGCATCCGTAAGTATCTTAATTTTTATTCTGGGCTTTTTGCCCTGCCAGACAAATCTAGTGATATCTCTTTGCCACCTCTTGAAACAGTCCATCTTGTCAATAATTTGCAGTGATTGAAACAAAAACAGCATTCTCGGCAATACATTCATCTTAGTAACAGCAATTCGACCAAGCAAGGAAAGCTTCAAATTCGACCAAATTTCTAAATCTTTCTTCACTTCTGACCAACATTTCTCATAATTATCTTTAAATAAATTTACATTCTTAGCAGTCAAGTTCACCCCCAAGTATTTTACCTTCTTTACCAATGTTAAATCTGTCTCTTTCTGAAACCTCTCTCTCTCCATTGGCGTCAGGTTTTTCTCCAAAACCTTAGTTTTAAACTTATTTAACTTGAAGCCTGCCACATGACCAAACTCCTGGATTAATTCTAGAGCCCTCTTGGTACTAGGTACTGGCTCTTGTAATGTCAATACAAGATCATCTGCAAAGGCTTTAAGTTTATATTGTTTAGCTCCGACCTGAATACCATGAATCAACTGGTCCCTTCTGATCATATTTAGCAAAACCTCCAGGACCGAAATAAAAAGCAATGGGGAAATTGGGCAGCCTTGTCGTGTCCCTTTCTCAATTTTAAATTCTTCTGTCACTATGTTGTTAACTATAAGTTTTGCCTTTTGTTCAGAATAAATCGCACCTATACCATTTTCAAAATTTTGACCAACCCCCATCCCCTGCAGGTTTCTCTTCATAAAAATCCAAGAAATGTTGTCAAAGGCTTTCTCCGCATCCACGAATATCAAAACCGCTTTTGTATTGATATTCACTTTTAACTTTTCCAAAATGTTAATTACATTTCTCATATTACCAGATAAATGCCTACCAGGGAGAAAGCCAGCCTGATCTTTATGTATCATTTCTGCTAAAACTTTTTTAAGTCTTTTAGCCAAAATATCAGCAAAAATTTTATAATCCACATTGAGCAGAGATATGGGGCGATAGTTCTTAAGTTGTGTCTTCTCAGACTCAGTTTTAGGTATAAGTGTGATGAAGGCTTCTTTCCACGACTCCGGCGCCTAAAAAATCTTAATCTTTTCACATGTCCACCACATGTGGCTCATCTCACCGTTATTTCCTCCACATCTTCAACAAGCATTCGCCAAATTTTGATACATTCTTGATCATCTGGAAGGAGTGAGGTACCACCTATGAGCCATTTTCATCATGTTCTCTCTTATATTATAGCTGGCTGTAAATTTCAAATTTACATTCCATCAGTTTCCCCCATCTTTTAGCATAATTGGACGGCCCACATCTTGGGCCCACTTTATCATTGAAGCCTTAACCTCCTCATCCATTACTTCGTAGTCTAAAAGAAGTCTATACATTTTTGCGATTATTTTGGTTTTACTATTCAGCAGTTTTTTTCAAATCTTGAAGGCTCCTTTTCAAAACCCATCTGCTTATCCTGTCTGAACACTTCATTCACCTGGAAGTAATCTAGCCAACTAGAAAAGTGATCTTTTATTTTCTCATAACTTATCAATATTAGTTGACCCTCCTCCTCCCCCCTTCATATTGTGTTATACGTTATCCAGTTCTCTTTGATGTTGTTGCTTTTTTTAACAGCGATTGCTTCTAGTGGAGAGTTCCATCTTGGGGTTTTCTGTTCCAAATATCTTTTGTATTTTCCCCATACCTTATATATAGCATTTCTTATTATATGATTTGAAAAACTCCTATGCGTCTTTATTTTCCCATAATAAAGATAGCCATGCCACCCAAAACGGGTGTCGTGACCTTCTAGCTCTAAAATATCCCAATTTTTTTTTTTTTTGTTAGTGCCATCGCCTAATGGCGGATTCCCTCCGAGATCCGGAGGGAATCAGCCCAGCAGGGGTTGGGTCCTGCCGCGGCGGCGACGCGGGGACCCTCATAAACTACAGGCGTTGAAGCCTGTGGACCTGGTGACTCGGCGGGCACCATTTGCGCCCCCCAGAACCGCAAAGGAGCCTTTTTAAAGGCTCCGGAACGGGGGACGGAGAGTGGCGTGGTGCTGTGAGTCGACTGCTTCTCCTGCTGAGTGAAGCCGCATGCCATGGACGGAGAGCACTAACTTCTTTCTTTGAACATTTGGACTAAAAGTAACAACCCGTGAGTAATACGGAAATTGGACTTAAAAGGGAAATTTTCTTTGGGAATTAGGCACGATTGGGTGAGGTGTTAAAAGGAGGTCCTTTTAGCTCTAAAATATCCCAATTTTTTAATAAATACCAATCTTTCAACCAGAGAAGACATGAGGCTTCGTAATATAGCTTCAAATCCGGTAACCCGTAGCCACCTCTTTCTACAGTATCTATTAATATCTTATGCTTTACTCTTGGTCTTTTACCCTTCCACAAAAATTTAGAAATTTCTTTTTGCCACCTGTTGATACTGCTGGTCTTTCCTGTAATTGGAATCGTTTGGAATAGAAAGAGTAACTTCGGTAAAACTATCATTTTAATTACCGAAATACGGCCCAGGAATGATAAATTTAACCTTGTCCATGACTCCAACTGTCTTTTGATATCTTTCCAACAATTGGTATAATTATCTTCATATAAGTTAAGATTCTTTGGTGTTATCCATAATCCTAAATACTTGATTTTGGGGTAGATTTCAATGTGTATTATTTGTTCTAATTCTGCTTTTTCAGCTGGCGACATATTTTTAACTAATAGTTTTGTCTTGTTGAAATTCATTTTGAACCCCGCAACTTTACCGTAGCCATATATTATTTCCAACGCCTTTCTTAAACTCTGTTTTGGTTGCTCCGTAGTTATAATTAAATCGTCAGCAAATGCCCTCGTTTTGTAACTTCTATTTCCCAGCATAATCCCTTTTATTTCTTTTTCTTCCCTAATTTGTTTACATAAAACTTCCAATGTTAATATGAAAATTAAGGGGGATAGTGGGCAACCTTGTCTGACCCCTTTACTGATTTCACACTCCTGTGATAAATTTCCATTGATTATGATTTTAGCTTTTTGTTTTGATTATATTGCTTCAATCCCTTTTATATACTGTATACAAAAATCCATATGGTGTAATAGACCTTTCATAAATTTCCAGGATACCCTGTCGAAAGCTTTTTCTGCATCTATAGCCATTAAGACTGCCTTCTTTTCTATTCTTAAGTCTAAATACGCTAATAAGTTTATAATGTTTCTAGTGTTGCTTTAAATGTGACTCCCGGGCAAAAAGCCAGCTTGGTCATTGTGTATCATCATCTGGAAGACTTTTTTTGATCTTTCGGCTAAAATATTTGCATATAATTTATAATCGTTATTTAGAAGCGTGATGGGCCTATAGTTGTTAATAAGTAGACTGTCCGTTCCCTGTTTTGGAATTAATGCAATAAGGCTGTCTTTCCAAGAATCCGGCATGGTTCCGTCTTTGAAGATGTTGTTCATGATACTTCTTAATGGGTCAGACAGTAAGTCCTCAATTTTTTTATAATATATTGCCGGTAGGCCGTCTGGCTGTTGATTCAAGCCAAAAGCCAGAGGAATTGGCCACCCTCCAGGTGCCCGGCTTGAATCCTTGTTGACCTCCCCGTCTGCGACTCCCGGCAAGATCAGGCGAGGTCTAAATCGGCTATCCTTTTCAACGTGAAAAGAACACACCACTCCTCCCCCCCCCTCCATTCCCAGGGAGGGGAAAGAGACAGACAGAAATGTATTTACATGCCTTTATTTCTGTCCTTCCAGCAGTACAGAGAAATCGTGACTGCACTCTCTCATCACCAACAGCAGAGAGAGAAAACTCCTCCCATGTACTTCCAGTACAGATCATGTGCCACTCTGAGCTAACATCCGGTGCTCAGTGCACTGAATAGACTGTCCCTTGTTCCCACGGTACAGTCCCATAACGTCAACATCCTGTTTGGCTTTCCAGCCACCTGGAGCTCGCTTCTGCATTGCTCCTTTTTCGTAACATCCTCCCCCAAAAGAATCAATGCGTGTTGCGGCAAGCAAAGCGTGATCCAGAGAAGAAAACAAACAGTTGTTATACACATAACATTCGCCTGTTGTTACAGTTCCACCCTTGGAACTCCCCGCCACTGGTTTCCCCATTGTACCTCTCTGGTTGTCTGGCTTCCAAGGAATGAGTGCATCTGCATTACCTTGGCTAGCAACTCCCTGTTGTGTCTTTGTCTCTGACTTAGACACAGCTCCAACCTGTCCTCGGTTGTGTACAACAGCAACACATGCAACAGCTAAGTTAGCAAACTCTTTTGAGTACCTCTTGGGTGGTTCACCCTTTGTAACTCTCTCAGACCTACGTATGAGGTGCTGATCCTCTCTGCTCACTGGTTCAGTCTCAGGACTCTTTGGAGAACCAGTTCCAATGGTAAACAGTGGTTCATCCTTCACCTGTGAAGGCCTATCCATTGTGTGAGATTTTCTCTCAATGACTGTGACAACTGAGCTCTCCGAGCTATCACTGTCGCTCTCAGTACCACTGTAATCTGTAAATTCAACATCATCATCTGAATCGTCCTCTGTGGGAAATGTGTGAACTATCACTCTCTCCTGTTCAGGAGCACTCTCTAGAAATTTTGTGAGAATCACCTGACCAGATTCAGACAAAATTACTCTGTAGAGACCCTTTTCATATCCCACAAAAATGCCTCTGGCATTCTTTACCCCACCTGGAGCTTCTGTCCTCACATGAGACCCAAAAACCTTGAAATGGGCAACAGAAGGTTTTCTATGGAACAGTTTCTCAAAAGGAGAACTTCCCAACTCTTTTGAAACCTTTCTCATCCTCGTATAACAATACGACATTAGCGACTCGGCCCAGAACTCATGTGGCAGATGTGAACTAAGCAATTGCGCATTCATCCCCTTTTGCAATTCTTTGTTCACCCGTGCACAGACACCCCTGTTCCATGCTTCCGCTGAAACAGCAACCTTGTGCCTTATCCCTTTCTTCTGCAGGAACTCCTGGAAATCCTGTAAAAGAAAAATTTGCTTTTCATCTGTGAAAAGAAAATCAATGTTAGCATTATGCATATTTTCAACCTTGTCACAAAACTCCTGAAACCTTTCCAAGGCTTGTTGCGGTTTCTCTAACACATAAATCCAGACAAAGTTAGAGAAATGATCAGCACACACAAGATAAAATCTTGCATTGCCTCTAGATGGTTCTAGAGGACCAATCACATCAGCATACACCCGCTGAAACGCTCTGTCGACCCCGGTCACCTTCTTGGCGCTCGTTTTGGTCACACCTGCGAGAGAAATTAGGTTAGACTCAGATGATTTACATTCCATGTAATCACTTTGTGCATAACTCAACAAATATAGTCCATCTTTCTCTCTGGCAGAAAGAAACAACTCTCCATCTTTGTAGATCTTGCAGCTCTCAGCATCATAGGACAGTTTCAGTCCTTTCTTTGCAATCTGCGAAACACTCAGCAGATTGAACTTCAGTTCAGGAACCAAGTAAACATTGTTTATAGTCAAGTTCAGACTCTTAAGATACACAGTCCCTATCCCGGTCGCTTCCAGCTCCTGACCGTTGGCCTGTCTCACAGCGAAGCTTTGCTTCTTAAACGTTGAAAACAGTTCTCTGTGTGGGGACATATGAAAAGTCGCTCCAGTGTCGATTATAAACGAGTTCCTAACATCTGGCGTGGTTCCTTTCGCCATCAAAGCCTTTGCAGGTTTCACCGTAGACTTGGTATGACTTTTGCCTGATGCCTCAGGCTTTGCTGAGCGGCCCTTAGCTCCTTTTGGCTGGCGTGGCTTCTTACAGTTCCGCTGAAGATGCCCAGCCTTTCCACAATTGTAACATTGGACAACGTTCAAAGCTACAGCTTTCTCTCCAGTAGCCTCATCGGTGGGGGAATTAGAACTCCGTTCCTCCCTCCCCCTGTCCTTTACTTCCAGTGCAGCAAGTCTGTCCTGTTCGTTCAGAACGACGGCAGACACCCTCTCCGCGGTCAAATCTTGAGCCGGTAGAGAACCAAGCTGACTGGCAACCGTTTTGTAAGTCCGATTTAGGCTGTTTATCATCATGAAGCAAAACACTTCCTCCTGCAGACGGAAATTGCGTTCCACCATCTGTTGGTGCAGATACTTCATCTCCGTCAGGTGCGCTTGAACATCTCCATCAGGCGCAAGTCTCAGATTGGTCAGCTTCTCAAAATACAGCAACGCTGAAGAACCAGCATCCCTCTGATGTGTTCTACGCAGCGTCTCCCAAATCTCTCGTGCATACTCCAAATTCTGAATATGCACCAATTGGTCATCTGACACACACAGAATTATAGCCGTCCTGGCTTTCAGATTCTGTGATTCCCAACCTCGTGTTGGTGCTGCAGGGATGGGGTTCTCAATCACCTCAAAGAACCTCTGATTCTGCAGCAGGGCCTTCATCTTTATAAACCAAGATGAGTAATTGTCATTAGTCAGGGGAGGTGGATAGGGTAAACCTCCCCCCTTCTTGGCATCCATTCTGAAACCAAGTCTCTGCTCTCACTGTCGAGCCAGTAAAAATCCAAAAGTCTCTCCTGGGCTGTTTACAGCCTTCACTGGCAGGCAAACTTCACGCTGTTTCACAGCTGCGTAGATAGCCAAAACAAACTTTGACTTCTCACGCTCTGAGCCATTCAGTATCTTTCCACTTACTGACGGTCGTTGCCTAGCAACTGTGCATTTCTCTTCTGACAGGAAATCTTATCAACCACAAGAATTCCTGGTATGCAAGCCTTTGCTTTTCGGAGCTGTTTTTCCAACGCAGCTCTCGTGAACCAGAGAATAAATCATTCTGCGTTCAAACTTCTTGGCCCGAAATTCAGCGTACCTTTTGGGGCTCCGTTGCCTGGAAAACACCCCTCTCGGTGTCCAGCTGTCTGTTCAGCTTCTGGCTGCACGCAGACGTTTCCTTCTTTCCTTTGGTGCAGAGGATGGCAACGATCCATCTACCTCTCACCTCTCATGCTGATTCCCATGGATCAGATAACCATCGGCTACTGCTACCCCATGTTGATTCAAGCCAAAAGCCAGAGGAATTGGCCACCCTCCAGGTGCCCGGCTTGAATCCTTGTTGACCTCCCTGTCAGCGACTCCCGGCAAGATCAGGCGAGGTCTAAATCGGCGATCCTTTTCAATGTGAAAAGAACACACCACTCCTCCCCCCCCTCCATTCCCAGGGAGGGGAAAGAGACAGACAGAAATGTATTTACATGCCTTTATTTCTGTCCTTCCAGCAGTACAGAGAAATCGTGACTGCACTCTCTCATCACCAACAGCAGAGAGAGAAAACTCCTCCCATGTACTTCCAGTACAGATCATGTGCCACTCTGAGCTAACATCCGGTGCTCAGTGCACTGAATAGACTGTCCCTTGTTCCCACGGTACAGTCCCATAACGTCAACATCCTGTTTGGCTTTCCAGCCACCTGGAGCTCGCTTCTGCATTGCTCCTTTTTCGTAAGGTGGTGGCTTTCCTATCTTTGCTTCCTTAATTGCTCTTTGAATTTCGTACGATGTAATAGGGGCATTCAACAGTTCTTTTTGTTCTTTAGTAAGTTTCGGAAGACAGTTCTGTTCTAAATGTTCTTTAACTTCTTCTGTTGTTTCATTTCCTTCCTTATAGATTTCTCTAAAGAATTCGAGAAATCGTTTCTCTATTTCTTTAGGGTTGTTTATTATTTTGCCTTCGCACTTACCTCTATTTATAAGCCTTTCTGCCTCTCTCTTCTTTAATTGCCATGCTAATAACCAGGCTCAGGTTCTGTTTCAGGCTGTGTTTCAGGCTCCGGCGCTGTATCAAACACTGTTGCAGGCTCAGGCTGTGGCACTATGGCTGTAGCTGTGGCTCTGGTTCTGTTTCAGGCTCTGGCACTGTATCAAGCACTGTTTCAGGCTCCGGCTCCGGCTCCGGCTCCGGCTCCGGCTTCTGCTCTTTATTAGGCTTTGTCTCAGTCTTTGGCTCTAGCACTTATTCTAGCTCTATTTCAGGGTCGGCCTGTGTCTCAGCCTTTGTCTCTGTTTCACGCTGTTTCTCTGTTTCAGGCTCCGACGCTGTTTCAAGCCCTGTATCTGCCTCTGCCTCTGTTTCAGGCTCTGGCACTCTATCAAGCACTGTTTCTGGCTCTGGCTCTCTTTCAGGCTCTGGTTCTGAAGTAGGGTTTTGCTCTGGCTCTGGCTGTGTCTCTGGATCTGGCTGTGTCTCTGCTTCAGGCTCCTATGCTGTATCAAGCACTGTATCAGGCTCTGCCTCTCCCTCTGCCCCTGGCTACGTTTAAGCGTCAGGCTCAGTTTCAGACAGTGTCTCTGTTTCAGGATCCAGCACTCTATCAAGCACTATTTCAGACTGAGGCTGTGGATCTCGGCTGTGGCTGTGGATCTTGGCTGTGGCTCTAGGCTCCGTCTGTGGCTCTGTCTGTGGCTCTGGCTCTCTTTCAGGGTCTGGTTCTGAATGAAGATCTGGTTCTGACTGTGATTCAGGGTCTCATGATGGCTCTTCCTCTGCCTCTGACCCAGCTATGTTTCAGGGTCTGGCTCTCTTTCAGGCTCTGGTTCTGAATTAGGGTTTTGTTCTGGCTGTGTCTCTGGCTCTGGCTCTGGCTCCAGCTCCGGCACTGTATCAAGTTCTGTTGCAGACTAAGGCTGTGGCTCTAGGCTGTGGCTGCAGCTATGTTTTGCGCTCCGGCCCTGTATCAAGCCCTATTTCTGGCTCTGGCTCTGGCTCTGGCTCTGGCTCTCGCTCTGGCTTTCTTTCAGCTCTGGCTCTGAATGAGGCTCTGGCTCTGGCTCTGATTCATGGTCTCACTCTGACTCTGATTCAGGGTCTGGCTCTGGCTCTGGCTCTGGCACTCTATCAAGGACTGTTTCAGACTTAGGCTGTGGCTGTGGCTCTGGCTCTGTTTCCATTCTTACAATGGAATGTACACAAAACAATAATCCTTTCTATATAAATTTTCCAATACATTCTGAAAACATAATAAATCCTTAATTGTTGTCCACCTCCTTTTAGTTCCTTTATCACTCGAATGCTAGCACGGAGTCAAAACTATTATTGTATTTTTGAACATATCTTGTATAACCATTCCAGTTTTCTGCAAATTTTTGCTTTGAGATTCCTCTGAGTTTGCTAGTCAATTGACCCGTCTCCACCAATTCCTGTAATTTGATTTGCCAATCTGTTATTTTTGGAGCCTCGTGATCTTTCCATCCCTTGGCCACAAGTATACGAGCTGCTGGGGTTGCATACAAGAATACCTCTCTTAGATTTTTTGGGATCTCTTTATCTAAAATACTTCATAGAAATGCCTCCGTTTTTTCGTAAAAGTTATCCCCATCATCTTTTTTAATTCATCCTATATTCCCCCCCCCCAAAAAAAAATCTTAATCTTTTCACACGTCCACCACATGTGGCTCATGTCACCGTTATTTCCTCCACATCTCCAACAAGCATTCGCCAAATTTTTATACATTCTTGATCATCTGGAAGGAGTGAGGTACCACCTATGAGCCATTTTCATCATGTTCTCTCTTATATTATAGCTGGCTGTTATTTCAAATTTACATTCCATCAGTTTTCCCCATCTTTTAGCATAATTGGACGGCCCACATCTTGGGCCCACTTTATCATTGAAGCCTTAACCTCCTCATCCATTACTTCGTAGTCTAAAAGAAGTCTATACATTTTTGCGATTATTTCGGTTTTACTATTCAACAGTTTTTTTCAAATCTTGAAGGCTCCTTTTCAAAACCCATCTGCTTATCCTGTCTGAACACTTCATTCACCTGGAAGTAATCTAGCCAACTAGAAAAGTGATCTTTTATTTTCTCATAACTTATCAATATTAGTTGACCCTCCTCCTCCCCCCTTAATATTGTGTTATACGTTATCCAGTTCTCTTTGATGTTGTTGCTTTTTGTAACAGCGATTGCTTCTAGTGGAGAGTTCCATCTTGGGGTTTTCTGTTCCAAATATCTTTTGTATTTTCCCCATACCTTATATATAGCATTTCTTATTATATGATTTGAAAAACTCCTATGCGTCTTTATTTTCCCATAATTAAGATAGCCATGCCACCCAAAACGGGTGTCATGACCTTCTAGCTCTAAAATATCCCAATTTTTTAATAAATACCAATCTTTCAACCAGAGAAGACATGAGGCTTCGTAATATAGCTTCAAATCCGGTAACCCGTAGCCACCTCTTTCTACAGTATCTGTTAATATCTTATGCTTTACTCTTGGTCTTTTACCCTTCCACAAAAATTTAGAAATTTCTTTTTGCCACCTGTTGATACTGCTGGTCTTTCCTGTAATTGGAATCGTTTGGAATAGAAAGAGTAGCTTCGGTAAAACTATCATTTTAATTACCAAAATACGGCCCAGGAATGATAAATTTAACCTTGTCCATGACTCCAACTGTCTTTTGATATCTTTCCAACAATTGGTATAATTATCTTCATATAAGTTAAGATTCTTTGGTGTTATCCATAATCCTAAATACTTGATTTTGGGGTAGATTTCAATGTGTATTATTTGTTCTAATTCTGCTTTTTCAGCTGGCGACATATTTTTAACTAATAGTTTTGTCTTGTTGAAATTCATTTTGAACCCCGCAACTTTACCGTAGCCATATATTATTTCCAACGCCTTTCTTAAACTCTGTTTTGGTTGCTCCGTAGTTATAATTAAATCGTCAGCAAATGCCCTCGTTTTGTAACTTCTATTTCCCAGCATAATCCCTTTTATTTCTTTTTCTTCCCTAATTTGTTTACATAAAACTTCCAATGTTAATATGAAAATTAAGGGGGATAGTGGGCCACCTTGTCTGACCCCTTTACTGATTTCACACTCCTGTGATAAATTTCCATTGATTATGATTTTAGCTTTTTGTTTTGATTACATTGCTTCAATCCCTTTTATATACTGTATACCAAAATCCATATGGTGTAATAGACCTTTCATAAATTTCCAGGATACCCTGTCGAAAGCTTTTTCTGCATCTATAGCCATTAAGACTGCCTTCTTTTCTATTCTTAAGTCTAAATACGCTAATAAGTTTATAATGTTTCTAGTGTTGCTATAAATGTGCCTCCCGGGCAAAAAGCCAGCTTGGTCATTGTGTATCATCATCTGGAAGACTTTTTTTGATCTTTCGGCTAAAATATTTGCATATAATTTATAATCGTTATTTAGAAGCGTGATGGGCCTATAGTTGTTAATAAGTAGATTGTCCGTTCCCTGTTTTGGAATTAATGCAATAAGGCTGTCTTTCCAAGAATCCGGCATGGTTCCGTCTTTGAAGATGTTGTTCATGATACTTCTTAATGGGTCAGACAGTAAGTCCTCAATTTTTTTATAATATATTGCCGGTAGGCCGTCTGGCCCTGGTGGCTTTCCTATCTTTGCTTCCTTAATTGCTCTTTGAATTTCGTACGATGTAATAGGGGCATTCAACAGTTCTTTTTGTTCTTTAGTAAGTTTCGGAAGACAGTTCTGTTCTAAATGTTCTTTAACTTCTTCTGTTGTTTCATTTCCTTCCTTATAGATTTCTCTAAAGAATTCGAGAAATCGTTTCTCCATTTCTTTAGGGTTGTTGTTTTTTTTAAAGATATTTATTAAAATTTCCAATTTTTATACAAACAAAAAGCAAAAAAGTTTAAAAACACATATAGTTCACAATACTTAGTTTTCAATGACATATTTCCCTGACCTCCTCATACCTCCCCTTCTTGTAGTCCAATTCAAATTATTTATTCAGCAAATCCTTATCTCAAAGCATTACAGCTAAAAAAAACCCTTAATTTCTATCCGACATCATTCAACATTCATTAATTTTACAATATTTCTGTAAATAGTCCTTGAATTTCTTCCAATCTTCTTCCGCTGACTCTTCTCCCTGGTCCCGGATTCTGCCAGTCATTTCTGCCAATCCCATGCAGTCAATCATCTTCATCTGCCATTCTTCCAGAGTGGGTAAATCTTGCATCTTCCAGTACTTTGCAATAAGTATTCTTGCTGCTGTTGTAGCATACATAAAGAAAGTTCTATCCTTTTTTTGACACCAACTGGCCGACCATACCCAAGAGAAAGGCCTCTGGTTTCTTCAAGAAGGTATATTTAAATACCTTTTTCAATTCGTTATAGATCATTTCCCAGAAAGCCTTAATCTTAGGGCACGTCCACCAACGGTGAAACAATGTACCTTCATTTTCTTTACATTTCCAACATTTATTATCGGGCAAATGGTAAATTTTTGCAAGCTTGACTGGGGTCATGTACCACCTGTATATCATTTTCATAATATTTTCTCTTAAGGCATTACATGCCGTAAATTTCATCCCAGTGGTCCACAACTGTTCCCAGTCAGCAAACATAATGTTATGTCCAACATCTTGTGCCCATTTAATCATAGCTGATTTGACAGTCTCATCCTGAGTGTTCCATTTCAGCAGCAAGTTATACATTTTTGACAAAGTCTTAGTTTTGGATTCTAACAGTTCTGTTTCCAATTTAGATTTTTCCACCTGGAAGCCAACTTTCTTATCCAAATTGTAAGCCTCCATTATCTGATAATAATGAAGCCAACTTTGTTTTTTAGTTTCTCAAAACTCTGCAGTTTCAGTCTATCTCCTTCTTGTTCCAAAATTTCCCAATACTTCGGCCATCTGGCCTCCATATTGAGCTTTTTCTGAGCTTTCGCTTCCATTGGTGACAACCACCTTGGGGTTTTATTTTCCAATTAATCTTTATATCTAATCCAAACATTAAACAATGCTTTCCTAACAATATGGTTTTTAAATGCTTTATGTGCTTTAACCTTGTCATACCACAAATATGCATGCCACCCAAAAACATTGTTGAAACCTTCTAAATCCAAAATGTCTGTGTTCTCAAGAAGCAGCCAGTCTTTCAACCAGCAGAACGCTGCTGATTCATAGTAAAGTTTAAAGTCTGGCAGGGCAAATCCACCCCTTTCCTTTGCATCAGTTAATATCTTAAATTTTATTCTGGGCTTCTTGCCCTGCCAGACAAATTTAGAAATGTCTTTCTGCCACTTCTTGAAACAGTCCATCTTGTCCACAATTTGCAATGTTTGAAACAAAAACAACATTCTAGGCAATACATTCATCTTTATAGCTGCAATTCGACCCAACAAGGAAAGCTTCAAATTTGACCAAATTTCTAAATCTTTTTTCACTTCCACCCAACATTTTTCATAGTTGTCTTTAAACAAATTCCCATTTTTAGCTGTCATGTTAATCCCCAGGTATTTCACTTTCTTAACCACAGTTAAACCTGTTTCACTCTGAAACTTCTCTCTTTCAGTCAATGTTAAGTTTTTCTCTAAAACCTTAGTTTTTGACTTGTTCAATTTGAATCCTGCCACCTGACCAAATTCTTGAATTAGTTCTAAAACTCTTTTAGTACTAGATTCTGGCTCTTGTAACGTCAAAACTAGGTCATCTGCAAATGCTCTCAGTTTATACTGTTTAGCTCCGACCTGTATACCTTTAACCGACCGTTCCCTTCTAATCATGTTCAGCAGGACCTCCAGGACCGATATAAAAAGCAATGGGGAAATTGGGCACCCTTGTCGTGTCCCTTTTTCTATCTTAAATTGTTCCGTAACCACGTTATTTACAATTAATTTAGCATTTTGTTCAGAGTATATTGCACCTATACCATTCTCAAAGCCTTGGCCTACCCCCATACCCTGTAGGTTCTTTTTCATAAAACTCCAAGAGATATTGTCAAAAGCTTTCTTGTGATATCCACAAATATCAGAACTGCTTTAGTGTTTATATTCACTTCTAGCTTTTCCAAAATGTCAATTATGTTCCTCAAATTATCAGATAGATATCTTCCCGGTAGAAAGCCCGCTTGGTCCTTATGAATCTCCTCAATCAATACTTTTTTCAGTCTCTTAGCTAAAATATCAGCAAAAATTTTGTAATCCACATTTAATAAGGATATGGGACGGTAGTTCTTAAGTTGTGTCTTTTCAGTTTCCGTTTTCGGTATAAGTGTAATTGTAAAGGGAATTGGGGTTGCTTGTGCGTAAAGGGTGCTGCAGCTCTAGGCAGTGTTGCCTGGATAAACCTTTCCCTGGCTGGACAGCCCTTTCTCCATGACTGTCTCAGTCACTGGCAGAATCCGTCAGTGGGCGTTTTCTAAACTTCTTCCAACATAAAAATTCCTTCACTCCAAGTCTCCGCCTAGCCTCTCTGCGTGGAAGTCTCCTGCGCAGAGTGGGCGTGCCCAACGGAGGTCCTGGGCTCTCCCTGCTGCTCTCTGTGGAAGCGTCTTGGAGCCCTCCCTCCGCATCCTCCTCTTTCTTCCTGGTGTCCCTCCTATTTCCTTCCCCCAAGGAAGCTCTCTCTCTCTCCCTGCTGGTTCCTTCTCCTGCATCGTCAGGGAGCCTTACCTCCACCCTAGGCTCCGATGGCAGTTCCCTGACATCCACCTCCCCTCCAGGACCCCCCTCACCTCCGTTCCGTTCCTTTGGCCTAAATTCCTCCCTTTCCCCTGACGGTGATGCGGGAAATCCCCGAAAGGAGCTCTCTCCCTCTTCCGAAGATTCAAACATTTCTCTCCACCTGCTACTATCTCTTCGCAGCGGGTACTCTTCCCCATCCGATTCCTCTCCCCCGGATACCTCTCCTCCCTCCTCTTCGGAGGCCGGAAACCCCATAAAATCTTCTTCCTCATCTGTGGTGCCAAATTGCTCCTCCCAGAACCTCGATGTGGGTTTGGGCTTCCTAGGGAACCTGCCGTGAAACTCTCCCCGAAGATACTCATCCCTGATGTTTTCCGCAGGAACCGACGTGTTTTCTGATTCTGGTTCCCCCTCCCAAGCCACCAAATACTCCACTTGCCCCCCTCGCCATCTTGAATCGAGTATTTCCATGACTTGACTACTGAATTCCCTCTCCTCCACGTGTGGGTGAATGGGAACCCCTCTCTCTTGCCCCGGCAATTCCAGTCCCTCCCTGTACGGAGAGAGTAGGGATCTATGGAACACCGGGTATAGTTTCATGCTGGTTGGCAACTTGAGTCTAAAGGCCACGGAATTAACCTGCTGTGTCACCGCGAAAGGTCCCAGCCGCCTTGGCCGCAACTTCTTGCAACCTCCCTTGAACGGTAACCCCTGAGTCGACAACCACACCCGCTCCCCTACCCATATGGTTTCTCCTTCCCTACGGTGTTTGTCGGCCTGCCTCTTATACACTTCCTTGGCCCGTTCCAAGTTCATCTTAAGTTGTTAGTGTAAGGCCTCCATTTCTTGCACAAACTGCTCCGCTGCCGGCACACTCCACCTCTCCTCCCCTCCCCCTGGGAAGGCCCTGGGGTGACACCCATGATTGGCCATGAACGGGCTCATTCCTGTGGACACATGTTCCGCGTTATTGTACGCAAATTCGGCCAACGCTAGTTTCTCTACCCAATCGTTCTGTCTCTCGCTCACATAGCAGCGTAGGTATTGTTGGAGTATACTGTTCGCTCTTTCCGCTTGCCCGTTGGTCTCCGGGTGTCTGGCCATGGAGAAGCTTACCTCGACTTCCAGCAAGCTCATGAGCTTCCTCCAGAACCTGGAAGTAAATTGCTTCCCTCGGTCTGACAAAACCCTTAAGGGGGCACCGTGCAGCCTGAAGATGTGCTCCACAAACAGCCTAGCCGTTTCCTCTGCTGTCACCGCATGTGAGCAAGCGATAAAGTGGCACATTTTTGTTAACAGGTCGACAACTACCATGACGGCTGTTTTCCCCCTTGACTTGGGCAAATCGGTCATAAAATCTATGGAAACCACCTCCCATGGTCTTCCCGGTGTGGGTAAGGGTTCTAGTAACCCCGCTGGCGCCGCCCTCTCCCCCTTTGCTCGCTGGCAGCAGTCACACCCTCGTACGTACTCCCGTACATCTTCCCTCACCCTTGGCCACCAGAACTGCCTGGTGACCAGCAACATGGTTTTGTGTTGACCAAAATGCCCCGCCGTCGGGTTATCATGGAGCTGTTTGAGCACCCTTCTCCTCAAGTCATCCCCTGGTACGTACAGTGCTCCCCTGTAATACAGTACCCCTTCTTTCTCCTCAAAACCCCCATGGTTTTCCCCCTTGCTCCTGAGTTCCCTGATCTTGGTTTGTGCGAACTCGTCGTCCTTCGTCAGCCCGGCTAGTTCTCGTCTCTCTACTAATACCCCCCCCCACACCCATCGGTTCTCGGGGATCACATGTCGGGCTTCTGGTGGTCCTTCCCCTTCCATATACTCCGGCTTCCGGGAGAGGGCATCTGCTCTGACGTTTTCCTCTCCCGGTACGTACCAAATCTCGAAGAAAAACTTGGAGAATTCCTGGGCCCATCGCACCTGCCGCTGGTTGAGTACTCGTGCAGTCCTCCAGTATTCCAGGTTCTTATGGTCCGTGCACACCTGGATCTTGTGCTGCGCCCCTATTAACAAATGTCTCCATCGTCGAAAGGCTTCATAAATTGCAAGCAGTTCCCGGTCATAGACCGTGTAGTTTTGCTCCGACTTGCTCAGCTTCCTCGAGAAGAACGCACACGGTCTCCAGCTGGACTGATCTCCCGGCTGGAGTAGCACCGCCCCTACCGCTCGGTCTGACGCGTCTGTCTCCAGCCTCATTGGCTTCTGCAGATCCATGTGCAAGAACTGCTCTTCCGAAGCGAAGGCCTTCTTCAGCCTTTCAAAGGCCTGCTGTGCATCTTCCGTCCAGACAAATTTCCTTTTGCTACTGAGACAATCTGTGATGGGCGCTGTCAAGTGGGCGAAATTCTTGATGAACTTCCGGTAGAAGTTCCCAAACCCCAGGAACCTCTGTACGTCCTTCCGGGTCTTGGGGGTCTTCCATTCCAGCACCGCCTGCACCTTTCCTGGGTCCATAGCTAGGCCCTTGTCCGACAGCCTGTATCCCAGGAACTCGACCTCTCGGGCGTGGAATTGGCACTTCTCCAGTTTGACCCACAACTGATGTTCCTGTAGCCTCTTTAGCACTTCCCGGACGTCTCTGACATGCTGCTCCTCGTTGTCCGAATAGATTAACACGTCATCTAAAAAGGCCACACAATTCTTGTACAGCAGGGATCCCAACACGTGGTGCATGAAAGATTGGAAGCATGCGGAGCCCGACTGTAATCCAAATGGCATAACTAAGTACTCAAAGGCCCCCAGGGGGGTGAACATAGTGGTTTTCCATTCGTCCCCCTCCCTCATCCTAATCAAATTGTACGCACCCCGAAGGTCCACCTTAGTAAAAATTTTCCCCTTCCTCACCCTGGTTAAAATATCGTCAATCCTGGGCATTGGGAAGGTCACTGGTTCCGACACCAGGTTCAAGGACCTAAAGTCTACGACCAATCTGGGCTGTTTAGTGTCTTTTTTGTCCACAAAGAACACCGGACTGCCTCCCACCGCCCTTGATTCTCTTATGAAACCTCTTTTCAGGTTTTTGTCAATAAACTCCCGCAACTCCTGCATCTCCCTGTCCGACATGGCATACAGTTTACCCACTGGCAGCTGAGCCCCTGGGAGTAGGTTGATTTGACAGTCGAAGGGTCTATGGGGGGGGTAGTTTGTCCGCTTCCTTCTCGCTGAAGACATCCTTCAGGTCAGCGTATTGTGGCGGTACCTTCCCCTTCTCCCCTACCGCCGTCCCTGCCACCCTGGCTACAGCCATCCTCGGGGTTTCCCCCCCGTGACAGTGTTCCAAGCAGTGAGCTGACCCAAAAGAAGCTGTCCGCTGGTGCCATGCCACTACTGGATCATGTAGTGCCAACCAGCTCATTCCCAGCATGATGGGTGGTCCTGCCAGTGTAGCTACGTGAAAGGCAAGAGTCTCTGTGTGTCGGGAAACCCTCATTCTCATGGGGGGAGTCTGGTGCATCACCTCCCCTCCCAAGAGTTCTCTGCCATCAATGGTCGTTACTTGCAAGGGACAGTCTAGAGGCAGGAGGTACAGCTGGTGCTCCAGGGCGAAATCCTTGCTGAAGAAATTACAGGAGCTACCTGAATCCAGCAGTGCCTTAACCTTGATTGGGTGCCCATTTGGGAGTTCTAGCACCACCTCTAAGGCTAAGGCTGCTTGGGGGTGTCTGGCTTGGGCACTTTTACTGGTTGCTGGCCCGGCTGCTGTGCCCTGGGATCGGCAGCCAAGCGTTGGCTTTTCCCTGCTCCTCCTCGCCCCCCTCCTCACAGCCCGCAGCCCCCACCATTCCTTGCCATGCTTTCCTTTGAGGGCAGACCCTGGCAAAATGTCCTGGCTGTAGGCAGAGGAAACACTTTTTGGCTGTTTTCCCATCCTTTCCCTCCTTCTTTCGAACTTCACTGGAGTTAGAAGCCCCGTGCGCGCGTGCTCCCCCAATCTCCATTGGTTCCACTGGCTGGGAAGGTTGGTCCGGTATTTCAGGAATGCGGTTGTCATGCCAACGTTCTCCTCTCCCCTCCCGCTTCTCTAAAGCGCGGGCTTCTTGGCGCGCTCCAATCGCAAGTACAGCCTTGGTCAGCTGATCCATCGATTGAGGGCGGGGCGCCCGGGAGAGTTCGTCCTTCACTGAGGGGGATAAGCCTTCCTCGAATAACATTTGCACTGGTTCCGAGCCCAGTTCCCACCCCAGTCTATGGATAAGCATAGCAAAACGCGACCAGTACTCTCTAACTGACCGGCTCCCTTGCTTGCAACTCATCAGTTGCCTGCGAACCACACTCTCCTCCACCCCACTTGAGAACATGGCGTCCATGGCGCCAAAAAACTTCCTAATGTCCTTTAGGGCAGCATTCTGGGTTGCCATTAATGGCCGGATCCATTCCCTGGCAGCGTCTTGAAGATGCCCGATGACATAAGCGACCCTCTCCCCATCATCCGCAAAGGAGTCAAACTGCAGTTCCAGCGCGTACTGTACCTCAGTCCTGAATGCATTATAATCCCTGGGGTCTCCCCCAAACTTGTGCACCAGCCCCGGTACCTTCCTTCCGATGGGGGTGTGCTTCCCCTGGGCATCCTGAGTCCTCCTTTCATCTAGCCGTGCCGCTAACAGAGCCACCTGCCGTTCCAAATCCTGGTTTCTCTCCTCCAGATTTGGCGCTGGCGCTCCCGCCTCTCCGGCACCCGCTCCTCCGGTTTGACTCATGATGCTGCCTGTCTTGTCTTTGTGCACAAGCAACGTCAGAGGCTGACGGATTGCTGTAAAGGGAATTGGGGTTGCTTGTGCGTAAAGGGTGCTGCAGCTCTAGGCAGCGTTGCCTGGATAAACCTTTCCCTGGCTGGACAGCCCTTTCTCCATGACTGTCTCAGTCACTGGCAGAATCCGTCAGTGGGCGTTTTCTAAACTTCTTCCAACATAAAAATTCCTTCACTCCAAGTCTCCGCCTAGCCTCTCTGCGCGGAAGTCTCCTGCGCAGAGTGGGCGTGCCCAACAGAGGTCCTGGGCTCTCCCTGCTGCTCTCTGTGGAAGAGTCTCGGAGCCCTCCCTCCGCATCCTCCTCTTTCTTCCTGGTGTCCCTCCTATTTCCTTCCCCCAAGGAAGCTCTCTCTCTCTCCCTGCTGGTTCCTTCTCCTGCATCGTTAGGGAGCCTTACCTCCACCCTAGGCTCCAATGGCAGTTCCCTGACAGTAATATACGCCTCTTTCCACGATTCTGGTGCTCTTTTCCCTTCCAAAATTTCATTACAGACTTCCTTCAAAGGTTGTAATAACCACTCTTTCAAAGATCTGTAATATCTGGAAGTCAGCCCATCCGGTCCTGGAGACTTGCCTAATTGCATATTTTGAATGGCACCTTCTATCTCCTGGTCAGATATTTTGCAATTCAACATTAGTTTGCTTTCTTGTGAAATTTTTTGTAATCCATTTGTTTTCAAAAAGCGTTCAATGTCCTTTTCATTCTGTGGCCCTTGTGCATATAATTGTTTGAAGTATTTCTGGAAGCAATTTCTAATCTCAGTTGGATTGTGTATATCTTTTCCTTCTACTTCCAAATTTGTGATGGTATTTAGTTTTTGTCTTTTTTTCAATTGCCAAGCCAGTAGTTTCCCACATTTATTCGCTGATTCCAATGTCTTCTGTCTCATTTGTTTAATTTTCCATTCTATTTCCTGATTCATCAATTCCATATATTGTACTTGATATAAATTTATTTCTCTCAAAATCTCCTGCGACTTTGGCTTTACTCTCAGTTTTTTCTCCCCTTCTTTTATTTTCTCCAAAATTTTATCTTTTTTCTCATTTCGACTTCTCTTTTTTATTGCGTTCTGTTGTATCAAGAACCCTCTCATCACAGCTTTACTTGCATCCCAGATTACTCTTTTTTCAACATTAGTAGTCATTTTTATTTCAAAATAGTCTCTCAAAGTTTTTTGGGCCTTTTTGTATACTTCTTCATCTCTAAATAGGGTGTCATTCATCCTCCATCTAAAGGAGCCGGGTGTTGTTTGCTTCATCTCCATCTTTACAGCGTTATGGTCTGAGTAAGTTTTAGGGCAGATTTCCACTTTCTTTATCTTTGGTGCCATTCCTCTAGTAATCCAAATTTGGTCAATTCTAGTCCATGTCATCTTAGCTTCAGAGAAGAAAGTTCCCTCTCTCCCCAGGGGGTTCTTAGTTCTCCAAATGTCAATCAAGTCCATATTGTCAGTCAATTCAAAGAAAGTTTTTGGTAGTCTACCATCTTTGGTGACTACCTGTTTTTGTGCCTTGTCCATGTTTGTAGATACAACTCTATTCATATCCCCCATCAATATTATATTATAGTCCATATAGTCCAAAAGAGTCTCATGCAACTTCTTAAAAAATTCAGATTTCCCCTCGTTCGGTGCATACACCCCTACAATCAGAAATTTCTCTCCTTGAAATTGAATTTCGATTGCCAAATATCTTCCTTGTTCATCTTTAAAAATTAATTTCGGTGAAAATTTCTCCTTTGCATATATCACCACTCCTCTCTTTTTGACCTTATCAGACGAAATAAATTCTTGTCCCAATCTCTTATTAATAAGTATTTTCCTGTGTAGCCTCATTACATGTGTTTCCTGTAAACAAATCAAGTCCAATTGTTCTTTTCTTAATATATGAAAAACACCTTTTGTCTTTCGAGGGGAGTTAAGTCCATTATAATTCCAACTTAGAAGTTGCAGAGCCATGGTGAGTTACTTAGTTTTCCCTCCAACTGCACCGAGTTGTTGTTCTTCTTCTGTTTGTGGTGTGTCTTTCCCTGGGCCAAGGAGTCCAAATGATAAGTTTGCTATGTCTAAAATTCCTTTTCCTGATGCGGTTGGCTCCTCACCAGATTCCACTTCCTTCTGTAGATCCTCCTCGTGGTCTTTCAAGAACTTGTCTTTATCATTCACTGTCCTTATTCTTATTTTTCTTCCTTTGTATTTGAAGGATAGACCTTGGGGGAATTCCCACCTGAAGAGTATTCTGTTTCTTCTCAATAGAACAACAAGATCTCTGTAGTAGGCCCTTACATCCAAAATATATTTGGGTATATCCTTAAAGATCTCCACGAATGAATCTTCAATTTCCAGAGTTCTTTGATAGTGCAAATTCAAGATTTTGTCTCTTTCTTCTTTTGTTCTTAAGGTAATCAAACAGTCTTTTGCTTTGTTCTTTCTTTGTCTTTTACCAAGCCTAAATGCACTCACTATCTTGAATTCTTCCTTCCCCAGGTCCTGTTGCCAAAAATCTGTAAATTCCTTTGTAAGGAAGTCTGCCAGGTTGTCTTTCTCGCTTTCAGGTACTGCTCTGATTCTTAAATTTCTCTCCTTTCCTTGTAATTCAATCATAGACAGTGTTAGGTCGTGATCCTCTAGTTTCTTATATACCGGTGGTATCTTCTCTTGAGCAGCGGTTGCAATTTCCTTAGCTTCCTCTGCTATCTTTCGAGTCGAGGCCGATTCCTCCAATAGTTTTTCAATAGACTGTGTGTTAGAATTCACCTTCTTTCCCAGTTCATTAATACTTGTAGTGTTCAAGTCAATTTTTGCTGAGGCCTCAGCTACTTGTTTATTTGTCTCTGCAACCTGTTTGGCTAAGTTTTCCAAAGATGCATTAATTTTGCCGAGTGCCTGAGCCAATAAATCTTCAGATGACATAGCTTTTGGTTTTGCTTGCGAAGCAGCAGTTCCTACTGTGCCTGCTGCTCCGGATGTTGAAGCCCTTCTCTGATGTGTAATATCAGTCTTGTATTGTCTACCGGACCTGGTAGTTTTTTCCTGTGCCAGCTCTATCTTCCCTTTCTCATTTGCCATAACACTCTCATGCAAAACCCAAGGTCAGTCTCATGCCTGGTAGATTTGTTTTGAAGAGGAATTTTCCAAGCTTGGTTACTTAGTGGCTTAGTTGTTGTTACAACATAGTCTCCTCTAGGGGGACACACTTCCAACTTCACTTTGCAACTTTTAAAACAAATATGGTCCTTATAGGTCCCCAGTACCCTTAAAAGCCACAAATTCAGTGTCCTTAAAAGTTACTTTTTAGTCAAAAGCAGTTCCAGAAACACTGTATCTTTCACAGAGTTGTATCAAAAATCTTTACCTTTAACGTGCTGGCAATTCTTCCCAATTAGGCTTTCCCTATCATAGGCAGTCCGTTCCCAGATTTCAGAGGCAGCAGATGTAACTTTACTTCCCTCCTTCCTTGCAGGTAAATACCTCTCAAATTTCTCCCCTCTGCTCCTGCAGGCAGGGGGGGATCGCTTTTTTGGTGCTGGATTTTAGACCTTTAAAAAGACGTCTTTCAAAGTTACAGCTTTAGAGTCTCTTTGCTTTGATCTGCTTACAAGCCGGAAAGGTAGACTTCCTGTTTTTACCTTTCCCGTTTCGGTGCTGAAATATTTTTTTTTTTAAAGTTTTTCCTCGAATTAATTGACTTAATCCTACTCACAAGTAGTTGCTTTAGAGTCCAATTGCCAGGAAGAAATCAGCGCTCTCCGACGATGGCCATGCGGCTTCACTCCACGGAAGCGGTAGACGGCTCTCAGCTCCGCGCCGTTCACCCCCGTTCCGCTCCGCAGCCTTTAAAAAGGCTCCTTCGCAGTGGGGGGGGGCGCAAATGGAGCCCGCCGAGCCTCCAAGTTCCCAGGCTTCACTGCCTGCGATTTCTTCGGGTCCCCGCTTCGCCGGAGCGGCAAGACCCTGTCCCGTGGAGCCGATTCCCTCCGGAGCTCAGAGGGAATCCGTCATTCGTCGCTGGCGCTGACCGGAAGCCTTTCTATTTCTTTAGGGTTGTTTATTATTTTGCCTTCGCACTTAACTCTATTTATAAGCCTTTCTGCCTCTCTCTTCTTTAATTGCCATGCTAATAACCAGGCTCAGGTTCTGTTTCAGGCTGTGTCTCTATTTCAGGCTCCGGCGCTGTATCAAGCACTATTTCAGACTCAGGCTGTGGATCTCGGCTGTGGCTGTGGATCTCGGCTGTGGCTCTAGGCTCCATCTGTGGCTCTGTCTGTGGCTCTGGCTCTCTTTCAGGGTCTGGTTCTGAATGAAGTTCTGGTTCTGACTCTGATTCAGGGTCTCATGATGGCTCTTCCTCTGCCTCTGACCCAGCTATGTTTCAGGGTCTGGCTCTCTTTCAGGCTCTGGTTCTGAATTAGGGTTTTGTTCTGGCTCTGGCTGTGTCTCTGGCTCTGGCTCTGGCTCCAGCTCCGGCACTGTATCAAGTACTGTTGCAGACTCAGGCTGTGGCTCTAGGCTGTGGCTGCAGCTATGTTTTGCGCTCCGGCCCTGTATCAAGCCCTATTTCTGGCTCTGGCTCTGGCTCTGATTCATGGTCTCACTCTGACTCTGATTCAGGGTCTCGCTCTGGCTCTGGCTCTGGCACTCTATCAAGGACTGTTTCAGACTCAGGCTGTGGCTGTGGTTCTGCCTCTGTTTCAGGCTCAGGCTCTGTTTGAGGCTATGTCTCTGTTTCAGGCTCCGGCACTGTATCAAGTACTGTTGCAGACTCAGGCTGTGGCTCTAGGCTGTGGCTGTGGCTGTTGCTCTGGTTCTGGCTCTGGCTCTTTCTTGGGCTCTGGTTCTGAATGAGGGCTTGGTTCTGGCACTGATTTAGGGTCTCGCTCTGGCTCTGGCTGTGTCTCTGTTGCACCTCAAACGGTGGTTTGTTGTTGTCGTTGTAGTTGTTGTTATTTTCTTTCTGGGGTGGGACAAATGTTTAGTTGGGGCGGGGATTATTTTAAGTTTAGCATAATTGTTTCTTGCTTTGTTTTTCTTTTACTATTTTTTTAGGTTATTGTATAGTTTGTATTTTGCTTTTTAAGGGGAAAGGGTCAGGGCTGCCTGGGAGGGGGCCTCAGCCAACGGAATGGCTGGGGCAGGTTCCCTACGGGGGGATGTATTGGAACACCCAATCTCTGTTATCGCGGGTGGGAGGAGCAGTTGCGCTAAGACCAGACCACGTCTTTACCGAAGATCTGGTTCTGACTCTGTGTTATGTACTGAGTTGAATAGAAGAAGAAGAAGAAGAAGAGTTTGGATTTGATATCCCGCCTTTCACTCCCTTTAAGGAGTCTCAAAGCGGCTAACATTCTCTTTTCCCTTCCTCCCCCACAACAAACACTCTGTGAGGTGAGTGGGGCTGAGAGACTTCAAAGAAGTGTGACGAGCCCAAGGTCACCCAGCAGCTGCATGTGGAGGAGCGGAGACGCGAACCCGGTTTCCCAGATTACGAGACTACCGCTCTTAACCACTACACCACACTGGAATAGGATCCAAACTGCAGCAGTCTGATTGGTCCTAGAACAATAGGATCCAAAAGGCAGCAGTCTGATTGGTCCTAGAACAATAGGATTCAGAATGCAGCAGTCTGAATGGTCCTAGAACAATGCAGCAGTATGATTGGTTGGCAGGAACTACCCAATCATGCTCCAGATAGAAGTGAATCCACAACCTGATTGGTTTACAGTAGAATTCCGGAATTAGCCAATCATGTGCAGCCCATTGTGTAAATAATGTATATAAAGCAGATACTTTGAGGGGACTTTCATTCATTCCTCCTCACCACTATGAGCTGAATAAAGAACATTAAATCACTTTGCGACTCTGAGTATATTTCACTCTGATTCTGCTTCTTTGATTCTGGCTCTCTATCAAGGGCTGTTTCAGACTCAGGCTGTGGCTGTTGCTCTGGTTCTGGCTCTGGCTCTGGCTCTGAATGAGGCTCTGGCTCTGGCTCTGATTCATGGTCTCACTCTGACTCTGATTCAGGGTCTCGCTCTGGCTCTGGCACTGGCACTCTATCAAGGACTGTTTCAGACTCAGGCTGTGGCTGTGGTTCTGCCTCTGTTTCAGGCTCAGGCTCTGTTTGAGGCTATGTCTCTGTTTCAGGCTCCGGCACTGTATCAAGTACTGTTGCAGACTCAGGCTGTGGCTCTAGGCTGTGGCTGTGGCTGTTGCTCTGGTTCTGGCTCTGGCTCTTTCTTGGGCTCTGGTTCTGAATGAGGGCTTGGTTCTGGCACTGATTCAGGGTCTCGCTCTGGCTCTGGCTCTGGCACTCTATCAAGGACTGTTTCAGACTTAGGCTGTGGCTGTGGCTCTGGCTCTGTTTCCATTCTTACAATGGAATGTACACAAAACAATAATCCTTTCTATATAAATTTTCCAATACATTCTGAAAACATAATAAATCCTTAATTGTTGTCCACCTCCTTTTAGTTCCTTTATCACTCGAATGCTAGCACGGAGTCAAAACTATTATTGTATTTTTGAACATATCTTGTATAACCATTCCATTTTTCTGCAAATTTTTGCTTTGAGATTCCTCTGAGTTTGCTAGTCAATTGAGCCGTCTCCACCAATTCCTGTAATTTGATTTGCCAATCTGTTATTTTTGGAACCTTGTGATCTTTCCATCCCTTGGCCACAAGTATACGAGCTGCTGCGGTTGCATACAAGAATACCTCTCTTAGATTTTTTGGGATCTCTTTATCTAAAATACTTCATAGAAATGCCTCCGTTTTTTTCATAAAAGTTATCCCCATCATCTTTTTAAATTCAGCGTATATTTCTGTTGGGATACTGCCAGGGAGATAAAGTCCATCTGAGCCCCAAGCTCGGTGCCGGACGATCCATTGACCTCCCGTAGTCACGCAGTATTAGCAATTTAGCGGCACGAAGCCTCAAGAAAAGATAGCCACATTCTTGGACTTGTGCACACTCTTTCAGCAGAATTCACACAGCAAAAGTTGCACAGCATGAGAGCATATTTACAGTTTATTTGGCGTTGGTCAGAACAAAAAAGACATGACCGTCTGCTCCGACTGCTCAGGCAAAACAGCCAAAAACGAAAGGAACAGACAACATAAACATCCTGTGAGACAGGAAATTACGCAGGCTGTGACACAAACATCCTGCTCCCTTTTAAGGTGGAACGGAAATATCCTAACATCCTCCCCCTTTCCGTGTAACCTGTAGTACCTGTGGTTCAACCCAACTGCAACCTTTGTGCGTAAACCTTAAGTTGTTCTCTGTTAACAACCTTAGACAACAGATCAGCAGGAATTTCATTTCCTGGCATGTAGGACACCTGAATGAGTCCTTTCTGAATACACTCTCTTGCACGATGTAGCTTAATCTGCAAGTACTTGGTTCTTTGCTTGCAACTCTCCGAGTTCAGCAAAGCCAAACAAGATCTATTGTCTTGATACACTTGTATAGGACATTTCACAGAAACCCCAATGTCCTTAAACAGTTGCATCAACCATTCACAATCCATGAGTGAAAATGACAGAGCATTGAGTTCTGCTTCACAGGAACTTAGGCTAACTGTCGTCTGCTTTTTGCACAACCAGTCAAAGAGGCAGTGGTTGTACATGTAGCATACTCCAGAAGTGCTTGTACCATCCGTGGTGTCACTTCCAAAACTTGCATCTGCAAAGATTTCAAGACCTCCAGTGTTCTGACTGGTGAACCTCAGCCTGTAGTGCAAAGTCCCTTTCAAATACCGGGCTATGCGCTTCAGAGCTTTCCAATCCTGAACAGTAGGATTGTTAGCATGTCTGCTCAGCAGGTTAGTGCTTACAGCAATGTCAGGTCTTGAACATCTAGCAATGAAATTCAACTTGCCTAGAATGCATCTGTACAGCGTTGTGTCAGAAAACGCTTCAGCAGTACTATCTACCTGGTAACCTGTCACCATCGGTGTGTCTGCTGGGTTTGCATCAACCAAATTCAACCTGGTTAATACATCAGTAATTTTCTGTGTTTGGTGTACCAGAAAATTACCTGCTTGGTCCCTCTCCACCTGCAGAGAAAGATAGTTGGATACCTCACCAAGATCCTTCATGTCAAAGTGCTCCTTCAGCTGAGCTAGGGTGCTTTGGTAAAAAGCCTGATTCTTCCAAAACATCAGAAGATCATCAACAAAACATAAACAATACAGTTTGTTTTGCCCCTCCTCCTTGACAAACACACATGGATCAGCTTTGCCCTGGTGAAAACCTAGAGAAAGCAACGTTTCAGTGAGTTTTGTGTTCCAACACCTGGCACTCTGCTTGAGACCATACAAGGATTTCCGCAGTTTACAGACCATTCCCTTCTGTATCTGCATCCCGTCAGGTGGAAGCATGTACAGCTCCTCCCCCAAAATTCCGTACAAAAAAGCTGTATTTATGTCATGATGGGAAACATGCAGTTTCTCCTCCGCAGCGATCTTGAGCATCAGCTGAATGCTCTCATATTTGACCGTGGGTGAGTAGGTCTCGTGGTAATCCTGCCCTGGTACCTGTGAAAAACCTCTGGCAACCAATCTGGCTTTGTGTCTGACAATCTTGCCATTCTGGTCTGTCTTGGCCTTGAAGACCCATTTGCTGCCAACCAGTCTCATTCCTGGGACTACCGGTACCAGCTCCCAAGTTTGGTTCCTGTTCAAGGAATCAACTTCAGCCTTCATGGCATTAAGCCAAGGCTCAGCATCTTTAGAGGTTAACTCCTGGACCTCTTTGAAGCTTGAAGGTTCCCACACCTTCTCTGAGCTACTAAGAACAGCAGTTGCCGTCTTAGCAAACTCATCAGCAAATCTCTTTGGAGGTTTGCCTTTGGTCGCCCTTTCAGACCTGCGAACCAGACGCAAGTCTTCTGGACTCATCTCCTCTTTCTTAGGAGAAAAGTGACCAATGGTGAACAGTGGTTCTTCCAGTTCATTGTCAGACTCATCAGATGGTCTGACTGAGGCCTTTGCGCTCTTGTAGTCTGCTGTGTCATCACTGTCACTGACAGCAGCAGCAGCGCCGCCCACTGAACTGGAATCCGAACTCTGATCATCATCATCATCCTCAGTTTCCTCAGCTTTCTCAGCATGATCTGCTTTCTTCACATCACCTTCATCCTCCTCTGGGTAACTCTGGAAAATTCCCACATTTTCCCCCCACTTAGGATTGTACTCAACACTCCTTGTGAACTTTATGGATTTAGAGTTAGTCATCCATACCCTGTATGCACCTTTTTCGTACCCCATGAACAAACCATGTGCCCCACGCTTCCCAAGCTTGTTGCTTTGTGGGGTGTGCACCCACATGTCAGAACCAAAGATTCTCAAGTGCTTGACATTAGGTTTCCTCCCATACATCTTCTCATAGGGAGTACAACCAATAGGTGATGACAGTCTCCTGTTAAAAGAATAAACAAAATTCGCCAAAGCCTCCCCCCAGAACTTCTCAGGGAGGTTGGCATCATGCAACAAGGTTTTTATCCCTTGCAGCAACGTTTGATTTGCTCTCTCCGCAAGCCCATTCATCCATGGCGATCTAGGCGTTGACAAGTCATGCTGGATTCCCTTCTCAGTCAGGAAAGCTTCAAACTGCTGAGAAGTGAATTCCCCGCCTCGATCAGTAAACAGACAGCCGATACGTTTACCATGAGCATTCTCCAACCAAGCACAGAATGCCTTGAACCTAGGAAATGCTTGCGATTTCTGCTCGAGCATAAACACATGAATGTACCTGGAAAAAGAATCAATTAGAACCATGAAGTACCTTGCTCCTCCCAAAGAGGGCGCTAGAGGACCTACCAGGTCTGCGTGAACTAGCTGGTAGGGTTTGGAAGCCTGCCTGCTAGACTCCTTGCCTTTTGGAGCAACCTTCACCTTGTTCTCTGCACAAGATACACATTTCATGTGAAATTTACAAGGTTTGATGTCCAAACCTTCAACCAACTCAGGCATCTTGGCTAGCGCTTGCCAAGAGAGGTGACAAAATCTGCGATGTGCATCATGAATGCATCCTGCATGAAGAACCTTGTTAGTTTGTGCAACACAACAAGAATCAGCATTAGACATAACAGCATTGTCATCATAAGTTAGACAGAACAAACCATCCATCAACTTTGCATGCAAAATGTCCTCTTTGCCTTTTCTGATGACACAGACAGTCCTCTTGAAGGAAACCTCAAAACCACGCCCAGTCAGCTGTGGTACACTAATCAAATTGTCCGCAGCTCCTGGAACAAAAAGTACATCTCTGATGGTAGTATGCAGACTTACAAGTTTCACAGTCCCAACTCCTGTAGCTTGCAAAGTCCTTCCATCAGCCAGCTGGACCTCTCCATCTTGAGGTGTGAAGGAGATAAACAGATGGCGGTCTTTGGTGAGATGGCGCGTGGCCCCAGAGTCAATAACAAACCTGGCCTTGGCCTTGTTTCCCACCAGCGTGGGCTTTTGCAGCTTGCCTTTAGCCTTTGGTGAAGCTGTGCCAGCAAACATAGCCTTGTTTTCCACTGGCGTGGGCTTTTGCAACTTACCCCCCTGCTCCTGGCCATCAGACATGCCTTTAGCCTTTGGTGGAGCTGTGCCAGCAAACATAGCCTTGTTTTCCACTGGCGTGGGCTTTTGCAACTTGCCCCCCTGCTCCTGGCCATCTGCAGGCTTTATCCTTTGTTTACAACTGGCCTTCCGGCCTCTGCATAGGCTCTGACCTTGGTTCTCACGAGAAACAGAGCTCTCAGCAGCCGACTCTTTGGCTCCCCCTGGAGGCTGGAATGCTGCCTGGGATGACGTGGCAGTCTTCTCCCCCTGCAGCTTGCAACCGGTGCCCTCAGCATCCCTGCATTCACTAGCATTCTGGGAAACAGCCAGGACCTCCGATGCATCCAAACACTGGGCTGGGATTATTGGCTGGTGGGCCTTTTTCAAAGCATCCCACATGTCACGTGCCGTGAGATTTCCAGCAAGCGCCTTTATTTCCTCCAGAGAGACGGATAAGACTATAATATCAATGGCCCTCGAATCCTGGGCCTGCCATTTCTCTGTCCGAGGAACTGGAGTGGCTTCTGATATAGTATGCCAAACTCCAAACTGACGCAGCAAACTCTCACACCATTTTGCCCAGGTCTGATAGTTGTGCCGATTTAACTTAGGGCACTCAGTGGCCTCCGAAGCTTGGAAAAACTCCATTCCAGCTTTTTACGTGAGCCGTTATGCCTTGGAAGACGTGTTATCTCGGCAGCCCATTAATCACGATGCCTCTGGCTCGGCTCCCAGGCCAATTAGTCTTTGCCGGACATCAAAGACTTTTCCGCGGCATCCAGAAAAGCCCCTGCTTTCACTTTCCCAGCACATACCTTTCAGCAGTCTGTCGCTGTCTTACTCTCCTGCAAGTGCCGTGAATCTGGGCCCGAAACCTGTTGTTGGGATACTGCCAGGGAGACAAAGTCCATCTGAGCCCCCAAGCTCGGTGCCGGACGATCAATCGACCTCCCGTAGTCACGCAGTACCAGCAATTTAGCGACACTAAGCCTCAGGCTTAGTGCACACTCTAACAGCAGAATTCACACAGCAAAAAGTTGCACAAGCATGAGAGCAGAACATGCATATTTACAGTTTATTTGGCGTTGGTCAGAACAAAGAAAACATGACCGTCTGCTCCGACTGCTCAGGCAAAAACAGAAAACGAAAGGAACTTACAACATAAACATCCTGTGAGACAGGAAATACGCAGGCTGTTATACAAACATCCTGCTCCCTTTTAAGGTGGAACGGAAATATCCTAACAAGCAGTACTATCTACCTGGTAACCTGTCACCATCGGTGTGTCTGCTGGGTTTGCATCAACCAAATTCAACCTGGTTAATACATCAGCAATTTTCTGTGTTTGGTGTACCAGAAAATTACCTGCTTGGTCCCTCTCCACCTGCAGAGAAAGATAGTTGGATACCTCACCAAGATCCTTCATGTCAAAGTGCCCCTTCAGTTGAGCTAGGGTGCTTTGGTAGAAAGCCTGATTCTTCCAAAACATCAGAAGATCATCAACAAAACATAAACAATACAGTTTGTTTTGCCCCTCCTCCTTGACAAACACACACGGATCAGCTTTGCCCTGGTGAAAACCTAGAGAAAGCAACGTTTCAGTGAGTTTTGTGTTCCAACACCTGGCACTCTGCTTGAGACCATACAAGGATTTCCGCAGTTTACAGACCATTCCCTTCTGTATCTACATCCCGTCAGGTGGAAGCATGTACAGCTCCTCCCCCAAAATCCCGTACAAAAAAGCTGTATTTATGTCATGATGGGAAACATGCAGTTTCTCCTCCGCAGCGATCTTGAGCATCAGCCGAATGCTCTCATATTTGACCGTGGGTGAGTAGGTCTCGTGGTAATCCTGTCCTGGTACCTGTGAAAAACCTCTGGCAACCAATCTGGCTTTGTGTCTGACAATCTTGCCATTCTGGTCTGTCTTGGCCTTGAAGACCCATTTGCTGCCAACCAGTCTCATACCTGGGACTACCGGTACCAGCTCCCAAGTTTGGTTCCTGTTCAAGGAATCAACTTCAGCCTTCATGGCATTTAGCCAAGGCTCAGCATCTTTAGAGGTTAACTCTTGAACCTCTTTGAAGCTTGAAGGTTCCCACACCTTCTCTGAGCTACTAAGAACAGCAGTTGCCGTCTTAGCAAACTCATCTGCAAATCTCTTTGGAGGTTTGCCTTTGGTCACCCTTTCAGACCTGCGAACCAGACGCAAGTCTTCTGGACTCATCTCCTCTTTCTTAGGAGAAAAATGACCAATGGTGAACAGTGGTTCTTCCAGTTCATTGTCAGACTCATCAGATGGTCTGACTGAGGCCTTTGCGCTCTTGTAGTCTGCTGTGTCATCACTGTCACTGACAGCAGCAGCAGCGCCGCCCACTGAACTGGAATCCGAACTCTGATCATCATCATCATCATCATCATCCTCAGTTTCCTCAGCTTTCTCAGCATGATCTGCTTTCTTCACATCACCTTCATCCTCCTCTGGGCAACTCTGGAAAATTCCCACATTTTCCCCCCACTTAGGATTGTACTCAACACTCCTTGTGAACTTTATGGATTTAGAGTTAGTCATCCATACCCTGTATGCACCTTTTTTGTACCCCATGAACAAACCATGTGCCCCACGCTTCCCAAGCTTGTTGCTTTGTGGGGTGTGCACCCACATGTCAGAACCAAAGATTCTCAAGTGCTTGACATTTGGTTTGTTACCAAACATCTTCTCGTAGGGAGTGCAGCCAATAGGTGATGACAATCTCCTGTTAAAAGTGTAAACAAAATTCGAGAGAGCCTCCCCCAAAAACTTCTCAGGGAGGTTGGCATCATGCAACAAGGTTTTTAGTCCTTGCAGCAACGTTTTATTTGGTCTCTCCGCAAGCCCATTCATCCATGGCGATCTAGGCGTTGACAAGTCATGCTGGATTCCCTTCTCAGTCAGGAAAGCTTCAAACTGCTGAGAAGTGAACTCCCTGCCTCGATCAGTAAACAGACAACCAATACGTTTACCGTGAGCATTCTCCAACCAAGCACAGAATGCCTTGAACCTAGGAAATGCTTGCGATTTCTGCTCGAGCATAAACACATGAATGTACCTGGAAAAAGAATCAATTAGAACCATGAAGTACCTTGCTCCTCCCAAAGAGGGCGCTAGAGGACCTACCAGGTCTGCGTGAACTAGCTGGTAGGGTTTGGAAGCCTGCGTGCTAGACTCCTTGCCTTTTGGAGCAACCTTCACCTTGTTCTCTGCACAAGATACACATTTCATGTGAAATTTACAGGGTTTGATGTTCAAACCTTCAACCAACCCAGGCATCTTGGCTAGCGCTTGCCAAGATAAGTGACAAAATCTTCTATGTGCATCATGAATACATCCTGCATGAAGAACCTTGTTAGTTTGTGCAACACAACAAGAATCAGCATTAGATATAACAACATTGTCATCATAAGTTAGACAGAACAAACCATCCATCAACTTTGCATGCCACATGTCCTCTTTGCCTTTTCTGATGACACAGACAGTCCTCTTGAAGGAAACCTCAAAACCACACCCAGTCAGCTGTGGGACACTAATCAAATTGTCCGCAGCTCCTGGAACAAAAAGTACATTTCTGATGGTAGTGTGCAGACTTGCAAGTTTCACAGTCCCAACTCCTGCAATTTGCAAAGTCCTTCCATCAGCCAGGTGGATCTCTCCATCTTGAGGTGTGAAGGAGATAAACAGATGGCGGTCCTTCGAAAGATGGCGACTGGCCCCAGAGTCAATTACAAACCTGGCCTTCGCTTTTGGAGCAGGTGTGCTGGCAAACATAACCTTGTTTTCCACCAGCGAGGGCTTTTGCAGCTTGCCCCCCCGCTCCTGGCCATCAGACGTGCCTTTAGCCTTTGGTGGAGCTGTGCCAGCAAACATAGCCTTGTTTTCTACTGGCGAGGGCTTTTGCAACTTGCCCCCCTGCTCCTGGCCATCAGACGTGCCTTTAGCCTTTGGTGGAGCTGTGCCAGCAAACATAGCCTTGATTTCCACTGGCGTGGGCTTTTGCAACTTGCCCCCCTGCTCCTGGCCATCTGCAGGCTTTATCCTTTGTTTATATCTGGCCTTCCAGCCTCTGCTTAGGCTCTGACCTTGGTTCTCACGAGAAACAGAGCTCTCAGCTGCCGACTCCTTGGCTCCCCCTGGAGGCTGGAATGCTGCCTGGGATGACGTGGCAGTCTGCTCCCCCTGCAGCTTGCAACCGGTGCCCTCAGCATCCCTGCATTCACTAGCATTCTGGGAAACAGCCAGGACCTCCGATGCATTCAAACCCTGGGCTGGGGTGATTGGCAGGTGGGCTTTTTTCAAAGCATCCCACATGTCACGTGCCGTGAGATTTCCAGCAAGCGTCTTTATTTCCTCCAGAGAGATGGATAAGACTATTAAATCAATGGCCTTCAAATTCTGGCCCTCCCATTTCTCTGTCCGAGGAACTGGAGTGGCTTCAAACACAGTATGCCAGACTCCAAACTGACGCAGCAAACTCTCACACCATTCTGCCCAGCTCTGATAATTGTGCCGATTTAACTTTGGGCACTCAGTGGCCTCCGAAGCTTGGAAAACATCCATTCCAGCTTTTTACGTGAGCCTTGCGTCTTTATTTTATGCCTTCAAAGACGTCTTATCTCGGCAGCTCATAAATCACGATGCCTCTGACTCGGCTCCCAGGCCAATTAGTTTTGCCGGACATCAAAGACTCTTGCCGGCATTCAGAAAAGCTTCTGCTTTCACTTTCCCAGCACATACCTCTCAGCAGTCTGTCGCTGTCTTACTCTCCTGCAAGTGCCGTGAATCTGGGCCCATAACCTGTTGTTGGGATACTGCCAGGGAGATAAAGTCCATCTGAGCCCCAAGCTCGGTGCCGGACGATCCATTGACCTCCCGTAGTCACGCAGTATCAGCAATTTAGCGGCACGAAGCCTCAAGAAAAGATAGCCACATTCTTGGACTTGTGCACACTCTTTCAGCAGAATTCACACAGCAAAAGTTGCACAGCATGAGAGCATATTTACAGTTTATTTGGCGTTGGTCAGAACAAAAAAGACATGACCGTCTGCTCCGACTGCTCAGGCAAAACAGCCAAAAATGAAAGGAACAGACAACATAAACATCCTGTGAGACAGGAAATTACGCAGGCTGTGACACAAACATCCTGCTCCCTTTTAAGGTGGAACGGAAATATCCTAACAATTCCCCCCCCCCAAAAAAAATCTTAATCTTCTCACACGTCCACCACATGTGGCTAATGTCACCGTTATTTCCTCCACATCTCCAACAAGCATTCGCCAAATTTTGATACATTCTTGATCATCTGGAAGGAGTGAGGTACCACCTATGAGCCATTTTCATCATGTTCTCTCTTATATTATAGCTGGCTGTAAATTTCAAATTTACATTCCATCAGTTTCCCCCATCTTTTAGCATAATTGGACGGCCCACATCTTGGGCCCACTTTATCATTGAAGCCTTAACCTCCTCATCCATTACTTCGTAGTCTAAAAGAAGTCTATACATTTTTGCGATTATTTTGGTTTTACTATTCAACAGTTTTTTTCAAATCTTGAAGGCTCCTTTTCAAAACCCATCTGCTTATCCTGTCTGAACACTTCATTCACCTGGAAGTAATCTAGCCAACTAGATAAGTGATCTTTTATTTTCTCATAACTTATCAATATTAGTTGACCCTCCTCCTCCCCCCTTAATATTGTGTTATACGTTATCCAGTTCTCTTTGATGTTGTTGCTTTTTTTAACAGCGATTGCTTCTAGTGGAGAGTTCCATCTTGGGGTTTTCTGTTCCAAATATCTTTTGTATTTTCCCCATACCTTATATATAGCATTTCTTATTATATGATTTGAAAAACTCCTATGCGTCTTTATTTTCCCATAATTAAGATAGCCATGCCACCCAAAACGGGTGTCATGACCTTCTAGCTCTAAAATATCCCAATTTTTTAATAAATACCAATCTTTCAACCAGAGAAGACATGAGGCTTCGTAATATAGCTTCAAATCTGGTAACCCGTAGCCACCTCTTTCTACAGTATCTATTAATATCTTATGCTTTACTCTTGGTCTTTTACCCTTCCACAAAAATTTAGAAATTTCTTTTTGCCACCTGTTGATACTGCTGGTCTTTCCTGTAATTGGAATCGTTTGGAATAGAAAGAGTAGCTTCGGTAAAACTATCATTTTAATTACCAAAATACGGCCCAGGAATGATAAATTTAACCTTGTCCATGTCTCCAACTGTCTTTTGATATCTTTCCAACAATTGGTATAATTATCTTCATATAAGTTAAGATTCTTTGGTGTTATCCATAATCCTAAATACTTGATTTTGGGGTAGATTTCAATGTGTATTATTTGTTCTAATTCTGCTTTTTCAGCTGGCGACATATTTTTAACTAATAGTTTTGTCTTGTTGAAATTCATTTTGAACCCCGCAACTTTACCGTAGCCATATATTATTTCCAACGCCTTTCTTAAACTCTGTTTTGGTTGCTCCGTAGTTATAATTAAATCGTCAGCAAATGCCCTCGTTTTGTAACTTCTATTTCCCAGCATAATCCCTTTTATTTCTTTTTCTTCCCTAATTTGTTTACATAAAACTTCCAATGTTAATATGAAAATTAAGGGGGATAGTGGGCAACCTCGTCTGACCCCTTTACTAATTTCACACTCCTGTGATAAATTTCCATTGATTATGATTTTAGCTTTTTGTTTTGATTACATTGCTTCAATCCCTTTTATATACTGTATACCAAAATCCATATGGTGTAATAGACCTTTCATTAATTTCCAGGATACCCTGTCGAAAGCTTTTTCTGCATCTATAGCTGTCCATTAAACTTTAATTAGTTTAATGTTAAGTAAACGTCCAGTGCGCTTCCAACGCCATAAATCTTATCTCAGCAGAGAATTTTGTGTAGCGGTTGAAGAAGGCAGGAGAGACAGTACCTTTCAATGAAGAATCCTGGAGCAAGCACTTTGGAACTCAGGAAAAAACTTTATTTACAAAAGAAAAACCCTGGCGATAAAGCACACATGCCTTTATCTGCGAGTCAGGTCAAAGAGGGAGAAGGAAACACACGGGTGAACTGACTATTTATACAAACTAACTCACATTCCTGGATGCTTAATGACTTCCAGCTGCTCAGTGATTAGAGCGACTTGTTACCTCTTAACCCTTTAGTACCAACACCCCCTTTCGCTTATAACACTGAGCTGTACCAACCTCAATTCAAATTTAAACCTGAACAGAAATATTTATGAGATTGCGGACTCAAAGCTTTTGTAAAACCGTCTGCGAGATTTTCTTTGCTTGGACAATACTTTAGTTCAATTAAACCTTGTTTTACACTTTGGCATACATTTTGATAACGGATATCCAAGTGTTTTGTGAGTGCCTTGAATTGACCTGATTTAGCTAGTTTAATACAAGGTTGATTGTCTTCCCACACTCTGATAGGTAGGGAACATTCTCCAAACAATTCTTGTACCAGTTGCTTATAAAATTCCAGTTCTCTACATACATCTGATAATGCATTGAACTCAGATTCAGTTGAACTTAAAGCTATAAGTGATTGCTTTCTTGATCTCCAACCAATTAGTGCATTTCCAAATTTTATCGCCATTCCTGACACTGATTTTCTATCTGGTCCAGCATCTGCCCAACTGCTGTCGGCCCAACATTCAAGTTGTGTGCTGCCCTCTGCTGATAGTTTTAAGCGAAACCTTTTGGTAGTTTGGAGATACCTTAAAACTCTTTTTACTCCTTGCCAATCATGCATTGATGGTTTTTCAGCTTGTCTACACAGCATGTTGACAGCATATGTTATATTGGGCCGAGTCCACTGTGCAATGTGGAGTAGACTGCCTATCGCTGACTGGTAAACCCGGGATTACTGAACTCTGCCTGTTGCTCGGCTTGAGCATCCTTTGTGTAACTTAACTCCATTGGGGTTTTAACACCAGCACAGTTGTCCATTTTAAACCTTTCCAGCAACTGCTGGATCTTAGCTTCTTGGCTGTGCCAATAGTTCCCATTTTCATCTTGCTGAATTTTAACTCCTAGATAAACAGATACAGTGCCTAGTGATTTTATCTGAAACTTTTCTCCAAGCTTTGTGGCAAATTGTTGTGCAAGTTTATTGTCCTTTCCACTGTATAATAAATCGTCAACAAATATCAAAACTGCTTCTTGTTCACATCCCGAGCCCTTTAGATAAAGACACGCATCTGCTGCGCTCTTTCTGAACCCCATGCTCTCTAGAGCATCGTTTAAGCAGGAATTCCAATAACGGGCGGACTGTTTCAACCCATAAATGGATTTGTGTAGGCGCCAGACCTGGTTTGGCTTGTCTCCTTCAAAACCTGGTGGTGGTGTCATATAGACTTCCTCCTGTAAGTCTGCATTTAAATAAGCCACATTGACATCAAAATGAAACAGCTTATTTCCCTTCTTAGCTGAAGAGGCTAAAAGCATTCTTAATGACTCCGATCTTGAAGTAGGGGCATAGATTTGAGAATAGTGAACACCTTTGCGCTGCGAAAAACCTTTTGCAACTAGTCGGGCTTTATATTGCAACTCCTCAGTAGTTGTGGGCTTTAAACGATATACCCATCGACAACCTACAGCTTGTTGCCTTTTCGGAAGCTCTGTACTTGTAAACACACCGAGAGACTTCATTGAAGCCATCTCCTTTTCCATTGCTTCCTACCACTTTACGGCTTCTGAGCTTGGAAGCTGTTGTACCTCTATATAGCTATCTGGCTCACACTGTGCCATATTTACGTATACACTTGTCACCTTAAACCGCTCTGGTGGTTTGCCCTTTGTGGCACGTTTTGATCTGCGCAATTGTTCCTCTTGTGCCCCCTCTGACTGTTGGCTGTCAGAATCTGTCTCAGATTTTATATCTGGGTGCGCCCCTAGGGATAAAGACCTCCGTTTAGATACCTCCCTTGGGCTTGGTGTTGCAGGCGACCTGCTTCGCTTTTGCTGTCTGCTAGGCCTACTGACTGGCGATGTTGGAACACTCCTAGATTCTGGCTTTTCTACCTTAGGAGAAGAACCTTGTGCCTGGTCAGAATCTGCATCTGAACCATGTGCACCATCCCCTTCTGGCTCACCACCCTCTGGACTTTCATTCTCAGCATAAATGCCTAAATCATCTCTCAAAATGTCAGGGTTAGCATGTAAGTGAGTCCATCCGGATTGCTCACAAAATTCAGCGCTCCTACTGATGACCACTCTTGTAGTATCCCCATCTGGGTTCACGAACCTCCAAGATTTGGCGTGTGGTTCGTACCCACAAAAAATGAGTTTCCTAGCCCTTGGACTTCCCTTTTTCCTTAACGCTTTTGGGATAAGTACATAGGCTTGAGATCCAAACACCCAAAAGTAATTAACTTTGGGCTTCTTCCCGTATAAAGCAAAATATGGTGTAGTATCAATTACCGAATTATATACTCGGTTCAGAATATGAGTAGCCGTCTGCCAGGCTTCCGCCCAGTAACTTTGAGGGAGTTTAGAATCAAACAACATAGAGTTTGCCAACTCTTGCAGAACCCTGTTTTTACGTTCGGCCACGCCTCCTTCTTGGGGGGAGTAAGGTGTAGACAGACGATGCTTAACTCCCTTTTTCTTAAAGAAATTCTGCAACACAGACCCGGTAAATTCTGACCCTCTGTCTGAAAAGCAAGTACTTTAGTACCGAATTCAAGTTCTACTGCATGAACCCAATTTTTAACTGTTTCTGCAGTATCTGCTTTTGTTTTGAGAGGAAAAAACCATGTGACTTTTGTTTTGTCATCCGAGAGACACAGTGCATACCTCGAACCTCCCATGCTAGCAACAGGCATTGGGCCACATAGGTCCATATGCACAAGTTGGAATACTTTGTCAGATTTCCTATCTGAACTGGGATAGCTGCATCTATGAACCTTCGCCCTTTTGCATGCAGTACAATCCAAATACTTAGTACATTTGTTCATTTTGCACCCTTCTGATAATTCAGGTTGCCTTTTAACATACTGAAAATTAATATGTCCCAAACGGCGGTGCCATAAATGAACACAAGAATTATGGGTAGGCGAGTTCACACAACCAGCATGAACCTGTTCAACTTCATCTGGACTTGTCTCAAAATAATATAACCCATTTCTGCATTCCACCTGCAAAAGAGATACGTTATTCTTTGAAATAGTGCAAACCCCATTTTCAAACACAGTTTTAAACCCATCTCTATCAAGTTCTGACACAGACAAAATACACCCCTTCATTCCCTTTAGCACATAGGCATCAATTTCTGTATGCAAACAATTCAAGAACACTGTGCCTACGGTCTTTAAGGAACGTTCTGTTGAATCTGCCATTGTCACAACTTTAAGGGTTTGCAAATGACTGCAATTCTGCAAACGGACACTAGATGGCGCCACCAGGTGGTGAGATGCACCACTGTCGATCAACCAGCGTAGATTGCTGCCTTGGCCATGTTACGAAAAAGGAGCAATGCAGAAGCAAGCACCAGGTGGCTGGAATGGTAAACAGGATGTGCGTGTTATTGGATTGTCCCGTGGGAAACTGGGACTGTTTGTAAAGTGCTCTGAGAGCCGGATGTTACCTCAGAGCAGCACATGACCCTGTACTGGAAGTACATGGGTGGAGTTTTTTCTCTCTCTGCGTGGGGAAGCAGAGTGTGCAGACATGTTTTCTCTGTACTGGTGAAAGACAGGAATAAAGACATGTAAATATATTTCTGTCTGTCTCTTTCCCCCTCCCTGGGAGAGGAGTGGGAGGACTGGTGTGTTCTCCTTCACGTTGAGGAGAATCGCCGATTGGAGACCTCCTTTGATCTTGCCGGGAGTCGCAGACGGGAGGTCATAAGGAATCAAGCCGGGCACCTGGAGGGTGGCCAAATTCCTCTGGACTAAGAGCTAAGCTGGGGGCTCTGCTCTTTTGGCTTGGATTCCGACAACTGGTAGCAGAACGATGGTTTTCTGATCTATGAGAATCTGCATGAGAGGTGAGAGGTCGATGAATCGTTGCCATCCTCTGCACCTAAGGAGATAAAGAAAGCGTCTGCCTGCAGCCAGAAGCTGAAACAGACAGCTGGACACCGAGAGGAGTGTGTTTCAAGGCAACGGAGAAGGTATGCTGCATTTTGGGCAAGAGAGAATGAACGCAGAAAGATTTATTTTCTGGTTCACAAGCTGCGTAAGAAAAACAGCTCTGAAAGAGCAAGCTTGCATACCAGGAATTCCTGTGGTTTAGATAAGGAGTTCCGTCCTGAGCAGGTTGCTAGGCAACGTCTGCCAGTTACTGAGTGGCCTAAAAAGAGCCTGGGAAATCGAAAGTGTATCTGCGCAGCTGTGCAAGGGTTTTGAAAAAACAGCCCAAAGGCAAGCCTGCCAGTGAAGCAGTAAACAAAGACTTTTGGAGTTTTACTGGCTTGAAAAGTGAAAGCTGGCTTGAGATTGACTGTAAAGCTGACCCTTGGATTCAGCATGGATGCCAAGAAGGGGGGAGTGCCCCTGAGTGCCGTGGTTCTGGAAGAACACAGCCGGCATGTTGCACTGGAAGTAAAGCACAGGGGGAGGGAGGAACGGAGTTCTAATTCCCCCACAGATGAAGCTACTGGAGAAAAAGCTCTAGCTTTGAACGCTGTCCGATGCTACAATTGTGGACAGACTGGGCATCTTCAGCGGAACTGTAAGAAGCCACGTCAGCCAAAAGGAGCGAAGGGCCGCTCAGCAAAGCCTGAGGCGTCAGGCAAAGGTTACACCAAGACTTCGGTGAAACCTGGAAAAGCTTTGATGGCGAAAGGAACCACGCCAGACGTTGGGAACTCGTTTGTTATTGACACGGGCGCGACAGTTCATATGTCTCCACACAAAGAACTCTTTTCAACGTTTAAGAAGCAAAGCTTCACTGTGACACAGGCCAATGGTCAGGAGCTAGAAGCGGCCGGCGTGGGGACTGTCTATCTTAAGAGTCTGGACTTGACAATAAACAATGTTTACTTGGTTCCTGAATTGAAGTTCAATCTGCTGAGTGTTTCGCAGATTGCAAAGAGAGGACTGAAACTGTCCTACGATGCTGAGAGCTGCGAGATCTACAAAGATGGAGAGCTTTATCTTTCTGCCAAACAGAAGGATGGACTTTAT